>NW_027131614.1:14202500-15402500 GCF_026122565.2 Emydura macquarii macquarii | reverse complement strand
TGAAATTTTTTGGATGAAAGGGTTTTACAGTTTTAGCTGCATAGAGACATGCAAGGAAAACTAGCTGCAGAAATGTACTTTATGTTGTGGAACAGAACTGAATTGGGTGAGGGAACCTGGACGCCACAACAAAATCCACCTGCTATTAAGGTCCCCTGTGCAAGGTTCTATCTACCACTGAACAAGCAAACCAGCTACAACTGCTGGAGTAGAAAACAAATAGTCCTTAAGATTTTGAGACCAAAAAACATAAAGGTCTTCCTTTAGCCTGAATGTCAGGCAGCTATCATGCTCACCAGCTTCAAAAAGATTTGTGACTGCCCATAGACTAATGATACACTCCCTGGGAGCCACTCAACCTCCATCATAACAGTATTAACTTTTCAGAACTGTAATTATTAGAAACAACTTCAAGACAAATTCTCTGCCCTGCTCTGCCAAGGGAGCAGAGACTGATGGAAGACCCCAACTCGAATTACCATAGATGTGAGATAGTCCCCAACAAGAGGGCAGCCAGAACAGTCTGCATCACCCTCTTCTGCCCCGTCATAGGTGAGCAAAAGATAGTGGCTGGAGAGCAATGAAGTCTGGAAATCCTCAGCTGTCAGTTGATCCTTGGGGACCATAGCCAATTGGTGCAAGTTAGATCAGTATCTGGACTGTTCTGTTCTGTGATTGCAGCAGGACTGGGCAGACAGTCAAGCTATAACTTTTTTTTAAAATAGTCTGTGTACACCTTGCAAAGAAGACACAAAACTGCTCATGTAAACTTTATTTCAAGTATTAAAGGAAATCATCAATCAGTTCAATGAAATGATGCTTTATAAAGCAGATCAAAGCAGCAAGGAAATAAACTTCCAAACTCATGAATAAATACACCGAGTTCTCATATTACACACACACACACACTCTTTGCATTTGCACACTTTGGCCTTGATCACTACCAGTAAAGTTAACAGAAATTCCACTTGTAGGATTGGTCTCCACTATATTAGGGATAAATCATGCATTCCTTACAGAGGCAAACTCTTATGGTATGTCTACACTACAAAAACTACAGTGGCACATCTTAACCACTGAAGCGTAGACACTATAGCAACAGAAAGGGCTTTTCTGTTACTGTAGTAAAACCACCCCTCAAGAGGTGGTAGCTGTGTCTACAGTGGTGTAAGGTCAACTTAACTTGATCGCATGGTGCATGAAATTTTTAACAGCCCAGAGCAATGTAGCTAGGTCAACCTGAGTTTTAGGTGTAGACAAGCCCTACCAGGCAAAACTACTGGGGATGTCTGAGTAAGCATTGCAGGACGTGGTCATCAATGTTTAAGCAGTGTAGCTGTATGTAGATACAGAGTCTCATTGTCTTCCTGTACTGGTGTAAGTCAAGAATCAGGAGTAACTTTATTGAAAACAGAGCTATGCTAATGTCACTTCTCACACTGGCAATCCAAGAATAGGAGTCACTCTATTGAACTCAAGACTATTCTAATGCAAAACTGGGATCAGAAGAGAATCGGGCTCACAGTATTCTATATAAGAGTCCAGGATTGTCACTCTGACTGTGTGTCACTCTGAAGCCTAGAATGTCCACTGAGTCAATGTGAAGTGATGGAAGCAACTACAAGCAGGGCTGAGAGTGCTTTTTGTTTAGAATATCAACAAGTTGAATCATCACTGGGATTCGTGCTCTGTTATCATCCAATTTTTAAGTTCTCAGCCACATGTCTTTACAAATTATACCTGTGCGACAGCATAGGCTTTCAGCTACTAGTAGATACATAATACAACACATAATTGTATTGCGCTGAATTGGGGTAGTCAAGCACTTGCAGAAGTAACCTAAAATGTCCTATGCCCACTAAGCTTTGCACAGTTTGACTGTAATAGTATCTAGAAACAATGAAATACAAATGCTGAATTTTACAGCCAAAATACACCACCCTTATGAGTATGCTGGGCTGGATTCTTGACAGTAACTACAGATCACAATTTTTGCTTTATAGAAATTAATGAACGCATTTCCAAACCTTTTTGTTAAGGGCTAAATTATAGCTGGCCTAGGTGGTCATGAGTAGTTAGGAAGGAATCTTCCACCCTCTTGAATGCCCTGAGAAATCCTGCACCTGTACTGCAGCCATGGTGCTGGAACTGCTGTGTGTTACTAACTTTCAGTTCTGAACACCTAAGGTTAAAAAGCTGCATTCCTCACACACCCAATATTCCCTCTGACTTCAGTGGGAAGTTTGGGCCTGTAGAAGAAAAGAGAAAAGAAAGTGATCGCCTCATCTTTGTCCCATTTTGACACATTACAAAACTACTGAACAAATTTTTCAGTAATTGAGAATTCAAATAAATAAATTCAAGTAAATTCAAATAAATGTGTTGCAAGGCAAAGCAAAAGGGAAAAGTACAGTAAATGCAGCTACATTACAATTATAATTACATTGTATCAGCATTAAAAGATTGGTCTTTGATATTCATTTTTGCTGTATAAGATCTCAGCTAGTAACTTTTCTGAAAGGCATCACATCAAAATGTTTAAAAACAAGAGATGAAATCCTGGCCCAATTGAAGTTAATGACAAAATTCCCCTTCAATGGAGTCAGGATTTCACAAATTTCACCAAAAATCAAATTATAGCATCATTAAAAACACTAAGCAATCATATTTGTTCAAAAAGCAAACTAACTCGGCGCCTATCCAAAATCTTTTCACTGACTTCATTGGGCTTTGGAACAGATTCTGTATGTGAAACTGAACGAGGGAGCAGGCGGTGAATCAATGTTTTAACTCAGGCCTCCAAATAGACTTACTTTAACTGATGTGTGCAATGCCTAAATTATACTGCACCTTAACTACTATGTAAATCCTACAAGGTACAGATGGTACTGCATACACACTTTTTTATGTCCGTTTGCAATAATGTTTCCCTATTATTTTGTCATGTTTCTAAAGGACAAATCCTTTTCTCTGCCAAAAGTTTGGTTATACAAGCACACATCTGTCAAGCTCAAGATCAAAAAATTATTTCATCCTTTAAATGTATTGTAATCTATTCAAGAGAACAGAATTATGCTAAAAGATTTGACTCAACTACCCAGCTGTTATCACAGAGCCCACAGTGTTTTGCAGAAGTAAACTCATTTCTTTCAAATATATGACCAGAGTATTGCTCAATTTATTTTTAATAAACCTGATTCTTTTCAAATTTATAAGTGCAATCAAGATGCCATCTCTAGAGGTAATCTGTATTACTCTGTAGCAGGTATTAAAATGAGATCCAGGACCATTATGATGTAATTGAATGGAAATCTGTCAGATTAATGAGCCAATCCTACAGAGGTAACATAGGATATATCACTGTAAGATAAACTAAGCATTCTGGCTTTCTGCCACTTGCAATGCACAACGTGAGTTTAATTATGAAACTTGCAGCAAATAACTCTGTTTACAGATATCTATCCTGCACCACGGGATGAATGTTCAATCAAAAAAATAGACTTGCTGAAATGAAGAAAATGTACCAGTAAAAACAGGGGTATAATTGTAAATCAATGCTTTGTTCTCTTCATCCTTACTGGGAAAATGGTGCAGGCTCTTCCGGGCTGTAAAACAGTTTAAAAGAACAAATTACTTCACTGTCATCATCCACGATAGTTTCTTTCTTGGTGAAATCAGTTATTCTACATAGGATTATAGAAACAGTGCTGTAATTATTTAAATTTGTGGGGAATATCATGGAACTAGCTTTTCAAAGGAATACTTTATTATCATGGAAGAATACATTAGTTTTTAAGAGCAATGACGGCTGCCAAAAATTTGATTCTTGCAGCACTGGAGACCTCTGCAGCACCAGTACTAATACATTGCAATACTAATCTATTAGAAATTGCAATGTTGGGAAAGATTGTATTTGCAAAGAAATCAAAATCCTACAATGCAGTTTTCCACATCTGGGACTAGGGACATGTTAAAATTAACATGCAGTCATAATAAATATCATTGATGAAAAATAAATTCTGTTTCAGCAGAATGTACTGGCTGTTAAATACTCATAGATCCTGAGTATAAGCATTGGTCAGCAAATATTTTGGGTTTCTTTTCCCACATTTTATTTTTATGGTAAGGAGGAATTAGGCAGGGATTCTGATATAAGAGTGTTCTGAAGGCAGTGTTGGTCTAAAGCATTGTGGTCAACCTGATCTGAGGACCCTTCTTGAGCTGCAGAAACGTTTTTAGCCAGCTGGAGTAATGGCTGTAAGAGAGGCTATGAGGATTAACTACTGTACCTTAAGGGACTAACACAGAAGAGTTTGTGATGTGACATAAGAGACAGAGAGATATAGCTAGGATGGACTGCACTGTTGCACTGCAAGAGGAAAGTGTACTGGTCTTTCTCTGAGCCTGGAGACAGTTTCTTACTTATTTTTGTCCATCCCTCTACTGGTCTACTGTAATTAACTGGAATAAAACAAAATTAAGGAAGCTTCTAGAAATAATGAATGGGAGATTTTATCTCATTCTACCTATTTTACCCAAGGGAGAGTGCGGCTGGAATGTGAATACGAGCTTTGCGTTCACTTAGAGTGCAGCCTTAATAATACCAAAGTTTCATCGGTTGTTGGTGTCCGTTCAAGAGTTTATGTCAAATTAAAAATTGACACTCTCCTGGCAAATTACTCTCTACTAAAAGGATTTTGTCTGCTTCTATCTGAATGCTTGACTTTTGTTGTTACTTTTGCTTAACCATTCTGTTTACAGTGTCCCTCCTTTTAATAAGGCTTTAAAGCTTGCATAGTATGTGTTCACAGATCAATCACAGGTATAATATTTTGACACTTTAAAAGAGAGCCCTTTCCCCCTCAAAGAACGTTCCACTGTTTCATCTCTCTGAAACTACATTTCATGTACATAAATGAAAAAAAGAACTATTTACCTTCATTCACTAAGAAGTCAGCTACGTAATAGGCAACTTTCATAGCTGATGGGGAATGTGGTATGCCTGATGAGTTCTTCCATTCAAAAGGATTTTTCTCTGGATGCCACTGCACACCATAAATTGGGTATTTATATGCTGTGTAAATAAATTTTCCATCAATGCATGTAACACCTAGACCTTTGCTTAAGTTGTGGCATGCACCATTTTATTACAATGAACACATTATTTGAGATCTCAGTATTTCTCACATATAATTCATGACTTCTATAATGGGACCAAAAAGCCTTAAACAGCTTGTAAAATGTATTCCTACCTAAAACTTCTCATACAAGGTTTCAGCCCAAGAACAATAATTATTTATATTTAAAAAATCATTTGACCAATTATACATTATGAGAAATTAAAAGTTACAGTATGATGTTAAATGAAAAAAGACTTAATTCTATGTCAACAAATTTCTGCAGGTCACTGTTCTGCCATTGTAATTTGATTGCTTTAGCTTCAATATTTAAAAAAATGAAAAAGAAATTGTTTCATTATAAAAAATAAGAAACTGCTAGGAGTGTTTTTATTGCAATTACTATCCACCTTCAATACTATACAATATATAATGTACATACACCATACAT
Source organism: Emydura macquarii macquarii (assembly GCF_026122565.2). NCBI lineage: Eukaryota > Metazoa > Chordata > Testudines > Chelidae > Emydura > Emydura macquarii. Next base: position 15,396,932 of record NW_027131614.1, on the reverse strand, counting down.
TTCACTTGCTGCATAGCTTCTAACAAAAAATGTAACAAAATCCTTTCTCTAGCACACTCTATTGAATCAAAACAGATGTTTCTGGAATTAACTATGCTAAGTGAAGGCACAGGTAATGCAAAAGTCTCTCGGAAGAAAGCAATTACCAGCACTGTGGCCAAAGGAATGGGTGGTACTGCAGGCACCTCACTACTATGAAGTCCTCCCTGTAATATAAGCACGGATAAAGAGAGCAACATGGAGAGGCAGTATCTGTAAGCAGTCAGCAGTGGAAGTGCAGAGTAGACACGTTGCACTGAGGAGTTGGAATGGGAATGGTGTTTGGGAATGGGAAAGCTACAGAAATGGGAATGATGTTTCCACGTCATGTCCCGCAGCTATGAAAATATTTCATGTGGTAAAGTGTGATAACATATCTGGGTATGGAGTAGTAGGATGAAAGAGAGACCAAACATATTCTGAGATGTGCACATCTAAAGCAAGTACTTCAGACAGAACACATTCTAATCAACTGGAAAACAGGCAGTGCTGACACACAATTCATTATCCTAATGTTAAATTTGTATTATAAATTAGTAAAACGACCACCATGCTCACTGAGATCTTCCATACAAAAGAACAAACACAAAACTTTATTTCATTACAATCACGTTACATATTAAACTGATCATTACCTTCCATTGTCGATATAAACTCCACATCTGCATGTGTGTTAGTTGTCAGAACCTTATAGAAATTGCGTAGTTTCTCATTCTGTGTGAAATTCTGCATTAAAAAGTGACAGAAAAAATGTTTTATTTCTAGATTTAACAGCATAAACTCATTTTGGTTCACTAAATCAAATGTTCAAATACCTGCATGGAGAGGCTCCAGTAGTGAAAGTTTGCTGTCAAAGGCTCAGTGGCAAGTTTTTGCAACAAGTCCTCTGGAAAATTCTTGAACATCTTGCTGTCTTTTGCAGCTTATACAAAAAAGACAAAGGAATATTCTCACTACTGTGATGCCACAGGAACATCATTATTCGGATGGGGATAAATCTGATAAAGTATTGGCTGAATTCATTTCAATTCCTTTTGATTCTGTACTTTCACTGAATTTTATTAATCAAAAACACAACACAAACATATCCCAGATATAAATCTGAAATACAGCTATGGCACAGTGCAGTCTAGCAATTCTTAATAGGACATATGTAGAGCTTAGCACAGATACAAAATTTGTATCCGCATCTGAGCCGCAATCCACAAACATGATATCTGCAGATTTTCAGGACTCCAACCATATTCTGCAGCCCTGAACCATTGAGGGTCCAATTCTGCCTCCTTTGTTCACATTGATTAGAACCATATTGTATCATTAATTTCAATGGTGTGATATGGTACTACTCTATGGAGTTAGGAACGGCAAAATTTGTCTAAATAAGGAAAGGCAATAGGATTTAGTCCATTGATTAATTGCTGGCAATCAATGGGAGAAATCGTATGTATTGCTGCTAAAGAAAAAGCCATAGAAAGCATCATTCAGAGCCAGTTTCTGCCACTTTTATGCTGAGCTGCATCTCATTCTGCAAGTAGTTCTACTGATTTCAATACTGTATGTTATAGCACCAAGCATCTGGACTTTTCATTTCGGCTCATTACAGAGTTAGGGAACTGGACATAAATTATGGATCTAGAACTAAACTTTTCCAAGACCTCTCTCTAATTGCCCATGACCTGCAATAGTTTGCTCTCAGACCTCTAATTTTTCAGTCATAGAATTTTATTGGCTTTCTTACAGAAGTAACAATATCAATATAATAAAAACAGAGTTATCTATTCCAAATCTTCAACCTTCTATGTTGGTTTATTATTAAAAAAAAAGAATCCTATGAATCCAGTGATATTAGCAGTGTAACAGGATTGTTCACCTGTAGTAAAGTTCAGTGGGAGTGCAAAATCCTCAGTATTAGTCCAAGCCAATAAAATCTCCCCACTGGTGAGGTATGTAAGTTCTTCATATCCCAGACATGTTCCCCATACAGGAAAATAGTCTCCTTTATCATTAGCCTTTAAAACAAGAAATAAAAAAGCCAAAGAAATGGGTCAACACATACAGGAAATTATGTACAGGTTAATATGCATTGAACCTTTCTAGGATATTGGCAGCTAATCTTGTGAGTGGCCTGGACATGAGAACCATGGAAGGAGGACATTCCTACCATAAGGCAACCTCAGCAATATACATTAACAAATTGTAAATCCTTTTACTTATATAGCATTTCTTCTGCAACATCTAGCCCTTTTATGTGCTTGATGCTTACATAGCCAGCAATTTTATGCCTCAGGTTCCTGGAGGAGAAATTTTGACTTTAAACAACATAAAATAGAAAGTGGCACTGTTATCTGAAAAACAACTAAACTGATGTTTGAAATCTGAGCTAAGGGCAAAACTGGGGGAAGGGAAGAAGGAGAGAAGAGCTAAGCAAAAGCAGAATGAAACCCACAACTTAAAGAAGCACATAAGGCTCCAAATAGAGAAGATCTGGACAGCGAGAAGGTGGTATTTTTACACAAGTAGTTTTTCTAACTGTAAGCACGGTTTAAAAGCTCTGTTGCTGCAGAACGTTATTTTTCGTTATGGCTGAGTGCATTTTCTTAATTTCTTTCTAAAACAAGTTCATTTCTGGGTTGTGACAAAGCTTCAGAACTTATTACTCAAAAGCTATTTTTCTGGAAAGCTCTAAGCAACTGAAACTAGGTGCCAGCTCCACCTTAATTATATCAATGATACTGTGACCCTAAAAACTCACATAGATCTTTACTCCGATAATAAAATATTGACATATAAAATATCTTTGCAAAGAAACTCCAATAACATTACAGTATCTTTATAGCCATCTGCCATGTAAGTGCTAGATATGTAAGGCTTGCTACTCTTCTCACTTACTCTGATGGAAATGAGGAGTAACTAATGTTAAAGGAGCTAGATCAGTTTCAGTGAAATTATAATCAAGCCTTTAACATATATTTATGCTGTGCCTAAAAATGCAGCCTAGAGGCTAACCATATATTTAGCAGCATTAAATTCCACAATTTTTTTATTTACTAATTTATAAGCTGAGGAAATAATCTTCAATTAAATCCTTGCCTCATTTAAAACAATGGCAAAACGCCCATTGACTTCAAAAGGACTACGATTTCACCCTTTGTGTACACATGTAATTTAAAAACACAATCACGCCAAGTAATCTCTTATTTTGAATTTGACAAGGCAAAGTGGGAAGAGACATTGACGTGAATATAAAAGAACAGTGGAAATTCCAGTCATTTTCGTACATGCATACATGGCCTTGACTTCTATAACTCGCTTTGCATTTATAAAATGTATCAGTATTTTATAATGCTAATTAAGTCTCAAAGGATGCAGTTCAGAGTATACGTTTATCAGGAGTAAAAGAGAGAAAAGCATGCCAGGAAGGGTTATCTATAAAAAACTGGAAATTACTTTCTAAATTTTCAATTATCTTAATTACATACAGCATGTCTAATAAGATTTTCTTTCAAATTCCGTATATGAAGTGATGACATGCAAGTTAATGAGTTGCTGTGAAATATTCATGCTATTTCATGATAACTATTGCTTATTGTAATGGTGCCCCCACCAGACACTGTGTCCTCAACCCTGCACTCTTACTTACATGCTTAAGAATACATCGTGTGTAGTTTCATAGCGGTATTTGGGGTTAAAGGTAAGCAAGTCTTTGCAATATCAGGGTCTATGATAACCAGATGGAAATGGCCATGAACAAACATGCAAGGTGAGAAAAACAAACTACACAGAAAAGTGACTCGTACCCTCAGTTTCATGTATACATCAGACCAAACACACATTGTACTGATCCCCAGTTATTTCATAGTGGCCTCCTGCGCAATGAAAAAGATCCAGCGCAAAGACAATCATACACAACACTATGCTCGGCAAAGCACCTACCATTTTGAAATAATCTCTATGAACAAATACCAGCAAGAAAATATCACTGTGTTTTCCTAGGCAGCTGAAGGCTATATTCTGCACAACAGGATATGTAGGAATACTGACTGCAAGTTATGTTCCCCCATGCAGCATTAGCTGATGCATTACTTTAGAGCTGGTCAATATTTTTTCTTCATTGAAATTTTGAATTTGGATGAAAATAATGCATAAAAATTGCATTTCTGACTAGCTCCACTATAAAGGTTCCCACCAAGTGAAAGAGAGACTGACCTCTGTAGATGTAAAAGATTAGTAAAATGAAAAGATTCACTGCCACCAGGAACTTGCAAGATCAGAGTTTTACTTCAAGATGGGCCAAGTGGGACACAACTAACCTTTAAAAAAACTGACACTTAGAAAAAAGAATTAATTATTTATCTTCAGTGATTAGTCAGAGTGTTGCTAACATATTCCAGAAGAAACAGCCTCATTATACATTCAAAATTATGTTATCAATATAAATCTAGATAATTCTTTATAAAGAGCCTTTTTCTACCCTGCTGCCTTACCGTGCAATGAATCAACCTCACTTCTAAGGTACAGTGTATTGATTTCATCCATTTGTAGTTGCTGGGTCAAATTCAAAGGAAATTTGTAAAATGAGTGACTCACATTAACTTAGACACCCACCCCATTCAGACACACTTAGACCTATTGACATCTATTTGCCTTATTGTGTAAGAATAAGTGGATTTAAGTTGGTGGCTGCCAAAAGAAGTTGTAAACAATACCACTTTAGACTGTCTTTACATTGCCTTCTCGATTTTACCCTTTAGCTCCATATAATGGTAAGACTTGAGCAAACTCTATATGTATAGAATTAATGTATTAAACGTTCAATTTTCTGCTCCAAATATTCCCTGGTTTTGAGTGGTATCCTTATTATTTATTATTTTTATTGCAGTTGTGCCTAGAAGCCCCAGTCAAGAATACAGGTTTCATTCTGCCAAGCCCTGTATACACATGTAACAAGACTGTTCCAACTCCCAGAGCTCAGAGTCTAGGACAATGAGGAAATGTAACAGGTGGAGGAAACAGGTAGGAAGAAGGATGAAACAGTAATATTCACACAGATAGAGTAAAGAGCAGTTTCAGCTTGCCATTGCACTGTTATGTATCATGCACCTAAACTTCTACTATAGGCACCTCTCCTTTCCCTGCTGGCTATGTCCCATTTTTGAAATACACAGCTTACTTCTTGCTGACTGATCTATTCCTGTTTTTTCCAGTGCCTTTCTTACAGTATCACCTTGTATGTCTTAGTCACTTTTTCTCATTGCGGTGTACTTACTATGCTATTTCCTTCATCACCGCTCATATCTGCCTTAATTAGGCATAGCAAACTCAAGAAGAGTGAGTAAAATGTCTATATTGCCAGGACAGATTTGTACAGTTAAATATACTGGGGGAAAGTATGTTAATCACAGTTAGCAAATAGTACAGCAAAGATTTTCAGAAGTGAACCATTATTTTGGGGTCCAACTTGAAACACTTCAAAAGGGCCTGATTTTCAGAAGGTGCTGAGCACTCACCCAGACCCCTGAAAATCTTGGCCTGAGTTAGTATTGTGCAGAACATAAAAACACCCACTCCTACTTTACAAAAAATACACTGGATACCAAGAAAGATTGTGTAAGTGTTGGCAGTAAGGGGAGGACCTAAGCTATATTTTACAAGTAATGCTGTACAAATAAAGAAATTAACAGTTGACTTCACTTAAATTATTTAGCGATAGGCATCAAATCTTGAAGTTGAGATTCTAATTTTCTGAAGTTTAGAGATATTCAGTTCAGACCTGCATCTAAAGCTGTTAGATTATTTGCTATACACACATACCAACAGTCAGCTGCTTATTAATAGACTAACAAAAATATACAGCACTCCAGTTGGAGATTGTCCAAATATAAGCCTCCCATGCCTTTGGTCCATGAACACTGACAATAACCAGAACAGTTTTTCCCTTATGTGGTTACCTCTAGTGCCTTGTTGTAAAACATCCTAGCAATCTTAGAATATTCTGAAGTCTTAAGATCAACACCACCTCCTGGGAAAAGTACCCTGAAAAACAACAATCAAAATATTATTACTCTTAGATAACTACAGGTCTAGGCATAATATATTGGGTAAACATGGACAGGACTGACAGAAGAACTCTGAGACCCACACTCACTAGAGGCATACACCAACCCACATGATCACAATGTCTATGTGATTCAGTAAATTTCAACGCTTAAACAAAAAAGAAAAAGGGCGGGGGGGAGGGAGGTAGGGTCTGCTAATAATTAAAGATAATATTTTCAGAGTGAGAAGACTCTGAAGCTAAAACATTCAAGCCTTACAGGTTAAAAGGCCATATATAGCTTTCTGACCCTAAACTTCCATATTACGATTCGGTGGATGCAGTTACATTCTTTTACTACTTTTATTTATTATTAATATAGGGGCAGATTCTCACAGCCCTTACTTAACAGAGCAGGGCAGTGATAAGGTGTGACCCGCCCTTACCCTCTTGTGAAGCCCTGCTCAGATTGCAACTTTGGTCACAGACAAGAAGGGATGAAAGGTAAGCAGCAGCTACTTGACCACTACTCCCCCTTGCAAGTATGTGGGTGGTGAAGGGATCAAGAGTGGGAAAAGACTTGGCTGTGCCCCCTCCAATAGCAGCCAGGTATGCTGGCTTGGTGACCAGCAGAGTCTTAACAAAAAAGGGTGAAGTAAGTTACTCCTCCTCCTCCTCCCCACAGGAGAGCAGGGAAGGAATTGTCATTCTGAGTCTTGCTCCTACCGATGGACAGCTACATGCCACCCTACTCAAGGCAGAAGGTGAAATTACCATCCAGGCCACAATGCATAAAGTGTGTTTGGCATTCTACAGAACATAATGACATTGTCCTTCTCACAAAGAGTCTGCAATCTAAGATCCCAGCACTGGCACCTTTGCTCACATAAGGTATAATTCAACATGAGCAAGGGGTGGCAGAATCAGACCCTCAGCTAACACAACATCATACGGGGTAAGTCGGGTGGAGCAAGGGAGAAGAAACTTCTAAGGGGAAGTGGGGAGAAAAAGGGGAAGTGACTAAGGGTAGAGGAAGCATGGAGAGGGTTAGAAGAGGATGCAGAGAAGGAATAAGGAGAGGAACAGTGAGTAGGCAAGCAGCAAGTGCTGGGAAATAGTGTTGGCAACATGAAGCTTGTCACTGAAAGGAGGTACAGACAACATGAGAAGAATGGAAGTGGGTTACTGGCTGAAAGTGGGTGACAAGATAAGTGCCTGTAGCCATGCAGCTATCTGATGGATACACATTTCTAAGGAATGGACACACATGATTTCCTCTTAAAGTAGAGGTGTGTGCATGTGCAGTACTCAGCACAACCTGCAAGAAAGATGAGGATTAGACTAACTGCATTTTTCTAAGTAGGGAATACAATTGAGTCTGGAATCACCGAAGGTAAAACCAAGAACTTAACAGTAAAACAACAGTGGCTCTGATAACATCTGTTTTAAAGAGTCTTTGTGTTAATGGATATTTCAAGAGGAGACTGGTGCACAAAACTTACCCATTAATAGACTGGAAAATCTTATCATACTCTTCTTCTGAGCGATTTAGTCTGAAATGCCAACAAAGATAGTTATAGGAGATATCTGAAACTTCAACACGTTTTACTATTAAATTACCAAAGATACTTAATACAAGCCATCTGCAACAGGAATGGAAAGTGTATAAGAAGCATGTATGAAAAGTAAGAAACAGAGTAATTCTAGGTCATTAAAAGGCAAAATCTGCCCCCCTTACTGCTATGAATGGTACCTTACTCTTCAGGTAGTCTACAAAAAGTGTATAGCTACAAAATGTGGAACAGCTGGCTAGACGGTAGCACTGCTGAAAAGGAGCTGGGGGTTACAGTGGACCAGAAATTGTCAACCTGATGCAGCTACGAAAAAAGCTAATATCATTCTGGGGTGTATTAATAGGATCGTCATACTTAAGACACAGGAGGTAATTGTCCTACTCTATTCAGTGCTGGTGAGACCTCAGCTGGAGTCCTGGGTCCAGTTCTGAGCGTTGCACTTTAGGAGAGAGATGGACAAACTGGAGAGAGTCCAAAGGAAAGCAACAAAAATGACAAAAGATTTAGAAAATCTGACCTAGGAGGACAGGTTAGAAAAACTGTGTATGTCTACTTGAGAAAAGAAGACTGAGTGGGGGACCCCTAATAATAGACTTCAAATATTCTAAAGGCCGTTATAAAGAGCACTGTGATCAATTGTTCTCCAGGGCCACTGAAGGTAGGACAAGAAGTAAGGGCCTTAATCTGTAGCAAGCAAGATTTAGGTTAGATATTAGGAAAAACTTTCTAACTATAAGAATAGTTAACAGGCTTCCAAGGAAGGTTGTGCAATCCCCATCACTGGACGTTTTTAAGAACAGATTGGATAAATACCTGTCAAGGATGATCTGGGTTTACCTAGTCCTGCCTCCCTGCAAGGGACTGGATAAGATGACCTTTTAAGGTCCCTTCCAGCCTTACATTTTTGATTCTATGAATGGACTTCAAGCGGTCTGACTGGGCCAGTTCATAACCCTAGAGCCAGGAACAGACAGGACTGTCTGCATGCAGAGCTCACCCTTTTCACCCAGAAGTGGGGGCTCCACCAACTTCTTGACTCCATCTCCTCACCTGTCAGCCTCAAAGAACTTAGTCGGAAAAGTCAATACAGACTGGGTGGCCCCCTCCCTCCAACCCAAGAGGCTTTGGGAACAAATCCTGTTAGTGTATCTCCTTGGCAGTCATGGTGCCAGAGCTAGGGCAGAGGCACAGGGCTGCCTTGCGAGTATGTCAAAAACAGTGATTTATAAACAAGGTCTTTATACCATTGTCACTCTGGTTTTACAGCTCACTTACTTCATTGTAGTTACTCCTGATTTACACCTGCATCAGCAAGGTCAGAATTGCCCCAATTGCTACACACACTCTCAGGCTATCGCCTGCCACATTCACAGTATTAGCTTTCTCAATTTGCCCCCCTCCACCTTTTTAGTTAAGAGCCAGTCTCTGGACATGGAGCACGTTTTGCCACAGGTTCTCAGAGCAAAGTCCTAAGGAGATTGTATGCAGACAGGTCCTTCATAACCAGTGTTTTGATGACCCCATTGGTCTTACACAGATTTCTCAATCTTAAATTGACCTAACCTAGGTTGACTTCAGCCACGGCAGTACTTACTACCCTCCTTCTGTCAGTGGCGAGTGTCCTCACCAGGAGCGCTTCTGCCAACTGAAGAGAGGCAGCGTGGCTCAGTCTCCTCTGCTGGGAACCCAGCTTCCTCCCCCCTACCCCCCGGGGCTTCTCGCTTCCAGCAGGGAACTGAGAGCCTGGGAGACAATCAGGCTCCATGCCGAGAGCCTTAGTGCAGCTTGGCTCTCTGCTGGGAGCAGGAAGCCAGGTCCCAGGGGGGCAGCAGAGCTGCCTGTGGGGAGCCCAGGTGGCTGCCTAAGCCTGGATGGCAGCTCCACTTGGAGCTGGGAGCCGGCTTTCTTGTCAATTTCACCAAAGCCCTGAAATTGCCAAGACAGCCAACAGCAGATGTGAGGAATGCAGTGTTTACACAGACACTGCCTCGCCCTAAGTACACTGACATAAGCCCTACACCTCTTGTGGAGGTGGCGTTATGATGTCGGTGTAGTAGGGCACTTATACCAGTGGGAGCAAGACTACAGTGTATACACTGACCTAATTAGGTCAACATAAGCTGCCTTATGTCAACCTAACTGTGTAGTGTAGACCAGGGCAAAGAGTGCTTTCATGCATGGTTGAAACTTGGTTGTGATTTTGTTTTGTAGCAACATTAAGGTACTATTTTAATCCCTAATAATACTGTATTTGCTGTTGTCATTTTACTGTTGGCCAAGAAGTGCTGTTTCTGGCATCAGCCCTGCTATTACCTGCAAAAGACCGAATGTTACTCTGATACAGTACCTGGAATAGTTGCAAAACACAGAGCTCGTTGTAGTAGTAGTTAGTGAGCCAGAGTATGAGAGGAATCAGTTCTGGACACTTCAAGTACTACTGGCTGTTTTCCTCCATTCCCTGAGTCCTAGCATTCTTTATGTACACATGGCAATATATGACACTGAAGGCAGTAGCATGCATTTGGAAACTCCACAGACCACAGCTAGCAATTGGCACATACGTTAAGTCTGAAGAAGAAGACACACTTTTAATGCACTTCATTGGCAGGTACCTGCTTGCAGTTAGTCTAGTCTCCATTCCTAAAGATCTTGCAAAGTGCTATACACCATGTACAGTCTGAGGAGTTACAAGCACAGAGTGACTTATGCATTCAGTACAAAAAGCCGGGAATTACCGCCTGCCTGTAACGATATGGGAGCCTACCGTATTGGCACAACGCGTGCACCAGCAGATTCTAGGAACTTCACATATGAAGCGACAATGTAGGAACTTCCAAATTCATGGCAACGTTTAAAGTCACACTCCTGTGTCAATATTCCTAAAATGTCCAGAAAAGAGAGACGATTGGTGTTATACAAATCACAATAATTATAGTCCAGAAGAAGGCAAATTAAATCAAAATCTCATTCCTTTCACCAACTGATTTGATTAATTCATTACATTGAGTAGTGTTATACTTAATGATTTACCACAAACTATGAGAAAATTGGAATAATAATAAGCTTGCTTAGAAATTTAGCGTCCAATAAAAACATTTTAACAGTTGGACTTTAAATTCCCTGCCTTAGTTGATTAGTGCCACAACTTCTTTAAAATATATTTTCTACATTTAATTTGTTTAGAGCTTAAATAAAGTATCCTTCTTTACCAGGGCACTTTAAAGACAAGGTCCCAGCTCCTTAAGGGTTTAAAATCAAAGCCCTGACCCTGAGGTCTAATCCCTGTAGTTGGACAACTGGCCCCACACAGAGTCCCACAGAATCAAGACAAGAGGATTCCATGAGAGTTCAGTCTCATCAGAGAGTGTAGGGCCCAAGCATAATTTTTTCCAGCCCTGTACAAACTTGTAACACAGGACCCCTCCCACACACATACCCATGGGGGTCGCAGTCTGGGCTGGGCCTCTGGGCCACGGTAAAGTGTACCCTTTCCCCCCGCCTCCCCATGTGGGGACCCTGAGAGACTGTCATCACTCCCACACTGGACTGCAAGATTGGGACCATACTTATCTGTAGCAGAGTTGAGATGGCAGGCAACACGGGTTATTTACTGTATGTTTAATGAATCTGTTGCAGGCTATTTTGTGGTGGCAGGCAGTGTTTTAAAATTTTCCATTTTCACCTTTTTATGGACTATTTCTATTTTCAAAAACAAACACACCTAACCAAGATACTAAAACTATATCTTATACATTAACCATACAAAAACCAACAGTAAAGTCTATTTGGAATTCTAGAATTAATACCATTTGGGGCTCTAATCCTTCAAACATTACTCCTGCCCTTCACTTTGAGAATGTGAATAGTCCCATTGCAATCACTATTTATGTGCTTCAAGTTAAGCACAGGCATGTCTGTGGGACTCGGGTCTTAGACAATACCTTTTCATGAGGATTTACACAAAGATATTTGGACATTTTCTAAATGTGCATTATGCCAGCCAAACCAGCCAAACCAGAACATTGCATTAGAACTTTTTCTAGACTGTTGTGTAACAGTGCCACATGACTCACGGCTTCTGAAAAAAGTGAAAGTGAAAAACTATTTTGCAGACTAATTTATCACTATTTACTTTAGACATGGAACGCAAAGCTAGCTGGGATCCTGACAGCAAGATCCGGTAACAAACATACCAGCTCTGGAAAAGGAAACTTTATTTTTTAAACAAAATCAAAACCTGCTCTTACTTCAAAAGGGGGCAGAGAGGCTTTTCTGAAAAGTTGTAGGGCTGGGAGGGTGGAGGGGAATCCTTAGTGTCTCTGTGCCTCAGTTCCTCATCCGTGAGATGGAGATAATTGTATGTCGTGATCTCTCCGGGGCGTTCTGAGGATGAATTCTCTAAAACATTATTTCTCAGGCTTTGTCTACACTGCGGCACAGCCAGCAGTGCAGAATAGATTTTGCGGGTTCAATTGAGCGGCAGTAAAGACTCAGCCTATCTCTTCACTGACAGCGGCAAATTCGCCGCCATCAGATCGACTTCTGGGGATCGACTGAGTGGTCAGTGAAGACCCACTCAATCAATCCAGAAATCGACGTATTAAGACCACCTTCTCAAGTGGTGTAGCGCTGCGTCGACAGGAACGTGGTTCCCGTCGGCACGGTGCAGTGAGGACAGCGCGCAGAAAAGAAGCAGAGCAGTCGACAGGAGTTATGCAAGTTTTTTGCATAGCTTGCGTAACTCCAGTCAACTGCTGCCGAATCTCAGAGGTAAGTGAAGGCAAGCCCTCACTCAATCAAACCCGGAAGTCGACTCCATAAATCCAGCCCGGCAAGTAGCATAGTGCTGCATCGATTGGAGGGCATTTCCCGTTGGCACAGCACAGTGGAGACGCCATGGTCAACAGATGCTAGGAAGTCGACGGGAGATACGTAAGGTACTGTACCTACCTTGCATATCTCCCGCCCATTGCCGCCGAAATCCACAGCCAGTGTAGACCAGGCCTCAACGACTGGTCCACGGACCGGCGCTCACCCCTGAGATCTCCCTGACACAGTTTAAGAAGGCAGCAAGCCAGTCCCTGGTATCAAAAAGGTTGAGAGACACGGCTCTAAGGATCCACGGTTTCTGAGCTGAGGAGGGGGAGAGGTTTTGGAGGGAGGAGAAGGTATTTTTACCTCATTTTAATGCATTGCCCCCAAGTGACCCTCTCCTGTTAGCATCTGCCCTGACTACCTTCTGCCCCCTAAAGTCTCCCTCTCTGCCTACGCCAGTGCGTCCACACAGGGCCAGGCCGGCACCAGCGCTGCGGCTGCTCCTCTTACCAATGATGGGTCTCTCGTTGCTGCCCGCCAGGCGGCTCCGCGGCCCCAAGGAGCTGGCCAGGGCATTGCCGCAGAGAAGGAGCAGCAAGAAGCAGGGGGCCGGCGAGGAGCGCGGCCCGGGGGAGCGCAGCATGGTCCCCTCCCCGCACGGGCTCGGCGCGGCGGCGGTGCGGGCGCTGCTGTACTGCAGTCGAGCGGCTGGTTCCTGCTGCGGCGGGCACCGCCTTCCTTCCCCGGGCAGCGGGCGGCACCCTGGGAAACGTAGTCCCGCTGCGGGGCTCGGCCGGGGAGGAGGGGACACGCCGGGATCGGAGGGGCCGGGTCTTGCAGGTGGTGCCCCCGGGGCCAGGAAAGAAAGGCAAGCTGGGGGTGGTGAGATGAGCCGGAGGCGGGTGTCAAGCTGGGAGCTGGAGCTGCACCCGCGCCCCCACCTCGCCGCTGTCCGGCTCCTCCCAGCTGTGCTCGGAGGGCCTGTCCTGCGGGAAGCTACGTCGCGGGCTCGCTCTGTTACTCGGGGAGCAAAAGCGGGAAATGTTTATTAGGTCAAAGGCGCCCTCACTTCCCTCACCCTGGGCTCTTCCGCCCAGCTTTGGGCCGTATTGTTTCTCTGCCTCAGGGCACGGATTTAGATCTGTGTTGGCGGGGGTTTCTTGGCAGACAAAACAAGGGCTTCGCAGGGATGCTGTCATTGGGGGGATGGGGGGACCTATCTAAGCCTTCTTGATGCTTTCCCAACTGGATGAGATGTTTAAACACAGCCCCAGCACTAAAAATAGCAGGTTCTTATTTAAAGGGTTGTGGTTTCTCTGTGTCTCTTTCCTGGCCGACCAGTGAGTGCAGTCAGATAAACTGCATGAAGTGGCTGGAACCTGGCACGCCTGCCCACCTAACGGCTCTTCACTTGTAGCTGAAAGTGCCATTGTTGTCTTTGTCGCCAACAAACCCTCAATGCAGCCTAAGAACACAGCCCTGAAATCTGCCGTGATGTTCTCCAGCCTCCGCTTTCACTTTGCCAGCTTATCTCTGTAAAAACTGATTAAAAGTGCTCCACGCCGAGCGACAGTGCGTGATACGCTAGCTGCTAATGCTGCGTGCACTGCCAGTGCCTCCAGGAAAGCTCGGGGCTACATTTGTTTACAATTTTTTCTTTTTTTCCTTTTGTGTTTTTTGTTTTTTTTTAAAGAGATTAAAGGTTTTGCCAATACAGATCTAAAACAATACACTCGCACAGAACAAAAGAAACAATACAAATATAGTACTAAGGCAAGTGGACTGATCCTGTGTCCTTTACAGTAAATGAAAAAACCACGGATAACAATAGGGATCAGTACTAATACCACACTGAAGAGCTGATACAATGCCCAGTGAACCTCTCAGTTCAACGGGTGCTATGGTTTCAATTCAGCAGTTCATGACTATTGACTTTAAATCAGATTTAGATCATATATTAAATGCTTTGCTGAACTGGGCCTGTGTCAAGGCCAGGAACATAGTTAATAAAACACTCACATGTTCCTCTCTCTACATCCCAGCCAGCTTGTGGGGGTTAGTTGCATCATGAGTCACTGCTACTCTCCCTTCCGTGCAGGTTGGCAGAAAGACTCTATCTCGTTCCTAATCTGCTGAGCTGGCATAAAGGGAGACATAATGTGTTCCAGGCAAAGGGCTTCCACAGATTACATCTCTCCCTGGAGCAAAGTGGGAATCAGGGATGGAATCTTGACTCTGAGACTCATTTCAATCTCTACGTAATATCCAGAGGAGTTGGGACCAATTAAACTCTGCCTTCCTGTTTTACTTTGCTGCTAGGAGATTAAGGAGTCACTAATGTTAAGTACTTAAAAGAAAATGAAATAATTCTTCACAGTTGTCCAAATGTTTGTCCTATGAGAACCTATGACACAATTCTGATTGACTTCAATGGGGTCCAGATTTGGCCTGCAGTACATACACAAAGTCAAATACTGTCGATGGAATTCCAAAGGGAGTTGATATTGTGTGACCAATAACAGCATTTGTAGCTTGTTAATGCTCTTACACTCAGCCCAAGGTCTATGATAGGAATGGAACAAATGGAAGGGTTCTATTAGAGACAGATGGCAAAAGGGAGAAGAGAGAGAGACTCGGGTATCTATGAAGCCAAAAAGACATGGCCATTGTCAACCCAGCCTCTCTGTATGTTGTAGCTCCTTTCCTCACCTTTCATCTGTCTTTTTAAATCTCTCTAGATTGCAAGATTTTGGGGACAGAGACTGCTTACCTTCTATGTCCATACAGCACATTTTGGATGCTATTGTAATGTCAGGGCTTGACTGTGGAGTCACTCCAAACCTTATGTAAAGAGCAGCACATACCTAAAGTGCCTCAGGAGCAAAGCAGAGACTGAAATGAGTCTCAGAGAGTCAAGATTCCATCCCTGATTCCCACTTTGCTCCAGGGAGAGATGTAATGTGTGGAAGCCCTTTACCTGGAACACATTATGTCTCCCTTTATGCCAGCTCAGCAGATTAGGAACGAGAGAGAGTCTTTCTGCCAACCTGCCTGGAAGGGAGAGTGGCAGTGACTCATGATGCAAGTAACTCACACAGGCAAGTAGTGGTGCTTAATGCTTCCTTGCTTCCCTGCTCAGATGCATCTGGAAACCCACAATCTTTCCCTAAATAAATAGGAAATGATGATAATACTTCCTGCAGTAAAATAAAGGTAACCAAGCCCCATGCTATCAGCTGACCTACCCAGATGACAAGGAGGAATTTCCCAGGGTCGATAATGCACGATTACCAGGGACAGCATTGCAACAAAGGGTATTTTGTTTTGTGTTATAATACTTTCTTCTGAAGCTTCATTTATAGGTCACTGCTGGAGATGGGTTACTGGACATTAGGAACTCTTGGTTCACTCCAATACTTTATTATTGACAAATGCTATGTTCCTATTTAATATTGGAATTTAATTCCTGTCCTGATTCATAAAGGAGAAAAGAAATCAGTAATTGGGATTTAATATTTATTCTTTCTCTATCTGTTAGACACTGCACGTAGTATATGGTTGGTCAAGTGACTGAAACTACTGTGAATTTGGTCAGATCAACAAAAATAAGAGCCAGCCAAGTAGCCAAATGCCTAAAGTCACTCACTGCATTAAGCAACTATGAGAAAAATGGTTTTGTGGTTGGACACTCACATTTAAATTTGCATTCTCTACAGAGGTGTTAGCCTCTCTTATGGTATTTACATATTTCTTCTTATTACTATATGTTGTTTGTATTAAAGCAGCTGATCTGGCATGTCCCAATATGCTTCGTACTGTACTAATATACCAAGAGATGTTAGTAAATATTAATCTTTATGATTCTTTTCTATACTGACCTCTCAACTTAGCCAAAAAATGCCAGAATCCTTTCTGTGTTAGCGAAAAGTGCCATCTAAATCCTAATATTAAAGAGTATTTTGTTTTGGACTAATGAATGTCTGTAATCATAGTAGGCTTGTTCTCAATTATCTGCTCTGTTTTTACTCTGAACTTTAGCTGATTCTAGTGTGTTATCAAGAAGCTAAATTTTAGCTGGACCTTAGTGTGTTATTAAATAATGGATTGTGTGTCCTTTTACTCTAACTATTGACCCTTAAGAAAATGTGTCCAGATGGCCAAAAAGGGACCATTTGTAATTAATGAAGACAGGTGTTCTCTGTGATTAATAAGATAATGATCTATTAAAAGATGCTTTTAGTTTATCAAAAACTACTCTAACAGATGCTTGTTGTCATAAATGAACCATAACTGATAAAATATTAGTAATTTACAAAAGGACAGGGAACATTTGGTATAGCAGATGTGTTCTATAATCGATATAACAGCAAACCATATATTGATTAATGTCTAAGAATTAAGAGCTAACTGAGATTACAGATGATCCCAGTAGTAATAAAATAGTTACAGATGTAATTGGCTTATTTGATTAGGTAAACTGAGAGATTTCAAAATAAGATCAAAGCATGAAAGAGAATGATTTTAAAGGATTTTCTTTGTCCTACACAATGTATACAGTGATGTAAATCTGAGAGCTAGTTAGAACAGTCCTATGCTGCTAACCTGCTCCCCAGACTGGTTTGGTAGCTATAATTTTCCTTTCCATATTGTGCGGTATTAGTCTTTGACTAATTACCTCTGATTAAATAATTCCAGTTGAACCAATTTTACTACAAACGAACAGCCCAACCTTTCAAATGCTTGTGAAGCTATGGAAGGGGCAGAGTGAAGCTTGCCCACCTCCTGGGATAATGCGATGGAGTCATAACTGCAGCACTGATATATCAAGGCGGGAAGCTAGGGTCCCACTGGCCAGCCTCAGCTTCTCACAGGGCAGGGGTGACAGATCAGAGCAGGGGTGCAGGAAGTAGGGGTGCTGGGGCCTGGAGGTGTGGCAGCACCTCCTAGCTTGAAGTGGTTTCTATCACATGCAGGGTTCCCAGTTTGGTTCAATGGCTCTAAGCAGCCTACTGTCCACATTGTTCCAGTGACCCGGGCCAAAAAGCACCAGGAACACCACCTCCGGTCTTGGAAAAGTGACGACGAAGGCCCTGCTGTGTCAGAGCCAGAACCAGAGCCGCGTGCTCAGGTCAAAAACAATTAACGCTGAGCTCTGGGCGGGCAGGGAACCCGTCTACAGGGTAAAAGGCTGTCCAGTGGGGCAAAAGGCCAGATAGCGCCCGCGGGGCTCGAACCCCCGAAGGGGCAAGGCTCTCAAGATATTGAACTCGCGAAGTAACCGCTGGGCTAAAGCCGGCCCGAAGATACATTGCGTCCGCAACCTATAAGAGATCTTGGGGGCGTGGCCATGTAAATGATCAAAATGATGTTTTAAACATCAGAGCTCACTTTATCTTCCCCTACTCCAGCTGGGTCCTGGCAGGAGAAAAGCGAAGCAGGCGCCTAGCGCAAGCGCCTGGCTGGAGGAGAGGAGGCATCCACTACTCAGCTGCCAGGACCAACCCGTGGCCCAGACATGCGAGCCAACAAGAAGTCCCGGCCCGGAAGGCAGGACTCCTCTCCCAGCAGGCACTGCTCAGACTCACACCGCGCCGCCTCCTCCTCCTCCTGTCACGGGCCGAGCTGCGGCCGCGCGCGCGCACGTTCACGTTCCCCACCGCCTCCGCTGCCTCGCCTCGCTGGGCCCGCGCCCCCAGGCGCCGTTGGGCTGGGTGGGCACTGGGGCACGCGGGCATTTGTACCAGCAGCGCCGGGAGTTAAACTGTAGCCGTGCGGGGCGCGTCCCCGACCCGATGTTCCCAGCCTGGCCCCACGGTCCCCAGCACTCCCGGGACCGCGACCCCCTCACGGCCAGCGGCCGGGGGCGATGCGCTTCGTTCGGTTTAAAAAACCGTCCATGGAAGTTGTTTACACGTACATCGCAGTGCAGTGACCTGATCCCTGAGGCATACCTCCATGCAGAGCTCCTTGTTGACATTTGTGCGTATAAACACAGAATTCTTTTGTCTTCATTGTCTGGGTTATTTAGCGGTGGTAAGCAGACAGCGATCATGCTTTATACAGCTTTTCATTTGACTAACCATTTTTCCCTTTGGTGTCTTTGTTTCATTTTGCAGAATGGTTTGTCCTAACCACTAACGAATTCTCTAGCATCTGATTCACTTGCACTACTTTAAACCAAATCAGAGTAGGAATTAGCTTTAGTCAAGCCTCACGTAATTGAGGGAGGAAAAGAAAGAAAATATTTTAAAAACCCCAACACATTTATTTTTGCTGCATAGTGTTTAATTAATTGCACAAATATTCACTGCCTCATTGAAGTAACATGTCCAAATTCATGAAGTAGGTCCGTGGAACAGGCAGAAATAAACCCCAGGTTAGAGTACATTCTCTCACCTGCCATACCCTCCCTGGAACTTGGCAATGTTAGCTCCGCTGAAGACACCACATGTTTCTTCAAGTCCAAGGTTGCTCTGAAGTCTGCCAACTGACCAAGGGCCCCATCACTAGCTAGGAACTGCCTGAGTGTGGTAGTAAGCTCAGTGCAAAGAAGCAGAACAAACTGCAGAAAAGATGGTCTGGAGACTGTAATTGTGACTGCCTATGCTGTGTATGACTCAAAAGTTGAATCATAGCTTGAGGCTTAGGTACAGTGGTGACATTACAAAGACATCAGCTAAAACTGAAAATCAAAAGAAGATTGGTCTTTTAATTAGAAATTTCTAAAAAGGACTCAGATTTTATTGCCGATACTTTTAATGCGTATATTTCCATTCTTGATGGCATCAAGTAAAAAGGCTTTGCACATACATAATACAGCAGGGCTCAGTGAATCTGTGAGAACAGCAGATGGCTTATCTACATCTGAGGAGTTTTTAAATATTAAACAAACGAAGGTTGGAGAGGAGTGTCACTCACGCATCTTGTTGGATGGTTAATCAGGCAGAGAAGAGGCATCCCAAAATTTAATTGACTCAATTTTTTTAGCACTCCAATCTAATTTAAAATTGCTTAAATGATGCACTTTTTTTTTCTGTCTGGTTAAGAAGCCTCAGGATCTTAGATAATAATTGATCAAAAAGTTCAACAGTAAGTACAGAATGAAGAAACTATCAAAAACACTGTTGGTAGTTAAACTATGAGATAGTGTTTATTTTTAATTACTTTTCATATAATTAATCATCCATCTGTCTGGGTCGTATTCCTCAATATATATTATAGCCATGAATAAAAAATATGCCTTGAATTCATGGCAAACTAACTAACCATATAAGCTATGATACAACAGTAAAAGTGTAGTTAGTGATGTTTGCTAGTGATTTGAAGATTGCAGTACAGTCCATGTAGGCTTAACTGAAAAATGCAGACTCCCCCCTTCAGTTACTGTCCACTGGACACCTGTCCATATTGGCGTGTTCCTCTGTACTGAACAAAGCCATCAATTCCCGTTTTAAGGCAGTTTTTCCCAAACTGCTTTTTCTCAGTGTAAGCCCTCGGCCTGAAAGAATTGAGCAGGCACTCTCTAACTCATGAACCTGATGATGATTAATCCCATGCACAGCACTTAGTAGGCTAATGTTTGTGACTTCAGAATGTATGCTCCAGATTTGTCACTAAAGAAGCTTATCGGCTGAATAGTCAGTTCTAATGAAATGCATGGAAGATTTGTCCTTGTTACTGCCATTCTTGTATGGACGGCAGTGATGGCAGAACTCAACCATAACTGGATTGGATGTCCAAACAGAAAAAGACAGTTAAGAAATCACACTATAGAAACCTGAGAGTTCAGCTTCTTTACAGGTTGGCTGGGGGAGAAGATAGTGAAATGAAGATGGGAGTTAAAAGCTGTGAAGGAGGGAGGTGCTGAAGTTTCAAACCTTGACAAACCTTGAGCAGTGGGAGAAAGTATTCTTGGCTACAAAGTGTAATTTTA
Organism: Emydura macquarii macquarii; assembly: GCF_026122565.2. Classification (NCBI taxonomy): domain Eukaryota; kingdom Metazoa; phylum Chordata; order Testudines; family Chelidae; genus Emydura; species Emydura macquarii. The sequence continues at coordinate 15,376,537 of NW_027131614.1, read as the reverse complement.
CCCTCTCCTATTGCTACACAGGTATAAAATTCAGTTTCTATTTAAATAGATAGGAGACCATTATAATCACTGTCTGTTAGAGCATCATCATAAATCCTTCCTATATGACATAGAAAACTATATTGTTTGCAGTATTGTTGTAGCTGTGTTGGTCCCAGGATATTAGAGAGATATGGTGGCTGAGGTAGTATCTTTTATTGGACCAACTTCCGCTGGTGAAAGAGACAAGCTTTTGAGCTACACAGAGCTTCTTCTTCAGGTCTGTGTATTTCAAAAGCTTGTCTCTTTCACCATCAGAAGTTGATCCAATAAAAGATATTACCTCACCCACCTTGTCTAATAGAAAACTATAGATTGATTGCTATGTATATATGTGCATGTGCATTTATATAATATACATTGAACAGTCTATTTCAGATTTAAGTTTACTTGTTCACTTTGTAGCGAAAAATAATTTAACAGTACATGACACATGGCTTAATTGTCACTGGCATTTGTTACTGACATGATTTTGTGTACTTACTGTTGTAAAGTAGTAATGTCAGAATTGAACCACTGTAACTGGAATTAGTGTTCACTTTATGGTCGCTTTACACATCTAGGTAAAGGGTCTCTAGTGTAAATGGGAATTAATATAATTGTTTCTAGAACTATGGGAGTTGGATACATTACTTAGTAATTCTCAGGTGATTGAAGAGATTTTCACAATTCACTACAGAAATCAGACCCTATTTTCATGCCTCAAGATACGAGTAATTGGGATCTCATTGGTATCAAAAGGAGTTATTTGTATCCTGCAGTGGAAGATTGGACCCCTGGATGTGTGCCATTCCAGCATTTTTACCATCAATGGACAATGAATACTTTAATGAAAAATAGGACTATGAAACAGAAAGGTTCCACATAGAAGCACAAGCTTCTCTCTTAATTATGAGAGCTGTTCTCCCATCTGCATGCACATGTGCGTACTGTGTCTCCTTTAGCCTTAGTGAGAGCTAAACATCCACATCAGGAGGTGAAAGAACCCCTGTCTCTTCACTGCAATGATTTCTCTTTTTCTGTGGAAATATTCTATTTCCATTCTTTGAAGAAATCATTTTATTACTGGTGTAGTCCACTGGAACCTCCCTTTTCTCTCATCTTGAAAGCTGGGACATTCTACTTCAATTCATGGATTTCAGAAGGAAACAACCAGTAAAAGAAAAAGAGCAAAGGATTTCTTGTTCTACCAGCATTTCCTTTTCTGACCAGGCTCTGATCAGTTTCACACTGCTCTGTCTTTTTGTACAGAAAGGAGACAAGACTCCAGACAGTACAAACCTAAACAGATCTGAAATAGCCAACTGAGACAATTTTTTCTTTCTGTGTCTTACATCCATCAGTTCATTCAACCCCAAAGGATGAAATCGAGCTAAGAAAAATGTAAGATGGACAACTGGCAACATTTCATAATTCTGTGGGTTAATAGATTGTGAAACAGTATCACAAAGGAAGTGATGGAAGCCGCATTGCTGAAGTGATTTAAAACTAGACTGAGCACTTGTGCATACTGTGTTGTGAGAGTGCGCTGTATTTGTAACTTACATAAATAGTTGATAAATACAGTGCCAGTAAATGGTGCTCAAAATGCACAGCATAGTACTCTGGTTTTGCAGGATCAATACAACTTTTTGTTGTGTGTAATCCTGTTTTTGTTCTGATTTTTTCATGGGTGGATGGTGCTCTCTCCCTTTAGTTCCTGCTAAGCAGACCAGGCTAAGGGAGCAGACTGTTGTGATCGTTTTAAACACACCAACAGAGCACTGAGGGAAAGAATGGAAAGGTGGAGGGGCCTGGTTAGATTGGCTGAAGGCAAAGAGGCTCATTAAAAGTTCTCCAGCCCCTTCTCAAACTGTTCGAATGAGAGCTGTGTAAGGCTGGAGGCTTCCAGAAAAAAACTGATGTTTGGTCAGGAATAGTTATTGTCTGGACTAGTGTTACCTGAATTTATATAAGATGATTCAATCAATTTTTCAATGAATTTTAAATAAAAATATAGTATTTTTTCAAATACACTAGAATTATTCTCCCTTTACTGCATTAAAGTGGGTCTAAAAACCACAGTTCTCATACTAGAGTTGTAGTGTAACAATCTCACTTCTCCTTCAGCCTAGCGACTGTTAAAAATGAGTCCAGCCTCACTGTTAACTTGTTTCAGCTCTCTTGGTGCAAAAATCACATTGAGCTGATCCTGCAGATGAAGGAGATGACTGACATTTTCATAGAATCACAGAAATGTAGGGCTGGAAGTCACCCTGAGAGGTCAGCAAGTCCAGCCCCCTGGACAGAGGCAGAACCAAGTAAACCTGGATCATCCCTGACAGGTGTTTGTCCAACCTGCTCATAAAAACCTCCAAGGACAAGGATTCTACAACCTCCCTTGGAAGCCCATTCCAGAGCTTAACTACTCTTATAGTTAGAAAGTTTTTTCCTAATACCTAACCTAATTTTCCCTTACTGCAGATTAAGCCCATTACTTCTTGTCCTATCTTCAGTGAACATGGAGAACAATTTTTCACTCTCCTCCTTACAACAGCCTTTGTGTAATGGAAGACTGTTAACAGGCGTCCCCTCAGTTTTCTTTCTTCAGGACTAAACATCCTCGGTTTCTTTAACTTTTTGTCACAGATCAGGTTTTCTAAAACTTTTATAATTTTTGTTGCTCTTCTCTGGACTCTCTCCAATTTATCTATGTCTCTCCTAAAGTGTGGCAACCAGAACTTGACACAATACTCCTACTGAGGTCTCCAAGATTTTCCTTAGGGGATATCCCTATATTCACACCAAAAAGATACAGTTGTTGATAGTTAAGAATATCAGACAAAAAGTAGGGCACCAAATCAAAGTTTTGTCCCCAGTGTGACCCGTCCGTGCCTAGGGTAGCCACCTGAAAATGCCAAGGTCAGGGCAGGCTGCAAAAGGAGAGCAGATTCTCCCAGCACTGGTGGCTGACACTGAAGTCAGACTTCCCAACCAGCCACAAACAGTGCTTCTGATTCCTCAAACTGGTTATCAAGAAGCTAAAATAAAAATATACACAGCCCCCTTTACTGCATTTTAGTCTCTGGCTCCCAATCAGCCACTAGGTCCAGTAAAGAGACCAGTTATTTAACTCTATGCTCTTTACCAAAAAGGTTTCTCTTGACCCCAAAGGGTCAGCCACAGTACCATATCAATATATGTTTAGGTCTTACCCAAAATACCACGCTGCCAGCTAATCCTTTAGTAACTAAAACTAAAGGTTTATTATAAAAGGAAAGAAACAAACTATAAGAGAAATGTTAAAGGATTAAAGCAATCAGATGCATACAAATGATTTGAAAGTCCATATATATCAGGTTTCTAGAAGAATTGTGGAGTTTGCAGGCTTGTACAGTCCCTCTGGTATACATCTAGTACCTGGATGGGTCTCAGTCCTTTATTTCACAGCTTCAGTTCAGTTGTAGATGAGCTGATCCAGAGGTAGGCTGAAGACTGGTGACTGAAGACAAAATGGATGTGCTGCAGCTGCCTTTTATGTCCTTTGGCCTTTGCCATGCTGCTTGTGGAAATTTACAAGAATAAGATGGAGTCCAGAGTCACATGAGTAAGTCCTGGTGACTCATCAGGTATATCCCTGGCTTCTCTACCTGGGCCCATTGTACCTGTGAATTTCTTTAATGGGCTATTAAGCAGGCTAGTGCTGCAGCCATCCTGTTTGGGGTGTCGCCCAGATACAGCACAATTTGAAATACAGATATATCAACCATATCCATAACTTCCATTACTCATATAATACATGAACATAAACATTATCATCTTACTTAGCACATTATAGCCTTTCTAACAGTACCTGACATGGCATATCTCACATGAATTATTATGATTCTGATGTATTGATGTTAAACACATAATAAATGGCCCCCCACAATCCAGCCAGCTTGACACCCAGATTCAGGGCAGCATCTTACCTCAGGCAGAAGCACTGGAGATGAAGAGGGCACAGGCAGCTTCTCCTGTCCGCCATAGCTCCCTGCCCAACACACCCACCTAGTGCTCCTTAGAGCACTAAGCAAAGTCCCATGTCGCATGTCTACTGTTCTTCCACAGACTCATGAGGTGGGGATATGGCTCGTCTGTACATAAATGTCAGATGACTGCGTGCACTTGAGGAGCAGCTGTTGACACTGCACCTCATGTAGTCCAGACTCCGGATTAGTCCATCATAAACCAGGGTTTGCTTCCCTTTGGTGCAACCCGGCAGCATGACCTCAACATTGTAGATCTCTGGAGATTCACCGTAGTTCGGATCACGGCTTTCTTGCTGTTCTAACTGGCTCTCTGACAGCATGGCTCCATTACAGCTGCGCTGCTGGGATTTATTCCACTTGTGGACCTCTGTGAAGGGCACTGGGAGAAGTGAAAAAGGTCCAGATCAAAATAAATAATTCTCCCTTCCAAATTATATTTTGCTTAGATAGACTATTTTAAACAATTAAGCCTTTGATAAGGCAGCTGTTTTTATGGATAACTAGGCCATATTCACCCCTGTGTAACTCCACTGAGTTTGCCTTTACGCTATTATTTTTATTGAAGCCCTGTGATGGGGAGGTAGACCCCCATCCCTAGACTAGCAGGAAAGAGTTTATCCTTTTGGCCTAGCAAAGGCCACAGTTGGTTGCAATTAGTGCAGACACTCCGGAGGGATCATGTGACTGGAACATATGACTGCCTGTGAGGACTGTACAAAGCAATGCCCTAGACTACCCTGAGAGAGGTTAGGGTCTGGAATGACCTTGGGGTTTTGGTTTTCAGGGAGACTGGCAGGAGGACAGCTGTCTTGGGAAAGATCAGTGGCTAAGGGTCTGGGGTGAGCTTGGGGACAGCTAAGTGGGCTGTAGTGAGCTGGGGCAAGGAGTACAGGAGGTGGGAGGCCTGGCTAGCAAGATGGAGGAAAGCCTGTTACAAGGCTGACCATGATACCCCAGGGAAGGGATAGAAAGAGCTATTGAGCCTAGAGCAGGACAAAAAGGATTTGAGGAATCTGGATCCAAGCATGAGGAAATTAGTACACTTTTATTCCATAACAGTGAGGGGAAACTTTCTTGTAAAATTCAACATTGTGTTTCCAGCTTCATCGAGTTGGGCCCAGAAAAAAAGATATACTGAGGCATCTGAACCCAGAAGGTTGAAATATTCCCCTCCACTAAAGGAAAAGGCAAAAGCAGGACAGGGAAAATTGTCTGAGTCCTCGTGATCCAACATTTCCCTTGCTGTAAAATACGCAAAGAGCAAGTTCCAGCTGAGACAAGTTTAACATGGCTTCTATTGGGTTGGCCTTTTGGCATCTCTGAAGGGGAGTTCTGGCAATGCACTTATAGGTCCCAAGTGAGGTGGTGGGGGAGCACTGTGTTATGTCCTGTGCAAACACTTAGTAAGAGAAAGCTCCTGCCCCAAAGATCTTACAGTCTAAACACACAAGAGCGACAAAAGGGGAGCATGGGGATCACACTTCCTTTCTATAGCTAAGGAACTGAGACAGAGAGAGATTAAAGGGCTTCCCTACATGAACAACTAGACTGCAGCAAGCTGGGGTATGAGTCTACGCCATGCTAACTGTCCATGTGGACCCTAATGATGCATGTTAGCATTTTGTTAATGTGCTTTCATCTAGTCCCGTTTCAGGGAGGACTAGATCAACAAATTGTTAATATGCATCAGCCTAGTGTACATGGACAGTTAAACCAGGATTGTTAGGCAAGATAGTGCAGAGTAGATTCACAGCAGCTTGCCGTGGTCCATTTGTTCATGTAAACAAGCCCTAAGTGACTTGCTCAAGGTTGCACAGGAATTTTGTGGCAGAGCTGGGAGATGGACTCAGACGATCTGAGTTTCAGCCCAGTGCCTCACCCCAAGCTCATTCTTCCTCTTTTTATAGCACACCTCTTTTGTTTTTTCTAACTTTTATCAAACACACAATGTATACTTATTTGGGATGTGTACAATTTCTTTTTGCTTTAGAAAAGTGGTAAGAAATGAATCATATATAATCTAGGACATCCAGTTCTCTGTTATCATACTAAACTACATAAAACACAATGAAATATAGTGAGACCTCATATACTATGTAGAATCTTAAAGAAGGGAAGCTTCTATTCCTCAGAGGTGCATATTCCATTCTAATTTTACTCAATCCAATTGTTTTAAATTATGTAATGCTACAATTATCCCTATTTAGAAATTTCTGTGTATATTCTTTTATATTTGCTTTGTTTTTCACGTAGAGAAAGAGAACACTTTTTTTTTTATTGCTCCTTCAGAGACTGGAAAGAGAAATTCTCTTTTAACTTTAAGTCTGGAAAAAACTCCTGGTTTAAGGAGCACTGTTAAATTTTGATTGATGTTTCATGTTGTTTGAAACTTTTTGGATGAAAGGGATTTTTTTTTTTTTTTTGGTAGTTTTTAGGAGCATAGGGACTTGCAAAGAAAACTAGCTCCAGAAATGCATTTTGTGTTGTGGAACAGAACTGAATTGGGTGAAGGAATGTGGAAAGCCAGAGCAAAATCCATTCCCCAGGAAGGTGCCATGGGTAAGACACAATCCACCACTTAGCAAGCAGATAGTTGCTGGAAAAGAAATCAAAATCTGAGACCAAAATCATAAAGGTTTTTATTACTCAAAATGAAAATTTAGAATTGTACCTGAAGCTGAATTGGAAGCCAGTGCAACTTTTGAAATAAAGGATCTAAGTTAGGGTTTGCTGTAGCACCCCTCATCATAGTATCTAAGCATTTATATTCTATATAAGAAAACATCTAAATCAGAAATCATTTTGGCTGGAATTTTCAAAATCTCCCTTATGAAGCCCACCCCAATTTACTTCTGACTAGTAGCAAGAAGGAAAACAAGAAGAACATATAGCTAAACACTTCAGAAGCAGGATGATGATTGTATTTAAGACTGTCTAATATCATCCCACCCCGTTTTTCACTCTGTATGCTTGAGAGCAAGGGAGAGGTATACGTGGGATTAGAGATATGCCCTCAGTGCAGAGGATATTGTGTCGTGCTGAACCTTATTAGCACTTGGGAATGGCCTCCATTCACACTTAGGAGAAAGTGCAGCCATTTTGTGCACCCTGCTGCATCAGTATTTCCCTCATAAGGACATGTTACCCTAGGTCCCATAGAGATGTGACCATGTGGTTTTCACGCAGTGTGGCTTCTTTAGGGATGGGAGAATGTTGTGGAAACACTGCTTCTCCTATGATATGTCCAAGACCTTTCCTCCTGATCCTCCTTCCTGTTGCTCTGTGCAGGGGATGGGAGCACGTCACTCTGTATATTTAATAAATTTAAGTCCCATTAATAACTATTAGCCAGGATGGGCAGGGATTGCTGTTTACCAGAAGCTGGGAACAGGCAACGGGATGGATGACTTGATGATTACCTGTTCTGTTAATTCCCTCTGAAGCACCTGGCATTGGCCACTGTCAGAAGACAGGATACTGGGCTAGATGGACCATTGAGAAAATGTGTCCAGATGGCCAAAAAGGGATCACTTGTAATTAATGAAGACAGGTGTTTTCTGTGATTAATAAGATAATGATCTATTAAAAGATGCTTTTAGTTTATCAAAAACTACTCTAACAGATGCTTGTTGTCATAAATGAACCATAACTGATAAAATATTAGTAATTTACAAAAGGACAGGGAACATTTGGTATAGCAGATGTGTTCTATAATCGATATAACAGCAAACCATCTATTGATTAATGTCTAAGAATTAAGAGCTAATTGAGATTACAGATGATCCCAGTAGTAATAAAATAGTTACAGATGTAATTGGCTTATTTGATTAGGTAAACTGAGAGATTTCAAAATAAGATCAAAGCATGACAGAGAATGATTTTAAAGGATTTTCTTTGTCCTACACAGTGTATACAGTGATGTAATCAGAGAGCTAGGTAGAACAGTCCAATGCTGCTAACCTGCTCCCCAGACTGGTTTGGTAGCTATAATTTTCCTTTCCATATTGTGCGGTATTAGTCTTTGACTAATTACCTCTGATTAAATAATTCCAGTTGAGCCAATTTTACTACAAACGAACAGCCCAACCTTTCAAATGTTTATGAAGCTATGGAAGGGGCAGAGTGAAGCTTGCCCACCTCCTGGGATAATGCGATGGAGTCATAACTGCAGCACTGATATGTCAAGGCGGGAAGCTAGGGTCCCACTGGCCAGCCTCAGCTTCTCACAGGGCAGGGGTGACGGACCAGAGCAGGGGTGCAGGAAGTAAGGGTGCTGGGGCCTGGAGGTGTGGCAGCACCTCCTAGCTTGAAGTGGTTTCCATCACAGGCAGGGTTCCCATGGCTCTGAGCAGCCTACTGTCCACATTGTTCCAGTGCCCCGGGCCAAAAAGCACCAGGACCACCACCTCCGGTCTTGGAAAAGTGACGACGAAGGCCCTGCTGTGTCAGAGCCAGAACCAGAGCCGCGTGCTCAGGTCAAAAGCAATTAACGCTGAGCTCTGGTCTACAGGGTAAAAGGCTGTCCAGTGGGGCAAAAGGCCAGATAGCGCCCGCGGGGCTCGAACCCCCGAAGGGGCAAGGCTCTCAAGATATTGAGCTCTCGAAGTAACCGCTGGGCTAAAGCCGGCCCGAAAATATTTTCCGTCCGCAACCTATAAGAGATCTTGGGGGCGTGGCCATGCAAATACTCAAAATGACGTTTTAAACATCAGAGCTCCCTTTATCTTCCCCTACTCCAGCTGGGTCCTGGCAGGAGAAAAGCGAAGCAGGCGCCTAGCGCAAGCGCAAGCGCCTGGCTGGAGGAGGGGAGGCATCCACTACTCAGCTGCCAGGACCAACCCGTGGCCCAGACATGCGAGCCAACAAGAAGTCCCGGCCCGGAAGGCAGGACTCCTCTCCCAGCAGGCACTGCTCAGACTCACACCGCGCCGCCTCCTCCTCCTCCTGTCACGGGCCGAGCTGCGCACGCGCACGTTCACGTTCACCACCGCCTCCGCTGCCTCGCCTCGCCGTGCCCCCGCCCCCAGGCGCCGTTAGGCGGGGTGGGCACTGGGGCACGCGGGCATTTGTACCAGCAGCGCCGGGAGTTAAACTGTAGCCGTGCGGGGCGCGTCCCCGACCCGATGTTCCCAGCCTGGCCCCACGGTCCCCAGCACTCCCGGGACCGCGACCCCCTCACGGCCAGCGGCCGGGGGCGATGCGCTTCGTTCGGTTTAAAAAACCGTCCATGGAAGGGATGGGAGAATGTTGTGGAAACACTGCTTCTCCTATGATATGTCCAAGACCTTTCCTCCTGATCCTCCTTCCTGTTGCTCTGTGCAGGGGATGGGAGCATGTCACTCTGTATATTTAATAAATTTAAGTCCCATTAATAACTATTAGCCAGGATGGGCAGGGATTGCTGTTTACCAGAAGCAGGGAACAGGCAACGGAACGGATGACTTGATGATTACCTGTTCTGTTAATTCCCTCTGAAGCACCTGGCATTGGCCACTGTCAGAAGACAGGATACTGGGCTAGATGGACCATTGGTCTGACCCAGTATAACATACTTAACTAGAAATGCCAAAAGCCTAATATACTCACTATAATTATTACTCACTACCTCATTCAGTCCCCCTTGGACTTAAATAAACATTTCACAGTACTATAACTATCCTGTCCAAACACTTTACGCTTTGGTATTAACCAGAAAGCAATGTTCAAACTTCAAAACTATCTGATGATACAAACTATACAATTGCATAAGAAATTGCAAGCTTAATAAACTGATCCTCTTAGGCCATCTAGTGTTAACAATGTAGTAGTACAACGTTAAAACCATTTATAAAATCTTGCTTACAAAGGTGTTGATGGAAAGAAGATCGATTTTCAAAATAGTGGGCCACTTTCTGATCTCAGTTACAACTGTCTGAACGAGATCAGAATCTGCCCATTCCCCTGCATCAATTCTGGAACACATTTTAACTGTATTTCAATAATGCAAATAGTGAGGTCCTTAAAACTGATTATTATATACACGTGCAAAGTAATTAAATAATAAAGTGATTAAGAGCCAACGCTATAGATTGGAAGATTTCTATTTTTAAAAATTACATCTTTTTTTCCTGAGCAGTTAGCCATTTCTCGGTCTTGAAGATTGTTTCCATTAAGTGGAGACATTAATGATAAAGCCTGGGATTTCTTAGATGAAATCCTGTTTATTTACAAAGAATGTGCACAAAGTCTTGTTTCCCCAAACACTAGGAATCAAATAACAGAAGACAGTTTCTTTGCTCACAGGTCGTAGCCTCTGTTCAGCTAGCAGTCAGCCCAATAAAAGCTCTCTTTTGGCTTTCTCTCAGAGATCCATTTTACCAGTGCTTCTGACACTCTGCTATTTCTGACTCACAAACACACACAGTTCCACCAAACAATGCCCAGCCCCTGTTCTTGCAATAAATCCCCAGTCAATTCCCCTGAGACTTCAAGGATCAGCTCCTACTTTGCCATATTGATCTGTGATTTGGGTAGTGGCTTCAGCTATCACTAAACAAATGGGCATTTAACCGCTCCTTCATTTAGTCTGAATGACAGGCAGCTATCTCATCCACCAGCTTCAGTGAAGTTTTTGACTGCCCATAGATGAAAGACACACTCCCTGTAAGTCACTCAACCTCTAGCATTACAATATTCATTTTTCAGAGCTGAGATTAGTTGTTAGAAACAAGGGAAATTCTCTGCCCTGCTCTGCTCCATTACACTGCCAGAAGGGTAAAAAGGGAGCAGAGACTGATGGCAACCCCCCACCTAAAATTATCACAGGTGTGGGACCATCCCTTGCAGGAGGGGAACCAGCACAGTCTTTGAACAAAGGGAGTGGCTGGAGATCAGTGTTTTCTGGCACTCCTCAAATGGTCACCAGGGATCATCATCAGCTGGTGCAGATTAGAGCAGCCTCCAGACTGCTGTGCTCTGTGATTGCATCAGGACAGAACAGGTCAGAGAATCACCTTTAACTTTTTTTTTTCTGGGTCTGTGTACACTTTGCAAGGAAGATACAAAACTGCTTGTAATAAACTGTATTTCAAGTATTAAAGGAAATCATTGACCAGTTCAAGCTTTATGAAGCAGAACAAAACAGCAAGGAAATAAACTTCCAAACTCGTGAATAAATACACTGATCTCTCTCATATTACATACACACACAATGTCACACTTTGGGCCTGATTACTACCATTAAAGTTAACAGGAATTCCACTTGCAGCTGGATGGGTCCCTGCTATGTTAGGGCCAAAACCTGCATTCTTTATCCAGGCAAAATCTTAGATCTTATCTACCTGGCAGCAGAGTTTGCACTATGGTGTGTGTGTGAATTGTAGAGGGCACTAACGTGTTGCACTCTACCTGCCCTGTATTGACCCAGAAAGCATGAATTAAAAGGTACCTATTTTGTGTTGAAGTAGTCCTGTTTAAAACAGGACTGTGTTAATGCAAATTAGGAACCTTTTAGTTCACAATAGCAGGGTCTACATGGGCATTTAGTTTGCAACACATTAGTGTGCTCTACAGCTCACACCCAATTAGTCTGGACTATGCTGCCATGTAGGAAAACCCTAAGAGACATTCCTAAGAGTTATGGCTGAGTCAGAACTGTAGGATTTTGTCCTTAGTGTGTAAAGAGTTTAGCTGCTGTGCTTGTATGCAGATATAGAGCCTGATTCTCTTCTCCCACTGGGGAGAGTCAGGACTCAGGACGAGTAACTTTATTGAAATCAGTGTTATACTAATGTAAAACTGGGATAAAAAGAGAATCAGGTTCACAGTATTCTGTATAAGAAGAGTCCAAGATTGTCACTCTGTCTGTGCATCACGCTGAAGCTTAGAATGTCTTTTGAGTCAGTGTGAAGCAATGGAAACAGCTGCAAGCACCATTGAGAGCTCTTTTTGTTTAGAATATCACCAGGTTGAACCATCACTGGGACTCATGGTCTGTTACTACCCAGGTTTTAAGTTCTCAGCCACATGATTTTATTAATTATACCTGTGTGATAGTATGGGCTTTCGGCTACCAGTAGCTATATAATATAATACAAAATTGCGTTGTGCTAAATGGAGATACTCAAACACTTGCAAAAGTAATCTACAATGTCCCATGTCAACTAAGCTTTGCTGAGTTTAAACTGTAATAGTATCCAGAAATAGTGAAATACAAACACTGAATTTTACAGCCAAACCACACCCATTCTTATGAGAGCACTGGACTGTATTCTTGAGAGTAGTTCCAGATAGCTATTACTGCTTTATAGAATGTTAATGAATGCATCTCAAGTCCTTTTTGTTAATGGCAAAACTGTAGTTGGCCAATGTGGCTGTGTGATCATGAGTAGTAAGGACACGTCGCCCTCTTGAATGACAAGAGAAATGCAGCACCTGTGATACAGATGTGGTGCCCAGAAGTACAGTATCTAACTAACTTTCAGTTCTGGAGACCTTAGGTTCAAAACCTGAATTCCTTATGCACGCAAAATGACTTCAATGAGGACCACATGGAATCTCCATCCTTAGAGGTTTTTAAGTTCCAGCTTCACAATGCCCTGGCAGGGATGATTGAGTTGGGGTTGGTCCTGCTTTGAGCAGGGGGTTGGACTAGATGACCCCCTCAGGTCCCTTCCATCCCTAATCTTCTATGATTCTATGACTATGGATTTCAATGAAAAAATGATAGGCAACAAAAGAGACCTAAACCTGAATTGCCTAAGCAGCTGAAGGGGGAAACCGCAAAGTCACATCAGAAACTAACCCACGATATTGCAGCACTGAAAGAAATCCTCACTGACTGACTGGATTGAATCTCAAAAGACATCTGTGGCCTCTCTCAAGATGTATGTGATATAAAATCCAAAATGGCTCACGTGGAAAATGAGCTACCAAAGACTGCCATTGAAACCAGGGAAATTAAAGAAGAAACTTCCTCCTTAAAACTAAGACTAGACAAAGTGGAAGAAAAACAGGATAACTTAAAAAACAGTTCTCAAAGAAACAGTCTTCACTTTTTGGGCATTTCTGAGGGTCTACAGGAGAAGGATATTATCAGCTTTCTTCAGAAGCTGCTCCTGACACATTTAAATTGGACCCACAGCTGTTCCCATTAGATATTGAAAGGGCTCATTGAATGCCTGGTACTAGAAGCCAGGAGTCTGATAAGCCCAGACCCATCATCTTCAAGCTGCTGAAAAAGCTTGAAATGAGAAAATAATGTTAATGAATGCTGCCAGAAAATTTATGTGCAAAGACCACAAAATGCCTCTGCCTTCTCAGCTGAGCTTAACAAAAAGAGGGAATTGAAGCCATCAGGGATTTGAACTTGCCCACACTGGCTTGTTTTGTTTGTATGTTTTCTGTTACAAATATACTTTGGAAGATACATGATATTTAACTATAGATCTTTTTGTATATCTGATACTGTTGAGACTCAATTGAAGGCATAAAGTCACTCAAAACTAACCAGTATCTAATATGTATCAATAGAGACGATATCCTAGAGACATAGTTTTACAATATCAGTGGGGAAATATGTATCTTAATATATCTTTTAAAACTTTGTCATGAATTTTCTTAAGAGTATGCTCCTGGAATATGAGGGAACTTAATCAATCTTCTAAGAGAATAAAAATCCTGTGACACTTCAGATCAAATAAGTGCCAAGTAGCTTTATTCCAGGAAACAGATATTGCAGAAATAGATGCTGATAGAATCAGGAAATGTGGGTAGCTGTTAAGTATCGTCAACGTTGAATTCTAAGAGCAGAGACACATCCATCTTAATTCATAAAAGTATAACTTTTCAATGTATTCAGTTTTGGTCTGATCCTCAAGGAATATACCTTTTTCTTGAAGGCTGTTTCAACTCAAAAAAAGTTAATTCGAGGAAGCATTTACAATCCAGGTGGAGATCATTCTGAATTTTTTGAAGACTTTGCAGACATTCTTTCTAACAAAAAAGACATTCCTGTAATATTGGGAGGCAATTCGACTACTATGCTAGATAGATATCCGGACAAATCCACTTACATGAGAGCTAGCTCTAAAAGCACAATCAGCCAATCCTCATTATTAATGAATGATTTTGATTTAAAAGATAAATGGAAATTGAGACTCCCATATTTCTCTACAGTACATTCATCTGACTCCAGAATTGAATTTTTTCTTGTGTCTTCGGAACTGATTCCAGCATGCCTAGAAGCAACTTTTGATAATATATTAATTTCAGAGCATGCTCCAGTTATACTTACCACAAATACTGGGTACACATCATTAAAATCATCTTGGTAGAAATTGAGCACTGTGCTACTAAAAGATGCAAAATTTTGTTCCACAATTGATTCAACCATCTCTAACATCATACAAGAAAATAAACACTCTGTTACCTCAGATGCCATCGTTTGGGATGCTCTGAAGGCTAACATAAGGAGTGAATGCATAAAGTATGCCTCCCAAAAGCATAGAGAAAAACTCAAATTACTAGGTTCTCTGGACAAGGACACAGATGAGTTGCAGAGAATGCACAAGACTGACAGTAGCAGGTTCATGCAGGCCCCCTTTCTGGTCAGGTCCTCTGCACCCACAAACCACACACAGTCCTCAGCTTCATGTTCCCACCAATGCTCTTTATTTGCAGGCTTCCCCACCACCAACTATATACAGCAACAGTCCCAGGCTAGGGCCATGCAGCCTCAGCTCCTTAATCAGGGTAGCTTTCCTCCAACTGTAGCTTGGCCCTTGCAGGCTGAGCACTCGCTCCTTCCCTTGCAGCTTCCCTACCACCCTGTTCCCCTGAGCCTTTATAGTGCTTGGCTGAGTAAGCCTCCCAGGTGCTCCTCGCTAGCCCCAATCCTGCAGGCTCTCCCAGCTGGCTCCACTCCCCTCTTAATTAGGGCTCTGGTGGCAGCAGGCTGTCTTAACCCCCAGGGTTCAGCCAGCACCCTGTTACACTGACTCAAATAATGAAAACCTTCTATGTTCTCTAATCAACACCAAATATAAATATAATGAATGTTCATCCAGCCAAGACAAATTTACACTTAACGGGGTTAAAGATATTATTAATGGGGAGATAAAGCAGGTAAGCTACTTGCCAGAAGACTTAAGATGGAACAAGCTAACAACAATATTTCTTCCTTATTACAAGAAGTTGGGAGTACCATCCTTAAATTAATAGCTATAAATAATCAATATAAGCAATTCTACCAAGCTTTATACAAAGCTGACTCTAATAAATTTGGGCATTTTGTTGAAGGCCTAACTTCAGAACAAGTGTTGTTTATGGACAAAGCTTTCACAACACATGAGATCAAACAGGGTATAAAAAATATGAATTCTGGCAAGGCCCCTGGGATGGATGGGTTCCTGGCACATTTCTACGAAACATTTTGTAATCAGCTCTCTTCTAGTCTTTCAAAAGTCTTCACTCAAACATTCCAAAAGGGAACCATGTCTTGTGACATGAGAACTGCTTTAATTACATTAATGTTAAAGAAGAACAAAGTTTATTGTAACCGTGACGACTTCAGCCTCATATCTCCATTGAACACAGATTGTAAAATAATTGGAAAAATTTTAATGACACAACTGAACACAATCAACTCATCAATTACGCACCCAGATCAGGTTGGTTTCATTAAAGGAAGATTGGCTGCTGATAATTCAAGAAAGATTACTCACTTGATCCAGCAAGCTCAGATGTCACATGTTCCCTCCATAGCCTTAGCTCTAGAAACAGAGAAAGTCTTTGATAGGATTGACTGGCCTTACCTCATAGCTATCCTTAAGAAAATTAGATTTGAACCAATATTTTTGAATTGGGTCAATGTATTATACAACTCTGCCCTCCCGTCAATATCAACTAATGGAATTATTTCTCCCCCATTTCAACTAGAAAGAGGGACAGGACAGGGCTGTCCCTTCTCACTCTTCCTTTTTAATCTTTTTCTTGAACCACTGTCAATATACATATGTCAGCACTCTGCCATTGAAGGTTTGACTACTGTAAGCCCCAGCACTGTGAGCACTGTGGTGTAGGCCTGAACCAGAGCAGGCCCGGACCATGGATATGTATTTGAAGCTTAAGGGTTAATCCTCACACTGGAAGAGAACAAAACTGGGCATTATAGATAAGGATGTTCCGGACACATTGATTGTTTGTTTACACCATCCCAGGCTCCACTATGATAATTGATTGCTTGAACATATAAGTGGGAACATCCTGCCTAAACAGTCTGTGATTTAACATTTATGACACATTGGGGCCCTGCTTGTAACCATCTATGAATGGAATGTTTGGGAACATCCTGAAATCTAATTGTAATCATTTACAAGTGAAGGAAAGTGCCTAATACGTATCAGGAATGTGGTTGATATGTAAATCATGGGGCAAAGAGAGGACAAAGAAGATTTCTTGTATTTCTTTTTCGTAGAATGGTATTAATAAAATTGGTGTAGATGTAAGGATTTTATTAAGTTAGTAAGTAAGTATAAGATAATTGTTACCAATGTAATGGAATAAGAATGTAATGATTTTTAGCAAGTATGAATGAGGAGTGAATGCAGTTTGAGTGCAGAGATAAGATGGCAAGAAAGTGATTGCTGAGGTAATGCTCTCAGCCTTCAAGGGCAGGAGAGAGAGAAGGTGTTTTTGTTTGAAGAACTTTTACAACCCAGATGGCCGAAGATCAAGATAACCTTGGAAAATAGGGGAGTTAACACCCAAGGACAAGAACAGAATAAAATGTAAAACAGGAATGAAAGAATAATGAGAAAGCTGTCACACTTGTGATGTCATACGTAATTGACGACTACATCAAACAAGGAGACCATCTGACATGACAAAATTCATAGACCCGAATGGGGATGGATAAGTATAAAAATGGAGAAAAGAAACCTGGACTTTGGGCTCGTTCTGCAAACCCCAAGGAGCATCGTATCGTGACCGACAGAGCCCGGCTCCATCCTCGTGTCTGAATCACCTGGCCAGTGATTCAGCTCGGGCAATAAGGGACTGGTAATTATATCCCTCCTGCAGAACTGTGTGTGTGTGAGTGAGAGTGTATTTTAGGCAATTGTTTTTTTGAAATGTTTTTTCTTTTTTCTTTTTTGTATTCATAATAAATGTGGCATACTGCCTTATCCCCTGAATAAGATCCTGCTGTTTATTTTATGAGTATAACACTACAAACAGGAAAGAATATAAAATCAGGTTTCATGCTGATGACATCTTTGTACTATTTAAGACTCCATCCTCATCAATCCCATCATTATTGAATGTAGCTGATATTTTTTGAAAGATCTCTGTTTTTTGCATTAATTGGAATAAATCACGCGCAATGGATCTATCCAAAAGACCAGTTCCTTCTCAGCTTCAGCATTTTCCATTTCAAATGTGCAAGGAAATAACTTATTTAGGTGTTAAGATTTATCGTAATCTTCCCAAAATTCTTTCTATAAATAGGGTCTATATATGAAAAGAAATGTTCAGTGGCACATAGAGGTGGCATCTCCTCCCTCTATCCTTAGTGGGGAGAATAGGAATAACCAAAATTAGTATCTGCCCCCAAGAATTATTTATTTCATTAGCCTATTTCCTTTTAAGATCTTTTCCTTGCTGTTTTCTCAAATAAATAGGCTTATCATGTAATTTATATGGGATTAAAAAATAGCCTCATTTGTCACACAAGACCTTTAAAAAAGTCCTGGGCAACTGGAGATATGGGGTTGCCAGAATTGTATGTACATTATCTACCATTCCAAATGCATCTTACTGCAAGGTGGCTCCCCTCCAGTGGTTCTGTATACACATCTGCCTGGGTGGGATCAAAAAAAGCTTAGCTATGCCATTTGGTTCCTTCTCATGTCTTTTATATACTTTATAAGGCTACCCAGACCCTTAAGGAAAACTCCTATCTTTGAATCTGCCTGGGGCATCCTGCAATGCCTGAAGGTGATTATAGCATCTGTAACAAGGGGGTGAGGCCTCCCTCGGACACAGACAGGGAGAAACCAGCACCCTGGTGAGTGGAGCCAGGACATCCACCTCTGTCCTGCCAGAAGCAGAGGGGTGGGACAGGAAATGGAAATATAAAAGGCAGGCCCTCTAACTCAGTTTGGCTGGAGTAGCTGAAGGAGAAGGACATCTCACTCCCACTGCTGGAGCTTGAGCCCAAGCTGCTTGGGACACTGAAAAGCTGCCAGAGCTGCATGGGACACTGAGGAACTACTGGGGCTGCCACTAGCTCTTTACCCTGGGGAGACCGATGATCCCGAACCACAGGTACCCGCCAGGGAGAAGGTAGGAAGTATCCCAGGGACAGCTGACCCAAGTCCAGTTGTGGTGTGGCCTGATTCTAGGTTAATGTGTTTCGGCTGGGACCCCACTGACCCAGTGGCAGAACCATCTGCTACTGATAGGACTCTAGGATGGGGTCCCTGGTGTAGGGTGGGTC
Organism: Emydura macquarii macquarii; assembly: GCF_026122565.2. NCBI lineage: Eukaryota > Metazoa > Chordata > Testudines > Chelidae > Emydura > Emydura macquarii. Next base: position 15,358,012 of record NW_027131614.1, on the reverse strand, counting down.
CTGGGTCCCCTCCCGCCTTGCCAACCGCACCCCTGGGGTGGCAGCTATCCTCACCATAGGCCAGGAGGCCAATTGCTGGTTCGGCCCTGCCACAAGGCCAGAGCCTCCTAGACTGCTTGCTGGCTCTGCCCTGACACAAAGCCACAGCTTCTTAGACTGTTTGATGTTCTGCCCTTCCTGAGGGCCTGAGCCCCTAAACTATCTATGGTTCTGCCTGGCCCAAGGGCCTGAGCCCATAGACTGCCTACAAGCTCTGCTCTGCTTGAGGACCAGAGCCCTGAGCTGGCTAATTCCTTATTTTCAAGCCTGTATCTTTAGGTGCAAAAGTGAGGGGGCGTGGCCTCCGGCCCAAATGGAGAAAGAGCAGTGGCCCCAATCTCCTACACCATCCCATAATTCTCTTCTTGAACCACTGTGGAATAATCCATGCCTCAGGATCATGGCCAACTCTTTGCTTAATACAATTTAGATAGAAAAAGGATTAACAATAATTAAAGATATAATACAAGAGGATAGACTGGCCTCCTTCGATTGCATGTGTAAAAAGTATCAGCTACCATTGTCTCCCAGTTCCTTCTTTCAGCAGATATTTTCATAGATTCATGCCAGGATAGGGAACAAGTGGTCTGTTTCAATTCTCTCACCTGTAGAAGAACATACTGAGAAATTTGGAAACTTTGTGTGACTTCACTTTGTAGGAATTATTTATAGGTGGCTTAATGCTTTGCATTTCCCTCTCAGTCTCAAAGACAAATGGAGAAAAGTACTTAGCCTTACTATCAGAACAGAAACCTGGGAGGGTATCTGGCTTATTGTGAAAGATACTGTAAGTTCTTTATCCTTGTGATCCTTCCCGAACAAGATATTAGACTGGTACTACTGGACTCCAGAATGTTTGTTTAAGGCTAGATTGGCAACACACAGTGGATGTTGGAGATGCGAATAGTTCCATGCCAACCTTTCACACATTCTCTATACCTGTCAAAAATGCATGTGTCCTGGAACATCATATTCAGTGCTCACTCAAAAACTTTAAATGTCAATATCTTTCCTTCTCCAAGCTTGGGTATTTTAGTGGTGCTGGATCCGTTGGTATTACCAGTTAACATTTAAAAATGGATTGTAGTAACTATTTTATTGGCCAAAAGACTTATTTTGAGAAAATGGAAATCTGCAATTCCACCCTTGTACACAGACTTAATGAACTGTCTGCTGCTGCATAAATGGAAAAATGATTGTCTAATAGAAATGCTTGGAAAAAATATCAGGATGTCTGGTCACACATGTAACTATTGCATACTCTGCAGTTTAGTATTTATTAGTCCCTGATGTTATGTTCTCACTTATTTAGCTATTTAGTCACTTAATAATTGATGCACTGCATGACCTCTATTGGTTCAAGTTCTTTGTGTGTTTGCTTTCAGTTTGTTTTTGCCAGGTTTTGCAAATAATAAACATTGAATTTCGTTATGTATATGGTGTTTCCATCTTGTGCACATATTTATATATGTTTTGTTCCATTATGTGTTTATATTTTTATAAAACAAAGTTTCAGAAAAACCCAAAATGACTTCAATAGGAGGTTTGGGCCTGTGGAGGAAAGGGGAAATGAAATTGATTGCCCCATCTTAGTGCCATTTTGGCACATCACAAAACTATTGAACAAACTTTTCAGGAATTGAGAAGATCCACTTAAATGTAAGTAAAGGTATTGTAAGGCAAAGCAAAAGCAAACAGTACAGTAAATGCAGCTGCCTACCAATTACAAGCATTACATTACATAACAGGACACATTCTTATCACAGAGAATTTCCATCAACTCCCTCCATTTGCAGTAACTGCTCTTCTTGCGACTCCTAACATCCTCATCCACATTCCCATCATGGCTCAACACTGACCTAAACTCTTTAAATTGTTGCACAGAATTTAACTCTGTTTCATCTAGCTTTACTAACTTCTCATTGTCCCTCTCAATGAAGCAGCGCATAGGTTTCATCTTTTGTGGCATCAGCATTAAAAGATTGGTCTTTGACATTCATCTTTGCAGTATAGATCCCAGCAAGTAACTTTTCTGAAAGGCATCACATCAAAATGTTTAAAAGCAAGGGGTGAAATCATGACCCCCTTAATCATGAAGTCAATGGTAAAACTCCCCTTAATTTCGAAAGGGTCAGGATTTTACCCAATAGCTACAGAAAAAAAAATCACATTATAGCGTCATTGAAAACACTAAGCAGTCATATTCTTTTTAAAAGCAGACAAATTCAGGGCCTGATCCAAAATCTGCCCACTGACTTCAGTGGGCTTTGGATCAGGTGCTTAAGAAAGATATAAGAATGACCATGAAGTAGGGAGCAGGAGGTGAATCAATGTTTTAACTATGCCTTCAAAACGGATTTACTTTAACTGATGTGTGCAATGCCTAAATTATACTGCACATTCACTATTATGTAAATTCTACAAGGTATAGGCTCCCCAGACACAGATACTTAATGTATAGCAGATACTGTTTCACAAATAGTACTGCATGCACTTTTGTATGTCATTTTGCAATCATGTTTCTATATTATTTTGTTGTGGTTCTAAAGGACAAATCATTTTCTCAGCCAAGATCTTGGTTACACAGGCACACATATGTCAAGATCAAGATCAAAATATTGTTTCATTCTGTTGATACTAATGGGTTCAATTCTTTTATTGATAATACATCAGATTACCAAGGCTCAATCTGTTTATTAATCAAAGGTAGATAAATCCGCACAATCCAGAAAGTTAATAAATCACCAGTCTGGAGAGCAGTCTTGCAACATTCAGTCTGTCCCAAAGTATTAGTTCCCTTTGACTTATATTTGTATCCCACTTGTTTACAACAGATAGAAAATCTTCATACCCACTGTATTAACAAAGCCGTATATCTCTTTTCTTATCTAGTCTTATACCTGTTTTGCAAGACAAAGACCAACCAGAACCAGCTCATATTACCAGTCGTACCTGGTAGATGGTGCTTATTTCACAAGCCTCAGGAGAACATAGATCTCATTTTCTGATACCTTCCACGGATACAAAGAACAGAGCTACATATACAAAAACAGGGACTGCAACAGTTTAGCTGCTAGTAGACTGCCACCATAAATTTAACCTGAGTACAGTTCATAGTTCTAAACCTGGCATAAGTTATATATAAATCATTCCAAAATATATGATATTCCTTTCTTGTTTATTGTTGGTTACTGTCTTATTTTAGTTACAAAACACATCTTATCCAATTACCTATATAGTTACAGTAATAAAACAATGTATATATTTTGGTTAATATGTTTATTTATGATAATTGATTTCATAGTCCTTAATACAATTCCAGTCCTTACTTGGTGTAACTACCACTGTAGCATCAGCAGTATAGCTTCTCAGACAATAGTTTTCCACATCACCTTTGGTCTAGCCAGCGAGTATTGTGGGGCTCTTGTTAAGTTCAATAAAAAATTCTTTAAATGTTTTGAAATTTTCCAGGAGAACAGAATTATGCTGAAAGATCTGACTAAACAACACAGCTGCTATCAAAGAGCCCATCGCGTTTTGCAGAAGAAAACTAATTTCTTTCACATATATTACCAGAAGATTGCTCAATATTTTTTAAATAAACCTGATTCTTTTCAAATGTATAAACACCATCAAGATGCCATGTTTGGAGGTAAAATGTATTTCCCTGTAAGAAATTAAAGGTATTAAAATGTGATCTAGGGCAATTATTATGCCATTGAATGGAAATTTGTCAGATTAATGAGCCAATTCTACAGAAGTAACAGAATAAATCACTGTAAAGTAAGCTGAGTAGTCTGGCTTTCTGCCACTTGCAATGCACAACATGAGTTTAACTATGTTTATGAGTTTGTTACAAGAAGTGGAAGCTTGGTCAGATGACTAGGGAGGATTATAAAAATACTGCTCGAACATGCAGGAATGAAATCAGGAAGGCCAAAGCGCAATTGGAGTTGCAGCTAGCAAAGGACTTGAGGGGAACAAGAAGGGTTTCTACAGGTATGTTACCAACAAGAGGAAAATTAGGGAAAGTGTGGGACCCTTACAGAATGGGGGAGGCAACCTCATGACAGAGGATGTGGAGAAAGCTGAGGTATTCAATGCCTTTTTTGCCTCTGTCTTCACAGACAAGGTCAGCTCCCAGACTACTGCACTGGGCAGCACAGAATGGGGAGAACGTGAACATCCCTCAGTGCTAAAAGAACAGGTTCAGGACTATTTAGAAAGATTGGACATACACAAGTCCATGGGGAAGATGCAATGCACCCAAGGGTGCTGAGGGAGTTGGCTGATATGATTTCAGAGCCATTGGCTATTATCTTTGAAAACTTGTGGCAACTGGGGGAGGTCCCTGATGATTGGAAAAAGGCAAATATAGTGTCCATCTTCAAGAAAGGGAAGAAAGAGGATCCAGGGAACTACAGACCGGTCAGCCTCACCTCAATCATGGAGCAGGTCCTCAAGGATTCCATTTTAAGGCACTTGGAAGAGAGGAAGGTGATCAGGAACAGTCAACATGGATTCACCAAGGGCAAGTCATGCCTAACCAACCTGATTACTTTCTATGAAGAGGTGACTGGCTCTTTGGATGTGGGGAAAGTGGTGGGCCATGACTTTAGCAAAGCTTTTGATACAGTCTCCCACAGTATTCCTATCAGCAAGTTAAAGAAGTATGTGTTGGATGAATGGACTATAAAATGGATAGAGAGCTGGCTAGATAATCGGGCTCAACGGGTAGTGATCAATGGCTCGATATCTAGCTGGCAGCTGGTCACAAGCGGAGTGCCCCAGGGGTCGGTCCTGGGGTTGGTTTTGTTCAACATCTTCATTAATGATCTGGAGGATGGGGTAGATTGCACCCTCAGCAAGTTTGCAGATGACACTAAGCTAGGGGGAGTGGTAGAGACCCTGGAAGGTAGGGATAGGATACAGAGTGACCTAGACAAATTAGAGGATTGGGCCAAAAGAAATCTGATGAGGTTCAACAAGGACAAGTGCAAAGTCCTCCACTTAGCATGGAAGAATCCCATGAACAGCTACAGACTGAGGACTGATGAGCGAGGCACATAGACGTGCACAGCACATTTAATTAGGGGGTGCACCCAGGTAAGTTCCATTAGGGTGTGCACCCAGGGAATTTCCATTAGGGTGTGCACCTAGGATCTTTGAAAGGGATGTAAAACTGAATTCCACCGGTGGGCCACATTTGAATTGCCCGACGGCGGAATTCTCGCCGTCGAGAAATCTCGTGCGGAACGGGATTTTGGCAGCAGATCACGGCATGTTGCCATCCACCGCAACATCGCGCGGCTCCTCCTTTTGTGGGGGCAGCTCGTTTTCTCTGGCCATCCGCCAAGAAATCACGTGCGCCCTCTGCTCTTTCGGCGGCAGCTCTACCGGCCCTCATCAAAAAGGTTCACAGGCAGGATAAAAAAGGTTTGACTCCCCTGCATTAAGGTATTCCTGGGCACACCCGGCACACCCTGTGCACATGCCTATGGCTAGGCAGCAGTTCTGCAGAAAAGGACCTGGGGGTTACAGTGGATAAGAAACTGGATATGAGTCAGCAGTGTGCCCTGGTTGCCAAGAAGGCTAATAGCATATTGGGCTGCATTAGTAGGAGCATTGCCAGCAGATCGAGGGAAGTGATTATTCCCCTCTATTCAGCATTGGTGAAGCTGCATTTGGAGTATTGTGTCCAGTTTTGGTCCACCCACTACAAAAAGGATGTGGACAAGTTGTAGAGAGTCCAGCAGAGAGTAACAAAAATGATTAGGGGGCTGGAGCACATGACTTATGAGCAAAAACAACGAGAGTCCTGTAGTACCTTAAAGACTAACAAATTTCTGCAGGCATAAGCTTTTGTGGGCTGCAACCCACTTTGTCAGATGCATGAAGTGGAAGCCACAGATATGAGGTATATATATACATCAAAGGGTGAGAAACATAACAATGGGGAGGGCAAGGCAAGGCAAGACTCCCATTGACTTCAAAGGGACTAAGATTTTGCCCCTTGTGTACATATGTAATTTAAAAACACTGTCATGCCAAGTAATCTCTTATTTTGAATTTGGTGAGGCTAAGTGGGAAGAGACATTGACGTGAATTTAAAAGAACAGTAGAAATTCCAGTCATCTTCATACATGCATATATGGCCTTGACTTCTGTAACTCACTTTGCACTTATAAAATGGATCAGTATTTTATAGTGCTAATTAAGTCTTAAAAGATACAGTTCAGAGCACACAATTATCAGGAGTAAAATAGAGAAAAGCAGGCCAGGAAGGGTTATCCATAAAAAACTGGAAATTACTTTCTAAATTTTCAATTATCTTGATTACATAGACCATGTCTAAAAAGATTTTCTCTCAAACTCTGTATATGAAGTATTGACACAGGCAATTTAATGAGTTGCTGTGAAATGTCCATGTTATTTCATGATACCTGTAGTTACTGTAATGGTGCCCTCACCAGACACTGTGGCCCCAATCTTTCATGCTTACTCACATAGTTAACTTAACTCATTGTGTGTAGTTTCATTGAGGTATATGGGGTTACTCACACTGCGTAACAGTAAGCAAGTCTTGGCAATATCAGGGTCTATGATAACCAGATGGCAATGGCCATGAACAAACATGGAGGGAAAGAAAAACAAACTACACAGAAAAGTGACTCATACCCTCAGATTCATGTATACATCAGACCAAACACACATTGTACTGACCCCCAGTTATTTCACAGTGGCCTCCTGTGTAGTGAGAAAGATCCAGAGCAAAGATAATCATACACAACACTATCCAAGTCAAAGCACCTACCGTTTTGAAATAATCTCTATAAACAAATACCAGCAAGAAAAAATCACTGTGTTTCCCCAGACGGCTGTAAGCTATATTCTGCACAACAGGGTATGTAAGTATGCTGATTGCAAGCTAATGTTCCCCGATGTAGCATTAGCTAATGCATTACTTTAGAGCTGGACAATTTTTTTTTTATTGAAATTTTGAATTTGGATGAAAATAATGAGTAAAAATCACATTTCTGACCAGCTCCACTATAAAGGTTCCCACCAAGTGAGAGAGAGACCGATATCTGTAGATGTAAAAGATTAGTAAAATGAAGAGATTCACTGCGCCAAGTGGGACACAACTAACCTTCCAAAAAACTGACTCTTAGAAAACAGAATTGTTTTTCTTCAGTGATGAGTCAGAGAGTGTCGCTGGCATATTCCAGAAGAAACAGCCTCACTATACATTCAGAATTATGTTATTAATATAAATCAAGATAATTCTCTGTAAAGAGCTTCTTTCTACCCTGCTGCCTTACCGTGTGATGAATCAACCTCACTTCTAAGGTACAGTGTATTGATTTGTTCCATTTGTAGTTGCTGGGTCAAATTCAAAGGAAATTTGTAAAATGAGTGACTCACATTAACTTAGACACCCACCCCACTCAGACACACTTAGACCTATTGACATCTATTTGCCTTATTGTGTAAGAATAAGCAGATTTAAGTGGGTGGGTGCCAAAGGAAGTTGTAAACAATACCACTTTAGACTGTATTTACACTCCTTTCTCAGTTTTACCCTTTAGCTCCGTATAATGGTAAAACTTGAGCAAACTGTATATGTATAGAATTAATGTATTTAACATTGAATTTTCTGCTCCAAATGTTCCCTGATTTTGGATGGTATCCTTATTATTTATTATTTTTATTGCAGTTGTGCCTAGAAGCCCCAGTCAAGAATACAGGTTTCATTCTGCCAAGCCCTGTATACACATGTAACAAGACTGTCCCAACTCCCAGAGCTCAGAGTCTAGGACAATGGGGAAATTTAACAGGTGGAGGAAACAGGTAGGAAGAAGGATGAAACAGTAATATTCACACAGATAGAGTAAAGAGCAGTCCCAATTTGCCATCTGTATTATTATGTATCATGCAGTACAGTTAAATATATTGGGGGAAAGTATGTTAATCACAGTTAGCAAATAGTGTAGCCAAGATTTTCAGAAGTGACCCATTATTTTCAGGTCCTGAATTTTCGGGGACTCAATTTGAAACACTTTAAAGGGGGCCTGATTTTTAGAAAGTTCTGAGCACTCACTCAAACCCCTGAAAATCTTGGCCTGAGTTAGTATTGTGCAGAACATAAAAACACCCACTCCTACTTTACAAAAAATACACTGGATACCAAGAAAGATTGTGTAAGTGTTGGCAGTAAGGGGAGGACTAAGCTATATTTTACAAGTAATATTGTACAAATAAAGAAATTAATAGTTGACTACACTTAAATTATTTAGCGATAGGCCTCAAACCTTGAAGTTGAGATTCTAATTTTTTTAAGTTTGGAGGTGTGCAGGTCAGATCTGTATCTAAATATCTGTTAGAATATCTGTATCTAAAGTTGTTAGAATATTTGTTACACACACATACATACTTATTAACAGGCTAAGAGGAATACAGAATGATAGAATAATAGGATTGGACCTCGAGAGGTGTTCTAATCCCAATCCCCTGCACTCATGGCAGGACTAAGCATTATTCTAGAGCATCCCTGACAGGTGTTTGTCTAATCTGCTATTAAAAATCTCCAATCTTCCACAACCTCCCTAGGCAATTTATTCCAGTTCTTAACCATGCTGACAGTTAGGAAGTTTTTCCTAATCTCCAACCTAAACCTCCCTTGTTGCAATTTAAGCCCAGTGCTTCTTGTCCTATCCTCAGAGGTTAAAGAGAATAATCTTTCTCCCTCCTCTTTGTAACTTTTATGTACTTGAAAACTGTTATCATATCCCCCCTCAATCTTCTTTTCTCCAGACTAAACTAACCCAATTTTTTTTCAATCTTCCCTCGTCAGTCATGTTTTCTTTTTCTTTAATCATCTTTGTTGCTTTTCGCTGGACTTTCTCCCATTTGTCCACATCTTTCCTGAAATGTGGCACTCAGAACTGGACACACTACTCCAACTGAGGTCTAGTCAGCGCGGAGTAGAGTGGAAGAATTACTTCTTGCGTTTTGCTAATACACCCCAAAATGATGTTCGATTTTCTTTGCAACAGGATTACACTGTTGACTCATATTTAGCTTGTGATGCACTATAACCCCCAAATCCATTTCCACAGTACTCCTTCCTAGGCAGTCATTTCCCATTTTGTACATATGCAGCTAATTGTTCCTTCCTAAATGGAGTACTTTGCATTTGTCCTTATTGAATTTCATCCTATTTACTTCAGACTATTTCTCCAGTTTGTCCAGATCATTCTGAATGTTAGTCCTATCCTTCAAAGCACTTACAACCCCTTCCAGCTTGGTATCATCGGCAAACTTTATAAGTGTACTCTCTGTCCCATTATCTATATCATTGATAAAGATATTGAACAGAACCAGACCCAGAACTGATCCATGCGGGACTCCATTTGATATCCCCTTCCAGCTTGACTATGAACTACTGAACACTACTCTCTGGGAACAATGTACCAACCAGTTATGCACCCACCTTATAGTAGCTCCATGTAGGGTGTATTTCCCTAGTTTGTTTATGAAGTCATGTGAGACAGTATCAAAAGCCTTACTCAAGTCAAGATATACCACATCTACTGCTTTCACCCTATCCCCAGGCTTGTTACCCTGTCAAAGAAAGTTATTAGGTTGGTTTGACACAATTTGTTCTTGACAATTCCATGTTGGCTGATACTTTTCACCTTATTATCTTGAGTATTATAGGATGTATTTCATCATGCCCTGGTGACTTGAAAACATCTAACTTGTCTAGATATATATTAAGTGTTTCAAGCTGAGCACCCAAAAATTCAGGACCCCAAAATATTTGGTCACTTCTGAAAATCGTGGCTACTCTATTAGCTAACTGTGGTTAACATACTTTCCCCAATATATATTGCATTTCAGTTGGAGACTGTCCAAATATAAGCCTCCCGTGGTTTTGGTCCCTGAATACTGACAATAATTAAAAAAGTTTTCCCTTTAAGTGGTTACCTCTAATACCTTGTTGTAAAATATTCCAGCAATCCTAGAATATTCTGAAATTTTAAGATTAACACCACCTCCTGGGAAAAGTACCCTGCAAAACAACAATCAAAGTATTATAATATGTAGATAACTACAAATTTAGGAATAATATAATGGGGAAACATGGACAGGACTGATAGAATAATAATTAAAGATAGTATTTTCAGATTGAGAAGACCCTGAAGCTAAAACATTCAAGCCTGATGAGATAAAAAGCCATATATATCTTGGTGAACCCAAACTTCCATATTATGATTCAGTGGATGCAGATACTTTCTTTTACTGTTTTTATTTATATAGTATATTTTATATATATATACTGCGTCAGGCTGGATAGATGAGGGGAGAACATTTAGTATATTGTTTGACATCAGTATGTCAAAATCATAATAATCCATGTGGGACATGCCATGTCAGGTACCATTAGAAAGGTTATAATATACTAAGATGATAATACTTATATTCATGTATTATATGGGAAATGGAAGTTATGGATATATTTGAGATATCTGTATTTCAAATTGTGCTGCCTGGGACACACCCCAGACAGGGTGGCTGCAGAACAATAGCCTTCTTAATGGCCCATTAAGACATTCCCAGGTGCCAGGGGCCCATGGTGAGAAGCCAGCATCACCAATGAGTCACCAGAACTTGCTCATGTGACTCTGGACTCCATTTTGGTTCCTGTAAAATTCCACGAGCAGCATGCCTGATGAGGCACCAGGTCTGACCCGTGTGGCTGTGGACTCCATTTTAGTTCCTGTAAAACTCTACAGACTGCATGGCCAGGTCCAGAGGGTATATAAGGCAGAGACCTTGGAAATCCATTTTGTTGTCAGTCATCAGTCTTCAGCCAGGACTCAGCTTCAGGCACCAACTTACCTCTGGATCAGCTCATCTACAACTGAACTGAAGCTGTGAAACAAAGGACTGAGACCCACCCAGAGATTGGGTGCACACCAGAGGAACTATACAAGCCTGCAACTCCACAATTCTTCTAGAAACCTGATGTATATGGACTTTCAATCATTTGTATGTATCTGATTGCTCTAATCCTTTAACATTTCTCTTATGGTTTCTTTCTTTCTTTTTACAATACACCTTTAGTTTTAGTTAATAAAGGATTGGCTGGCAGCATGGTATTTTGGGTAAGATCCAAACTCATATTGATCTGGTACTGTGGCTGACCCTTTAGGGTCAGAGGGAACCTTTGTAGTAAACAGCATAGAGTTTAAACAATTGGTGTCTTTACTGGACCTAGTGCTGATTTGTGAGCCAGAAGCTGAAATGCAGTAAAGGGGCTGTGTGTATTTGTATACTGGCTTCTGTGGGGATTCAGAAGCGCAGTTTGTGGCTGGTTGGGAAGTCTGGCTTTAGTGCCACCCACCAGTGCTGGGAGAATCTGCTCTCCATTTGCAGCCTGACTTGACCTTGGCATTTTCAGTGGGCTACCCTGGGCATGGGACAGGTCACATATACTATATATTTTATACATATATAACAGAGCAGAGCAGTGAGATGGGGTATGGCCCACCCTTAACTCCCTTGTCCACCCTGCTCAGATTGCAACTGTGGTCACAGACGAGAATAGATGAAAGCAGCTACTTAACCACTACTCCCCTTTGCAAGTATGTGGATGGTGAGGGGATCAAGAATAGGAAAAACTTGGCTTTGCCCCCTCAGATAGCAGCCAGATACATTGGCCTGGTGGACAGCAGAGTCCTCACAAAAAGGGGTGAAGTAAGTTTCTACCCCCCACCCACCCGGAAAGCATGGAAGGAATTGTCACTCTCTGAGTCTTGCTCCTACCACTGGATATCAATGTGCCACCCCACTCAAGACAGAAGGTGAAGTTACCTTCTAGGCCACACTGAATAAAATGTATTTGGCATTCTACAGAACATAAAGACATGGTCCTTCTCACAAAGAGTCTGCCATCTAAGATCCTAGCACTGCCACCTTTACTCATGTTGAGTCACATCTTACTCCTTGAGAAATCCCATGGAAACTATTAATGGAGAAAGGTACCTTTCAACATGAGTAAGGGATGGCAGAATCAGACCCTCAATTGACACAATATCGTAAGGGGTGAGTTGGGTGGAGCAAGAAACAAAGGAGAAGAAGTTTCAAGGAAGAAGTGAGGGAGTAATAGGGGGAGACAGGAAGAAGAGTAGAGGAAACATGGAGAGGGTTGGAAGAGGATGTGGAGAAGGAATAAGGAGAGGAACAGTGAGTAGGCAAGCAGCAAGTGCTGTGAAATAGCTTTGGCAAAATGAAAGCCATCACTGAAAGGAGGTACAGACAACATGAGAAGAGTGAAAGTTGGTTGCTGGCTTCCATTCAAATGCTGCTTCTATCATTCTGCACACAGGCATAAAGGGATGCCAAGATAAGTGCTTGCAGCCATGCAGCTATCTGATGATTACACATGTCTAAGGAATGAACACACATGATTTCCTCTTTTAGCAGAAGTGTGTGCATGTGCAGTACTTGGCAGAAACCTGCAAGAAAAAAGAAGATTAGACTAGAATTCCCTACTTAATGAAGTACTGAGTCTGGAATCACCAAAGGTAAAACCAAATACTTCACAGTAAACACCAGTGGCTCTGATAACATGTAGCCTTTTTAAAACAGATGTTAATGGACATTTCAAGAGGAGACTGATGCATAAAACTTACCCATTAATAGACTGGAAAATCTTATCATACTTTTCTGAATAATTTAGTCTGAAATCTCAATAAAAATAGTTATAGGGGATATCTGGAACTTGACCACATTTTACCATTAAAATACCAAAGATACTTAATACAAGCCATCTGCAATGGGCATGGCAAGTGTATAAGAAGCATGTACAAAAAGTAAAGAAGAGAGTAATTTAAGTCATTAAAGGCCAAAATCTGCCACCATTACTGCAATGAATGGTACCTTACTTTTCCGGTAGTCTATGAAGAGTGCACAACTACAAAATGTGGAATAACTGTCTAGGCAGTGCTACTGCTAAAAAGAATCTCGGGGTCCCAATGGGCCACAAATTAAATATGAATCAACAATGGGATGCAGTTGCATAAACGACTGATACCATTCTAGGGTCTATTAAGTGGAATGTCATATGTAAGACACAGGAGATAATTTTTCCACTCTAGTAGGCACTGGTGAGGCCTCAGCAGGAATACTGTGTCCAATTCTGGGTGCCACATTTTAGGAAAAATATGGACGAATTGGAGCATCCAAAGGAGAGCAAAAAAAATGATCAGAGGTTCAGAAAAACCTGACCAATTCCAGGTTAAAAAAATCTGGGACTGTCTAGTCTTGAGCAAAGAAGACTGAGGAGAGACAAACCTACAGTCTTCAAATATGCTATAGGCTGTTATAAAGAGATCAGTGATTAATTGTTCTCCATGTCTGCTAAAGATAGGACAAGAAGTAATGGGCTTAATCTGAAGCAAGGGAGATTTAGGTTACATATTAGATTAAGGTATTAGTTTAGATAGTATGAAAACTATAAGAGTAGTTAAGTTCTGGAATAGACTTCCATGAGAAGTTGTGGAATTCCCATCACTGGAGGTTTTTGAGAACTGGTTGGATAAACACCTATCAGTGACGATATAAATTTACCTAATTCTGCCTCAGCATAGGCAGCTGACCTAGATCATCTCTCGAAGTCTCTTCCTTTCCCTACATTTCTATGATTTCATGAATGGTACCTTACTCTTCAGAGAGTCTGACAGGGCCAATTCACAGCCCTAGAGCAGTGGTGGGCAATAATTTTTGCAGCGGGGCCATTCTACGAATTCTGGTAAGACATCATGGGCCTGGGCCACAGCCGGTTTCCGGTCACATGACCGGAAACAGGCAGTTCAGAAAGCAACTGGCTGAAAGCTGCTTGATGCTTCAGGATAGCATTCCTGAATGGCAGGCTGGCGGGCCGGACAGAAATGTTAGATGGGCCGGATTTGGCCCACAGGCTGTATTTTGTCCACCCTTCCCTATTGCCATGCACAGACAGGACTGTCTGCATGCAGAGCTTACCTTTTTCACACAGAAGTGGGGGCTCCACCAACTTCTTGACCCTGTTTCCACACGTGTCAGCCTCAAAGAACTTAGTCAGACAAGGCAGTACAGTCTGCATGGCCCCTCTCTTCAACCCATGAGGCTTTGGGAACAACCCCTGGTATTGTCTCCCCAATGGAGTCATGGTGCCAGAGATGATGCAGAAGCACAGACTGCCATGTGTATGTTCCTGTTCTCCTATGGATCCCCTAGGATCTTCCAGATCCCTGGGGATTCATGAGATTTGAGGAAAGGACCTACAACAAGAGTGTGGGACGACTTCTACATGGATATCCTGGTAATGATTTCCTCCCCCAGGAAACTTCCCATGGACTTATTTGGATGACTTTGGCCCTTGATTTTAAAGAGATCATTTATGGAGCATGTTGCTACCCAACATGAGTAAGGGTGACAATATACATGAGATCTTATACCATTCTCATACTGGTTTTACACTTCACTGACTTCAGTAGAGCTACTACTGATTTACATCTGGGTCAGCAAGGTCAGAATTGCCCCATTTGCTACACACACATTCAGGCTATCCCCTGCCACCATCACAGTCCTAGCATTCTCAATTTGTCCCATCCACCTTTTTAGTTAAGAGCCAGTCTCTGGACAAGGATCATGTTTTGCCACAGGTTCTCAGATCAAAGTCCCAGGGAGATTGAGGACTCAGAGGAAGACCAATGGGATCATCAAAACATTGTCTATGAAGAGTGATTTCGTGCATAGTTGAATCTTGATTGTAATTTTGTTTTGTAGCAACATCAAGGTACTATTTTAATCCCTACTAATAATGTATTTGCTGTTATCATTTACATTTTACTGTTGGCCAAGATGTGCTGTTTCTGGCATCAGCCCTGCTATTGCCTGCAGAAGTCAGAATGTTACTCTGATCCAGTACTGGAATAGTTGCAAAACACAGAGCTCATTGTATAGTCATTAATGAGCCAGAATATGAGAGGAATAAGATCTGGACACTTCAAGCACTACTGGCAGTTTCCCTTCATTCCCTAAGTCTTAGCATTATTTATGTACATGTGGCAATATATGACACTGAAAGCAATAGCGTGTATTTGGAAACTCCCCAGATCGCAGATAGCAACTGGCACGTACGTTAATTCTGAAAATGAAGACACCCTTTTAATGCATTGCATTGGCAGGTACCTGCTTGCTGTGAGTCTAGTCTCCATTCCTAAAGACCTTGCCAAGTGCTGTGCATGGTGAACAGTCTGTGAAGAGTTGCAAGTACAGACTTAGCATTTATGTATTCAGAACCTTTCTAGGTTAGGCCCATATTATGCAGTACAAAAAGCCGGAATTACACCACCCACTTGTATATGGGAGTCTATCTTATTGGCACAACTCATGCACCAGCAGATTCTATAAACCTCACATACGAGGCAGCAATGTAGCATCTTCCAAACTTATTAAACGTTTTGCAGCGACTTTTCTGTGCCAGTATCCCTAAAGGGTCCAGAAAATAGAAAAGATTGGTACTGTACAAATTAGAATACTTATAGTCCAGAAGAAGGCAGATTAAATCAAAATCTCTCATTCCCTTCACTACCTGATTTGAGTCATACATCACATTAAGTAGGGTTATATTTAATGACATACAATGAACTATGAGAAAATTGGAATAATAAATGAACAAGCTTATTTAGTAATTTGGTGTCCAATAAAACCCTTTTAATAGTTTGGACTTTAAATTCTCTGCCTTATTTGACTGATTAGTGCCACAACTTTCATTAAATATATTTTCTACATTTAAATTTGTTTAGAGCTTAAATAAAATATCTTTAATATACCATTATTTATTATTTGTGTAACACTATTTGCCAACAGAGCACTTTAATGCAAGATGCCATTTCCAAAGATTTTAAAATCAAATGCCCTGGTCCCATAGTTGAAGCCCTGCAGTTGGACCATGATCTCACACAAAGTCCCATAGAATTAACAGAATTCCATATGAGTTCAGGGGTCTGCCCGCATGAACTGGATTGCAGATTAGGGCCATAGTTCTACGTATCAGAGGTGAGATGACGGACAACATACATTACTTACTGTATGTTCTATGAATCCGTTGTAGGTTATTTTGTGGTGGCAGGCAGTATTTTAGAACTTTCCATTTTTACCTTTTTTGTACGCTATTTTTATTTTCAAAATTCAAAAATACTTAACTGAAATATTAAAAGCTTATCTTAAACATTAGCCATATGAAAACCTTCAACGAAGCCAATTTGACTTCTAGAACGAATACTGTTTTAGGCCCTATTCCTTCAAACAGTTACGGATGCACTTAACTTTAAGAGTGTGAGTAGTCCCAGTGAAACCAGGACTACTTGTGAGCTTCAAATAAAGCCTGGTCGCCATCCTTACTTCTGCCCTGCTGCTGGTGGCAGCACTGCCTTCAGAGCAGGGCAGCTGAGAGCCCAGAGGTGCCAGGGCTATGAACAACCACACCGAGAGGCGCCAGGGCTTAGCCCTAGCTAGCTCGGCACAAATTAAGCACGGCGTACTGGATCTTAAGTTCTCATGATAGCATTGGCTACAACCGAGTCTCTTTTTTTCATTAGCGATGGAAGCAGAGCCAAAAATTAATGCGAGTGGGAGTAAACGTCACTAAGTCGACACCGAAAACCAAGCTTTTAATTCAAACTGGACAGAGGATTTTCTTTTTATTATGCTGCCCCATGTAAACGCAAAACCTTTGTGTTTAATATGCCAAACAACTGTATCCATCTGGAAGGTCATCAGTGATGTGCCACTTTGAATCAAAGCACAGTAACTTCAACACGGCTTATTCTTCTGCCGATGTTGCAGGACGTGACAGAATTGAAAACATGAAATCTTTCTTTCACACTTCAAATGTCATTCTCACGCTGCCACGGTACAGAAAAAAGCAGCAGCTGCTTCTCTTTGGATATTGTTGGTACTAGCTAAAAGGAAAAAGCCTTTCCTGGATGCCGACTTTGTGAAGGAGTGCACACTGGAAATGCTAGAGGAGCTTTGTGCCAGAGATAACAACAAAGATGACATTGTGAACCATGTGAAGCAAGTTCTCCTGCCTGATTCCATGTGGAGGTAATTTATGAGGATTGTTTTTAAACACTGCTTTCTGATTTAAAAATTGCCAAACATATGTCTCCTGCAGAGGACGAGTCAAGCGATTTAAGAGACACTGCCAGCTATCGCTGTTTGTTAGATTTTATGACGGTGAAATTTTCAAGGAAGAATTTTTGTGCTTAATACCATTAGAAACACACACCACAGGAGAGATCATTTTTTAAAAGGTAAACGTCTTTTCTGAAAAAAATGGTTTAGATCTGCAGAAAGTAAACTTGCTTGTTACAGAGAGAGGTCCCTCCATGACAGGGGAAAAGAAACGCTTTTCTTCATGTTTGGCAGAAATACACAATTCATTAAATAGACTTCACCGGACTGTCATGTGTCGTAAATCGTCTGGGGACTTGAAAAAAACAACAAGTATTGTGATGAGATTAGTGAACTACATATGCTCAATTTCTAGCTTGCAACATTGTCTTTTTAAAGTCCCTTTACAAGACATTGCAGCCAAATACAGAGACCTGTTACAGCACAATGATGCTCACTGGTTAAGTACAGAGCATGTGTTAGAGTGGCTTTGTGCACTTCAAAAAGAAATAATAGAATTTCTTTCAAACCAAAAGACCAACAAGACTTGTGAGTTCCTGGAATTTATGAATGATGTCCTTTCTCTGTCACAGGTAGCTTTTCTGTGTGATATTACTGGTCACTTGAATTCCCTCAACTTGCATCTTCAAGGCCGTGCAAGCAGCGTCAGGGATCTGTTTGAAAAAGTGTGTGCCTTTCAGAGGAATCTTGAAATCTTTCAGTTAGACTTAACAGGAAAGATGTTGCACTATGTTGGGTTTTTTTTATGTTGCGGGTTGTTGCTACAGATGAAACTTCGATGAAAACAATGCAAGAATTCCTAAACAATCTGATAAAAAATGTTAAAATTTGATTTGAGAATCTTAAAATTTCAAAGGATTGACTTCTATTTGTTCATGATCCGTTTTTGTCTCTGCCAATGGCCCTGGCACCTTCTGAACCAAAGAACATTCTTGAAGGTGCCTTTCAATTAGAAATTGTAACGCTCCAGAGCTCAGATGTCTTGAAGGCAAAATTCAAAGAAGTGGGACTCTGTGATTTCTGGACTCAGCAGGCTGCCCAACTTCAGACTAGCCAGAATCTAGCCATCTATCTTTTAACAATGTTCCGATCAATGTACCTCTGCAAAGCTGGCTTTTCTGTTATGAACATTATAAAAAACGAACACCACAATCACCTGACAGATAACCATCTTCACCAATGCAGGCGCCTTGCTCTGACCTCCGACAAACACCTCTTCACAAAGCTTGCCAGAGAGCATCAGTGTCACCTCTCCCATTAGCAATCGCCACAGACACAGATAATAATGTTGATTTATAAACTTTGTTAAACGATAGAAACACTAATGCTTATGTTGCAATCAAGGTCTTTATTTACTGGCAGCTGAAGTTGGGGTTTTTTTTATTATTACTTTGTCAGCCTTCTGCGCAAATAGCCCACCTCTTGTCATAAAATTCTCAAATTGGCCCATGGGTAGCTCTAATTGAGTATCATCGCTTTACTCTTTCTATTGGTGCCAACCCAATGCAGCAAAATAAACTAGCCAAAGTGAGTCTGCTAGAGCTTGACCAGGCCCTTCTGGAAGGACGCTGGTGTCTGCACCAATCCTCAGAGCTGCCATTTGGTATAACTGGCACAACTTCGCCAGCAGAGAACTCAAGAGCTGAGTGGGCATTATTCTGCTCCTAGAGAAGGAACTTTGGCCAGGGCTGAGGCAGGGCAGGGAAGCTGGCATTGCTGAATGTTACATACCGGCAAAATTTCACTCTTTAAGTGTAAAAAATACACATTTCAGCTTGCCTTCCACCAGTGCCATTGGCTCTTCAGCAGTTGCTTTTGGTACCATTGATCATACACTCCTCGTTGAAATCTTGTCCTTTCTCAGGCTCCCATAGATAGAGAGACGGACTGAAACCTGAATGGCATTGTGATCCCCTGTGCAAAGTGCGCCAATCAAATTTGGCCTCCCACTCCTCAGTCTCCATCGACAGAGGGACGGACGCATCTAACATGAGTGATGCTGTAACCACATGCACCAGAATGCAACATCTGGAGTGGAGAGCCAGGCCCAGGCCCCCCGCTCCCCCAAGGACAGTAACCACTGCTGTGGGGTGAGTGTGGGATGGGCTTCTCATAGACTTTATTCCCATTCATGATTACCATGAACTCCATGCCAAAATTATAGCCCTAATCATAGCATCTGTACCGCATGTCCCAACTGCAAAGGGAAATACTTGGTTAAGAGATACAGTCTCCATAACCATGACTGCAAAGGTAAAGAAGCAGGATATAAAAACCCACCGAATTGTAATTACCTTGGAACAGAATGTAAGCTGCAAAATCTGTCCTCTGAACTGGGTAAAATATGAGCCCTTTCTGTACAGGGCTGACCTATCTTTGACTAATAAACACCAGTAGAGCAGAGTTATCTGCTGTTTCATTAATCAATAATCTAAATAGAACTCTAACAGCAGTCATAAAACAACGAACCAGCTGCTAGGATGAACATTTCTCAGCACTTTCCAGATAAAAGACTAAATCTGTATTTCTTGCCTGGATTTCTTTTAATGTTTTTCATCTACCACATTGTCAGTGATCTTTTCCTAGCCTGTCCTTAATATTCCATTTCTTTTTCCATGTTTGAAGTCAATCTTTTGGTGGGGGATTACTTACCTGTTCATATGGAATTTACACAAAGCTCCTCTAAATTTGGAGTATTGAATTAATCCAGGAGATGGATCCCCACTACACCTGCTGCTGTGAGATTTTCCTCATGAAGCTTCAGTAGAAGGAGACCGGCAGGAGTTTAAAGGCAGAACTGTAGGCTCCTCCTCTTGTCCTTCCAAAGCCAACCAGAGCAACCTATTCTGGATACCCTGTGGACAGCTTGGCATTGGTGTCTGAAAGTTTGGGAGGTTTACACTGAGGGCTGCAAAGTCAGACTACAGTAGATCTTCTATGCTTGCTAGTTGTAGGTTTAGGTGAGACTGACCAACCCAAAGGATAAGGTGCTTTAGGAATGAGGTGATCTGAAAGGGTACAGTTGAACAATTGGAATTTCCCAGGTGGGACGTGGAGACTGAAGGTCCTAAAATTATATTAAACAATCTTCTCATGAGGGAAGAGGATAGTCTATATGCCTGCAGAAATGGGTGTACCCTGCCACTAACTGGAGTTAGGGAGCTGATGAGCATGTGTCAATGGAGGGGTCAGGCGGAGAGATGTCCAGCACAGAGATGGTCTCAGCTTGTAAGGATGAGACTTTGAAAAGTACCTAAGGCACTTTTGAAAATCCTATCCTAGTGCTCTAATGAATCATGCCAAGGCAGACCCCTAGTCTAAGCCGCAGTCAGGTGGGGAGTCCAGAAACAATATTAAGCAGCCAACAGGGCATGGCCTGTCCCAGGTTGTTGTGAGGAAGGAAGTTTGAGCGGCTGGCTGTCAGAGCATCAGGTTTTAAATAAAAGCAGTGAAAGGCAAACCTTAATTCTAAGGGACCTCAATTACTTCAGCTGGGGTGTGGAAGTTATCTCTGTTCTCTTGATGCCATTTGAAGGGGCAGTTGAAAGCACCATAATTGAAACGACAGCTTTATTCCTCAGCTAATGTGTTACAATAGTTGGAGGAGACTTTTCAGTTTCCCACCTACATTTTGCTAGAAGCTGTACTGACAACCTACTTTGGCTGTTAACATTGCAAGCAATAGCTAGACAGAGAAGCTTCTTGGGAAAGAAATGCTTATACTATTCCATAATAATTTCTGCATATTTAAAGACAGACAAACAAGTGGAGGGTTGTGGGAAAAGGGGACATGTGGTGGCAGGAATTAGACAGTTTTCAGAGGAAATTCTTAAAGAGATTCATCTTATAGCAAAATGCCAGCTTCCCAGAGCTGACCTGCTTCCTTAATGCTCCAGTAGAGGCTCTACATTTCAAACAGAGCAACAATTTTTTTTTTAATTGTTAGCAGCATCACTTTGTATTGCACATTATTGAAAAAGTATGACTTCTCCTCCTCTGCAACTGTATATTGTAAAATAAGGATTGTCTTTGTAATGCAAAAGCTTTCACACGAAGTACATACCCAAGAGAAGCATCAAAAAGAGGATAGGTAATCAGAAATGTCACCCATTTTGGCATACTTAGAGGAGGAGGGCTCTCCAGCCAGCAAGCCAGAATCTTTAGCTAGGTTCTTTGAATATTAACCTGATCCTGAATTAATAAGTAATGTTAACATAGTGTGTTAATCTTTTATTGTAAATTTGTCTTACTAAAAAGTTAAAGACAGACAGACAAACAAGATTGCATGGTTCACCTAAAATGTTTATTAAGTTTACTTCTTTTTTAATATAAAGATATTATAATATGTACAAAATTATAAAACAATGTACATTACAGTGTGTTGACAGTCAGTAGCAAATTCTATTTGCATTAGCATTTTATAGAAAGTTATTTTTTTAAAAAGGCACTCCTGGTTCAATTGCAGTGGAATAAGATTTGTGTACTGTGTAGTTCAAAGCTGCCTTATCTTCTTTCTGTGGGTGTAAAATAATAGCCCTTCCACCCATATTACAAAATTCACTGGTGAGGTAAGACCCAAATCAAGTTACTCCTAAGTACAGTTCACTCTGTTATGCAATAGGTGTAATCATTAAAAAACAAGTAAGAGTCCCATAAAGAAAGTAAATCACACCTACACTACAGTGAATGTGTCAATACCTGTAATTACCAACATGAGGGGGTTTTTTTTGTTTTTAACCTGAAAGGTTACAATTTTAGTTCAGCATTCTAGTGTTAACCAAAACCAAATCCCCACACCTTTGACAGCCACATTTTACTTTCATTTACAGGCACACAATCCAAATGAATTAAGCAGGGCTGTATATTTATAATTAAGAATAGATTTTGTCTCTGCAAGGTAAAATAGCTACAATACAAAGTTTTATTTTCATAGGATAGCACTGACTTCTCAGTTAATTCAAACAAATTTCTTGATGGAGTTTCTTTCCAAGGGACTAATATTTTAAGCAATATACTATAAAACATTAGCTTCCAATTCTCATTAGAAAAACATTTTTCCCAGTAGTTTAGAATTTGAGTTGAGTAGCTGTGCAGTGTACAAGTTGCCAGGTATATGATTATTCTATTTACCTATAAACAAGAAGAAATATATTTCAAGAGTTCCTTCCTCTGAGGATATTATTGTATCATGCCACAGGCTGATTCTCTGGCAAGCAGAAAGAGAAATTATTTTGCCCATCATTTGAAGGTTAAAATGTTTTCAAACTTATACTTTAGATGAAAGGTGTCCAGGACAACAAGAAAAATTGTGCACTAGGGTGTGAGGAAACTGAAAGATTCTTATTTCCATGTAGGCTTTGCAGTTTTAAAAGGATTCTGTTCATTGGCACTGACAATGTATCACAGCAGAGGAAGAAGCCACCAATGTAACTACCTGCATGCTTTTAAGAGCATTCTTTCTGCTGATGAAAAAGCCTCCATAAGAACTATAACAAAACAGCCTGAGCAGTACCACTGATCATCTTATATAAGACTTCACTGATATGTTAATAGGATACTCTTACTTTCTCCCTCATTCTTCCTTTAAATAGCAAGCTCGTATAAATATCAAATCTACTGATGATTCCAAGAGAAGCAAATAAACATATCAGTCAGCTTTACAAAAGACATCATTCCTATAAATGCTTTAACATTAGGGTTCATAAGGAATCATTAAGAGCTGTTTAGTACATAGGTCAGACAATTCCTGCCGTGTCAAAAACCATACAAAATAAGAGCTAGGAAGTTCATTTGCTAAAAACAAAAATCAAAGTGAAAATTACATTCATTATTAAAATTGAAAGGATTCAAACAATCTGTGATGTTATTTCTATTTAACACAGGGAAGAACAATTTATCATTTGCATCTGGTTAGTGTTCCTTTATAAACTACTTTTAGTAAAGACATCAGGAAAGTTTTCAATTGCCCGTAATGGCTAAAGAAGAATCGGGGTCAACATAAAATACATTTAAGTAAAAAAATTTCTGCCAGTGCCTAGCAAAATGCCTAGGTATGGAAGGTGTTAAATATCCTTAGCACCTCTTGGAATAAAAGGAAGGTGCTAGGGTATCTCACAAGAGCAAGCCCACAGTGAGTTACAGAAAATACGGAGACCACATGACAAATTTATTTCTATGAACAAGTCCATGCAGCAAAACTACTTTCTTCCCCTCAAACGAACAGCCCAGTCTTGGGCGTTGCTAAGCACCCTTTATTTCCACAGAACTCCAGTTTGTTTGGCACCTCACAGGAGCTGCCTTGTAACTTAACTCAACAGAACATCTGCTGTCAGGGGAAGAAAAATCATTTTTCAAAGTTAGGTTAATCCATTTATCCCCCTCTTTTGGATTCACATTATCTTTTAATAGCTTGCAAGTTGAATGTCCCTTTGCAATGTTAGCAGTTTACCATTTTAAATGCCCACATGGATATGCACTGCTCATAGCAGCAGCAGCTGGCACAGCATTTTTCTACCACTGCTGACCAGTTTTCATCCAAACTGCAAGCTCAGCTATGTGAACTGACTGAAAATCCATTTCCCTGAGAATCAGACCCATTTCCTGTTAACATTAGACCTAAGAAAATCCCTGCTTTGTACAATTCCAAGCAAAATGACTGTGATTCCAAATCAAGCTTGCCCTGCAGCTCTCAAAATTATTTGGCTCTTTATGTCAGCCCCTCATCAACTTGAGCAGTCACAATGCAAAAACCGAGCATATGGTCTGTAGTGAGTCATCACAGATTAGAGCTCCATGTGAACATATCTAGAGGAATATTGATCTCTGCATTATCCTACATACAACATTATCCAGCCTTTGGGCACATACATAATCTGTTACAAACAGTACTGTTATATTATCCCTGTAAATATGAAAATCAGGAATCTATCTCTCCTTTAGCTCTGAGATGCAACTACTACCTGATCTCCTATTCAAGCTAATATAAAAATGCAGCAATTGGGTCATTTCTTCCCTCAACAATGATCTATTATAACTTTTACACTGGTCCCTTTGAAAGTAATTTCAAATCTAAATGAAACATTTCTGATTGAAGTTCATTCTGCTTGCAGTCATAACACAAGGAATTAACTGCAGCTCTCTGTTTTAATGAATTGCCTCAATACAGAGATGTTACTTTTTAATAGGATTGCTTCACTGGAAAATCAGAGAAATACTCTGAAGATAATCTGCAGATTCCATTATGAAGTCAGTCCACTCTTGGGAAAGGTCTTCAATAGAGACTGTCTCACCACCATATTCCTGTGGGAGAATGCTGGCTGGAAAGTGTTGCGTCAGACTCTGGATATAACTATTCCCATGCATATACACCTGAAACAAGAAAATCTGTTTTAAAATGGCTTTCCAGTTTTCATAATAAAAACACACATATTCACCTCTCTCTGAATCCCAGAGTGGTTTGTTAAGACAGTAGGAAAGGCAAGATCCTCATCTGAGGGAACTGAAGCACAAGCTAGATTTCACAATCACACTGTATCTTCACTATTTTTATTGTAAATTCACTCTGTGCAAATAAGCTTCACCTAGGCTCTCTTAAAGCTCCCAAACTCTCTGCTATTTGCTGCTTAGTTCAAGATGAAATGCAACCCTGACAGCTGTTGAAATTCCAGTGAACTGTGTTTTATGCTGCTGCAAACATAGCAACCAAGGCCTGGTTTACATGATTTAACTATTTCAGATAGGGGTATGCATTGTATACCCTATATAAACACTGTGCTTAGACCAGCCCTCAGGGTCTGATGGTACAAGGTACTGTGCTCTCTCACTTCCTATTCAATATGTTAAGGGCTGTTATAAAAAATACAGAGATCAATTCTTCTCCGTGTCCACTGAAGGAAGGACAAGTAGTAATGGGCTTAATCTGCAGCAAGGTAGATTTAGGTTAGATATTAGGAAAAGTTTTCTAGCTTAAGGGTATTTAGGATTTGGATTAGCCTTCCAAGGGTGGTTGTGGAATCCCCATCACTGGAGGTTTTTAAAAACCGGTTGGGCAAACACCTGTCAGAGATGTCTGGGTTTACTTGGTCCTCTGTCAATGCAGGGAGCTGGACTTGATGACTTCTTGAGGTCCCCTCCCTCCTGACATTTCTACATTCTAGGATATTAACACATTTCTGGTTTTGCAACTCTTAAGACAAAACATTTCTAAATGGGGTAATTGTCTGGACCACTCAAAGGCTTTTTCTGTGGTTAGAAACAACAAATGGAGAGACTGTACTTCTAAGAACATCAGCTATTTTAAACTTCTATTACAGCAGGAAAGCTTTGTTGTTGTTGTTTCTCCAATGCCTTATTACAGTTGTTTTGAAGCCTCATGCACTACTTCCAGCCAAATGCTTGTTTAATTTCCAGTCTCTACTTCTTAACATTTAAATAGGTTTTTCTGCAAACGTGTATGACACAAAGACTTACTGTATCAAAGCACAATAAAATGAACATGTGATTAACTGCCTTTGTGCTCGGAACTCCTTGATCAAGATCAGAGAGAGAGAGTGAAAAAGCAGCAACGCCTCCTCTTGAAGCCAATGGGAAGCCAGTCCAGCTAGTCTCTTCCCAGACCGCCTGCCCTAGCCTTAACTAGTAACCCCACACTTCTTCATCAGCCTTGAGGTTTTCTCTATTTCTTCAGTCACTCTCCTCTCATTCACTTTTTTCTCCTTTTCCTCAGTTTAGTCCTGTCATTAACCAGAGTCTCTCCTACCAGCTTCACCTGTTATCATTGCCACTCTTCTTGCCATGCAAGAGCAGTTCTGCTGGAATTCCTGATGTGTCATTTCATCCAAACATAACAAGGATTTTAAGTTAAAAAACCAACAACTATGAATTCTATGACAACAACTATGAATGTGGTGGGGCCTCCCCACTACAGAAAGGATGTGGACAAATTGGAGAGAGTCCAGCAAAGGGCAACAAAAATGATTAGGGGGCTGGAGCACATGACTTATGAGAGGCTGAGGGAACTAGGTCTTTTAGTCCGCAGAAGAGAAGAATGAAGGATTTGATAGCAGTCTGTAACTACCTGAAAGTGAGTTCCAGGGAGGATGGAGTTAGGCTGTTTTTAGTGGTCATAGATGACAGAACAAGGAGCAATGGTCTCAAGTTGCAGTGGGGAAGGTCTAGGTTGGATATTAGGAAAAGCTTTTTCCTTAGGCAGGTAGTGAAGCACTGGAATGGGCTACCTAGGTAGGTGGTGGAATTTCCGTCCTTCAAGGTTTTTAAAGTGCGGTTTGACAAAGGCCTGACTCGGATGATTGAGTTGGGCTGGGTCCTGCTTTGAGCAGGGGGTTGGACTAGATGACCTCCTGAGCTCCCTTCCAACCCATATCTTCTATAATTCTATGAATTCATTTGAAGTTATTCAAAAGTTATTTTAAAAAGCAACCTTGCATCAGCTGAAATTTGAACCTTTAGCCTGACCCGTGAGTCTGTGTTCAGGTTACAGTGTAGGCTCTTGGAGCAAGACTAGTGCCTTCCAGTATGTTTGTGGAGAAGTGCCAGTGCTCACTGAGTAATAATGATCGTTTGAAGGCACAGTCAGGAGATCTGGGTTTTATTCCCAGCTCTACTGCAGACTTGGTGTCTGTGACAGTGATGGCAAGTGATTTAGCCTCTTGGTACTCCAATGTTCCTTACCTGTAAAAATGGTGAGAAGACCAACCTCACAGGTGTGTTGCAACTCTTAGATCATTAATATTTGTTCAGTGCTTGAAGATTCCCCTACGGAAAGTTCTATAGCAGTGGAAAGTATAAAACTGATTTATCCTACTCAGTGCTCAGGCACCAGAGAATCCAGATCCAAATGGAAGTTATTACTGTGGAAGAAATGAAATATGTATTTATGTTCACTCACCCGTTCCTTTATTTTGTCAGTGAGAAAGGGCTTAATTAGAGCGAAGACCGGGTGGAAGAATAAAGGCTCATTAATCAAGTGGATGCCACGAACTTTTAGTGGAAAGGAATCCTGCCAACAAAACAAACAAGTGAAGTCATTCGTGCATTTTGGAGTATTTACCATTTACACTTCATTGCCACTGAATTTAAGGAAATACATCTAAAACTTGTTCCTCTCATTACATTAGGAGGAAGTCATTTCAGTACAAAGGAATGCATAACTGTGGGCATGGATGGACCACAAAAATCTATGCTTAGAGGTAATGCACAGGAAGCATTTGTTTTAGGATTAGATTCTGCCTTGCCACAGGCCTCCAGTTCTGTGCAACAAGGGATTGAACTACAAAGTTACACAACAGCCAGCCAGGCGGCTCTTTTGATTGGCAATTCACATGGCAGATTCTCAAAGAAGGTACTGAAAGCTAATCTATTGGAGAGGAGGGGAAGATCAACCAAAGCTTGAGTTTGCAAGCGGCTTATTTTTAAAATAATGAGTCCAAAGTTATGCTGGAACGATGCTGGGGTTTTTTTGTTTTTTTTTAAATATTTTGAACAAAATATTTTCTTTAAAAACAATGTAAAGAAATAGGAAAATAAGTCTTAAAAATCAGTTATAAGCAATTGAAACTTTACTAACAGAAAATTAAATGCACAAGGTTTGTAATTCAGAGCCCAAACCTGGAGTCAGTGGGAATTTTGCTTAAGTCAGGAATATAGGGTCAGCTTTAGGGAGAAACTTTTTTTACGCTTAGGGGAACTGAAAAAATTACAGCTGCTCTAGAATATTGAATGTTACTTGAATTGAAAATTCATTAGATAAGTTCCATAGCTTCAGAGGCTAAAAGGAAACATGGCCAGCACTCAGAAACACAATTGTATGCACTAGAAGGAGAAGAGTCTCCATTCATGCCCCATTTCACTGCTACATCTCTACTCCACAATGTTTCTATTTCTTACAGAGGTGAACCACAGAAATGGATTATAAATGCTTTTCCCATGAATGTCACACTAGCCTTTCTTTTTGTATCATGTTGGGTAAGGCCAGACTGATGGGTTCTTATCTGAATTTTAAAAAAATAGCTTGCTAAATGTAACTGTTTTTAGGAACATTTTAAAACAGTGGGATAAAAACATTAAGCATCAGATTCTAACCCTGTAAAATGTATGTAGAGAACACTGCTATGTAATCTCAGAAAAAAATACCTGCTTTTGCCCAAATCTGTGGTAACGGATTTTTTCAAGAGTCACAGCAAAGGGCACTGCACATGTCAGATGAGGCTATGGTCTATAACAATTAAATGCTCTTCAAAACTCTTTGCTCTTGGGGCTCAATCCTGCCAGATGCTGAGCACTCTGACCTGATCCGACAAAGCATTTAAGCATGTGCTTAACTTTAAGCATTGAAGAAATCCGATTGAGTTCAACAGAACTACTCTCATGCTTAAAGTTAAGCACACATTTTAAGTGCTTTGCCAGATCAGCTAGGAGTTCTCAGCAACTGGCAGGATTGAGCCCATAATTACTGTTGTTGTGAGCTGGTTATGAGTTGGTTAAATCCTTGTTCAAACTTAAGATAGTTGTAAGAAAAACTTTGAGACCACACCTTAAACCAGGCCTAACAGAATCTGGCCAGAAAATAGTATCAGGTGGGGTAGAGGTTCCATTGGTATTCACACATCCTGCGTGGGGAAATACATCCTCACTCATACTGTGCGAGGAAATACATATAAAATGAAAACAGATAAGAACAGAGAGTGAGCCTGAGGCAAAAGACCAAGAAAGTCAACAGTGTGATCCTGGGACAGGACTTAAATTCTCATAGTATTCCCAGAGCCACCCTATTTGAGGCTCCAGGCTTCAGCTGTGGGGCAGTGGGGTCTTGGGGCTTCAGCCCTGCGGGCCGCACTGGGTCTCATTGAAAATATTTACTGGAGCTCCACTCCGGACTTCTCTGGCTGAATTTAAACCCTGTGGGAAAAGCTAGAGAGAGCGCACTTTTGGTTCTGCTGGCTAACGCGGCTTGGGGCTGTAAGCTAATACACTGTTCCTCTTTTTCTTAGGTCCTCCTGTGATCAGAGAAGCGGGACTTTGTACATTTCTTGTAAATAAACAAGATTGCAACAAAGAGAATACCAGATTCTTATCAATTATTGCTTCCAACTGGAACATCCCCAAGGCCCTGAAATTGGACTAGCTGCATGGGTCAAAAAGAGGCAACACTATTATTATGATGCTATCTTTCCCTTTTTACATTGCAATTAACCTCTGTCTCTCTCACTCTCTGTTCCTTCATGCTTGTCCATGCAATGAAAGATCATATTTTTACAAGAGATATTTACTGTTATATTTATAAAAAAAAAAAGGAGCTAAAAGTTAGGCCCCTAAATCTAAATGTTCCTAAATATGGATTTAGGAACTTAACTTTTAAAATCTTGGCCAACAATGTGTTACTTTAAGATGTCACAGTGACAAAAAGGGTCTTGAATTGCCTGAACTGCCAAGCAAGAGCAGAAAACCTCTGTGTGAAAAATGTTAGCCCAACTTAGAAAATGATGAGAGGAATATATAGAGAATTGCAATAAATAAGTTTATAAATTTTAAGAAGCACTACATGCAATTTATAGTTTTGATTTATTTTCTCTGCTTCCTTATTTGTAGTACTTTTAGAAGTTTGAAAAACAAAGGATAAATCTCAGACACCTCACATTCAAAAAATTTCTGGCGTGAGGGTACTGGATTCAAAGCCCCAGATTTAACCATGCACCCTATTTCCCTGCAAAAAGCAAAACAAAAATCACCCCTCACACCAAGTTCTGAAGTTACCAGGGACCAGTTTACTGGTTCAGATGCAGCTGAAACATCTCACAATAGCCATTCTAGTGAGATTTTTGCCCAAGATGGCAGAATTGTCAAAAGAGTAACTGACCATCTGAGAATTCCCCTATTCAAAATGGCAGAAGTGTGTGATGCCTGTTAGTTTCATGAAATTCTCAGGTAGAAATATTATGGTAAAAGTGGAGATTGCTGCACCAAAAGATCAGTGATCTACTTCTGCTGCAGCCTCAAACCCAAACCCTTGCCAGTCCAGAGTCAGACATCACCTAGTTGGTTCATCTCCACATCATACTAGCAATTGGCTTTATTATTATTGATTTCCTATGGCAGTTTAGTGACATTTTTAAACTACTGGATATTCACTACTAGATTATAACAAATTGAAGACAAATCAAATAAAGTTTAGGTTTAAATTGCTTAAGTGCGGGTCTCACTTTTAATAGACCTAAAGAACACTGTTTTGTTCTTTCAAGCTGTGTTACCATTGCAAGGACCTACAAAAAAGAAAAAAGAGTTCCATAATTTAGAGTAGAAACATTTTGGCTATTGCAATAAAAAAACTAAAATTAACCATTAAACCTACTGTGAGCACGGCAGCAATCCTCTTGGCCACGGTAGGACTGATTTGAAATGCATGAGCAAATCGCCATCCTTGAAGATCAAAGATAGCCTTGACTCCATTCCGTTGTGTCTCTATTTCTTTTACAATGAGCTCTGATGTGATAAGACTTACACGAAACACATCATATGCTGTAAACATCTTTGGATCCCATCGTCCTGAATAACAAATAGTATCTGTGTGGTAATGCAGTACAATCTGTGTATACACATATACTCCTACTGGCTACTGTTTCTAATGCACTCCTCAAATACAAATGAGTAAACAACAATAGTGTGTGAAGTCATCTCCTTTACCTTCTTCAGCCCTCTCCTATTCTGTAATAGGTAATTTTGTCTGTACTGAAAAGACTTACTGTACACCCATCTGGCTCATCTTCCACCCTGCATGATCACTTACACTCTCTGCAATTCATTTCCACTATCAGTAGGGAACCTGCTGAGAAGTTTTCAGAAAACAATCTTGCAATGTTTGCTTCAGGAATCCTCTAGGTTTGGCAATGACAGCAGTAATTAAATTGGAAAGTCCCTGGGCAAAGCTCCACTATACAATATGTAGGAGGGAACCCCCTAGCATTTATTTCAACCAACGATTTAAAATGAGAAATTGCATTGTCTGCACTACAATTTGAATACGTTTTAGCTAACACATTAAAAATACACCTTTTTCCTAATAAAGACAAAGCTTGGGTTACTTGGGTCTCTAGTACCTAGCACAAATCTGGCCCTGATTCTTGTGAGGGGTTTTCTAGAAACTACTAAATACAATAGTTAACATGGCAGACAGCACTCACAGAGAGAGCAAGGTCAACAGCAAGAGAACAACTACTTTATCCAGCTATGTTAAATGTGATAGATATACATAAGTAAATAGTGAAAAATTAAAGAGGTTTATGGCTATCACTAGAGAGTGCACTTAATCAAGTGCTTCAGGAGTTCAGTTTCCCAACTGAGTACTTCTCTGCAATACACACTACTCTTGACAGCCCTCAAAAAATCTTGTTTGCTTTCTCTGTCTAGCTCTCAAAGGGTATGTGACAGTTCTTAATCTGCATGCTATCTATTTTAAGGGTGCACAGAGTAGTCAATGAGGAGCTGTTGCTTGAGCACGCTAACTTTCACCTCCTGTCTTAGGTATGTCACTGACATAACTAACTGTAGAGCAGGTCCTTCTGAAAGGACCATTTGAGAACCCAACCACCAGATCACATGGCCTCAGAGTGTTCTTGATAAGAGTATTCAGACAACTTGAGTGTGGCCAAACATCTTTGAAAATCCTACCTGTGTCTGTCATTTGGACTCTTATGTAGGCATCTAAATAACTATGTGTATCTACCCAACATTACAAAAATGGTGGGTTTAACGCTGAACCTGAATGCCTCTCTAACCCTTGCCACAGAAATTGGCACTTAATCCAGATGAAATTTGTTTTCATCCAGCCAGTGAGAATAAGGACTGGGCTACACACAAAAGTTGTACCCATCTAACCTGGAATAGCTAAAGCAATACAACCTCTTCTCCTCTCTTGGTGTGAGCACGATTATACTGATATGAAGATGGTGCTTTACTAGCATACCTATGCCTGTAGGGGAGGGGAATAAGCTTTACCAGTTTTAGAGGTTGTACTGTTTAATTATTTCAGTAGAAAAATCACACCCCTAACCAAAATAGTTAGACCGGTGCACAAAACAGTGTGTAGATGAGGCTTAAGCAATAAAGAAGAGTTGTTACTTACCAATTCTATAAATAAGAACTTTGCTGCCACCTGGGTCCCTTGATCTCAGGACTCCATGGTAACCAGCGCGCAGGAGATTGAGAACAGAGGAAGGCTGTAAATTTGCACTTAATTCTGGGCACTCAGCTCTCCACTTGTGATAGTTCTTCAATAACTGGGGAGAAAAGAAACACTCGTCAGGTAAATAACAGTAAAAATGGGAAGCAAAATCTAGTAAAAAGGGGAAAAAAGGATCTTGGACAGGTGATTTGGAGTCATAAAATTAACACGTTAGAATTTCCATCATTTCAGTGCTTCCTTGTTTTATTTTTACTTTCAACAAATTAATTTTAGGAGCAGAGAAATTGCCAGGCTGGATCACACCAGTGGACCAGATTTTTTCTGACAGTGGCCAATACCAGATGTTTCAGAGGAAGAAGCAACAAACCCTACAATAGTTAGTTGAGAAGCAGTCCAGGAGGAAACTTTCTTCCTAACCGCCCATCAGTTAGAAGAAGTATCAGGCATTAGATACTTTTTTGTCTTGGATGGAAAGGGAAACACCTCAATGTAATTTGAACAGAAGTTTTCATTGAGCAATCCACAATGATGCCTAGGTCTTTCTCTGTTCTGAGTTATTACAGTGAATTTAGAACCCAATCAGTTTGTTAATGGGCTGTAATCACCATTCAGTGGCAGGTGGTAGAACAGCAAAATACCCTATTTCCAGTATTTTCTACACAAAATAAACAGAAATGCACTTCTAAACTGAATCCTTGTTATTATTTAACTTGATATTGTGTCAGGTTCATCCAGGGGCATGTTGAACTAAGTGGAAATACACATCTCATAAGAGGAACTCCCAAACAAAAGTATATGAAGCAATCTTATTGGACACAATCTTCTATTAATTATTACACTGGACTGATCGTTGTATCATTGCAACAGACGTGACCAGCCTAAGGGAGTTAGGAAGTTTCAGTGGGAGTTGGGGGCCTAATTTCACAAATAACTGAAGAAAAACTCAGATAGCCAGCTTTAAATCCTAATGATAGCAAGGATAGGGCCTAGCATAATTATTAATAATGTTTTTTATTTTGTTATTAGTGCTCTCAGACCAGCAAGACAAATCTAATTATCAGCATATTTTCAAAGACATCGAACACTTTCTCCATAGGAAAGTAAAATTGTGACTGAGGAAACTGGATCCTCTAGTTACCCCATTTTTCAAGAGCTCAAGTAACAAAGCTAGAAAGAAATAGTTACCAGCTCTAATAACTAATAAAATAGAACAAAGTATCAGCTTTCCAACTTCTCATTTCTATGCAAGGCTCTAACTGTTCTAACCAGTTTTTCCAGGGTCTTTAATTGCAGACTATGAAAGAGTCAAAGTGAAATCAAATCCTCATCTTCTATTATCAGGTGGCAAGCTACAGATGGATATTTACTGTGACTGTTGACCTCTTATCGGATCTTCTACTTTAAAGTTGCTCTTCGTCTTTTTAAACAAAGTATTTTTGCAGCATATTTTCCTCCACTCTTCTCGCATAAAGTTATAGGCTATTTGAAGGGTGTCTTAAATAAATTGTCAAGAAGGAAACTGGTGAAAAAGACCCAAACGTGTCAATTCTACTTGTAAAACAGATAGGACGAGTGAGAGAGATATTGATGACTAGTTATGTACATCTCCGCTTTTCACATACCCTATAATTACTTTTTTGGTAGTGGCTAAAGACCTCAGCCAGGTTAGAGCCCCATTGTTCTTGAACGCTGTATAAAAGTATAAATGGTATATTACTACCATTTCTGAATCAAACAGTTTGCTATCAAACCAGTTTTGTCTGTTAAGAGTTTTAATTAATTAAATAAATTAGCTCTTAATCTAGGCTAATAATATTTAGAGAGCTTCCTGAGGGATGTTTTTAATGTTCTTGGTATGTAAGAAAATGCAAGAATATAAATTATTGATAATTGATAAGAGTAACGGGATTAGAAATGTACTGTGCTAGTAAACAGCGGTCCATAATTTGGTATTATATTCATTTTACTTCATATTTGGCCCCTTGCAAAGTGCACTGATTGGCACAAAGTGTTCAGGATTGCATAAACAGACAGCATGAACTGGCAATGCTATTGTGCACTTTTTCTGTTATCCTTCATATATAGAAGCTGAATCAGCAACAAATATTTACTCTGCAAAAAACTTCCCATAATATACAGTTTTTATTTCTGCCCTTTTCCTCTATTAGGAGTTGTGCCCACATTTTCAATAATCTAAGTATTCTATTAGAAGAAAACCACTATATATATATAACTAGTGGATTCTGCTGGTGAGAGAATCAAACTTGGAAAAGCAGGGTGCTACTGATAGAAACCAAGATGTGGACAAAAAAAATCCTGTCCATCATCTAGTTAATACCGCTACCAGTGCAGAACTGTTCCCACTGGTGCATATTTTTAGTTACCACAGACAGCTGTGATTTAAAAATCAGCAGTATTTGTGTCTGCAATGTTACATGCACATAAGGGAGGTCATATGACACCTGGACTTAACATTTGCTTCTAAATCACTAAAGATAATTAAAAAAGAGAGATTAATTATGCCATCTTGAGATATATAGCCTGCCATGAGATTGTGTCAAATGCAATTTTCATCTATTCCTACCAAGGGTAACAACTCATAGCTAAAAATTACCAAGCAATCAGTTCTACTGCCTTTGTTCACACTGACTATTGTCTTATTCCGTAAGATTTTAATGAGACTACTTGTAGAATATGACACTACTGACTGTGAGAAAGGGGTGCAAAATTGAGCCTAAATGCTTGAAATATTTATTTCCTGTTCTAAAACTCATGTAAGCTTGGCTTTAAAGGACTTTCTGGGGCACCTCCAGCAGGCATTTAAGACTCAATCCTGCAAACTTTGCTCAAGCAAATTAATCCTTATTCTACTGAATAGTTCCACTGAAGTTACATGGGACTGCCTGTACATTAAAAGATTACTCATGTGAATAAGGCCTGAAAAAATCAGACCCTTCTTATTGAACAAGCTCTGAAAATCAGCTCTCTGTTATCTTTAAAATAAAGCTCTAGTTTAACATGGTATAAAGTAGCTCAGAGTCTCACATACTAGGATTATTTGCTGACAGTTTTGAAAGGAATATGTCTGTTCTGTTAAAGGAGTCAAGGAAAGGTGCACTGAGTCTATATATTTGCTATAAAGAGCTATAGGTGTTACTGTGGGAATAAGAATAAAAGGGCTAAGCAACCTGAAAATACCAGGTTCCCATCTAGTTTGTAGGAAAAAACAGGTGGGATCATGATAGATGTAATGGCTTCTAATAGTTCAGGACAATGGAACAGTTTAAGTAAGGGGAAAAACAATTCAGTACATAATTACACTGGTTTATTAATTGAATAAGCTACTGTGCGTCTGTTTAGCAACTGATGATGGATGTAAGTGAACTTGGTAAGTGGAGTAAGTTTAATCAGAAACTTAATCCAATGCCTGTGGAATCAGCCATTTCATTAGGAGCGTCTTCCTTAGGTTTGACGGGGATACAGTCCAGGATTTCTGAATGTCAGAGAAGGAGGGTGTTATTAATTAATCCCAGAGAGCATGAATTCAGTGTCTGACCTAGAACTGATTTAAAGAAAACAATGTATTTATAAATGAGAAATGACTGAATCAATAATTATGAAAGCATATTGCGAAAGGCACCAATCAGAACAAGGCATTCACTGTGGTAGGAACTATACAAACACATGCTGTAAGAAGAAACTGCCCCGCCCCTGAATTTACAATATGAAAATAATAATTAAAAGATCCAGAAGAGAAAATAAAAAGGAAATGGTATTCCTCTAGTTTCTCAGATCAGTCCACACACATGGGGCTTATTTCTTTGTCACATAGTTATTACTTGAAACCAACAGTATGCTCAGCCCTGGACAAAACAGAAGTCGTCTCTGTCCTTACCCCAGGCCCAAAAAGCATACGTTCTAAAATAGACAATGCAGACCCACAGTCATGTCCTGGTGAACCTGAAGATGGTGTTCTCTCAAAATGGTCTCTCCTCAAATTGCTTTTGTAAAGATAACACTGATGGATTGGTGCCAGGCTATGGAGAGTGTGTCTTAAGGAGGGAGTTGAATGAGGAAAGAGTGGTCAGTTGACATACCTGGAGAAGGACAGAGTTCTAGAAGCAAGGAGTGGTCTGGAAGAAGGTACAAAAAGAAAGGAGTGGATTAAGGGCACTTTGGAATATTCTGCTATAGGTGTCACTAAATCTCTCCTATTGAAGTTGTTCCACTTTAATTAAACAAGTGAATAATAATATTAATTGGGCCAGAGAAAGCGTTAGAATGACTCTTTAGATCACTGGTTAGGGCACTCACCTAAGAGGTGGCAGTTCCCTGTTCACATCTGCTCTCCCCCTCAAGATGAGGGGGGATTTCAATGGGGCTGGGGGATTCCCCTGTCCACTAGGCTATAAGTTATCAGGGGGCACTTCCCCTCACCCTGGATGGGTGTTTTTGGGTCCCACACACAACTTAGCTGGCTGAATGTTTGTCTAACCTCCCCTGCCCTCTTCCCCGCCTCCCTTCATGAATTGCAAGCCGAGCTAGGCACTTCCCTGCAGCCCAGACTTAGGCACCTATCACTGAGGAAGGGGCAGGACTTAGCACATCCTCCTTTGGTTGGTGACTCCCATTGGCTAGCTAAGGCAGCTCCCTGCATAGCATGCTGGCTTTATGGATCGCAGTCTAAGGCACCTATCTTTGCCCACGCACTGTTTAGGGAGCATAGTCACCTAATACAGGCTTTGTTGATCACAGTGTTGTTCCTGTGACTTTTCTAGGCACCTAAAAGTCTGGTGTTGTGACACTTGGGTGTTGCAACACCCAAGTCCCTTTGTGGATCCCACCAACAAGGTATTCCATTTGAACACTAAAATATATCCAGGTAGGAGTTAATGTGCCTGTCTGTGCCTCAGTTTCCCTCATCTGTAAATTGGAGATACTGATACTGATCTTCTTTGTAAAGCAGTTTGAGACATACTGATGAAAAACACTGTAAGAGCTACATATTGGTGTTATTAACATCTGATCCCTGTCTCCATTTCCCTCAGGGTGGAGGGAGATTTGTTACCGCACAGGTGTCAACAAAGTCAATGACAGCACAACTCCCTTCCTTCCCAGGGTCATTCCCCAGAAGTGAGCATTCTGCTATCATGTCTCTCTCAAGTTGCATAAGAGAAGAAACTTCTTTGTTTGTGTATTCCAGCCCTGTTGCACAGTCAGTGCCCTGGCTGTGCTTAATCTTTTCTATGTCAAAGGACTTCTCTGTTCAGCCCAGGGAAGACAAATCTCTGCCAATATTCCATTTAGACTGAACTAACCCTTTCCTACTGGATGCATGTTTACCCTTGCAATCCTTTACAGAAAGCTATTCAGTTAACTTCTCTCTACTTTTGGAATCTGTGTTTAAATTGTCAAGGCATACAATCCCACCACCATTTCAAGATTAAGGTTTTGGGAGTCAGCCAGGTTGCTTAATTCAATGTTGTAATAGTAAAAGTAAAAATGTAAAAAAGTGTATGCTGTGAGTGTTTGTTCCTGCTTTCTCTGTCATTTGGAAATGGTGAGTCTTACAGAGATGGAAGAAAAGAAGATACAGGTAGCAAAAAAGAATATACTCTGACGAATGGCAGGCAAGCAGAGTGTAGACAGAGTGTGCATGGAAGAAATTGGGGAGAGAAACTTGGAGCGCTCAGTGATAGATAGGCTGGACAGAACACATTTGAGGTGGGCTGGACATGTGATAAGAATAGGAGAGTGACCTGCAAAGAAAGCATGGGAGGAAGAAGACAGCAAGAAAGGATGTGGAAGACTACGCATATGATGAAAGGACTCAATCAAGAGAAGTTTGAAGAGAAAAGGACTGGAACTACAAGACCTATAAACCCATGCTATGGACCAAAAGGAGTGGTGAAGAATCATGGGCATCTCTGATCCCTTATAAATGGGGAAAGGAGTTGAAAAAGAAAGAGTTTTGTAATAACCACGCAGGACCACATATAAAATAGTTGGTGTCAGGCTTAATAGGATGCACTTCTGGATTTTTTAACATCTCTAATCCTTGACATGGGTTTTTCCACCAAAAATTAAATGCTTCAAGGCTGGGTTTTCTCCAATTAAAAACATAGCAGCAGCCCAGCACTCCTGAGCAACCCTACAATAGCCAGTGAACACAGAGTATGGAAGAATAATTGGTATCAAAA
The DNA here is from genome assembly GCF_026122565.2 of Emydura macquarii macquarii. Classification (NCBI taxonomy): domain Eukaryota; kingdom Metazoa; phylum Chordata; order Testudines; family Chelidae; genus Emydura; species Emydura macquarii. The sequence goes on along the minus strand of NW_027131614.1, from coordinate 15,319,324 downwards.
GTTTTTTTGTTCCAACTTTCCAATGAGTTATTATAAACAGTTATTTTAAAAATATAGTACCTAGCCAATGTCTAAATGATCATCCTTCCTCAAGTAATATTTCCATAATGTGTTAGGCCAAAATTTTCAGACATGCTGAGTGTGACAGAGTAAGATATTTCTGACCCGAATTATGACTCCCATTTTGTGTACTGACTATCATTTTGTGCTGTGTTGAAAAAACAGCCTAACCTTAACAAGCCATTATGCTCCATTCTAGGGTATGTCTTCACTGATGGTGGCAAATTTGCCGCCGTCAGATTGATCTATCTGGATCGATTGAGCAGTCAGTGAAGACCCGCTCAATCGATCCGGAAGTCGACGCATTAAAACCACGCCCTCAAGTGGCGTAGCGCTGCGTCGACGGGAACACATTTCCCATCAGTGCAGCAAAGACGCTGCATAGAAGAGGGGTTACGAAGTCGACAGGAGTTATGCAAGCTACGCTGCATAGCTTGCATAACTCCCATCAACTGCCGCCGAATTCCCAGGTAAGTGTAGACCTGGCTCTAGACAGCCTGGCACCACCTAACTGAATGTTTATGGACAAGTCTAGGCTATAAACTTACATTGGTGTAATTACATTGCTCAGAGATATCCAAAATCCACACCCTTGAGTGACGCAATTACACTGATTTAACCCCCAGTGTAGACAGAGCTACATCAAAGGGAGGATTTCTCCCGTCGACATAGCTACCACCTCTCATAGAGGTGGATTAACAAGTACTGTCTTCACTGAAGTGCTACAGTGTAGACCTGCCATATAACTGAGACGCCATCACAAAGCATCTAGGGCCATCAATTTTGGGTTCTCTGTCAACTGCTATCCCAACACCATGAAACAACAAACTCACTACACAGAAATCTGTCTGGTGGAAGAAGCTGAAGTTACTCAGCCTAGGCACATGGACAAAGGGGATAGAGACTGTATTTAAGAAGGGGTCCTTCCCTGGGGGGGTGGAGGGGCATCCACCAACACATGCAAGACAGAGGGAAGGCAAGAGGGGCTCTGCCTAGCCTGAAATACTGACAAGACCTCACACTCACGTAAGGAGTGAGATCAGGCTTGGGGAGGGGGAACTTTTGTGTAATTCTCTAGTGCTTCTTATGACTAAAAGGGACTGTGGTTAAGAAATTCCTTTGCAAAGTCTGTGTTCCTTGTCTTCCTACCACATTGTTCCCAAAGGGGTTAAATTAGAAGTCAGAGAGGCGAAGCATGTTGTGACCCAGGGACCCCTTGATGCCAATTGGCAGAGAGGACAGTGGTTTACAGGATTTTACAGAGCTCCCCAAAGTCAGATATATATTACATAGTTCATCAAACAGTGGCATGTGAGGTTTTTACTGAGAGCCATTAGCCCTCTGGTTGTCATAATTGTTGCAAAATGTATGAACAGATAATACGTAATGAGTTACGTATCTATATTAAATATTATTTATCTATGTTCTTAAGGTCTTGGAGTTAAGGCAGATCATTAAGGTGATATACCATGGAAATGTTCCTTTCTGGCAGGAAGTAACACATATCTATCTCCCTGTCTGGTCATTTGTGCACTGTATGCATTAAAATGTATGGACATGTGCATTCTGAGCCATGGCTGAACTAAGGTTATGAAATCTATAAGAGAGGAAATCTACAAGATGAAACAAAAGCGGGAGGGTGTCCTGTTTATGAATAAAGACAAAGGATTATTTTAGTATATATTAGTATGCAAGGAAACACACAGGGTTCTTCACCAAGAAAGCAAGCTGACAGTTTGCTAGATCATGAAAAGAGGGTCCCAACCAACCTGGCTGTAAAGCATTGTAAGGATCTGGGGTGAGCATTACTCTACAAGGCATGAGAGATAATTAAGTCTAGGCCCTAGGATGCATGTTATGATTTTATTTTATATGTAACCATGTTCCCAATACTTCTACTTGCTGTTACTTGAAACTCTGTGTTCTGTTAAATAAACTCATACTTGGTATCACTGTAAACATATCTAAGTGCTGTGAGTTAAGTGGAGCAGTGATCTGAGTGGAACTGGTAAGCTGGGGTGTATTGCTTCTTTGGAAGCAGCAAATCTGGGAATATGATGGTCCAGGAGACCAACGGCTGGACACTCCAGAGAGATGGTCAGAGGGCTCAAGGGTTGCCAATCTGTAGAGTAACAGCAGGGCCTGAGAGGCCTAGAGGGGAGTGTGTGTTGCCAGTGGAGCTGGGGAGCTGACCTATAGCAGGTGCAGACAAGGCTTCCTCATTCTAAGGGCAGGTGTTCGTGAGGTGTCTTACAACCCTGGGTACTCATGGGAGCGTCACACATGTCAACACTGCTGAGAGCTTGGGAGGTCTGAGGAATTGGTTTTGGAATCTAGGACAGGGAAGTTGGACCGAGGAGTCTTATGACCCAAGGAAGAGCTCAGACAAGAGATCTGTGCCTGGGAGTGTGCCCTAGAATCCCAGATCTATAAACAATAAATAGACCAGGGGTCTTAGAAGCATTTGGGGTCCAGGACTGGGTCTGCTTACAACAGACTGGTGACTGTCCAGAAGAGAGGACTGGGCCAGTTTATAACATTAAGTATCTCTCCCACTGACTTGGAAGTGTTCGGCATCTATCAAGATTGGGCCTTTAGTACAACACATGGTTTGGGACAAACTAATCACAGAAAGTGCACAAATTGTGAGCTAAATTCTGACACGCTGTCTGCGGTGTTGTCAGTTCTCGATTTTATCTGAAGTCTTGCCATATTTGTTGTTTATAATGCCCCTTAACAATGTCAAGAAATTACATGAGAATTTTAGTTTTCAGTTTAAAAAATAATAAATAAAGGTAAGGCTCCAATCCTGCAATGGCTTCTGCACTTGTGCTTGACTTTACTACTGTGAGCAATCCCATTGACTTCAAGTAATGGTAAAGTTAAGCATATGCATAAGTGTATGCAGGATCAGAGCCTAAGTTTCTAGGCCTTGTGGTTGCACAGCAAAGGTTCAGAGTATGGCCCAAGCACACTCCAGAGGCTCAAAATCCAGATGGCAAATAGAGTGCAAAATATTATTTTGAAGACTCAATTTTGGCAGGCTTGTCTCATGACTTTTGAGCACTCAGTGTTGGCCATACTGATTCTCAGATATATTAATAAGTGAAAAATCCTAGGCTAAAGCAGTATTACATGTGGAAAATATAAATATAATGTTTGCTGGGCAACGCTAACTCACCCACATACATTTCAATTAAAATAGAACACATATGCAATGCAGGTGACTTAATGTTGCCCAGAGAAACTTAGGACACATGACTTGAACTGTTAATTTTAAAAAAATCTTTTAAATAGTTACCACATAAACAATCCAGGAAATGATATACTAAATGCATTCAAATGTACTAAATGAACAAATTCAGAAAGAGAGGAAAATAGTTTTCCCTTTAATTGCTTTGAATTATAGTAATTCCAGGAGTCACCTTTAAGACAAGAATATGATTTTTAATATTAATGGAATCCTTTTAAGTTTTTCATTTCCTGACTTTTGAGTGTTTCAATCTGTATGCCGAGTGCTACATAAATAAGATTACAGAAAGTTAATAGTCATACTGTGCACTTCTATGGCATCATCCTGGAAACGTGCATCTAACTACTGCATCGTATGGTTACAATGTGGCTTCGCTACCAAAACAGCTACCCCAGCCCAATCCCTACTAAAGGCAACAGCCATTTCATTTATTCCAGTTATTACACCACCAAGACCCTGATCCTGTACTGGGAATAGTCGATTGACTTCAGCAGTATGCCCTGTAGCCACAAGAATCTGCCTATACAGAGGTCTTGGCAGAAGCAGGGCCTAAACCTTTGTTTGGGTGCTATCTTTATTTCTCCTGGAACACATCAGCCCAATTTCTCCCATAAAATGCAGGTGTGTGGTTTCAGGAGCTGCCTCACCCATTCCTCTACTGCTGGGGACTGGTACAGGGACACCATTTATGGGGGAATGGGAGGGGCTTTTGCCCTCTGGAAATTTTGGCACATGTCCTAGCCCCAGGTGAAGCTCCTAATATTAATTGCAATACAGCCTGAGGGTGGGAGTTCTGCAGAGGCGAGGTGCTGCTCCCAGCTTGTGCCCCTAAAGCAGGGAGTTAGTATTTTGTTTATTAACAGAGGCAGAGTGATTAAGATAAGAAAGGGCTGGTAATTAATTAAGGATCTGTTAGATGAGCCTGTAAAGCAGGAATCCCTTCAGGGGTAAGGGTTTGAAGACAGAACACAGGGCACTCAGAAGAAATACAGCTCAGGTTACATTCAGAAAAGAGAGAGATGTGAAGGGGATAGCTGAAAAGAAGGGGCCAAAACCAAGGAAAGGGATAACATGGCACCATCACTGCAGTACCTGAGTGCCTCCCAATGTCTAACCTATTTCTCCTCACAACACCTCTGTGAGGTACAGCAGTGCTGTTATCCCCATTGTACAGATGTGGCACTGAGGCACAGAGAGATTAAGGGCCAGTTTTCCAAATGTATTTAGGGACCTAGTGATTTTCAAAAATGTTTAGAAAGTTAGGTGCTTTCTAAACTCCACTACATACCTAGCTCCATCTTTAGCTACCTGAAAACCTTTGAAACTATGTCCCTAAGGTACTGGCTTGAGGTCATACAGGAATTCCAGGGGGAAGTATAAACCTAGGTCTCTCGAGGCATCTCCCTATCCACTGGACTAGCCCCTCTCTCTGCTGTATTCGGGGGAGAGAAAAAAAAAGGGGAGTGTTATAGATGGGAGCAAAACCAAGAAGACCAGTTCTCAAACTCCAGCAAACAGTCCCAGATAGTTGGGAAGGATGTCATGGTTGCCAGCATGGAAAGCTGCAGCGATATCAGGAAGGATGAAGAAAGCAAGAGAATGAGAGAGTCAGATGAGAGATCACTTAACCCCCAAGAGGTGGCAGGTTCTGCGCCATGCTGGGCTGTAGAGCAATAGCTGCTGGGCAATTTTACATTTTAACTAAAAACCACTTTGTTTTGTCACTTTTTGTTCTGAGCTTGAGAAAAGGAAGGAATGAGGAAGTGTTGCATGAGTATCAGATGTTTTTATGCCTCAGATTCTTAGGGTTTCAGCTTGTATTCAGGCCAATTCCAGAACAAAGAACAGAAATTGCATCCACAGAGTCCATAAACTCAACGATCATTGTCATGATTTGTATTATTCACTGGGCACCATCTGTGTTCTCAGCACTGTTCAGAATATGCCAGAAAATGTAATCCCTGAGCCAAGGCGTATAAAATGTCTAGCCATGGATAAGATGGCTCAGATATTTAAGTATGACAAGTATAGTTATGTTGACGGCATAGGTGCTGATGGCAATAGAAGTTTTATTTGATTAAGGACAGGAAGATTTCACCCTCCAACTTTTTTTCAAGAGGAAGAGCTGCCCAGACCTCTGGTGCCTGTTTATTTTCCTTTCCTGCTTGCACTGGGCCTGATATACCTCAGCAGACTCAATTTTTTTCTCAACTTTAAAATGTGGAATTTTCTTGGTGTTTGGTTGTAAATATTCCCCTGGGAGAACTGCAACTCATTCACTGTAGTGTTGTGTTTATGAGCTTTCTGGAAAGTAACTAGCCTTTAAACAGATTTGCAGTGTTGCCAACTCTCATGATTTTTATCGTGAATCTCATGATTATTTTTTCCTTAAAGCTCTAGCTCCTGGAGCCAAGTGGCTATGTGATGATTTCAGCCTTCATTCTTGAAGAAAAAGTAAGTTTCTAGCCCTTCTGGCTGTGGAGAAAGTGCCCCCTAAAGGCTCAAAAAGCAGAAGGCAAAGAAAAAGAACGCCAAATATATTATTTTGACATAATTTGATGGTTTTCGATGAGCCTGACTCATGATTTTTGAAAATTTGGGGTTGGCAGTACTGTGAAACTGACTTGAAAGTGTCAGTATCACCCCCTGTTTAAAGTCAGTTTCTAGTCTATTATTTGTAATAGGTTAATATTCCTAGAGTCCCAGACAGGTGCAGTATAAACTCATGGGGCCTTGCCTTTGTAGGATGTTTCCAAAAGTTAAAGAATCTATCCCGGCTTGATGAACTGCAGAAGGTAAGTAGCCTAAATGACAGAAAGTCATTTAGATTTCTCTACAATTGTTGTCTTCAAGAGTAAGAATATACATTACAATTTTAAACCTACACAGTGCCCCTTAAGTCACTTGACACAAGATGTCAGAACGTGTTAGTTCCAGCTGAATGGGTCTAATATTTCTTTAATTTTCCTTCTTTATATAGGAATTAGATAAAGTGCACCTGTCAGTTAATTTCTAACTTATCTGCAAAAAAACCCTAGAGTTTTCAGTAGCCTCTCCTCCCCCCTGTGAAATAGCACCCCTGGATTAGCATCCCCCTATTTTCATTATTGTGTGTTACTGATAGGGTGCCTACACAAGGTATTAGGCACATGACAGACAGACACACCAACAGCGCAGCCCAAAGGGGCTCACACACTGCAGGGAATGTCAGGGCTTTCTTGCAGCACCGCTGGCTCCCCACACCTGAGAGGAGCGAGTGCTTGAGAGAGCGATCACAGCCTCGGGACCGTGCACTTCCCGGCTCGTCCGAGAGCGGCGGCCGGAGTCTCGGACCGGCCGCACGGAGCCCGTGCAGCCCTACAATGAACCTGGCAGCCCTGCCTGCGCGGACAGAGGGAAAGGGCCCCTGCAGGCCCAGGGAGACCAGCCGGCCGCTGTCCCCCCTGCCCACTCCGTCCGTACCTTCCAGGCTAGGGGCAGGTCGAAGTCTCGGGCTCGCAGGAACCTGAGCAGGAAGGAGTCGGTGAGAGCCAGCGGCCAGCACTGGCCGCGCTCAGCCTCGGCTCGGCGCCGGAGCTCCGCCACGGCGGCCCCCACCAGCGGCGAGTGGTCGGGCAGCTCGCTGAGGTTCCCCGGCGGGGCGGGCGGCCTCTCCTGAGACATGGGGCGGGCTACGCAGCCGGGGACCCGCTGTTCTGCTGCTGCTGCTGCTGCTGCTGCGCAATGCAACGGAGGCGATCGGCGGCAGCCAAAGGCCACCCGCGCACGGCTGGGGCGGACACGCCGCTCCCCATTGCACCGGCAGCGAGTCAGGGAAATCGCCCTCCTCCAGTCCACCCCGCCCCCGGGAGCGCGACCCGGCCCGGCCCGGCCCGGGCTTAACCCCTGCAGGGCCTGCGAATTGCCGGGCATCCGCTTTTGGGAGGGGGCTACCTGGAGCCCAGGCTTGCCCCCCAGCGCTGCTGGCTTATCAGATCCTGGTTCAGTGCCTGACTGGGCCGGGCCGGGCCGGGCTTCCACCGCGGGGAGATTTCCTCGTGGGGTGCCTGCCGCAGGCTGCCGTTGTTTGGCCTGCTTCGGTTTCCCTTTACACCTGTCCGCCGGTGGTGAGAAGCAGGTTGGGGGCAAACGCCTCGTTACCATCGTTTTCTCGAGAAGCTGCAGGGGGCGGAAGCGCCCTGCTTATGCAAGGGGCAGAGGGATGGGAGGAGGAGTGAGGGGAGGTGGGGAGCTGGCTGGGAAGGAGAGTCCCAGCAGGGTATCCTACCCGTTCCCTGGCCTGTCCCACTCCCAGCCCCTCTGGATTCTGCGTCTGGTCTAATCCGAGGCCCCATGGTGACCACGCTGGCCTGGGGCTCCCAGACATGCATGAATACATGCAGGTGCAGAGCCCCCCCAATATCTCTGTTGCAGGGTGCTAGCCCTCTTCCCCTCCCACCATCTCCGACAGCAATACCTTCATGCTTTAGAGCAGGTACTTGACATTTGGTGCGTGGGGGGTGGGTGCCCTGTGCCTTTTGCTGTTCCTGTGAAAAACTCCCCTAATTCGGCCAGGTTATGAGTCTTTCCAAAAATCCAGTTTGCACTGCTCATTAGAGATCTGTTGGAGTTGGACAGCTAAATTCTTGGACGATTCCCTCTGCTGTCCCCTCTCTGCTTCTGGGTGTGACTGGACTCCACCACCCCATGGAGCATGCTCCATCCTGGGGATGAGCTGGGACTTTCCTGCTCCAACTGCTGCTCCCAGCAGCTGGGGCTCGCTGTGGCCATCATCAATAGGCACAGGAACTGAGCGAAGTGAGTCTGTCTCTCCTGTGCCTTCTGGAGAGAAGGAGGAACAGCCTAATTAGATATAGGGAGTAAGGAAAGGTGGAGGGGATGTTAGGGAAAATGAATGCAGGAGGAGGGATTGGGGCAGGAGCTATGGGGAAAGAGGAGGCAGGATAGGAAGGATTAGGAACAGGACAGGAGCTAGGAGTGGGGGACAGAAGCAGGAGTAGAGGGGGCCAGAAATGGTGGGATAGAAGGGGAGGGAGATAGGAGCGGTTTGGGGACATGGATAAGAGCTAAGGACAGAGGGAGGGAAGAGTGCAGGTGCAGGAACCAGGGGGACAGTCAGAGTCAGCGTTACGGGTGGGTGATGTGGGTGACTGCCCAGGGCGCCATGGTCAGGGGGTGCCATGGTCAAGAGGCAAGAGGGCCAGCCTGGGGTGTGAGGCCATGGAAGGGAGCTTGTGACAATGAGGGGAGAGGCAGCGGGGCCTGGCGGTTATGAGGGGGGAGCCTGGGGGAGTATGTGGAGGCCAGGAGGTTTGGGGGAGGAGTGGGAGGTCGGGGGAGGGGGTGGAGCCCTGGGGGTGATGGGGGGGATGAGGAGCTGGAGGAGGCAACAGGAGCCAAGAGCAATGTGGGTGATTGTGTGTGGGGGGGGCGGGGGCCGGTGGAGAGATAAGGGAGACAGCTGGGTCCAGGGATGATGGGGAGAGGGGGTGAGCCCAGGGAAGCAGTGGGGGCCAGGGGCACTAAAATATAAGTTTGCCCAAGGCACCATTTTCCCTAAGGCCGACTCTGGGGACAGTGACAGGAGTCAGACATGGGGGAATGAGCAGGAACCGCGGAGGTGGGGACGGGAACAGGGGCAGAGGGTTCTGTAACCACTAAAGTATATTCCCCTACAGAACCAGGCAGGGCACCTGGGAAAAAATAGTATGTGATTAAAGATTATTATAATGTATATATGCACAAAGGGGGAAATGAGATTGCACGGTCACCGTAAGTGGCATTTCCTGACTTTTGAGCGCTTGACTTTGCTATCCAGCATTCTTATAACACAGGGCTTTTGGCTGTAATATATAAAGAAAAAGAGCTGTATAATAACAGTACTTCTCATTTCTATTGCATCCTTCATCTGGGCAGCTCAAAGCTTTGAGCTACCATTGCCACAATAGTCAGGTGGTAAACTCTAGTTCAGGATTAGTGATGAGGCTGAAGTAGGTCTCTTGTTCCCTGTTCTTTGTTCCTAGTTCTCAATTCCTTATACAAAGGCTGAATTTAAAAAAAAAAATTAATCAATGTAAATAGATTTTTTTAGAAATGTCAGCAAAATAAATGATTGAAATTTATAACACTATTTTTTTTTTCAAACAAACAATGAATATATACACTTCTGAGATGCAAGCAAAGACCAAAATCCCACTTGATACAACTCCTCTTAATTTGAAAAAGTAACTAAGATTTGAGTATGTGAAAATGACATAGTACCTCTTAGGTCACCCCAAGTGACATATCCTTGCAGCCATTCAATCTTTCCGAAGTAGCTGGAACATGCCTTGAACCAGAAGCTTTATTTCTGAGCAATATCCTGCCACAAGTTACACCCCCAAGCTTCCACTTTGCAAATGCTCCTTGAATAAGTTTGACTGGCTGTAAATGACAAAATACCATTAGGGTCACATTAGATGACCCTCATCTACACAACCATTGTGAAGACTCCAGAAGATACCACTCCCTGACCCAAAGTTTCATTTCTGCACAGAGGGCTGGCCTGTGTCATGCCCTTTCAACCCACCCTCAACTTTAGTTTTGCAAATGATCCTTCAATGGGGAACTGTGGTTTCAACCCACATAAATAACAAGAGACCTCTCAAGTCAAGTGGCATACTAGTTCTGAAAAGGATTGAAGTTGAACATGATGTTCCCTGATCCCAGTCTTTTTTTCTGTGCAAAGCACTATCCTGTCTCACTACACCCTTCTTCCATTTTGCAACTTGAAGAAGCAATTGGGTTTGATAGATGGGGTACAACAAGGACAGATGAAGGGAAGAGAATGTATAAATATTACCCATTACTTTTCTATTTTACAGTTATACATGTTTTCTATATTAACATACCCCCCCCCCAAAAAAACCAACCCTTTGTTGTCAAGCAATTATGTTTTCTACACAGTTAACATACCTGATGCAAAACTAAAAAAACCCAAGGAAATGAAAAGTTAAAACATCAAACAGTACATATCCTCTAATCTATTCCTCCCCTTCACAGGCACACATCTTACCGCTGTGACAATTACCAAACACAGACCATGCTCTGTAGCCTTAACTATGCCCCCTTGAGTTGCCAGACTTCTATCACCACTTTTACTGGCCCTTCTGCACCCAAAGATTTGATCTTCTACCACTTCCACCAGAGATTTCTCTGCATGACAGCAAGTAAACTGGAAAACCAACATGCATTTTGGTTGTTCTATCAAAATACTCAGTTGCATCAGTTTAAATACCATTCATTGACTATTCAGAGAAGATTTTAGGAGCATTTCCCTTCACCAGCCCTCTCTGTAGCTCTTTTCTCCATGTAATGTGAATGTAGTAATATTTAATATAATATTTCAAATATTAAATAGTTTAATAGAAGACATCAAAGAATTTGGCCTGAAAAGTAAGAATTTATTAAAGCAAAACTTCTGTCATTACAGGTATAAAGTTATTGTGTAGGCCCCAGCACTGTAAACACTGTGATATAAGCCTGAACCAAAGCAGGCCGGACCATGGACGCATAGTTGAAGCTTAAGGGTTACATCCTCACACTGGAAGAGAACAAAACTAGACATTATAGATAAGGATGTTCCGTACACATTGATTGTTTGTTTATGCCACCCCAGGCTCCGCTATGATAATTGATTGCTTGAACATATAAGTGAGAACATCCTGGCTAAACATTCTGTGATTTAACATTTATGACACATTGGGGCCCTGCTTGTAAATACCTACGAATGAATGTTTGGAAACATCCTAAAATCTAATTGTAATAATTTACATGTGAAAAAAAGGTGCCCAATGTGTATCAGGAATGTGGTTGATGTGTAAATCATGGGGCAATTAAAAAAACAAATAAAATTTCTTGTATTTCTTTTTAGTAAAATAGTATTAATAAAATTGGTGTAGGTGTAAGAATTTTATTAAGTTAGTAAGTAAGTATAAAATAATTGTTACCAATGTAATAAAATAAAAATGTAATGATTTTTAGCAAGTATAAATACGGAGTAAATGCAGTTTGAGTCTGTTGAAATAAGACAGCGAGGAAATAACTGCTGAGATAATGGTTCTCAGCCTCCAAGAACAGGAGAAAGAAAAGATGCTTTTGTTTAAAAAACGTTTACAATCCAGATAGCCGAAGATCAAAATAACCCCAAAAAAACAGAGGAGTTAACACCCAAAGACAAAAAGAAAACAAAGTGTAAAACAAAAACAAAAAAGTAATAAAAAAGCTGTCACACGTGCGATATTGCGATATCGAACGTAATTGACGATTGCATCAAACAAGGAAACTATCTGACACAACAAAATCCATAGACCCAAATAAAAATAAATAAGTATAAAAACTACCTAGACTTTGGGCTCGTTCTGCAAATCCGAAGGAGCATCGTGTCGCGACTGACAGAGTCTGGCTCCACCCTCGTGTCTGAATCACCTGGCCAGTGATTCAGCTCAGGCAACAAGGAACTGGTAATTATATCCATCCTGCAGAACTGTGTGTATGTGTGTGTAAGTAAAAGTGTGCTTTAGGCAATTGCTTTTTTAATTTTTTTCTTTTTGTATTCATAATAAACACAGCATACTGCCTTATCCCCTGAATAAAATCCTGCTGTTTATTTTATAACAGTTGGAATAATCTGCAGTATTGGAAGCCATTCAGTATGTTTCCACAAACTTGGAAAAGTTCAGAGCTGTCATTTCTATGATGGCATTTTTTAATTCTAAAGCAAAGGAAGTGGAGATATTTCAGCCACAAAAGAGATGTTCTCCAAATATCACCTAAAGAAAAGTGGCCTCAGTCACATTGCTGCTGTACCAGGGTGTTGAATGAACTACACTATTTTGAAAATTGTTGGATGTGAGTTGCTGTCATAGGATAAATGTTAAGTGAAATTATATGGTGAGGTATGTTATGGGCTGAAGATCAAAAAGAACACACACCAGTGGGTGGATGGAGACATAGGGTATGTCTGCACTGCATCTGGTAGTGAGCTTCCATGCCCAGGTCCACAGTCTTGTGCTGGTTGGACTTGCGCTAGTCAGGGTCACCATTTGGGCAGGGGGCACATGTCCTAGCCAGGTGGAGCTCTTAACTGCAATACAGCCTGTGTGTAATGTGAGTTCTGCAGAGAGGTGCTGCTCCCAGCTTGTGCCCCTGGAGCAGGGAGTCAGCATTTTGTTGTAAACAGAGGCAGGATGATTAGGATAAGACAGGGCTGGTAATTAAATTAAGGATCTGAAAGTCCTTAGATGAGCTTGTAAAACAGGAATCCCTGTGGGGGGAGGGGTTTGAAGACAGAACACATTGGACTCAGAAGAAATATAGCCCAGGTTACATTAAAAAAGAGAAAGATGTGAAGGGGATAGGTGAAAAAAGGGTCCAGGGAAGGGATAACAAATGGCACCATCACTGCAGTACCTGAGTGCCTTATAATGTCTAACCTATTTCTCCTCAAAGCCCCTCTCTGAGGTAGAGCAGTGCTGTCATCCCCATTGTACAGATGGGGCTCTGAGGCACAGAGAGACTAAGGGCCAGATTTTCAAATGTATTTAGGGACCTAGTGAGATTTTCAAAAGTGTTTAGAAGTTTAGGTGCTTTGTAAACCCGACTAGATGCATAGCTGCATCTTTGGGTGCCTGGAAACTTTTGAAACTCTGTCCCTAAGGCACTGGCTTGAGGTCATACGGGGGGAGAAGTAGAACCAAGGTCTCTCAGGGCTATCTCCCTATCCATTAGAAAAGCCTATCTCTCTGCTGCATGCCAAAAAAAAAAAGGAGAGTCTGATAGATGGGAGAAAACCAAAAAGGCTTGTTCTCTGAGACTCCAGCAAACAGTCCCAGGTGATTGGGATGGAAGTCCTGGTTGACAGCATGAAAAGCAGCAAAGAGGTCAAGAAGGATGGAGAATGAAAGTCAGATGAGAGGAGATAACTTGACCCCCAAAGGGTGGCAGGTTCTGCCCCAGGCTGGGTTGTGAAGCACTGGCTGCTAAGCAATTTTACATTTCAGCTGAAAACCTTTTTTGTCATTTTTTGTTCTGAGTTTGAGAAAAGGAAGGAATGAGGAAGTGTTGTATGGGTATCAGATGTTTTTATGCCTCAAATTCTTAGGGTTTCAGCTTGTATTCAGGCCAATTCCAGAACAAAGAACAGAAATTGCATCCACAGAGTCCATAAACTCAACGATCATTGTCATGATTTGTACTATTCACTGGGCACCATCTGTGTACTCAGCACTGTTCAGAATATTCCAGAAAATGTAATGCCTGAGCCAAGGCGTATAAAATGTGTAGCTCTGGATAAAATGGCTCAGATATTTAAGTATGACATGTAGAGTTACATTGACGGCATAGGTGCTGACAGCAATAGAAGTTTTATTTAATTAAGGACAGGAAGATTTCGCCCTCCAACTTTTTTTCAAGAGGAAGAGCTGCCCAGACCTCTGGTGCCTGTTTATTTTCTTTTCCTGCTTGCACTGGGCCTGATATACCTCAGCAGACTCAATTTTTTTCTCAACTTTAAAATGTGGAATTTTCTTGGTGTTTGGTTGTAAATATTCCCCTGGGAGAACTGCAACTCATTCACTGTAGTGTTGTGTTTATGAGTCTTCTGGAAAGTAACTAGCCTTTAAACAGATTTGCAGTGTTGTCAACTCTCATGATTTTTATCATGAATCTCATGATCATTATTTTTTCCTTAAAGCCCTAGCTCCTGGAGTCAAGTGGCTATGTGATGATTTCAGCCTTCATTCTTGAAGAAAAAGTAAGTTTCTAGCCCTTGTGGCTGTGCAGAAAGCTTCAAAATGTGACCTCACTGTGACCCGTCCCATGCCCAGGGTAGCCAACTGATAATGCCAAGGTCAGGGCAGGCTGCAGACGGAGAGCACATTCTCCCAGCACTGGTGGGTGGCACTGAAGCCAGACTTCCCAACCAGCCACAAGCTGCGCTTCTGAATCCCCACAGATGCCAGTATACAAATGCACACAGCCCCCTTTACTGCATTTCAGCTTCTGGCTCCCAGTCAGCCACTAGGTCCAGTAAAGAGACCAGTTATTTAAACTCTATGCTCTTTACTAAAAAGGTTCCCTCTTACCCCAAAGGGTCTGCCACAGTACCAGTTCAATATAAGTTTGGATCTTACCTAAGATACCATGCTGCCAGCCAATCCTTTAGTAACTAAAACTAAAGAAATAAACCATAAGAGAAATGTTAAAGGATTAGAGCAATCAGATACATACAAATGATTGAAAGTCCATATACATCAGGTTTCTAGAAGAATTGTGGAGTTGCAGGCTTGTATAGTTCCTCTGGTATACATCTAACACCTGGATGGGTCTAAGTCCTTCGGTTCAGTTGCAAACTGAATTGATCCAGAGGCAAGTATGTGTCTGTAGCTGAACAGGAACTAAGACAAAATGGTTTATGTGGCTTGGCCTTGTATACCCTCTGGCCTTGGCCATGCTGTCTTGTGGAATGTTACAAGAATTAAAATGGAGTCTAGAGCCACATGGGCCAATCCTGGTAACTCTTCAGGTATGCCTTTAGTTTCTTCCTGGGCCTCTTGCATCCCTGAGTGTCTTAATGGGCCATTAAGCAGGCTATTGTCCTGCCGCCATCCTATCTGGGGTGTTGACCAGGCAGCACAATTTGAAATACAGATATCTCAAATATATCTATAACTTCCATTTCACATATTACACATAAACATAAGTATTATCATCTGACTTAGCATATTATAATCTTTCCAACAGTACCTGACATGGCATATCTCACATGGATTATTATGATGTTAACCAATATGACAAATGCTCTCCCCCCATCTACCCAGCATGACACCCACTGCCCTCTAAAGGCTCAAAAAGCAGGATTGGCAATACTGTGAAAGTGACTTGAAAGTGTTAGGTTCCCCTCCGGTTAAAATCAGTTTTTAGTCTATTATTTATAGTATGGCAACTCTCCTGATCCTGAGGCAGGTGCAGTATAAACTCACAAGCCTTGTCCTAATAGGATGTTTCCAAAAGTTAAATGATCTATTCCAAGCTTGGAGAACTGCAAAAAATAAGTAGCCTAAAAGATAGAAAGTCATCTAGATTTCTCTACAATTGTTTTAATTGTTGTATTCAAGAGTAAGAATATACATTAAAATTTTAAACCTAACCAGTGTCCCTTAAGTGACTAGACACAAGATGTCGGAACATCTTAGTATTGGAGTTGAATGGGTCTAATATTTATTTAATTTTCTTTCTCTATATAGGAATTAGATACAGTGCTCCTGTCAGCTAACTTCTAAATTATATCTGCAAAAAACCTAGAGTTTTCAGGTGCCTAAGTAGCCACTGGAATCTGGTTATAATCTTCTCCTCCTCCCCCCCCCCCAAAAAAAATCTGACATGGCGCCTCTGGTACTAGTACACTAAAATAGCTGTGTAGATGTTGTGACTCAGGCTGGAGCTCAATCTCAAGTCCACCTCCACGCAGCTTCAGAGCCAAGGCTCCATCACGAGTCCCAATGTCTACACAGCTATTTTTAGCATGCCAGGTCAGGGGCCAGAAGCTGGAGCCAGGCAATGTGCTGGCTGGTGCCCTGGGATGGGTGGCCGAGGCGTTCCTCCGTCTCCTCCTTGTGTTGCTGCTGGTGCCCGAGGCTGTGGCTGCTCCTCAGTTCTCCGCCACCCTTCCACTATTCGCAGCTGGTAACAGCCACTTGGGGGTTCCAGGTTCCAGGGCTGGCAGAGCCCTTGGGGAGCAGTGACCATGGGGGGTGGGGCCCAGAAGCCTGGGCCAGAGCAGGTCAGTCACTCCACCTGCCCTGGGCAGTGCACCCCAGCAAGTGGGACATGAACCAAGGGCTGCTCTCGGGCAACCCTCCCAGACTTACTCCTGCACTGCTGCTGCTGGTGCTGCCTTCAGAGCTCGGTGCCCAGCAGTCGTCGCTCTCTCCGCTCTGTCTTCAGAGCTGGGCAGCAGGAGAGCAGTGGCTGCTGGAGGGGGGGCTAAGGCAAATTTTGGGGAGACTGTAGCCTACGCATGCCCGCACATCACCACCCTATTAAAGGGGTTTCTACTCTTTTCCCCCCCTAAAGTTTCCAAGTGTTCTACTTCCTGTGTAACTCCACCAGTGGTAGACTGGTCACTGGCATTTTTTAATTACCATATCATGTAACCTTGCTCTGTATTCCTTCCATCCTTCCACTGCACAGGCCATTGCTTTCAGAACTTCAGCAAATCTTCTTACTGTTCACTGGGCCTTGAAGCTTAACATACTTTCTGGAGGAAGAAATGGATGATGCAACAGATTGGTAAGAGACCCTAAAAATCTCTCTCTGTGACGTAATTGCCTGAGGTCAACTGCAGGTATACTGTTGATCTTATCTAGCTATATTGAGGTAAAAACTACAGAGTATTGTGTCCTGTAAGATTTTACAGCAAGATAGTTAATGCACATTAATATCTCTGTGAGAGAAGCTGGGCAAAATCTTTTCTGACCGATAGCAAAGTCTCTCAGAAATGCAGTTCCGTGGAGATCAGAACTATTCACAAATTCAGATCAAATTCAGCAAATAGTTTTAGCCCAATCAAAAATGAGGAAAAATTTTTTTGAAAAAGTTGAAATGGTTTGTTTTGACATTGTTGAAATAAACCATTTTGTTTCAAAATGTGGTTTTTAAAATATCCATTTTAATCAGGCTGGTTATTCTTTCTCTCTTTTTCTTTTTCTCACTTGATTTTCGCAAGAAGGTGCAGCAATCCAACCACACCTAGGGTATGTCTTCGCCATCAGATCGACCTATCTGGATCAATTGAGCGTCAGTGAAGACCGGCTCAATCGATCCGGAAGTCGATTCAATTAAACCACCTCCTCAAAAGGCGTAGCACTGCGTCGATGGGTACACAGTTCCTGTCGGCACAGCATAGTGGAGATAGCACGCAGAAGAGGATTTAGGAAGTCAATGTAAGTTACACAAGCTACTCTGCATAGCTTGCGTAACTCCTGTTGCCTGCAGCCGAATTTCCCAGTAAGTATAGACCAGACCTCAGTCTACTTTCTCAGTTCTACAGGCAGTCCTTCCAGCTGAGGGGTGAGGCAAGCAGGTGATGCAATATGGGGAAACTTACACTGCTGCTATCTGTTCTATAAAAGACATCAGGCTCCAATTTAGTACCTTTCATACAAAATGAATTCCTTCAGTGGTTTATCCTGCACTCAATTCCTTTGTTTAGTTTTTATTTAATTAATACGATAGGTTTTCATTCAAGAGCTGCTGTTTTCCAGAAAACATGGGTAGTGATGGAGAGTAAAAGAGACCAAACAACAACCTCTCAGCAAGTTTCTCATTATCCTCTGCATCTATGCATTGCATAACTCCTGTTTATGAGTGTGTGCTCAATATGGTTCTCTTTAGCATACACCCCTGGGATCCCTGCTCAGAAGTCTCTGCTGCTTTGCAGCTTGTCAAGATTTCCACTATGCAAGCACACAAGTGATAAAGAACCAAGAGCAAAAAAAAAACAAATAAGCAGAATCAGGTGGGTGAGTATTTGTGTATTTATAGACATTTATTTGCTTTGAGTTCAGTTATGTAATCCTTACCTTTGGTATTGTTGCTTCTGCTGTTGTGGTGCAAGACTTGCAATTGCAAATTCTAATGGTGTTTGATATTAAAGTCAGCGGCTGATAAAGCATGTAATTTCTGTGAGGCTCCATGCATGGTTCTTCACTGCTTTGGACCTGATTTGGTAGCATTTTACACCCTTCTAATTCAGATATAAATGAAGACAGAAAATGCAAGGCTGTGGAGAATCAGGCCCTAACAAAGTGTGGACTAACCAGGTTTGAAATGAGCAATGTTTTCCTGTCCTTTTCAGCAAACACTAATTGATCATCCACCATTATGTTAACAAGTGGATCACATGGTTGAAAACTGATGCAACATGTTAATTTGCTCCTATTTGCTATCTAGAGCATAGTCTGCAGGAGAATAAAATGCAAGATCCCTGTTGTCCGTCTCCCCCTATTTCCATACATTTGGTGGAAGAGATTGCATTATATTTCCTCATATTATGTTCTACAAGACAAAAACTTAACTTCAGTTTAGCATGCGAACAATCTCTGTTGAACTTTGACAGGCCAGTACAGCCTGGTACAGCCAGTTTGTGTTAGAAAACTGCATTAGTCTAAATCCAACACTATTATAAGTACACATGTTGTGATACATGAGACGAGCAAACTTCAGAGAACTTACAGTTATGTTTCTCAAAAGCATTGTATGTTTCATATATATCTACGATGGCATACAGGTTACCCCAATGAACGCTCTTTTAGTCAGATGAAGCACTCCAGGTGAGCCCTGCCTCATTTCCTTTCACCCAGCTTATAAAGAGGTCCAGACAGAGCCTTTTAATCAAAGAGCAACTCCTTTCAAAGGGTCTCATTTATTAACAAGAGCCATAAACATAAATAGGAGCTTACTCAGCTACTCCCAGGGACATTCATCAACTCTGGCTTAATCCAACATGCAATCTCTAGGTCCTTCCTTCCAGAGACTCTTCTTTCCTGTGCCTATAAACAGTGTCTATTTCTGGAACCCTTCTCAGTTCCTTCTCTGGGTTATGCCTTTCAGTCCTTCCTTAGGCAGGAATCCCCAGCTCTCCTGTCTGGAACTGAGCAGTAGTATTAGTTAGTCCCCTCACGGTCTTCTTAAGCAGGAACCATCACCTCTTCTCTCTCGAGCTGAGTTTTGTTTTAGCCAGTGTTAAGGCCTTTGCCAGCTTCTCCCTCAGCTGGGTCCTTTTCCTTTATCAGTAGGGCCCTACCAAACTCATGGTCCATTCTACTCAATTTCATAGGCATACGATTTGATAATTGGTCAATTTCACGATTTCAGATGTCTTCATCTGAAATTTCATGGCATTGTAACCATGGGAGTCCTGTCCCAAAATGGAGTTGTTGGGTAGGGGGGTCACAAGCCTGTTGTAGGGTGATGGCAGGATTGCCACCTCACTACTGTGCTGTTTTCAGAGCAGGGAGGTGAGTCTGATCTCCCTAGGGTGATCAGAAGTCCGGATAAAATCGAGACTGTCCTGATATTTACTGGATACTTTGTCCATGTCCCGATCGATGTAGGATCGGGATGCCATTTGCTTTGATATTCAAGTAAAAATTCAGTTCCTAGCTGCCGTGGGGGGACCCAGAGCTCCCAGCTGCTGTGGTTGGCCCCACAGCTCCAGATCCCCCAATGATAGTAGGGATCCCCAGATTTCCCCAGTGACGGCTGGGAGCTCTGGATCCCCCTTCTGCCTGCAGTAGCTGGGTTCTCCAGTTCCCCTGCGGCCCGCGGCTGCTGGGATCTCCAGGTCCCCCCACTGTCTGCCCCCATGTGTTCCCATATTTTACTGTTGCGATTTGGTCACCCTAGATCTCCTCTGTTCTTGTGGGAGTGCCCCAGCCTGTCTGGGACCAGCAACTAGGGACTCCCGGCTGGGGCACTCCCAGCAGCATGGGGAGATCAGATTTCATGGGGAAGAGCCAATTTCATGGTCCGTGACGCGTTTTTCACGGCCGCGAAATTGGTAGGGCCCTATTTATCAGAGTTCAGGATAGCTTTTCCCTGCTGGTATCTACTCTGCTATGATGAGAGAGGAGGCAGCCTTTACGCTGGTTCCCTTTTCCCAGCTAATCCCCAACTAGTTGGATGAGACAGGGGTCTTGCACTGCTCTCTCTGCTAGGCTCCTGGCAGAAAGCATCCATGACAAAATTTCTTCCCAAAGATGTCCTTGGACTGCTTCCTCTCTCCCAGGTCATTGTATATATAATCAGACCTTTCGATCTCTTAAAGGGCCATGCCACATGCAGGGGTGGGCTGACCATTAGGCACCATTACCCTTAAGGAACAGACTACCCCATCACAATATCGGAATAAGTAAACACTGAATTACTGCACTCATACATAATTTTGCAACTATAGGACCAAATCCTATTCCCATTGAAATCAATAAGGAACACCCTAAGAACACAGGGCCAATATTTTGTTAATAACTATAACATAGATGTTATACTTGGAACCTGATCCTGCAAACAGATACTATCCTCTGGTGTCCTACTGACTTCCTAAGAATTTCATGCAGTAGTTAGAATCCTAATATGCCGATCTTGTTCAGAGACTAAAATTTGTAAAATTACAAGCATTCCTTTTAAAACACTTGTAGCTGAGACAAATTTTTTAGCAAATATATTTTAAAGGTTTTTTTACCCTGCTAAATCCTGAAAAATGAAAATTGTGTTTAAGTGATTTAGTTAACAAATGTTTTGTTTATAATGGAAAAAGAGATCTGCAATACATGCCTGAGTGCTTATACTGGATAATTAAAGTTCCCTGTGTGCTAAACAAACACACTAGCATGTACAGCATCAAGAAAAGGCTCCATATTTCTTTTCCACAGAACAGGTTATATTTTCAACATTTTATTTCCCCAGGTTCAACTTTAGAACTTGTGGTGTCCCAGCTGGTACTAGATTATAGTGTCTATTTTGGGGTGAGACATGCGGAGAATTTTCAACAGGGTTTTTCAGTGACAGACTGAACCTTTCAGGATTTCATTTCAAAGAAAAGATGCCAGTGGATGCATTATTAAGAGGAAAGCATATGGAGTCAGAGGGGAGAACTTTGCTTCTGAAATGCATCATATAATTATATTTCAGGGGAATCCAGAGCAGAGCTGGCGCTAGGCATAAGCAGATTGCTTAGGGCCCCAAGCAACTCAAGGGGCCCCCCTATTTGCTTTAGTATATGTTGTGGGGAGGACGAACAAAAATATTTCAGTTTAAGGCCCCCAATAGGCTAGCACTGCCTCTGATCCAGAGCCTGCTATTACTGAAAAGCCTACATAAAGTGACATCATATTTTATCTTGGATGTGGCCAGGTTGGAGTTCAAACTGTATATCTGATGAGATTGAACTGCCTAGACAAAGGCTTGTGGCTGACAATGCCCTTCACCAGGCTCTGTCAAACTTCTTCCTGACACAGTCACGGAGGCAGGCGGAGGCACAGAGGAAGGCAGTTTTTGAGATAGCTAGGGTGCAGATCATTTAAGTGTCACCAAATCTCAACACACTTTGGTTTGATGGACATTCTGCTCTTAAGAAACGCTGTGAATTGGGATCGCAGAAATGCCATGATCACACAGGAAAGCTATGTGTGGAATTTTGTACAAAACCTATTGCATTATGCTTGGATCAAACCAGGGGCATTAAATGCTCACTTTCCTAAGAATTTTCACTTTAAAGAATGACAGTGTAGCACATTTCCCCACTCTCAGATTTACCGCTATAATTGACCTGCACAGTTTTGTGATGGGGATAGGAAGATATTGTGTAGCGTTATGGCCTTTGAAGAAGCAGAATAAAAATTAATTTCCATCATGCAATATTTATTTTGCAATTATTGGGGCACTGTACATAGGAACCAGGCATTAGCACTTGGTCTCAAGAGTAAGCAGTCTCATTCAATGTCATTAAGCGTAGCACTATTCACTATGCTCAATAATCATTCTCTTAATAGCTGAGCTAATCAAACTGTTCCTCTACCACACCCTTGCTTCTGGAATGGAAGATGCTAAATTAAAAAGCTGGTCTGTGCTGCCTCCTTTTGGTATTGTCTATATATGAAGCCACCAATTTTTTAAGGTAAGCACTTGACAGTTGGTTTTAATCTTGTTGAGCACCCTGATTCTCTGCTTTTAGCTGAAATATCATCTGTCATGAATAGGCTTTATAATGATTGTGTTGACATGCATGCATTATCACTGCCCTCTGTGTCCATGACACAGTTTGGACACAAAAGACACTGAGCTGCCTTTCTGGGATACCAAATTAGAGCAAGGGGTCATGGATATGAATTCCATTGCTTCCTGTTGATACCATATATGTCCTGCTGGCCGACGACTAATAACCCCAGATCAAGATGATGAATATACTAACCTTGGAGGCACAGAAATGCTATCCAATGCAAACTAAGAATAGGTTGCAATTCATCTCATCTTGGGTGGCATGTCATAGAACAGATTTAGCATGGGGAGTTTTGTACAGAGTAGTTGCTGAAGTAAACCTTTCAGTACAGCTGCTGCAATATTTTCACCATTCAGAGTGGCAAACTGGAGAGGTCCAAAGAATAGCAACAGAACTTGCTAATACTGAAGAAATTATCTGGAAGCAATAAGAGGAAACTCATCCCTCATGGTTTAAAACAGATTTATTTTTCAGAAGCCCTGCTTATAAACTACTGTTCCCTGTTGACCTATTGGAAGTTAGTAAGTGATTGCTAGTACAGTACTGATGCATACTCAAAAACCTAAGGCATTGTCTGATGAATTATGATTTTTTCCCCAAAATATTTGGTAAGCAACTCATTTGGTCTGTCTTCTGATCTATCTAGAAAGCAATTTTGTCAGTGGTATAGTCCCCATTGGAGATATAAAAAAAAAAAAATAAATCATGTGAGAGACCAAGACTCAAATGTTGATTGTGGGATTTTTCAGAAGTCCCTAAGTCACTTTCAATGGGAAGTCCCTAAGTCACTTTCAATGTGCTCCTAAGGGACTTGGGCCCAGATCCCCAAAGGTATTTAGGCACCTAAGTCCCATATTAGTGCCTAATCACCTTGAAGAACTGGGCCTTAAGCAATTTTAAAAATCCCACCCAGGGCATTTAAAATGATAAATGATGGAGATTTCCGTAAAGACTTAAGGGTAAAATTTTTCAAAAGCACCTAAATAATTTAGGAGCACAATCCTACTGATTAAGTGAATAACCTGCAAGGCCTTTCCTATTACTGAATCAGATCCTGTCATTTCAAACCACTTCATAATAACAAAGGGCAATGATGGTGTCAACAATGCTTTCACACTGTGATTTATACAGAGATTCTAATTTTTCATTCCAAAGAGATTATATTGTGATGTGCTGATCCACTGGGATAAAGAATGCACATATAGGGTGCAATGCTGGTGTCCCACTGAAGATACTGGGAGTTTTTCCATTGACTTCAATGGGGCAGCATTTCACCCAGTCTTTCCAAATTGCCAGTTAAGTTGTTTTTAAGAACAAGATAAAATAGGTCTGGAATTTTCTTAATTAAGGCCAAAGTTTTAAAAAATGGTGCCTAAGATAGGCTCCTGAATGCATCTGCAGTTAACTGTCTAAATTAATGGCCTGATTTTCAAAAGTGCTCATATTCATCAGCCAGGGCCCAAGCATAATTTTTTCGGGCCTAGTACAAACTTGTAACACTGGCCCTCTCCCACACACATACCACAATCCCTCATCCCATACATACAATCTCATGAGCCATGAATTTTTTTTCCTCATGGTAATGGGGGTTGCAGCTGGGGCCGGGCCCCCCAGGGCCTCCAGGCCCTGGTAAAGTGTACCCTTTCCCCACCTCATGTGGAGGTCCTGTCACCAGCTGCCACTGACTTCAGAGGGTGTTAAGCACTTCTGAAAATCATGTCATTTTTTCAGGAGCCTAGGCATCCATTTTGTGGGATTTTTTTCCCCCCCATTTTGGGTTTTTTTTTGTTTTGTAAATCTTGGCTTAAAGTTTTATTTTAATCTGCTTTTAAATTAATTTAGAATTAATGGCTATATTATGTTAAAGAACAACAGAGAGTGATTTCAGTGCAGAGCAAGCATTTACTGGCTGGCATCATTAGAAACTCTGTCTTATACTGCATTAGTCTCCAGCAGTGGTTATTTTTTCATGTTTTCTCAGTAAAGCAAGAGGAAGTCAAACAACCAGCCTGGCAATCATTTCTAGTTAATACCACTGACTGGAGACTTAATACAGTATTTGCTCATCTCTCAACACAGCAAAACCAAAGCTAATAAATGACCCTGATTGCATCATCCCTTCTGGCAGTCTTTAGGGATATCCTGTTTACTTGTACCTTTGCTCCACCATCTGGAATATGAAAGAAGTATTTGGGTCCATGAATGTTGTGCCAACTTGTAACCAAAATTTATACTTGTTGGGTTTTTAACTGCTGATTCATCTGATTTCATAAAAAGTGAATTAAGCAACTGGTGCTGTTGGTTATTAATTTTTTTTTTAAGATTCCTTAATTGAGTTCAACTTAAAAAAATTAATGAAGGTGCCTTAAGTACTTACTTTGTGATTCTCAGAGTTCTGATTCCCATCTTTGCAGCTTATGGTACGGCAATATTCAAGGAGATGTACTAAATGGCCTAATGTCCTCATCTCTAACTTCTATAAACATTTTACTTTCTTTTAGATTGTAAAGCTAACTAGAGACCAAAAGTGGTCACACATGTCAATCTGTTCCCTGGCACATACTCTTTGCCACCAGAGCACTGGAACTAGGTGTGATGGCAATGAAATAAGAAAATGAAAGGAGAATAGCAGGAGCCTCATGGAGGGGAAGGGAGAAGGCGAATTAAAGAAATTGGCTCAACCCAGAAATATTTCTTGTACTTCCACAAAGATTAGCACTAGCTGGCAGTCCAGTGTAATTAGAATACATATTCATATTGTAGTCTTTAAGCATTTCTCAGATGAATATATCTTGTTGTGGAGTAATACGATGTTTTCCAATGGAAACTAGACCTGAAATAGTTTTGGCTTCTAACAGATGTCTTCCCATTTCATATACACCTATTTTTTAGAATAAGTCAATAATTAGTTTTGCTAAAATAAGAAAAACATATCGTCTTAATGCAGACCCCTGAATGGTCCATTATTAACCTCTAACCTTATTAGAGAAGCAGCCATTCACTCTAGCTTTTCGTTTTCCAATCAATAATATGGGTTTAAGTCATGGCAAGACCCAGTGGTTATTTATTTTCCTTAATAACCTTTTCCAAAACCTGTTGGAAAATTGAATAAATTATGCTGGGTCATCTTTAACTTCTGCTTCATTAAATTTTTTCAAAAGCCAGCTAGAAAAGCACAACTTTTCTCTTATAGAAGCAGTGTTGGTCTGGCCATTTATCAAGTTATCCTTATTCAGTTCTGTGCTTTATATAGACTCTCCATCAGATTACTCAGTTCTTCTTTTTACTATGCCATTCAAAGAGGTTGTTTCACTATGGCCTAATATCTGTGATACATGGTGGAAAACCTACTGGAGTTGCACCAGGAATTAATATGGCCCATTTTAAAACTAATAGCAATTCCTGTACATACGGGTGGGAAAACTTGTTGCTTAGTGCTAACCAGGAAGAAAATGGAAACATTTTTAGTCTCTCTTCTTGTCTTCCACATCTTGTTTCTTTTCAGCATTCTGAAAGTAGTAAGAGAGCAAGGTTTCCTTCTTTATTCTAGGCACCAACTCGCTGCTATATTAGTTTTTATTTCTTTTAGCAACAAACCAAGTGTGTAAGCTGGCTTACACCAATTAATGCTTGTGTTCACTTCTGTGAGTGAAATATAAATGCAGCTTTTCCATGATACTCAGTTGGGATCCTGTGGGAACTATAGCAATCAATTGCTGAATTTCTAAAGAACTACCCAGAAATTAAATATAAGGCAAGCACATTTTACTTGATCCTTTTTTGTCCTCTGGCTAACACAAACTTGAATTATCTAGAATTCTCACTAGTCAAAGTAAATTGCAGCTGATGACAGTAAGTGTGATTCTGGGAGAAGCAGGCAGGAGAAATAGCCTGGTCAGAAGGTATTCCTTCTGAATTACCCCTGGGGATTTGGAGAAGTTGTGTCTAGTGGTCGGGTATAGCCAATAGCCCCTTTCTCCTTGTAGAGACTCACAAATCTGAGATGTTCCTCTCTTGAGCTCCCCCTATGCTCTGTCCACCATAAACTCTGGTTTCTGTGGTAGAGAGACATAAATTCCCCCTCCCACAAGGCAGAGACACATATTGCAGAGGCTAGGATTCTACCTGGCTGCTGCTGTGATGCTTTTGCTGCAGATGTCACCATAACAGTGCTCTCCCACTCCGTTCCTCACCCAGGAAGTTGAAGTGATGCTCTAAAAGAGCAAACTAGATCTTAAAATAATGAATAAACCCCATCAAACCCAGCTGAGATTTTTGTTACACAGACTTCAATTTTAGGCAAAGTATGGAAAAGCATCAGGACACTCACACAGTAATATACAATTTTTTATTATATTATCGCAATAGCAACATATACTGAAGAAAGAAAACATTTATATACATATTATAGACATATTTTGTCCAAGAGAGGGGGTGGATGGAAAATACTGAACCATAGCTTTATATTAATGGAGTTGAAGTCTTTATATAGTCTAAACCTGCATATCAACATTGTTCCAAAAATGTGTTACAGATATAGTCAAACTTGTCCACCCTCTCCTGTAGTCTATAAATCCCATTTTCATGTGATACCATCTGAGTTAATGATTCATTTCTTCTCTATAGGTGGTTATCTTTCCAAAACCCTAAATAAACTTTTTTTTTAAATCAATATTCTCGGGCAGTTTTTTCAAAGAAAATGTCTTAACCATAAAAATGGGAACCTGAATGTTCTAGCAGCATATAAGTAATTTCTCATATATGTATAATCTTAACTCGGAATTTACATATTTTATTCTGCTTCCGTATTTATATGGGAAAAAGAGCGTATGTGCTTCAGAGACCTTCAACACAAGCTCTTAATCCTAAATGACACATTTTATACGGTGTCAGTACATGTGTTTATAATTCTGAGTTTCGATTTACATGGTCTCTGGACTTTTCTAATTGTCTATCTGCAGTCTGTCCCACTGCCAGCTTGTACACAATTTTTCCTGCATACCCTTCTCCAACATTTGTTCTAAAAGAGGAGGAGAAGCAGAGCAGGTGTGCTTGTGCGAAGATACTTTTGCTAATTACATAAGCCAGTGTGAAGAGTTTCAGAGAGGTAGCTGTGCTAGTCTGTATACAGCAAAAACAACGAGAGTTCTGTGGCACTTTAAAGACTAACACATTTAATTTTTGTAGGCATAAGCTTTCGTGAGACTCAGCTCACTTAGTCAGATGCAGAGGTAGAATGATACAGTAAATAGGAAACATAGATATACAAGTGCATAGAGAACAATGGGGGAGGTGGATGAAAGCTGGGTACTTGAGGGCTAATGACAGTCATTGATTAGGAGGTGAGAATGGGTGAGCAAAGCAATTACCTCTTGTAATGAGAGAGCCATTCCAAATCTGAATGAAAAGTCTGCTGCTACTCTCTTCTACTATACAAGCAGGAAATGGTGTCGGTGAATGTTCTGCTGGTGCTTGTGTAATATATGCCTGCTTAGTGTGGTGCTCTGTCCTCTAGTGGCCCCTAGCCCAGCTAGAGATTGATGACTCTGCTACAGCCTTAGCTAAGAGCCATAGGACATTTAGTTCATCCAGTACAGGCTCATACGCTAAGCTTCAGAGATCCCTGGTTTGATTCTACCCCCAGACAATTAGGATCCATCAGCATTGCACTTGTGCTTAAACCCCAGTCAGATTACCCTGATGCTTCAAGAAGGGTGGGAGCATGGAGCTAGGGTACAAATTCTCTCTCTTCTTCAACACCTAAAATGCAGATTGGAGAGGCCTGATTCCTTGAGTTGTTTCAGCACCGGCAAATGCATTTTAAGGGACATTGTCACAGCTATGCATGTATTTGTGGGTTTAGAGCAAAATCCTGGCCCCACTGAAGTCACTGTGAGTTTTTTCCATTGTCTTTAATCGGACCAAGATTTTAGAATCAGAAATGGAGCAATATAGATCTTTAAAGGCTTAATTTTATTATTAATTATTATTATTTAGCATCAAAATCAATTTACTATTGATTATAATTGATAGGTTTCTGAGTTGGGCCTGGTAATTTGAAACAAGCAGAGCTAGAGTAGCTACCTTCAAGCACCACTTAGTGTATCTGTTTAAGAAAATAAAGAATTGGTATAAAAAAATCTTGTTACTTTTTAAAGCCTATCATAGAAGCTGCCAGTTTCTTATCTCTAAATATTATTATAATTAATGTATTGCTATCCTCAGCTAGTGTGCTCAGCCCTATGAAAGATATCAAGCCAGTCCTTGCAAATAGTAGTAAAAGACCAATAATATGAGTATTTTAGATGTTCCATGCACCAAATATTTGCAATATTTCATACTGGACCTCAAAATAAAATATACTCCTTCCCACTCAGCATCCCAAACATTAAGAATATGTGAAATTTAATGAGCAGTTTTTAATTAATCTAAAATTGTTCAATTAATGCAAACATGTATATGCAGGAAGCTAGCAAAAAGTTCTTTTAAAACTAGAGACAGCAAGAGATATTGGGATCTCTGGATTTTATGAATGAAAAGCTTATAAGCAAGCAAAGAAAGTGCATTAGTCAGTAATAAAAGA
Organism: Emydura macquarii macquarii; assembly: GCF_026122565.2. Classification (NCBI taxonomy): domain Eukaryota; kingdom Metazoa; phylum Chordata; order Testudines; family Chelidae; genus Emydura; species Emydura macquarii. The sequence continues at coordinate 15,290,611 of NW_027131614.1, read as the reverse complement.
AAACCTGCACAAATAGCTTGAATAGAGGGGCCTGACACACCAATCATTTGAGCAATGTCTCTAACATACATAAAGAGTGTTGTAATTGGTTTTATTTAAACGGGGAAGTTGCTGTTTGTTTTAAATTAAGTATTTCATTTTAATAGTATTGATCATACAGTACCCATACACGAAATATTTTACTTCTGAGAACTTTTGTGCATGCGTGTGACACTGTCCTTGAAATATTTGAAATTGCTATGATGGGAGTTGAGGTTTAGAAGGGGGTGTGATTGAAAATGTTGAACCATCTAAAAAGATTGTGAACTGATAGGCAGACAGCACTTGTTCTGGATATCCCAAAACTAAATGCTTTACTAGCAAACTGTCTTGTCCCTTCTATCCTCCCAATGGACTGGGATCGAACCACAAATACATCAGTAGATATAGCTTGGGTAATTAAGAGCTAGGCAATATTCCTTATAATCAAGATCTAAAGAAATGAAAGTGATCTCAGGCTTTTAAAAATAAAAAAATGGCGTGATGTAAGTCTAGAATGTGGAAGGTATTGTAATGTCAGAGTCAGTGTAGCCACTTTTAAGATAAAACTATCAAAGCCTGGAGGATCAAAATAGTGGCAACCAAAAATTAATGAATTGAGAGGAGAAACCAACAGAGGGACAAGATCTTTGGATTGTGAAGCCTGTACAAAGTGAACCAAAATTTCTGGTGTTGATAAGCAATTGACCAGAACTCAGTAAAATAGATTAATGAAAGGGTTCAGAGCACCTGTGTCTGATTTAACACTAAAGAGAGAAGTAAGTATCCTAGAAGAGACTGTACATAGCCCAGTGAGAATATGTAGAAATGGGTTTTGGATAAAAATGTGTTGCATAATAACCAATAACACTGGTAGGTTCACTGAACTTAATTGGGCATTTATTTAAAAGGTTTATGTCTATTTAGAAAGCAATCAGTTCTCTTAGTTGCTTTTATTGTATTTTTGAAGTATTATTCACATACTTGTAGCAGAGATATATGATTTTGGTTACAGTTTTATAACACCTAATTGCATTAAATCAGATCTCATTTGTCAGTAAGGTATAGCTAAATGTAGTAATAATTCTAAATCATAGTCCATCAAAGGAAAAACAGGTAGGTATTTTTACTTGGTTGAGCAGTAATAACTAAAGGACATTTCTATTAAGTGTATGGTTACTTTTAAATTTTAATCACTAGTTTTCCCTCTTTATTTTGATATTATAATAGGAGGCTTTGTGTTTGGGTGTGTGCGTTAAAGTACTTTAAAGTAAAGTAAAACAGAATTCAAGCTGTACTCTTATTATTACCAAAAGGAAAAATCTTATTTTGATGTCCATTTGCTCATGATAATCTCTTGTAAGTATGTAAATGTCAAATTCCCACCCAAAAGTCTCTCTTTATTTAGTGGCTAAAAATATTATGTTAACGATCATATTGTGGGAAGCACTGGATCTATGCCACTGAATAGATAAAGGTCACAGGATTCAAGGCTAAAAAGCTGCGCCCCTTCCCTAGGTTTGTACTTTTGTATTATTGTTAAGTGACTCAAATAAAAATACCAAAACCCTGAGTCATAAGCTATAGTCTCCCACACACAGAGGTCCAGAGAAATAGTTTCATATTTTCTAGCCATGCAAGATTCTATGTACCCAGAGTGATTAATTCCCATCCCCCCACCCCCCATCATCATAATGATGAAAGTGTGGGTGGACAGATTTTGTGCATGGGCTGGTATATTTTAATTATAGCTTTGGAACATTTAGCCCATATATAAAGTGATAAAACTCCTTACTCTATCTCCCATGCTTTGAGGGCCAAATTCAGCCCTAGTGTTAATGGGCACATGTCCATTAATGTTGTGCACTGATGGGGGACAAGACGTCCCACTTTTATAGGGACAGTCCCAATACTTGGGCTTTGTCTTATATAGGCACCCATTACCCCATCGCCTGTCCTAATTTTTCACACGTGCTATCTGGTCACCCTAACTGACACCAGAGCTAGATTTGGTCCTTAGTTCACTAAGACAGGGAGCTGGAAGGAGCAGCTGAATGCATCGTTTTTGACCCTGGAAGAAACCCCGGGAGAGGTGTTTGGATCAGGGTGCAGGCTGAAATGAGTTCTTGGTATTGTAAGCAAAAAAAAAATGTCTCCTGCTATGTGATTCCTTCTGTGGGTAGAGATACAGTACTTCATACATTTCTTGTAAACAAACAAGATTGCATCAAAGAAATACCTGACTATCACCAGTTTTCTCCTTCTCACAGGAACATCCCCAGAGCACTGACCTTTGACTAGCTCCTTGGGTCAAAAAAGGGGAAACAGGCCCTTAAAGGTACAATGACAGAACTTCCCAGTCCATGTCAAACTACAGAGGGACAAACACCTGCCCATCTGGGACAAACACCTGCCCATCTGCTCTGCAAGAATCGTGCTCCCAAGGACTCAGCAACACTGCTTAGAATCCAGATCAGGATTTATTATCAAAACCTCAACTTCCCTGGGAGTAGTAGCTGTCAGTTGGATCTGCATATTCCATCATGTTCTCCAAAACAAGATTTGCCATAGTGCTCTGCAGAGAAATTGGGTGGTGCTGGGCCTAAGATCGTTTCCCTGTTGAGCCAGAAGGGTTTGTACATTACATCACATACATTTTATCTTTATATGTATACACACGTGTGTGTATACGCTTAAGTATCTGATGAGGGCAGTACAAATGCGTAGAGAATGGTGGATAACAAATATTTTCAAGGACATACTCCAATAGGAAACATTTTTCTAGATTTTTTTTTTCACTTGAATGACCAATATTTCTAACATCTCCTTTCCTCTCTCAAAAAAGCAACTATGACTGCAAAAAAAAAAAAAAAAAAAAATTGCTTCTGGGCTGGGATTTATCTGATTTTTAGGTTGGAATGAATTTTTATGGAGGTCTTAAGATATTATATACTTCTATAAATAAGGTATTATAAACCTCTAAAAGGAATTATGAGGTAATCCTGACGTAGCCTTAACAACAAGGTTCTAAACACTAGCCCTATAATTACAAAAAAGGTTTGACTTATTCAGAACTTTAATAGAACACCCATTTAAAGTCAGAGTGCCAGCACAGATAAGTGTCTATAAATAGGGAGAAAGGGTGGAATGAGAAATTATTTTTACTTTTCAAGTATTAGTCACAGCAAGGTAATTCAGAGCTTGCGTTAGAACTGGTGTCTTTCCAGTTACCTGATAGGTTATTTTATATAGCACATCTAGTACAATATATGACCTCTGAATCTGACCACTAACAAACTAAAGTACCTAGCAAAGAAAGCCATAAGAAAAAGAGAAGCATCGGGGCAGCACCTTTTTCCAAGTTTAAAAAGGTTAAAAAACTGAGAACTTTTCCAAGTTTAGAAATCAGCTTAATGTAATAAGCAGGTGGAATAGATGCTGGGAACTGAGCCAAAAACATTATTCCACCAATGACTGTCTTCTAGGACTCAAGGGCAAGAATGGACAAAGGAGGCATAAATGGAAAAGAATGGTAGCCTGTTGCACAGTGAAAATAATCAGTAATTATTTTTGAAAAAATGTCCCACAAGTCAGTACTGGGACACTGATGCTGGGACGATTTAATTGGGGTTGGTCCTGCTTTGAGCAGGGGGTTGGACTAGATGACCTCCTGAGGTCCCTTCCAACCCTAATCTTCTATGATTCTATGACATGGCAACTGCCACAAAATAAGAGTATTTTTTTGTCCAGATGTGAACATGAACCAAAAGAATGCAGAAAGAGAGAAGCCATTACATTTAAAGCATCACCTAGGAACTGTTTTTTGGCTATTGTTAGCCTGCCTGATCGTGCACAATGAGGAACTCCTCTTCTATTAAGGGTAGAAACTTTTGTCTGTTCACTAATTTTTGAGCCCTCTTTCTATAATAATCACCACAGTAAATTTATGGATTAGGTGGTTAAGTGACACTGTTGTCTAGTTTTATGTAGCAAATAGGAGTATAACTATGAGATTATCCTTGATTCAGAGGTCAGGGGGAGAGTTCAGACAGCTCTTCTTTGAGCTTATCATGAAATTTGACATCTGACATTTTTCATGAGTAACAAAGGAAATAAAAAATTCAGGTCATGCTTCTCTGTGTGCTGGGACTGTCATCTCTAACCTTTTTCCTCAAGAAAATACATTACCACCTAAGGCTGAGATTTTCAAAGTAACCTAAAGAACTAGCTGCCCAAATGGGACCAGACCTACCCATGGTTACCCATAATTCCTCAAACAAAATGTTACTGAAACAGGAATTGAAACCCTTAGCTGCTGTGCAGGAATGCCAAATGTCACAGACCAAACAGTACTAAAGAAGCTTTTGCTACTAAAAGGTACAATATGTAGGCAAATAATGTAGTACATTACTTGCCTAAAATAAAGTATCTGCATTAAATTCTGCACTGCTTTCTCCAATCTAGTTTTCAAGGTGACCTGCCGCACAAAGTATGGGCGGAAAAGGGCTCTTTTGCCTTCTTTTGTTTCTTTATAAAGAGAGCCAGAAAATTGTGGGTGCTTTAAAAAAAAAAATCTGCCTTTTTGCAAAAAATAAAATAAATCAGTACTTCTGGAATACTGAGTGGCTGGCTGAGGAACAGGTAGGATTGTGGCATCAGAACTACCAAGGATGTAAAACCTCAGTAATTAAGAGGGGAATTAAACTCTGGGGCCAAGATTTGAAGAAGTGCCTAGAGTTAGGCTCCTAAACCCATTATGTATTGCTGGATAATCAGTACTTTTGAAAATCAGGGCACTTATTTAGAAGCCTAAATTTAGACATTCCGTTTTTAAAATCATGCCCTTTCTTTTTGTTAACACCTATTTAACTAAAAGATTTGGGAGAAAAGTTACTAGAAGCTTAACAATGCACCCCTTCACTTAACAACAGAGGAACCCCTGGACAACTCCTTGACCATGCCCCCTTCCATCCCACCTGATGACCTTTTGCAGGGGAATCGGATCGCTCCTTCTATGCATAGTTTCACCTCTATTCAAGGATTTAGAGGTTGTAATTTAGCACTGCACCATTAAGGCTAAACCCATGGAATAATGTAGCACATTATTAAATATGACCTATTTCACTGACTTTATTATTTTCCTATCTTGTTTAAGGTGTTAAAGGCTTCTATTTGCTTTTTCTAAGATTACTGAGGGAAGAAACATAGGAATGCAAGATGATATCCCAGTTACTAAATAAAGCCCAAATGTAGCATGGCAAAAATCTAAAACCTGAGGATACTCTTCAGCGTATTTTTTATGTAATTTAACTCAGTTGTTTATAGAATATTATATGTTATCCCCTTAATAAATACTCTGGTTTGTGTACTTGAGAAGTACTGTTTCCTCCCTTGTATTTAGTCCATTTATAGCTTTTATTAAAGTATTAAAGACATTTTTAAAAGTATCTAAAAACATATGGCTACTGACAGTAATGCTTGTTTACTGTATGTGTACATATAATAGCTTTGGGAAGAGGGATTTCTAAAGGTAGGAAAGTGTGATTTTATTACAGGATTTTTTTATTCCTGTGCAATACAGGTGTTGTATCTTCTGTACAGAATACTGAGATTTGTCTGTAGCCTTGATAATTTTCACCAATATATTTAAGTCAATACATACTTAAGTCACTTTGGTCTTTAGAGAATTAGGAAATTCTGCAGCTTTGATATTCAGATCATCATCTGACTACAAAAAAATACAGAAATGTCACTTCAATATGTACAGTAAATGCCAAATGATGAAAATAATCTCAGTGAAGAGATGCTGACTCATCAGTTGCAGTTCAAATATAACTTATTCAAAAATAAATAAAAAGTAAGTAAGCTGCACCAGAACCTACACTAAAAAAAGATAGGTCAAGGGAACTGGACTTGATGCAGAAATTACCACGTGATGTTTTCTGGTCTGTATTATGCAGGGAGTCAGAGAAGATAATCATAATGGTTTCTTCTGGCTTTAAAATCTGCAACTATGAATCTATTAACTCATTTAAAATAACAAACAATTACAAATATCTCTAAATTCTTAATTATTTTTATAAATCCAACCACTAATTTAACTTAGCTTATCTATTTAGCTCTATACTATGATAAATCTATTATATATATTTAATTCATTTTCCACTAATCATAACCATTTCTTTATAACATACAGTTGCATTTTTAAAAAAATCCTGATCCTTTCATTCCTTGTATACAGTCTTTTTCTATGAACTCTCACAGTCACAGGACTAGATGTCCTCATTCCTAAGAAATGTACCAAAAAGAATACCTCACTTCTGAGCATATTCTTTCCCTTGATTCTGTAGTGCACTGATATAAAATTTTAATGTCCATGTATAGTCAATATACTCTTTGGCATGCATATTTCAACTTTGACCAACTGAGAAAGAATCTATTGATCTAAACATTTATACCTCACTCATCACCATGTAGGGTGACCAGAGACCAAGTGTGAAAAATTGGGACTGGGATGGGGGGGAAATAAGTGCCTATATAAGAAAAAGCTCTGAATAGCGGGATTGTCCCTATAAAATTGGGACATCTGGTCACCCTATGTTCTCGGAGAACCTACTATCTATGTTCTAAAACACAGCCATTTTCAAATCAGGTAAAACACTTAATATTTTTCTAATTTTTAAAACACAGTACATATTTTTTCTCCTGCAGTTTTTGTCTACTAGCACTGAAGGGAAAAATGTTTCTTGAGGCTAATTTAGACACCTTTTTACTCTAAGTTAAATCAGCCATTAAATTGGCACTGACAGCAGTGATCAGAAAAATCCTGGAGGCCAAAGGAAAGACTGATAACTACTTAGTGTTTTCTTGACTAAATAAAGAGAACTTTCCTTAGCTTTCTACTAGTCTAGTCAGTGGATTCCCAAAGACTACATTTGTACTGAGTGTGTATGTTATGGACAAAGTCAAATCTTATGCTCCACAGCATAATACTGGTACATGGTGGAATCAAAATATAATGGTTCACACCACGTGTAAATTAATTTTCTTGATGTAACAATTATAACGGGGTAAAACAAATGAGTTTACACACAGGCCTAATGCACTTTGAAGAACAAACCATACATATCCGCAAAAATCTCTAGAGCTACTAAATGCTCCAACTTGACCTATTATATTACAGACTAATTGCCACAGAGCATTCTGGTGACTCCTCAGTGTCTTATAATATCCCCATCAAAAAAGGTTCATTTGAGCCTAAGAATCTGTGAGGCTTGCAGAACAGATTGGAATCCTGCTGAACCTGCATTCTTTTAAAGGATAATTTTCACTCTACCACATTCTTAGTGATATAGATAAGGAGGCGTGCAGAGTCCTTTCCCAGAACTGCCTTCAACCCACCAAAATATTACAGCTTTCGGCACATGGTTAGTCTCACAGGAGCCAAATTAATCTTTGTAAATTAAAAAAAAAATCTAAGTCTCTTACTATTTTCTCTTATCCTACTACTGCTGCATTGTATTGAACAGGTACCACCAAGAAGACAGAGACCATAATTTAAAAAATGCAGTGCTCCATTTGAAATCACAAATATTGAAAAATGATCAGTCAGGCCCCCATAATCATTAAATTGTCTTAAAATAATGAAATCTTAAAACATAGTGAATGTGGCATTCTCTGATTGCCATCTGGTTCTTGAGACTTTAGTTTCCTCGTTTTCAAGCCTTCGTCCACAACCATGAGGGCTAACGATTTTTTTTAAATAAAAGTTGACATTTTCATGTAATAACATGATTCCAGGAGCTGGGGCTTTAAGAAAAAACTCCAAATATTGCAATTCTCATGAACAAATCACAAGAGTTGGCAAGATTAGCCAAAAAGGGTACTTTGATCCAGATGGATGCATTGTGGTTAGAACCTGACGTTTCTTCAAGTCATGTACCTTAATTAGAGAGCCAAGATAGGTGAGGTAATAGCTTTTATTGGACCAACTTCTGAAGTGGGGAATGTTGTGTATTTTGTATCCTTCCTAGCTTGCCGTAGCTAACAGCTAGACTATTATGGATAGCTCAGCCAGTTCTGTCTGGTCTTAGAGTAGGATAATAAACCCAGTATGTGTGTGTTTACGTCCCCCTGTGTTCCTATTTGCTGGTTTCTCTCTGAGTTCAAGTAATTTCCAAGTATCCAAACATAACAAAGTGGCAAGGAGGATGACGGACCTGTGCTGGTACTGCCACCAGTGAAAAAGCAAAAGTAAAATATAAGGAAAACCTTTTACTGTTCTGGGTGGCTGTGCTGTTCCTGCTCATGGCAGAAACCGAAACTAAAGCAGACAGATTGGGAAGGGGGAGGAAGGAAGCAGTGATAGTGAAAGGAAATTACTAGTAATTGTGTGTGAACGATCCCCAACACACATGAATAAAAGAAAAGGAAGAGGAAAAAAAGGCAGCAGTGGCTACACTCACTGGGCCCCTGGGACATTTTGATAAAACTGTGGAGCAATGGAGCTCATATACTGAGCGTTTTGAGGTTTTTGTTGTTGCAAATGGAATTGCAGATGATAAGAAGGTGGCAACTTTCTTAAGTGTTGTGGGAGCAAAAACATTTAGTTTGCTGCGCAGCTCAGTGAAACCTGATAAGCCAGGTACAAAATCTTACAGTGACATTGTGAAAATCCTGGAGGCACATTTTTTCCCCCAAACCACTGGTAATTGCAGAGAGATTTAGGTTCCACAAAAGGAATCAAGAAGGTGAAACAATTGCCTATTTGTAGCAGCTCTTAAGAAGCTTGCTGAGCACTGTGAATTTAATGATGTGTTAAATGACACCCTGCATGATAGGTTAGTGTGTGGTCTGTGCTGTGAAGCAATACAGAAGCGCCAATTGACAGAAGCCAAGCTCACCTTGCAGAAGGCCATTGAAATTGCAGTTTCCATGGAACTGGCAGCAAAGCTAGCACAACAACTAAGTGCATCGACCAGAGTGCATAATGTGTCACAAGAACCTATCAACAACACAATGTGGAGCCAGGAATATTGCTGCTGTGGAAAGCCTGGTCACTATGCATTGGAATGCTGGTGTAAAGACCTAGTGTGTCAACATTTTGGCAAAAAGAGACACAGTCAGCATGCCTGCAGACATAAGAAAGAAGAGTCAAACAGAACAGGCAAGCAAGAGGAAAAAAAGCCTGCTGTCTGGTGGGCCAAAAAGAAAAATCTACACACGGTAGAGCAGGCTCAGGATGATCAAAGCGACACCTAGTCAGAAGAAGAAGTGCCACTCCACATCTTGTTCATGGCAGTTGGCTCACATGAATACTGGGTAACCCCGCTGTTGGAAGGTAAACTTGTACACAAGGAACTGGACACAGGAGCAGCAGTTTCTCTGTCCTCAGACACTGTGGATAAGGAGACGCTAGAGCATCTTCCGTTTAAACCGACAAAAACTGTTCCGAAGACGTACACTGGAGAAACTTTACCTATGTTGGGTACTACTGATGTTAAAGTGGAGCTCAATGGATAGACTGCTCGATTGTCAATGTTTGTGGTGGAATTACCCTGCCTTAATTGGAAGGTCATGGCTTAAGAAGATCCACCTGAACTGGGCAGAAGTGCACATGATGGCTAAGGGAGAAACAGGTCTGGCAGCTGTATTAAAGAAACATGCTGCTGTTTTTGAAGAGAACCTGGGAAATATGAAAGGAATCACTGTGAAATTGAACATTAAACCTGACGGCCAACCAAAATGTCTGAAAGCCAGGACTGTGCTATATGCCATCAGGCCAAAAGCTGAAGCGGACCTGGAGCACCTAGTCAAGAATGGAGTCCTAGTACCAGTTACCCACAGCCAATGGGCAACACTAATCATTCCAGTATTGAAGAAAGGTGGCTCCATTCAGATTTGTGGGGATTTTAAGGTTACTGTTAACTGGATGTTGTGTGCAGAGCAATACCCTCTTCCCCACATCGATGACCTCTTTGCTGGCTTGGCTGGTGGACAAAAGTTCAGCAAGATTGATCTGCATCAGGCGTATTTAGAGATGCATGTCGATGAGAAGTCCCAAGAGCTGTTGACGATCATGACGCATAAAGGGCTGTACAGATACTGTCCCTTGCCCTTCAGAATAACGTCTGCTCCAGTTTTGTTCCAGAGGGCTATGGATGAAATCTTGAGTGGCTTGCCAGGAGTCCAGTGCTATCGTGATGATATCCTGGTTACTGGCAAAAATGAGGAGGATTACCTTAAGAACTTGGATGCTGTCCTGCAAAGACTGGAAGAGTACGGCCTATGAGTCCGCAAAGACAAATGTGAATTCTTCCAGCCCTCTCTTGAATATTTGGGACATGTCATTGATGCTACAGGCCTTTTTAAAGCTCCTGCAAAAGTCAAGGCTATTGTGGAAGCTCCACCTCCTAAAAAAATGAGCCAACTTCGCTCTTTTATAGGGCTATTGAACTATTATGGAAAATGTATTCCACAGTTAGCAACACTACTAAAACCACTACATGAACTCCTCTGCCAAAACAAGGTCTGGAAGTGGACTGAAGCCTGTGATGTTGCATTTAACAAGGCTAAATGCACATTGCTAAATTCAGAGGTTCTGACACATTTTGACCCATCCTTACCTCTACAGTTGGCATGCGATGCCTCTACTTATGGTGTGGGAGCGGTTGTGTCACACATTATGCCTTCTGGAGAGGAGACCCATTGCCCAAACTAACTATGCCCAAATCAAATGTGAAGCACTGGGAATCGTTTTTGGAATTTGGAAATTTCACCAGTACCTGTTTGGACGGAAGTTCACATTTCACACCGACCATCAACCTCTAACATCAATTTTTGGATCAGGTACAGGTATTCCACCATTGGCTGCTAGTCGTATGCAATGGTGGGCTTTGTTGCTTTCCATACACACATATGAGATCAAATATCGGAGATCCACTTTGCACTGCAATGCAGATGATCTCTCATGACTGACTTTACCAGTTAAACATCAAGATATTGGCCAGAAAGAAATCTTCTACTTTGAACAGGTAGAGAACATACCCATCATTGCTACCCAAGTAAAGAAGGCTACTCTAGTTGACCCAGTACTGTCCCAAGTTATGGACCTAGTGATGCATGGAACATCTCTACGGGACTCTCAGATCTCATCTGACCTTTGTCCCTACATGTCCAGGAGGATGGAACTATCAATCCATTCTGGTTGTTTGTTGTGGGCGATGCACGTCATTATTCCACCACTACTGAGATTGCAGATGTTAAAACAGCTACATTCAGGTCACTGTGGAATAGTGCGCATGAAAGAAATTGCACAAAGCTACTTTTTGTGGCCTGGCCTGGATAGTGCCATTGAAAAGAAGGCAAGAGCTTGTACTTCATATCAGTGTGAGGAACACACCTCAGTTGGCGTCCCTACACCTATGGGACTTGCCTGAAAATCCGTGGCAGTGTATTCATGTTGATTTTGCTGGCCCATTTGAAGGAAGCATGTTCCTGGTTGTTGTCGATGTCCACTCTAAATGGCCAGAAGTTTCTGTAATGCCACTACTGCTGAAAGTACTATACAGAGACTGCATGAAATCTTTAGTCATTCCGTTCTGCCAGAACAACTTGTGAGCAACAACAGACCGCAGTTCGTCTCTCAGGAGTTTGGAAATTTTATGAAAGTAAATGGGAGACATCACATCACTTCAGCACCGTATCTTCCATCCACCAATGAATTAGCAGAAAAGTTTGTGCAGACAACGAAACAAGCTTTAAAATCTGCAAGGGGACATTCGTCCATTCAAAAGCATGTGGGTAGGATCTTACTATCCTACAGAAACACACCTTATGCTATGACCAAAGTGTCTCTGGCCTTTCTGATGATGGGACAACAGCTGCGCACTTGATTTGATCTGCTGAAACCCTCCAAAGCATGACAAGTTGTGCAACGTCAATAGCACAACCAGGTCATCAGATGTGCACATGGAGCAAATAGTCCTGGACAGCTTGTTCTAGCTCGAAACTATGCTTCTGGAGCTAAATGGGTGCTTGCTACAGTCATCGCCCAGACAGGACAAGTTTCCAGACTGCAAATGATCTCACCTGGCGGCGATATATAGATCAGTTGTGCCAGGTCACATAAGTCCCAAGGACACTTCTCCAGTTGAATTGCCCGATCTCAGATGAGATAGCCTTGAGTCAAGAGTCACCCTCGAGTTAAGAGTCATCTGTTCCTGACTCTCCTCCTCCATCCACCTCTGCAGCAGATACAGCACCCTCACCTGTTCGAGCTGAGTTCTAAGCCCATTTTTAGACCCGCACCAATAACACCTTCCAGTGCAAAACCACCAGAAATCCGCTGTAATGCTTCTAGAGAGAGAAGGCCTCCTCAATGGTTGAATCTTTAGCTAGGGCAAACCCATGTTTACGGGGCAGAATAATCCCTGGGGTTTAGTCGGGAAATGAAGCAGTCTACTTTCATTCCCTTGGTTTAGTTATTGTTCTGTTAAATGGGCTTTTTCATTAAAGGGGGAGGAATATGTTGTGTATTTTGTGTCCTGCCTAGCTTGCCATAGCTAACAGAGCTAGACTATTATGGGATAGCTCAGCCAGTTCCCTCTGGTCTTAGAGTAGAATAAACCCAGTCTGTGTGTGTTTACATATCCCTGTCTGCTGATTTCTCTCTTAGTGCCAGTATCCAAACATAACAATGAAGATATTACCTCACCAGCTTTAGCTCTCTAATATCCTGGGACCAACACAGCTACAACACCACATAGCTCAATAGTCAATTAAATGACTGCCTGTGGGCCACACTATAAAGGTGAGTATGCAAACCTGCTACTAGCCAAACGCATAACGAGGCTCCTATTTTCAAAACTTTGGATCTAAATTGCAGAAGCAATATATGAATGCACATAGAAACTGCATGCACAATGCAAGCACATGGGGTTTCTATACATCACTTGGGTGATTGTGCAAGCGCACATAGGGTTTGCTATGATTTACCTGGGTGCATACCTATGGGTACTGAACACACAATTACAGTCATAGCCACATGCACAAAGCGAGTTCACACAGAATTACCCAGGTACAGAAGGAGTGCATGTAGGATTAGTGAGGTGCACAGAAAGAGGGACCTATGTAGTTACATGGAATTACACACACACACATTACTGGGATCCATGACTGCAACACAGGTACTGCACACACAATCACCAGGATGCAAATTTGCTCACTGGGGTTACACACGATTATATTGGGGCACACCTCTATCTATGAACAGAAGGCTTGCATTAACATTATTTATGTGGACACACAAGGGGAGGACTCAGGTAGTTAATGCGGCACAGGCACACATACCCCTGATCCACTGGGCATGTATTTGTATACAAACACAATGGCAGGTTCAGCAAGTTTTAATAAGCTGTCTCCTTCATCTCTTCCATTTCCTCTGTGGGAGCCTTTAGCGCTGCACTGGGAATACAGAAAGTTATATCTGTAACAAACAGCCTCAGCAGCTATAAAACGCCCCCTACCCCAACAGTGCGCCTGGCACCACGTGCAGCTGGCTGGCTGCCCCAGTAGTGACAGGAACCAGCTGGCCCAGCCAGAGATGAGAAGTTTCTCAGATGCGCATGCGCGCAGCATGTGGGCTCGTGGAAGCGGTCGTTAAAGCTCTCTACGAGCATGCGCCCTGGAGGAAATTGAGACACCTCCAGCTCCCTACTGGAGCGTTCTCTGGACTCGCCACCAGCCTTCTTTCTCATGCGCATGCGCATGCGCATCCCCGAGAGCCGAGGAGCCGGCGCCTAGCGTGCGCACGCGCACTCGGCACATTTTTCCCCTCCCTTTCGAGGCCCTGGTCTGGTGCGCGCGTGCGCGGGACCGTTTCCGCCCTCACATGACATGGAGGCGGAGAGAGGAAGGGGAAGGTCAGTGGCGACGTCGGCGAAGCGGAAGGTCACTCAGGGCGGGAGCGGAAGTGGGAGCCGGAGCCTGTCCGCCATTGTGGGGAAGCGGAGCCCAGTCCCAGAGCAGGGGGGGGGAAGCGGCGCTGCGTCCGGCCGGCCGGCTCCTTCCAGCAGGGAACCCGATCAGCGGCGAGCCCGGGCGGCGGCGACAATCAGGCGGCGGCGGCGGCGGCGGCGGCGAGAGCGGCGCGGTCCGTGCGTGCGGGAGTCACTCGAGGCCCAGGCGGAGCGAGGGGATCGCGGCTCCCCGTGAAGAATGTCAGCCACCAGCGTCGACCAGGTACGGGCCGCCGCGGGGCGGGCCCGGGCGCGGGGCGGGAAGAGGAGGCGCCCCGCTGGAAGGGTCGGAATCTGGCTGGGCTCTCGCTCCCTTTCCCCCGGGCGGCCGGCGCGGCTTCCCGGGCCTCTCATCCCGCTTGCGGGCTGCGCTTAGCATCGGTCGTGGGCTCCTCCACCCCTCCCCCTTCTCCTGCGGAGAGGATCCAGGCAGCCGCAGCCCCCTATTTATAGCAGCATCTGAGCCGCGCCAGCTTCCCTCCCCCACCCCGGGGCCTCTGCCTTCCGCTCCCCAACATCTCTTCCTTTGATCCGTCCTCTGTCTACGCGCCTTCCTTCATCCCGCCCCTCTGGACCGCTGACTCCCTTGAGAAGGATAAAGATCCCTCTCTTTCTGGGCCCACGTCCCCTTCTCTCCGGTTCTGGGTCTCTGCTTCTCCCTTTTCTGTCATCACACTTTGGGTCTCTGCAGCCTTCTCTTTCCCCCGTACACTCCAAATTCTCTTCGGATCTCTGATGCTGCCTCCTCCCCCTTCTCCTGTCCTTAACTCCTTTTTTTTCTCTCTGGGCCTCTGACTTCTCTTCCTCACAGCTCTCTGCTGCTTCCTCCTTTTCCTCCAAACATCCCCTTCCCTGGGTTTGTCTCCCCCACATTACCCTGCTCTGGGCCTCAGCTGTCCCTTTCTCTGCACCTCTGTTGCCTCCTTATCTCTTGTCCCCTGTCCCCTCTGCCTTTGCCTCCCTCTTGGGCCTCTGCTACTCTCCAAAATGTTTTGCTCCTGCAGCCTCCTCTCCCCTCTCTAATCCTATCTGTGCCTCTTTGTATCTGTACTAGATCTATGCATGTTTCCTACTTCCCTCTGTGCACCTCTGCTGTGAGAGCTGCCCTGTGTTTTCTCAGATCTTCATTCCTCTCTGTGTCTTCTCTCTTTCATTCATCCCATCCTCTATTAGCTACTAGCCCACAACTCCACCACCTCTTGTGGGTCTCTGTCTACCTCTGGGGCCCTGCATACAGGGTGGCTGTGTCTGGTATGTTCTTGGATATTAAGAGGGTTTTTTAGGGCTATATTCTATTTTATATTCTGTCTGGATTAAGAGAAAGAGAGACTAACAAATGAGCAAGTCATTAAAAGAGTGATGGAGCCAGGGAGGCCAACCGAGGTTTAGTGAAATATAAGTGCTGGGGGAAGGGTGGTAGGTCCATTAGAACCTCATGAGTTAGCAGGTTTCTTTTTTTCCATACAGAATCTTTTTGTTATACAAGATATTAAGATATTGTAACCTTCTCTGTTATAATAGTTCTTAGTCCCTGATAGATTAAAAGTGCTTTATAATTATTAATCCTCACAACAGCTCTGTGCGATATTATCTCCGTTCCCTCTGTGAAAATGAGTATGATTATATGGTTTGGCCAAGGTAACTGACAGAACTGAGCATACGTAACTGATTGCCTTACACCTTGCCCAGTGTTCAGTCCACTAGGTGTCATGCCTTATTACTACTGTACATTCCTTTGGGTATCTGAAAAGCTTATAAAAAGTGAGTCACTGAGCTACATGTCGTAAATTTTGGTCCATTCCTCACTAACAATAATGTCCAGCTTTCAGTTGAAAAGATCACATGATGTAAACAAGTTCCTGTATTAGGAACAACCTTAGCCTACTAAAAAGGAAAATGTTTTAAAAATTGTATTTTATTTGTTTTGTTTCGTGCTTTTCTTTCACCCTGGACAATAAAAATAAAACTAATTTACCTTTCAGGTTCAGTGTTGCATTTTTTAGACTTCAAACACTGGAGAGGAATTTTTTTTTATTAAAAATAACCACATGATTTTCACTGAAACTTTTTAAACATAGAAACATTTCTATTGGATTTTGAGTTTTATAAAAACTTATTTTTATTATATTTTAAGTTTTGTGTGTAATTTAAGTTGACTTTCTTTAAATGATAAACTCAGCAAACATAAACCAGCATGAATGGAAAATTCAAGGATTTTAGTTTTTGCTAATTTCTCTATTAATATTTTCCCCTTTTTCTTACCTTATTCTATACAGAGACCTAAAGGACAAGGAAATAAAGGTAAGTTGATGCTTTATTATTTATAATGTCTGAGGCCCTGATTCTGCAATATATGGAACAAGGTGTCTTCAACCAATTATATAAAATGAATGTAACTACAAGATAACTAAAAACCCATTTTATCCAGGATTGGCAATTTCCTTGGAAAAACGAGGTTAGGATAGGGTGCTGTTAAATACCAGCTTAACCTTGGTTTAGACTGGGGAAAATAATTGTATCAGTGTCCAGCAAGCATAGAATGTATCTTTTCAAACTTGGATACATCCATTCAAAACTGAGGTATAGGTTTGGTCTGTCCAGTACATCAAAGTTGGTCTTCTGGTGCAATATGCTACATGGCCAAATGGATCTAGATTGGTAGTCTGCAACTCTGCATGCTTCTGATTGCTTAATGCTTCAATCATATGATACTGCATTATTGTTTTCATACAATTAAATGGTTTTGACTTTTGTTTATGTAATATTGAAAACTGAAATGTGAGTCATGACATACAGCTTTCTTGAGAAAATACCAAACCAAAATGTATGCAGACATTCCGATGTTCAGTGTTATACTGACATATATTAGTATTACACCCACTGCAGTTTTATATTTGTACAACCCTAAATTAATCTACAATCTACTGATTTATGTAATCACAATTTGAATATGTATCTAAAACTAAGTGTAATGTGGTGTGTATTAATGAAATAGTTGAGTTTTTTAAAAATAGAAAATGCCTTTAACTGGGACTAATTAGTTTTTCTCTGAAGCAGTAAAAGCCATGATTTTAGCTGGTAATAACCAACTCTGTAGCATCTCTGATTTTATCAAAGGAACATGACTAGAAGTGGTGTACTAAAAGAGTTTTTTTCCCAGTATTTTTAACATGGGGTACATCACTGTAAAAATGCTTTAATCTGCTGACCAAAATCATGTCATGAGTAATCAAGTGATAAGATACAGCTGTTTTCATTTAGCTATCTTTCAGTGAAAATGTTGGCATGATATCCTTGAGTACGCCTTAATCACTTACACCAGCCATATTCATTGTTACTTATTAATGTCAAATGAAGTTTTTGATCCTGTGTTCATTTAGTTTCTTACTCATACCTGTGAACAGAACACATCACCGCTCATATTCTGAGAAAATCTTTACGGGTGTTCTGTTCATTTAAGAATCCAGTACAGAATATTTCTCCAAGCAGTTTTCCAGATTCTTTTTCTTCACTTCTTCCCTCTATCTGTTAGCACCTTACTTGTGCTCTGTACTCTTTTGGCTTATTCTTCCCCACTCAAACATTGCTCACTTTTCTTAACACTCCTCCCCCAAAAACGCCTGGAAAAACCTATCCCTAAATGACTTACTTCTCAGATTATATTTTATGATCAACACTTCTCTGTCCTGCAATTTATAACCTTTTATACAATATAGTAATCTTGTTTTATTCTATGACCTCCACCTCCTCCCCAGTTTTCTCATGTTCATTTATTTTCCTGGGAGACCAGCAGTTGTACTACACTAATAACACAGATACAGATTGCATTCTGTATGATAGGTGTAATCTGCATTCTCACTTCATGCATAGAGTAAGAAACATCTTATATGGATGGATGATACTTAAAACAATTACATTTTTATAGCAGTAAAATATTCTGTATGATTAAAGTTCATTAAACTATGAACATTTTCTTTGTAAAGTGTTTGAAAAAGATACTATCAAATTGGTAATTTTTTTAAAATGCCATATTTATTTCTAAAAATCATCCAACAGAGAGAGGGTTTTACCATTTGTATAGTTTGTGTACTACTTGAACTTATTTACTGCAGTGAATTCATCAAGTAGTAAACTAAACTGAACTGTCACTTTTCAATTATTTTGTTCTCAGTCTCATCTGATTTATATGCTCTGCCCCTAGGCAGTATTGTCCTTACCCACAGTTTCATCAACACAACTCCTTACAGGTGCCTCCTAAATCTACCTTACTAACTTTGACCTCTCTCAAAATGTTCCATCATCTCAACCTCTAGGGTGAAACACTGAATGAACTTTACATCCTAAATCAGTGGTTCCCAACCTTGGCCCTGGGGCCAAAAGTGGCCCGCGGGGTCTTTCATAGTGGCCCACTGCTCCCCTTCTGCTGGTTGCAGAAGGGAGCCACCATCTAAGGACTCAAGCAGGGTGTGTTGCTGCGGGGCTACAAGACCATGCAGGCTCCTTGCTACAGTCAAAGAGACAAGGGATCAGCGCACAGGGAGCACAGCAAAGCACTCTGCCTGGGTCCTTAGGCACTGGGGTCCCAGCTGGAGCCAGAGGGAGGGGAGTGATGATTTCCTGTCTCCCTGGCTGCA
Source organism: Emydura macquarii macquarii (assembly GCF_026122565.2). Classification (NCBI taxonomy): domain Eukaryota; kingdom Metazoa; phylum Chordata; order Testudines; family Chelidae; genus Emydura; species Emydura macquarii. Next base: position 15,271,941 of record NW_027131614.1, on the reverse strand, counting down.
GAAGGGAGCCACTGCCTAGGTACCCAGGTGGCACGCACTGGGCTACAACACATGCAGTTTCCCTGCTGCAGCCAGGGGATGGGAGATCAGCAGGAAGGCTGCAGTGGGGGTGGCGGCACTGCTGGTGGAGCAGCCAGGACCTACCATGCTTGAGGAGGAGCAGGACTCTAAAAATCAGTGCTTTCCAGTTTGGCCTGCACTTAGCAGGCCACCCACCATGACTTAGCTGCCAGGCCACGTGCTTTGGTGTGTAGTGACAATCACTCATCTACACTAGTGATTTGTCTATGGGTGTGTGATGCACTGAGAGTAATTTGTAGATGTAAAATAGTGAATGTAAAAATGAGCACAGTAGCATCAAAATGTTTCCTTTAAATATGTAGTGATTTGTAGTCCTTAACGGTGTGTACATCAATACATTTTTTTATGAGTTGATAGACTGGTGACCCTTCAGGGTTGTAAAAATGATATTTGTGGCCCTCAAGCCAAAAAGGTTGGGAACCAGTATCCTAAATCCTTTCTCCTTGGCAATTAAAACCCTCCACAACTCCATTCCTTCCTCCATTTCTGTTTTCTCATGTTGTCGTCTTCTGCACTCATTACACTCTTTTCAAGCCTGGTTTTTAACCACCTACTTTGTACTCTTTTTCTACTTTTGTCTTCACATCTTCTTCCATGTTACCCCCATTGCCTCTTGTTCTTGTACGCCCATTGGTCTCTACCTTCAAATTTCTCCTTTCTATACTATTTCTAGCCTGTTTAATAGTCATCTCACAGAGATATCTGCTTCAATTTGAGAGTTTCAGTGTTTTGCTTGATCTACATGGTCTATACTTGAATTAGAATTTAAACATTTTGATGCATAGATTGCCTATAATTTAATAATGAACATAGACTAGTGAATTTTACTTTGATTTATGTGCACTAGCATAATTCTGTGATATGTACATTATAAACACTGCATAACGTTAGACTCCAAATAAAACTCTTAAGTAAAACCTTTTTTTCAAAATCTAAATGTTGGGCCTAATCTACTGGATCTATATTATTTTAGGTTGTATTCTGTTAAATACTTTATATTAGCTGGTTATTAACTAGTAGGACACTAATGAAAATAGTTTATTTGTATTAGGGACTAAGCATTTTGCAAACATATAGTAAAAAACAATCCCTGCCCTAAATAGCTCAGTCTAATAACACAAGATATGACAGACGATAAAGGTAATGGAGAAGGAGGATGAAGGTAACAGTGGTAGATGTACTTATTTACATAGACTAGTTTATATGCACCATTAGATGGTTTTGAGTTGTTTAGAGATTTTTCTCATTTCATGGGTATAAATAAAGTAGATATTGGTAGTCCCTACTTGGCTATACATTAACAGTTGGTAATCTCCTGCAAGCATCATGGGAGAGTTGCTGCTTGAAGTGGTCTTTGAAGCTGGATAGAGTAGCTGGCTGACAGATTAGTTTGAAGAGTATGTATATTTCCATACATAAGAGATGGCATGGAAGAAAATGGGGAAAAAATGGCATCTTTGACAAAGTAGAAGGGGTAGGAAGCAGTGCAATGAGGTGTAAAGGGATAAGTAGGAATAGTATTATATTGTATGAGAGCAGTTAACATTGAAAATAATTGTAAAATACCTAAGAACAATACTGTGAAAGTAGCTCAATTATGTAGTCTTGTGTGATTTCTCTCTTCTGACTTTTTATTGACAATTATAAATTGAGGGAAAACATACAGTATGGCAAACAGAAATGGAGATTCAAGATCTGTATGTAGCAGAGGAGTAATATATAATTCAGGTTTATGTGAAAGAGCCAAGAGTTAATGTGCTGCTGCAAAAACTGCATGAGTAAAATACCTTTTTCTGAAGGTTTTGTTTGTTACAATTGTCAGCTCTTGGACAGCTATTGAGAGAGCTTGTTAGCTGGAATTGACTTCAACCCTTAAAGTGCCATTTGGTATGAAAGAGTGTTTGATTATTGGTCCTTCCAAAAATTTTATTTTCAGTTTGTATATTCTAATGAATTAGAACAGTGGTTCTCAATGCGCAGGCCACCTGCATCCCAAGCAGCACACAGCTGTGACACATGTGACATCCCCAGGGCTATACAGGTGGTATATATATTGTGTGGATGCCACCCACATAACACATACAGAGCTCACAATGGTAAATAGGTTGAAAACCACTGCATTAGAACTACAACACATGCGAATGTTAGTACTTTCCTGTAATCTTCCACTGTATTATGTGATTTTTTTTAACTTAAAGTAAAGCTGTTAAATTTAACCATGCAGTCTCAAACTAGAATGAAGTGTAGGAATGGAAGTTTAATAGGCATTTTTATTGTCTGTTTTGCATGCTTGTCAAGAAAAATCAGCCACACTTTTAATGCAGAGTTTATACTTACATTTTTGTGTAAAATAACACAAGTGACTATTTTGCCACAAATTTTCATTAATGCAAAATGATAGTAAAAAGAACATAGTGTAAATTTGTTTATTCAGTAAATTGTTGACTATAATTATTTACAGAAGTAGACAACAGAATTTTATTTTGAGGGTAGAGTTAAGGTAATGGCATTTTTAGGAACTGGCAATTATTGTCAGTTAATATTTTGAGCAAGGTGAAAGTGAAGCAGGAACATTGATGGTGAGCTTTTAGAATAGAATATGTATCTTAGACTGTTTGAGAAGTATAGACTAAATGTGTGGTGCTGTATATTATTATTTTAATAATAAGCTAGTTCAAGTTAAAGTGAAGTGCCAAAATGAATCATCATTTTCAGGTCTGGAATCACTAGGAAATTGACAGTGTGGCAGTCCAGAGCTGTTCAATCTCATTGTGGTTTAGAGTATGGATACAGACAGTAAGAAAGTAAGCATATTTAAAAATAAATAAATAAAGCTGAGCTAGAAATGTAATGGCTGGCCAAATATATCTGTTTTAAGTGGTTTGATTTATCCTTAAAACTTTTGAAACCAATAAACACACCTGTAGATTCAGATTTTATGTAAATTACTTATGAGTAAATTATTCCTGATAGTAGGATTCTACTCTGGACATGTGATATAATTTCTTTCTCCAGCTATTTTTATAGTATGTTTTTTGAGGAATTTGTTTCTCAACGTGCTTTGTTTACAATTATAAAGATTGTATCTGAGAATTGTTGCTCCTTTAATCTATACCATTTAGCTAGGATCAGGCAGTGGACCTTTCCTTTTAAATGACATCAACAATAGACTTTTGTGGATTACTATCCAGTGTGAATGAGCTGAACATAACCTGAAAGAGTACATTCCTTCTTAACAAAATATTCTCCTTGTCTATAGACTTGATTTAATCTGGAGTATTTTTATTTTAGATTTTTCATTAGCTCATGTCTCAAGCCATTTATTTTTGGGAAAACGTCTATTAAATATTGGTTTTGCTTACTGTTAATTTTTAAACTAAAATATTTCTACATCAGATAACTTCTGCTTCACTTCTCCCCTCCTTTTTGTAATGGTCATAAATATTTGGCTGCTGCATCATAATATACATCTGTATAAACCATTATAGTGTCAGATGTTTTGATGTTGACTCCCTTGATTGTTGAAGAAATAAGAGACAAATTTGCTTTTAACTTTTTTATTTTGTAACTAGTCAGGGTGTGCTGAGTGTTATTGCTGAAGCCCTGTTGTAGGATATGAATTATCAGCTCCTTTCAGAACTGTTGTAGTATTTTGCTATTGCTATATAGTCAGAACCTTCACTATTATTATTAAATTACTCCTCCTTCGTCATCTTAGTCCAGCCTTAACAATATAGTTATTTGTCACCATGATAAGTCTCTTTATGGCTTTACATATGATAAAAACTGAAAACTTTGCAAAATGATTGGGCATTGGCACCAATTGGTTTGCAAACTTAAATTTCTTAGCTTTTGTTAAACATTAGCTGTAAATCTTCAGCTTTCTTAGTTGCATGGCTGTGTATGTTCTTCAGAGGCTTTTGCCCAAAGAGGGAAATCATGGAAAACAACTCTCCTTTCTGCCCTTAACTTGACAAATATTCCGCTCTTTATGTTGGAACTTCCTCTTTCATAATGCACCAAATGAACACCTTAAAACAGGTTTCTTTCACTAAGTCTATTGATGGTAAATAGTCATAGGACAATAATACAACAGGTAACAGTCCAGTCTCAAAGCTGTGCGGGTCCTTTTTTAAAAGCAATTATTTCTATCTGTCTAATTTAGGTCTGTATTCTGTTTCTGCATCCTCAAACATGGAACTCAGCCAAAAATGTGCAAGATGGTTTGAATCTGCTTGCAAAGTGGTATTGCCCCAAATCCCATCCACTGGGGAGTGGCTCTATTAGATGGTAGTTAGCTACAGTGCCTACCTGTTGGATGGGGGGTAACTGGCCTTGTGTATAACACTGGAGAAGTATTGTGCATCAGTGCTGTGAAGCAGCAGATATTCTATATGATGCAGCTGTTGGAATGCCATGTAAGGTCTGTACACTTTTCATATAGAAATCCCAGTGATAGCTTTCTTTGTTAGCTTGAAGACAAGCAAAGAAAGTATTAGGCTCTAGAATTGACTTCCATCAGAAGTGGTGGAAACTTCATAACACTTAGTATCTCTAAACAAAATACTAAAAAGATAAAATTGAGAGCAATCCTGTATTTGTGAGGGAGAGGTTGGGTGATATGCAAGTCTTGTGTTTCCACCTTCTGATCGCTAGGGTATCCCAGAGGAAGGGGAGAAAGATATCCCAATGGGTAGCAGGAAGTATGTTGGGAGGGAGGGTAATATCACTTCAGGGACTCAGCTCCTGCTTCTTTTTTTCCTCTTTAAGGGTCATAATTGTAACTACAGGGCTGCAGGGGATAGAAGAGTAGGAGACAAAGAAGGGTGTGGTAAAAGCTCACATGCATAAACTTCCCATCCACCTATTAAGCCACTCACTTTGCACTGGTTCCAAACTGTTAATGGCTGGAAGGAATTGGGAAATATGTTCATTCCTCTGGAGTTGTGTGTTTCCCAGAGGATTTTGCCCTTGGATTGTGAACTTTCTGAGGTCATGGAACTTGCCTTCCTATGTCTTTGTATAAGATAAAGCATAACGTAGAGGTCCCCAAACTTGAGGCGTTCTTCCCCCCCGCTCCCTCCAAGGGAGCGCACAGGAACCTTTGGGGGGTGTAGCGCGGCCTGGGCCAGCTCCCACGGGGAGGCGGGAGGGAAGGAAGTGCCACCCAGCCCAGCTCTGTGCCCATCTCCATTGCAGTCCCGCCCCCCCCGGCAGCAGCCCTGGCTGCACCCCCAGCTCCCAGCTGTGGCCCCATGCCCGAGCTCCCATCCACAGCCCTGTTCACAGCCCTGGGCCCTTCAGCTTCAGCTCCAACCCCACCCAGGCCCCAACAGCAGCCAAAGCTTCAGCTTCCAGCCCCTGACTGCGGCTCCTGTGGGGGTGTGGACCAGGAAAGGTTGTGGGTGTGACCCCAAAAGTTTGCCATATGCCATAATGTTATACAAACTTGGTGTGCCAAATTTCATCTTGCAGTGGAAATAAAGTTGTTAAGCTGATTTCTCAGGGGGAAAAAGTGGAAATAGTACCTTGACCATAGTATTATAAATGTAAAGCTCTGAGAAACAGGGCACTTCAACACTAAACCAGTTTAGTAGGGGAATAGGCTGATTGAGCTGTGACTTGACAGTTTGATTTGTTCTTTTTTGTATAGGTTTTCTGCAGACTACAATGCTGAAATCATTTGTTTTTTTTTTCCTTATGACTGCAGGAAAAATGGTTTGCTATGACACACTCCTGCACTGTGAAATTATGCCAAGTGAGTGTGTCTGCAGGTGCTTTGTTATCACAGAAAAAAAGTGAGAATTGTAAACCATCAACCTGTGTCATTGATGAACCATAAGTTTTCCTTTTCTAAGAAGTGTTTGTAAAGCTTGAGCTAAGCTATAAGACATTATTGTGTCTTTGTTGGATTACTTTCTAGTGACAAATGTCATCTAAACACTCATTAAGATAGATGCAACAATGCAGTGTAGGGTTAAACAGGAGGAAGAGAATCTGTCTACCTGATTACTTGTAACAAGTACATTATAACATATATAGTTTAATGAAATGTTTATCTTGAAATGAAATCGTATGAGAGAAACTTATTTGCAGTCCTTTTGTGAATACTGTATGCATAAATCTGTCATCAAAATTTGTTACCTCATATGATTCAGTGACGTAGTCTTTAGTTAGTGTTTTGTCACAAAGAGAAATATCATGTGCTGGCTTTTAAATACTTCTGAAATTTAGCAAATTCCTGGTAATTGAATCAATACAAAATGTTCTGTTTCTCAACAAAACAAGAAAACAGACAGTTCATCATATAGATAACAATTTAGTAGAAATTAAGACTGAACTAGTTTTTGTTTTGAATTAAAATTACACTACTTCTAGAAAGAGTGCCTAATACAAGCTTGCTTTTTAGTTTCAGTACAAAACGGTTCGATTCATCAAAAGGATGCAGTAAATGATGATGACTTTGAGCCATATCTAAGTAGCCAGACAAATCAGGTAAGTGAGCATTCATTGCTATCTTCAGCTATATTCAGAGTTTAATTTTCTAGCTAAGTTTTCCACATCTTACACAGAACTAGGAAAGTTTATTATGCATTTACTTCCTGATTAAAAATATAATTTAATGCTTAGTATGTAAAAGCTTTAAAACATGTAATCATTTTAATAGTAACATTCTTGTGAAACTTCAAGTAAAAGAATGGAATTGAGTTTTTTCAGTTCCGTATGTCTAACATAAATATGCATATGTATGCATTCTACAATCAGAATTATACTTGACTTTTAAAGGGTTTTTTTTGCTTTAAGCGAGTTCAGCATGCCACTGCTATATCATTGAGACAATAGTTCTTTGATTCTTGGGTAGTAGTAATTGTGTGGACATAACTTCCACTGAAGTAAGTAGGAGTTTTTACACATGATTGATAGCATAATCAAGGCCCCTGAAGTTTAATATTGCCACAACTTGTAGTGTAACTTTTCTGCCAATAAACGGATGACTTCACTTTCCAGGGTTGTGGATCCTGCAACTTTCATAACACTAAATTCAGTTATTTTTTAAAAACATTTAATTCAATAATTAAGATAAACCTGAAAGTTTCAAAATTCTCTTTTTGGGAGGCAGGAGGGAACAAAGGTGGTTGAAATGGCTTTTGGGATTTTCCTTGCCTGCCTGTCTGCTGTCATGTCACAATACTGGGCTGTCTTCTGCTGGAGGAAGATGAGATGTGGCATCTTGGCAAATCAATCAATGCCACTTGTCTTCTGGAGGGAGTCTTTAAAATGACTTGAGTTATACCTTTCAAAGGACTGATGCTTTGCTTCCTCAGCAACTTTATTCCATGAGCCCTTGGATCTGGGAGTGAACTCAGCATGCAAATTCTGTATTACTTCCCTAGTCCATTGAATTGAATAGGTGCATGATTTTATAATCTCTTCTATCTAGAGCAGAATAGATACTCTTATGTCTGCCCATGAAACACTGAAATAGTGATTTTTTTAAATAGTAATGAAAACCTCATCAAGAAACAAATAAGAAAACTGCAATCATATTTACAAATTATTGTTTTATTTACTAATCTGTGATATTTTTTATTTTAAAAATACCTTAGCTGTTGAATACCTTTGCTGTTGAATGTAAGAATGAATTTGATTTGGGAGTCTAATTTTGTGTACCCAGGTTTGAACTTTTTAATTTAGATAGTATTTGTAATGTAGTATTCACCTTGTCATGTTTTATTGCTTGCTTTTAAATGTGCTACTTAAAGTGTTATTAAAACACTGAACACACAGAGAGCTCTTTTGCTACGAGTTGGGTTTTTGGAAAAAGGTTAAATGGTTTCACATATATCTAAGTGCTATAAAATATGAGGCCAATTGAGACTGGCTTTGTATATGAAGAAAGAGCTGCTTATAATAAATAGAACTAATGTAACAAGATGTGAGTTTTGCAAACTTGTACGTGTCTACATTGTAATAGTCTCAGCACTTGCAGAAAGTTTTTCCATCTCTACTGAAGATCTAGTTTGAGTTAGTTGAATAGTGTCTTCTTCACACTTGGGTATCTTTAATCTTGCTTCATATATTAAGCACTAAATTCCTCAAGTTCTTTATCAATCTATAACTAGGCATGGCAGAATTCAGGGTTTTTTATTTTGACAGATATCAATGTTTGTTTTTAAGCATTTTTTTTAGATATGGGAAATTATCAGACAATGGTAGGATCAGACTAATTATTTAATGACACTAGATATTGAGATACAAAAAGTTAGTTTTATAACCATTAAAATATACATTGTCAACATCACGTGTCAAAATATACAAATATCCTTAAAATTAAACTCTCAAGTTCTCAAGCAGCATTTTTCTTTCTTTGCCTATTTTTAAATGTCTATTATCAAAAGGATATTTTTTTGTTTGTCTGTGTGTATATGATGAAATCGGTGCTAACCGACATTTACCAATTAAAAATATGATCCTTCTGTGCCCATCTGTAATCATAGGTTAACATCACCATACCCACGGTAATCTTTAGGGCAGTGATTCTCAAACTTTGTGACCCCTTTCACACAGTAAGCCTCTGAGTGTGACTCCCTCTTCTCCCCTAGCCCCTATAGGCTCCCCGCTCCCTCTTCGCCCCTAACCCCTGCACTGTATTTCCTTTGCCCCGAACCCCAGCACCCCCACTCCGTGCCTACCTGGGGAAACTAACCTGCATGCACAGAAAGGCTGGTCTTGCTGCTCACTGCCACCTCCAATGCTGCTCATCCGCACACCTCTAGTGAGCTGTGAACAGGGGAGAGTGAGGAGCAAAGTCAGGGCTCCCTGCATCCAGGTCACTTTCCTCACCTGGGCTGCATAATGAGAGGGCAGAGAGCAGCAGCTCCTGATGCTTACCTTTTAGCACAGCCCAGATGGGGAAAGTGACCTGGATGCAGGGAGCCCTGGCCTTGTTTTTCATTTCTCCTCCTCATAGGCCCTTGGTGGGGGCATGGAGGAATGTTGGGGGAGGGGGTGAGCAGTATTTGTGTGTAACCACTCGTCCCCCTCCTCATGTTCCTCTGCCGGGAAGAAGCAGGAAGGCTCACAGCCCCACACCTGGCCAGGCTTGGGGCTCGTGACCCCGAACAACCATGTCGTGACCCCTTCAGGAGTCGTGACCCCCCAGTTTGAGAACCGGTGCTTTAGAATGGTAGGTAGTACTCTGGCTGATGTTATGAATGTAACTTTTTACTAGAGAAAAGGGTGGATTTACACTTAAGTCAACTTTGAAAAAACTAACTTAATCTTGCATGTGAAGCTCAAAAGCTTAGATATTTTTAGATAAAAATATGTTGAAGTTTCTGTAGCCTTACAGGAAAAGTAAAAGGGAACACTGTAAACAGAGCATCAACGTTATTTATGTTCATTGTCTAATGCCTGCCATTTTCCCTTGAATTATGTTGATAGTGGGAAGTTCCGCCGCTAATTTTGCTTTATTTTCTTGCAGAGTAACAGCTATCCACCAATGTCAGACCCATACATGCCTAGTTATTATGCTCCATCTATTGGATTTCCATATTCTCTGAGTGAAGCAGCGTGGTCCACTGCAGGCGATCCTCCGATGCCATACTTGACAACCTATGGACAGATGAGCAATGGTGAACATCACTATATACCTGATGGTGTGTTTAGTCAACCTGGGGCTTTAGGAAATACCCCTCCATTCCTTGGTCAACATGGATTTAATTTTTTTCCTGGGAATGCAGATTTCTCTACATGGGGGACAAGTGGATCTCAGGGACAATCAACACAAAGCTCTGCTTATAGCAGCAGCTATGGCTATCCACCTAGCTCTCTTGGCAGAGCCATAGCAGATGGACAGGCTGGATTTGGCAATGATACTTTGAGCAAGGTGCCTGGAATCAGCAGCATTGAGCAAGGCATGACCGGACTGAAAATTGGTGGGGATATGACAGCTGCAGTGACAAAAACTGTAGGTTCAGCTCTGAGCAGTACAGGTATGACAAGCATTGCAGCAAATAGTGTGCCCCCAGTTAGCAGTTCAGCACCTAAAACAACCTCATGGGCTGCCATTGCTAGGAAGCCTGCTAAACCACAACCGAAACTCAAACCTAAGGGTAATGTAGGAATTGGGGGCCCTGCTGTACCACCACCTCCTATAAAACACAACATGAACATTGGAACTTGGGATGACAAAGGGTCAATGGTAAAAGCACCACCTTCCCAGCCAATACTGCCTCCTCAGACTATCATACAGCAGCCTCAGCCATTAATTCAACCACCACCACTGGTGCAAAGCCAACTGCCTCAACAGCAGCCTCAGCCACCACAACAGCAACAAGGACCTCAGCAGCAGGCCCAGCCTCACCAGTTGCAGCAGCAACAGCAGCTGCAAAACCGCTGGGTTGCTCCTCGTAATAGGGGCGTGGGCTTCAGCCAGAACAATGGAGGAGCTGGCAGTGAAAACTTTGGCTTAGGTGTTGTACCTGTCAGCTCTTCACCTTCTGGTGTAGAGGTGCACCCAGTACTGGAGAAACTAAAGGCCATAAACAACTATAATCCCAAAGACTTTGATTGGAACCTGAAGAATGGACGTGTATTTATAATCAAAAGCTATTCAGAGGACGATATACACCGCTCCATTAAATACTCTATCTGGTGTAGTACTGAACATGGTAATAAGCGCTTGGATGCTGCTTACCGTTCCCTGAATGGAAAAGGTCCACTCTATTTACTCTTCAGTGTGAATGGCAGTGGACATTTTTGTGGAGTGGCTGAGATGAAGTCTGTTGTGGACTACAATGCATATGCCGGAGTCTGGTCTCAGGATAAGTGGAAGGGGAAGTTTGATGTTAAGTGGATCTTTGTCAAAGACGTTCCCAATAACCAGCTGCGGCACATTCGTTTGGAAAATAATGACAACAAACCGGTTACCAATTCGAGGGACACTCAAGAGGTACCCCTAGAAAAAGCCAAGCAAGTGCTTAAAATAATTGCTACTTTCAAGCATACCACCTCAATCTTTGATGACTTTGCACACTATGAAAAGCGTCAAGAAGAGGAGGAAGCCATGCGTAGGGTAAGAATTTAATTTCATTATAGTAGTTTTTCTGTAGTGTCTTTGTTTTTGGCAACCTAGTTTTCTTACAACTAAAGTTGCAGTATACATTGAAGCAGAAAGTAATGCTACTTTGTCCCACGCTAGTTATAGTGCTTTGGTAGTTGATGTAACTGGCTCCTGCTAATTAGAGTCTAAATTTTAATTCTTGTGGTTAAACCTAAATTATTTGTGGATTAACATGAACAGAACAATCCTAACATAAGTTTGTGTGTAAGACTTTTTAAAAAAATGTTTTACTTATTGTTACAAAATGAAAAAAACAGTCAGTAGAATATAATCTCCCTAATGGAGTCTCATTTTTAGTACAGTGTTAAAATTTCTTTGACAACTTTTAGTGCCATATTAAAATTAGGTGTGACACAGACAGTTTAGGGCAATGAATTACAAGGGAAATAAAGGTTATTTAATGCAGTAACAGATAAATATTTTAAGTAAAATGATTTTTTTTTAAAATCAAAATTCTAACAATACTGATCTGTAAATTTATGCTTAGGTCAGTTTGTATTGTCTCCTAACTTTTTAAATTTTAAAATGTGGAAGCAGCCAGTGATCACCTTTGCAGTGTGAGAAATATTCTTAGTAGCTCTTTAACGGTAGTGTTGTCTCAATTATTTCAACTTGTGTTGCCTGTAGAGGAAATACGTGCCTACAGCAATATAATTTCATTGGAGAAAATTCCTAAAAAATGTGCTTTGCTTTTTTCAGAATTTCAGAAAATTTACTTTAAAAATATTAAATGTAACTTTTCCTCAAAGTTGCTTTATGGTGTTCACCTATTTTGCCTTCCTTGTCCCCACTTGCCCTATTAGAGGTATTGTTGTTTTTGCATTTTTTCGTTTTTAGATTTTGCTTCTGTCAAAGCTGAGTAGTAATTGGATTTATGAAAGATTCATCTAATGGCTTGAAAAATTTACCAGATCTACTAGTCAGAATACTACTATAAACCTGTTAGCTTATGTGCTCAGATATTGCAGGGATAGGTGCCAGTATAAGAACCTGGAAAGACTGTGAAGATCCTGCGTCGGTCAGGTCTGAGAGCTTTGTTCTTGTTTGAAGCCTTAACATTCTGCCATTACCTGCCTTCCCCCAAGTTTTAATGTACATTTATTCTTAACATGTGGAACATATAGTATAAAGATTTCATACTGAATAAGTGATGTTTATTAAGCCAAATGAGGATCCTGGTATTTATACCAGGGTATTCTCTGGATCTTGCTCAGGGCTCAGTCTTTCGTATTTGCCGCTGGCTACTAGGAGTTTTTGAAGCATCACCTCATACTGGCTGCCTAGTAGTGTGGTATCTTTTTGTCCACTTCACAGGCTTCCTGGCAACTGTGAAGGAGGATTTCCATTTTTTAAATATAAAATTAATACCTTCCTCCTCTTCAGTGGCCTCCAGGCTTCTGTCAGAGCGAGACCTCTACTACAGTACCTCTCACCCAACCTCTGTTACGTCTACCTTTCTGATGAATAGTACAGGTGTTTGTCTCTTCTGCTGCTTGTAGCTTTATCAGTCCCTGTCGTGAAATTGGCATGGTTCTTGACAGTTCCACTGCTACCCCTGGTTTCTGGAATAGCTGTAGTGCAACTGATTAGTCTTGTTAATTTTACTCTAGTTCTGCTTACCATAGTTATGAGTGACAGTGGAGGCACTGGAATAGTGTGCAGACACACAAAAATGACATTGCATTAGCTTACATTCTGTTCTCTCTTGGAAGGATTTTATTTATACCCAAAAGAGTACAAACTTTTTTTCATAATGAAAGTTCAGCTTCTGCAGAAATTAATGGTTTAGGTCCCATCACTTGCTAGGGCAAACTTCAAGTTAATTTTTCAAATCAGCGTTCACCCCCACTCCACTTTACGTTTGTGTTGCCTCCTCTGTAGGACTGCCTAGTGTAAGATGGGCAATTTTAAGGTGATAGATGGCTACAAAATCCATTACAAACCTTTGACGGGCCATATATATTTTTGGAGGCTATGTATTGCATAACTCAGAATGTTTGCTACAATACAGCATGTTAACATACAGTAATACATGGTTAACTGTGAAACTGGAGTGTTCTTTAATAGAAAACACCCTTATAGCACAACTTGTAAATACAACCCCTCTCCAAAAAAAAAAAACCCAGCAGATTAAACATAATTTTTAAACCTTATTTTAGTGTGCAGAAAAGTAGGAGATTAATAAATAAAAACAACAATAAAAACATCTATCTTAATGTTTTGTCTTTGCTTCTTCTATTCTCTACCTCTACTTTGCTCCCACGTCCAAAGGGAAGGCCGTAGCCAGAGCTTGATAGCATGGGGGACATCCTCTGGGTGAGTGATGGTTGAGCCAGATGAGTGATATTGCAGCCTGACACATTGGCTCCTATGCCCAGGGTTTGCTCCATTTCCCATCAACCCAGGCTCTGTCTCTGTCCCGTAACACCCAGCTCTGGTTATTTCCCTATTGGCAGAAATGTGCCCTGACCCACCCACTCACTGCTGGGGAACCTGGTTGACTTTCAGCTCCCAGACAGTTCAGTGGGGCCACAGTAACTGGTGCTGGGTGACATTGGGCAGGAATGGTACCTGTGTTGATGCAGAAGCAGATCTGAGCATAGAGGCATGAGGCTACACAGCAGTCTACACTAAAAGACTGCACCCCTCAATAACCTAGCTCAGAGCTTGTCTACAATTGAAATGCTGCTATAGTGCTTCCTTGTAGAGGCTATACTGTGTAGAACCCCTCCTATTGGCATAGTTAATCCACGTCTCTGTGAGGCAGTAAGTAGGTCGACAGAAGAATTCTATCGGCCTTTCACTTTCTACACTGGGAATTAGGTCGGCTTAACTACGCACCTCAAGGTTGTGCTTTTTTACACTCTTCAGCTGTAAACTCTTTTTAGTTTAGATCTGGTCTCAGTCTTAAATTGTTCTTGGGCTGCAACCTTGCCTCTAGTCAGGCCGAATAAAATGATCTGGTGGCTGGATGCCTAGGTTGCCAGTTTCGGGAGGTCAGAGATGGGTATTTTTGACTGAGATCAGTACATACATAGATAGATTGCATGCTTCTACATTTGGCTGTCACGACTGGAAGGTAGTTTAAAGGTTGATCGAGGATAGAGCAGATGAAACCAAGTATCTCTGTGGTTATGAGAAACCCTTTACATGTTTAATTTTTTAGGGTATATTAAATGTCAGGGTGAAAAATATGACCATTTTACTAATTCCATGAAATTTACTTAGATGGATTATCAGTTGTGATTAGTACAACCATAGAGTTTACCATATCTTTAGTGCATTCTTTTAATGTTTCTGAAAAGTGTATGTTCGGTTTATTGAGAGAGGTTACTAAGTTTCAGACTTTTCCTATTTATTTATTTCTTTTGCTTTTGGTGCTCTAAATTACACATAATTTATATTAATCTCTTTGCTTAAACTGATACTTTGAGAGTTACTGCTTTGTGGGAGAACTTATCAAAGGAGCCAGTAATTCAAAGACCAATACTTCAGGAACTGAGGAAATTAAAAAGATGGGGAGGAGCTCTGAGTTACTCTAGGAATTCTGTCCCACCTGTGTGGCTGGTGGGTCTCACCCATATACTCAGGGTCTAACTGATCACCATATTTGCAATTGGAAAGGAATTTTCCCATGGGTCAGATTGGCAGAGACCTGGGGGGGTTTTGCCTACCTCTGCAGCATGGGGCTTTGGTCACTTGCAAATTTATAAACTAGTGTAAATGGTGGATTCTCTGTAACTTGAAGTCTTTAAACCAGGGGTGTCACTCATTTGCTATGGCGGGCCAGATTTGAATTAAATGTACTTCAAGTGGGCCATACATACCATAAATTGAAATACTAGGCATTTTGGAGCGCTGTGTCTCGTGCACACAGCGCGCACCGCCGCGAGATCTCGCAGTGTCGTTCCCTCTGGTGGCAGTGTGTGCCGCCGCCAGAGAGTACAATGCTGCAAGATCTTGTGGCAGTGCGCGCTGCCTCCAGGGGCCAGACCAAAAAGGTTGGCGGGCTGTATCCGGTCCGCGGGCTGAATGTTTGACCACTCCTGCTTTAAACCATGATTTGAGGACTTTAACCTCTGGATGAGTTATTGGAGGTCTACTGCAGGAGTGGGTGGGTGAGGTTCTGTGGCCTCAGTGTGTAAGAGATCAAACACTAGATGATCATGATGATCCTTTCTGATCTTAAAGTCTATGGATTTTCTTTATGCTATTTTCTTTTTGCAGTAAGTGAAAACCATAAAATGTAATTGGAAAAAAGCTGGTATTGTTAGTACAGTGACTTTATGTACTCTCTAAACTTAAAATCCAAAACACTGTTCTACTGTTTAATTTAGACATTTCTTATGTGATTCAGTTGTGTGATTATGCATATATTTTATGTAATAAATGAACATTTTCCAAATTGTTGGCTTTAATCTCCTATCCATATGGCTCAACTGCTGGCATCTGTAATTCCAGTGTGGTAAATTAAATAATTTAGTTGTTCTTTCTCATTCTATGACTGGCTAACTGAGAGCAAACTAACAAAGAGATAAATATTTGTCATGATGCTTTTAAAAAAAGTATGTAATACTCTGCATTCATTTTTACAGCCCTCTGCAAAATGTTTGAGACCTCAAACAGTTCAGAAAAAGTTTAGAAGTGCATGACTATCTCACTGATGCTTCATTGTACATGCATTTGAAGTATGGCTAAAATTGATTTAATGTGTACTTAAAACATAATAGGAAATCTAATGAAACTAAACACTGATTACCAAAAGATCCAAACTCTTGATCCTTCATTTAATCGTGCAAATAGAATTTTGCCTTCAAATTGGTAGATTATTTTTTTCCATTCTATGGCATAACTTCTTTCTTGTTCTCTCATCTTTTTTATATTATAAACATACAATGTAGTCCATTTTTTTATAATTGGAGAACAGTTTCAGAAATGCAATAATTTGTATCTCTGAAACTCTTTGCAATTTATGGATAATTGGGTAATCCTTTTCTTTCTAGTGCCAGGCTAGATTTTTATGGCATTATACCTAAATTGGTGTATTCTGTACTGTTGGTGTAACTACCTATTCTGGCTGTAATATAGGTTAAGTACATGCCTGTTTTCTATAGCAGCTGTGATAATTACTTTGTTTCTTTTTTAACTGTGTACTTTTCATAAAACGTGTTTTTTGCTGTTAATAAAATATTAAATACATTAAATAGCAGTAGTCAGTGATGCATTTCTTGAAGTTCAATTAAGATTTTACTGTGCACATGTAATAACAAATTTCCTTAGTCAATGATATAAACATAGCAAACAGAGCAAATTATTTATGGATTTAATTACCTTTATAACTATGCACTGTTCCAACGAACTTATTTTAGGATATTGGTTTTAAAAATTTAACAATTTAGGATGATCAATAATTAATTTCCAATAGAACTTGGCTTTGTGTTCTATTAAAGTATCCCTATTAAAGTGCAAGGAGTTTTATCTGACCAAGATGAAAGTAATCTTTTGAAATTCCTATGTTTAATGAAAATTTTAAGTGGTTGTTTACAGTCCCTGAACTCATTTGAATAAATTGCCTTTTGATATGTACAATAATCATACATTTTTTTGTGCATCCGGTTCTACTTTTCTATTTTAAACATGCAGGGCATCATATCTTTCATTAGAGCAAAGAAATTGTAATCTTGTTTCATATGCCGTCTGTCAGAAGTAATGTGAAATCATCTGAAGTGTTGTTAATTATTAGTTTGTATTGTTCAACGTTGTATAAATGCACAGTATTTTATACAAACAACTGAGAAAATAGTACTCCTGGGACAGTGTTCCAATTGAACGTAGAGGTAAAGATGTCTCTGAAACTGGTAATTCTTGAGACAGGGACAAATTTCAAAAGCATTTAATTGCACCATATGAGAAGAGTCATTATGTATGCTCTGTATTGGCTATGTAAATGCTCACCAGCAAATGCATAGTAAAGTAGAAATAATCTTTGTATAAAAAGGCACAACAGTTAAGTGAATATATTTTCTGACCAATGCCTCTGAGTACTGTTAAGATTTGTCTTCATAACCCTAAATTAGATAGCCACTACTGGATGTTAGAAAACAAAGGATAGATAGTGGACTATTACTCTGTATTCTTCTCTTGCTCTTCCTCACTACACAGTGTAAAATTTGAGCTCTTTTTAGTACTTTCTAGGGGGAAATACTGGAATACTAATTTCATTACCAGCATGCAGTAGAATACATTGATATTGGATTTAAGTGATTATAGAATGTTAAAATAAGCATAACAGGGTGGTAGTAAGGTGAAATTGTTGCAGCAAGTCAGAAAATATTGCATTTCACCTCTGGGGATGTCAAGTAGCTTGTTTTAAAGATTTGAGGGTATTCCTCTAATTGGACTCCTAAAACAGCAGTTGGAGCTTGACCCTCTTCAAAAGGTCTTTAAATGGGAGGAAAAAATAAGTTAATTTTAGATTCCTTTAGCCCCGTTGCTATCCAAAAATATCCCCCCCCCCCCCCCCCAAAAAAAAAATAAAAATAAAAATCTGACAGTACATGTAAATGTATAAATTAATAGGAAATGAAGAAACATGGGTGGGAAACATGATAGTGATGTATTGAGGAGAGGGGATTGCTTTGACTTTACCAGCCATATTGCTTCCATGATGCTTGACATCATATCTGTGACATCTAATTACTAGGATAACACATCTTTGTATGTGGCAGGTTTTTAGGACTTTTCTATGAACCCTGAGGATTCTTATACGTTCTCTGACTAAAAACTATGCTCTGCTATTACAGTGCATATACAGACATCAGCATAAACTACAGCAAGCCAGACAACACAGGATGGAGACTTTTTTTTTAGACTTGGCCAGCATGTTTTTAAAAGGTGTTAAACACTGGATATGCTATACAGCTACAGACAATTTTATATGTTTAAAACTTTGCTTAACAACAATTAGTAAAAATGTTTGCTAACTTTTTTAAAAAAATTGTCTGAAGAAGGCCTGATCCTAGCTATACTATCTGCATGGCAAATTTTCCAAATAACTAGATGCTATGTTGCCAACTGATGAGGAAATTGTCCATTGTTGTATATGGAGTTCTGATGTAACGTCAAGATCTGGTATTTTATAACTAGCTTGTTAGAAATGTATGTCTTGGGTCCCATCTACAGTTTCAAAAAACCAGATTGCAAAGGACAAAGTTGTCTTTTCATAAAATAGACTCGTCCATATATACTACTGAATCTGAAAATTCCCAGATTTCCAGTGGCATAAGATATTCATATCTAGTCCTGTTGGCATGGAGGATATCTGATCTGAGATGTACCATATCAGAATTGTACATTTCTAGCCCAGATATTTACATTTGAAAGAAAAAGACCAAACTTCTTTAATGTGGTAGGCTCTTCTTCAATATGAAAAGTGTAATTACATGGTACAATGTGTGGGTATGGTCAGAAAATGGATGCACTTTTCAAGTAAAGAAGGGTTAATTGAAAAGTGACTTACTGGAAAAAAACATAAGTACAGAAGTTCACCACAAACATATGAACATCTCTTTACAAGCAAAGAAACCCCCTACACATACAGCATGTGCCTTTTTTCCCCTTTGACACTTTCTGCTCCTGCTGCCGCCTCTCTTCTCATAATTCCACCTGTATCAAGAGCAGATGCTGGGTGAAACACGGGCAGTCGTCTAGCTTTTGTCACTTGCAATGAAAGAGTGGAACAAAGATCTACGTACACAGTTGTAGCCATAGTTGTCACTGTCCTCAACCAGGACCAGTGATTTTTTTTTCTCATGGGAATCTACACTTTAGGAAAGGTAGCTTGCAGAAGTTCTTCAAACCCTTCTAAGAATATAAAGGCTTCTGGTTCCTTCAAGCAAGATACTACCAGCAAAAGGGGTTTAAAAACTCTCCATATTGGTAAACTTAATTAAAGAATTTCTAATATCTCCTACAAGACCACAAATCCCAATACTCTGTTCAGGCTTTGCAGTTCCAAATACACTGGAAGGTCCAGCTGAGCATAACCTAATTTTATCTAGTTGTACTTATATTGCCCCAGTCTTCACTATGGCTTTTGAGCACCTCAGATAGGGAAACAGAGGAATTATTCACTCTCCCATCCTAGCTTCAGGTACACATGCAACATAGAGACCATAAATCTCATTCCTATCCACCAGATATTATCTCCACATATATGGAAAACTGCTATACATAATGGGAGATAAACTTGGAACAAAAACAGTATTTATTTTAGTTGCCTACTTTGAAAATAAAATTCTACCCTGAAGCCAAGCATGAGAAATTTTTGTTTGAAAGAAGATGCTTTAGAATGTTTTTAGTGGGTCAGAAAAAAACCCTCTCTAGGTAAAGCAGCTCTGCTATGGGGTCATTGATATGAGACTATATTCTGGCACAGCTTGGACTTGTGTAGTAGTAGGAATAAGAACTTTAATGATTGTAAATGTCATCAGACTTCATATACACAACTTCTGAAATAACTGATTATTCACTATAAATATGATTATTTTAGTAAATTTAAGGTCCTCTTAGAGCAGTTGAATATTTTCCAGTTAAGCACATTTTTAAGGGTTTATTTTCTGATACTGTTGACTCTTCCAAGAAAGTTTCTCATAGCTCGTCATCTGCACTTACTTTCCTGTGCATGCCAAGAATATTTATATAATACTCTAGGTTTAGACAGCAGTATACAATGGGAAAATGTGCAGAGCAAATAATCTGTGCACCAAGAGTTTGTAATCTAAACATTTGCATATATAGTACAGAATAAAGATAAATTGGCACTATTGGCATAATTGGAAAAGTATATGAAAGTGTCCCCCTTGACTTTTACAACCTACAAATGTTTCAGCTTTCCAGTATTCTAATTCAAGGAATACATTCAAGCTTGCAGCATCTGTTCTGATTACTAATTGTGAATGTAAAACAAATTGCCCAGCTGCTTCTGTGAAAAGACACATGATTGAAAGTCTTTTTTCTCTTATAGATTATCTGTAATGAGTTAGATTTGAAGTATAAAGGGGGAAAAGTGTTCATAAGTAACTGGAAATGAGAAACCTTACCTACGTATATATTTACACAGCCTCCACTGTAGTATCTGAGCTAACCATAACTATTATGGAGGCATCCTAGTTAAGGCTGTACCTGAAATATAATTAAAATATGGGATAATGGATTTCAGTTTTGAAAAACACTTTGGTTTTTAAGCAAGCCATATCTCAAAAATGGCTTCTTACAAATTTTGAATTTGACAAAATATACTGCAGAAGATTACTTTTTGATCAATAGTGTACAGTGCTTTGGTTTAGTTTACTGGATTTTTGGAGCAGAATTCCTGGAGGCCAGCTGTATGTATTTAAACTTTGGAGGTATGGTGGCTGCATTGAATCTTGTGCCCTCTCAGCCAAACTTTCATATACAAGCTTTGCTTAAATTAAAACTTTTGGTAATGTTGTCATGTTGAATACAATATGCTTATTGCACATCTGCAGTTACATCAATTATAGCCTCTATCAATAAAATATTAATATTGTAAATTTTCATATTATTGTGTCTAATTGTATGCTAAATGACAATTAAGTATATGCTATTTGTACAAGAAATTCTTTCCAGATAATGTTTTTCAGGAGATGCTTTCTATTAAACACTATTGGCTGTGGCTGCAGCCTATTGTTTCCCCCAGTAGCAGAAGCATGAAATGGATTTTTATTTTACTGCTGTTCAGAGAGTTCTGATTAGTAGCAGTGAATCTGGCCAGGGTGTTATTAATTATGCTCAGTTTCTGCATGGCGAAGATTTGAGCAACAGCAGATGCACATACACAAGCTGTTTGCAGAGGTAGGAAAAAACTGCATCCGTTAATATTTAGATTGTTTGGAAAGTTATCTGCAGCCATAAAGAAGTGGAGTGTCTAGTGCCTTAAATGAAAGATAGAGGTGCTGAAATTGACATCTTAAGTCCCCTTACTAGAGAGTGATTCAAGCTTGTTACTATTGCTTTGAATCTTTGGATATTTGCTTACAACCCAGGTTATCTTAAACATATTCTCGGACAAAAAAACTTCAGACTTCATACACTGTATTCCTGCTCTAAAATGCAATTCACCTTTTCACTAGAATGAGAAGACTAACTTTGATCAGATTTTTTATACTGCTTTAAAAGCAACTTGAAACATGGTACAGAGTTGGCAGCTGCAGTGCATATTTTCCTTCTTTAATATTGTCCTTCTTGACCTGGAAGGCCACCCACTTGGGTAGTAAGAATTTATAGCTCCACTGTTCAAGCTGGTACTGCTATTATTGGAGCTGAATAGTTCAGTTCATTTATATTTATACATTTTTGTACAGTGCAAGTTATCGTATTGTGAAGTAATGAGATAAGCCAAAATACAGGTATCAGAGTGGTAATTTAAGTAGTAAATAAGCATGTTTGCATGTTTATAGAAAGGATACAAGAAAGGGAAGTGACAGTGCTACGTAGGCTAACTGCTAAGGTGAGGAGGAAGATTTTAAGGTAAATATAGGAGAAATTCAGATACAGATGGTGTATCTGACATGGTCTCCTGCTCTTTTCCACTTCCAACCGAAGCTTTTAGAATTGAAGAGAAGAGACAGTGATGAAGTAATCAGAACCGAGATAGAGAAGAATAGATGGGAGTAACACCACGGATGGAGGGAGGTGGGAGTGACAAAGTTTTTAATTGGAATCAGAAATTGATAGGGAGCCAGTTCAGGTAACAGAAATGGAGGTGCAGGGTGTGTAACTTGTCTACAGCTTTCTGGACTCTTGAAGTGTAGAAAGACTACAAGAAAGAGTTGCAGTAGCCAACACAAATGAAAAAGGCATGGATAAAATATTTTTGGAAAGCTGCTGTGTATGGCAGTGTAATATACTGGCTCTGTATATAGTAGAGTTTAATTAAAGCATTTTTTTTTTGTAGAATGCAACTGCATGTGTAAATGTTTATATTTCAGTTGCAAACTAAGATTTACAAGGCCCTTTCTTTTAGTTTTGAGACAGATACTTGATACTTTAGAACACTTGAGTGGAAAATTTCTCATTGAAAACACAGCAGTTTTTAGAAAAGGCCTACGCATTCCACAAAGCCCAGAGCTTCATTTTCTTTCTCTCCGTTTCTTGCTTATAGAGATTCCTTTCGTGGTGTAAAGGACACCATTATAAGTTGATCCTGTTATGCGCGAGCTACATCCAACAATTTAAATCAATATATGCTAGTTTAGCTTTTTGGTTTTTAATGTCCTGTTTTGTATGTGTGCAAGTGGGAAGTTAATTCTTTTTTACTTTCTGGCTTTACCTCTTTGAATTCAGCCGCTGTTCAAGTGGTGTGAGACACTGCTGAGGCTCAGATTAGTGAAAAATCTCAGGGCCGTTATTCCCCAACTGTCTTAAATGTCTGTTTTAGCAATTGAAGATCATTAATCTGTTATTTCCTTTTGTTGTTGTGATAAGTTAAAACAGGAGCTTGTTTTGTTAAATTTGGTTTGTCAAATCAGTCTGAGCCTAAGTTAGCTAATTCAGAAGAAAAACTTCTTTAATGCACAACAAGCTTTTCTCTAAATGTGGTTCTTAAGGTTGGAAATTAATTGTAATTTCTGTTAAAATTTTAGTCACAAGAAATGTCATTTTTCTGTGATAATATCAATATATGGCATGGTTGTTACGAGTGTTAGCTATTGCTGAAGGAATTTACATATGCTGTCTCCTTCTTCTCTGTACCTCACTTACACAAGCAAATTTAGCTAGTTGCTTTCTGTCTTTTGTTGGAGCTGCAGCAAGCATCTTGGGATGCGATACCACTATTTGGCTTGGTATGTTCTCCAGATCAAAGAATCAAATCCTACAAAGAGAAACAGGAGAAATCTTCAAGCAGAAAGTTAAGTGCTCTGATTGTGGCTCTTCGCTCAGCTGTGCGATTAGTACATTGCATTTCACCTCCCTTGAACCAGGTTCCAATAGCAAGGCCAAGCCAATTGATTGTGCTATACTTGAGGTCCCAACTATGCCTCCAGACAGGCCAGAGGAGGAAAATGACATGGATTTCCCATACCCCCTGATGGGGTGAGGAGAATTGCATCCTTTTTTTCTTTCCTTCAGGGCAAATTCTAGGTGCAGGAGCAATCTGATGGAGCAACAGAGTTTATGCAGTGTCTTTTCTCTTCTCCAACTTACTCCCTGGCCTCCATTGAGAGACTTGCGTCTCTCATCCCAAGTCATTATCCAAGTTTTTTACGTGCTTGTAGACAGGCATTCTGTTCCCCTCTCCTTTATGTGAAAAGGGAACTTGACTCAGATTCAGAGTTTCCCTTTGCCTGTATTGCAGCTGTTGCTTACGTTGCCTTCACCAAAAACACCAATAAAAACCTACAGATTAAATTAAAACTTCAATGATGCTTGAGTTACTCAGCCTAGAATATTTTTGGCAGTTTGCCTCCCTTTTTAAGATGTCTGATCTTCTCTTGTATCTAATATCTTCCTCTGGGGCCTGTTGGACAGGAAGATCAAAAGGACAGACAGGAAGACCCTTGTAGGTGAGTGGAAATTTGCCATGGTCATTTATTCATCTTGTATGTTCAGGCTGCTATTTGGTGGCTTACAGAAATTAAAATACTAACGAGCCTAGATCTCTGTCCTCCTTTTTGAGCATGCTCTCAAGTGTCTTGGTATAGTCACTCCCATTGGATCCAATCTAGTATCTGGTTTGCATTCTCCTTTGCTGGCTTCCCTGACCTGTTAAATTCTGCCTTCTGGACCAAGAGTCTCTGCACAACCTCTGCAGAGTGCCTTGTCCAAAAACCAGGTGCTCTGCCAAACACTGTTTGCTGCATATGACTAAACTGTAATGTGACATTCAATCAGAGCATGCTGAGAGTAGTCCTCCGTGAGCAGCTTTAGGGCGGTCTGGGAGAAGGAGACCATTCATATCTTCCTTTGCGCATGGTTAAGAATAAGATTTTGGTCATGGATTCTATGATTTTCCGACCTCTGTGACTACTTCGGCTTCAGTTTCAGCTCTGGGTGACAGTGGGGTTTGGGCTTCATCTTTGGGTTCAGCCCCACCATGACCATACTCTGATTTTGTCCTTTTTGCCATGACTGTGAATTTTGCCTAATTTTACCATGACAAAATCTCTTCCTGTCTCTTCCCTGTCACTGTAGCCTAGGTCTTCAGTCTGTTTTTATGCAAAAATCTTCAGTAACAGAAAAGGGAGGGGATGGAGGTGTGGTTCAAGAAAATCCAGGAAAGGAGCATGGTCGTCTTCTTTTTAAAGTTTTTTATTTTGTTTTTATTTTGTGAGCTGTCAGTTGGTCTTTAAGCAAATCTATCCTCAACTTTTTTTATTTATCTTTATTCTCTGCAAGATACGACGCTATTGTACCAGATTACTATAAGTCCTTGGAAGAAGAACAGCAAGCTTAAATCAGTCAATGCTGTATTTTGTTGATATGTGATGTATGCAGTAGTAAACACTTACTGTACGTCCTCCCATCTGCATTAGAACCGTTCTGTTTATATTGCAGTTCTGCCACTAATCCAGCAAATAGCATAAAAGCATACCTCTCTTGTTGCTCAGCATATTACAGGGGGTGAGAAACTACAGGACCTATAAATCTGCTCAGTTTCATCTTTCTACCAGAATGTAGTAGTAAATTTATATTAAAAAAAGCTATGGTCTACAAATTCAATCTTTAACTTTGCATTTCTGAGCTTGATTACAGAATAAACTTTGGGCAGTATCCAGTTTTTAAACTACCCACAGCATACTGATGTGAAATCCAACTGAATTTCTGATGATTTAGACTTGTGAAATAAACTAGGCGATTAGAATCACAAGCATAGGAAAACAAAGTAAGAGTTCTATTTTTTTTTTTTTTAATGTTAGTGGTTTCACATGTTTAGATGGGGAATGAGTAATTACATTCATAAATTGTAGAAAAATGCATGGAGTTTTATGCATAAAGTTCAGACATCTGTGTTGATGGGAAAGTACACTATTGTAAGTGTCCTAGTGTGCAACACTCCATCATCTGGTGTGATGCTTTGTGGGAACTTCTAACAATGTGTTTTGGGGTAGATATGAGTTGCTATGGGGTCTCTAGAGATAGGAATCAAGTTCCCAGCATGCAACTTTCTCCATCCCATAATGCCCTTTGTATCTCATAATTTTGGTGCTTTTAAAAACTTGAAAACTGTTATCATGTCCCACCTCAGTCTTCTCTTCTCCAGACTAAACAAACAAACCCGATTTTTTTTTCAATTTTCCCTCCTAGATCATGTTTTCTAGACCTTTAGTCATTTTTGTTGCTCTGTATGAGCATGGAGTAGAGCAGAAGAATTACGTATAGTGTCTTGCTTACAACACTCCTGCTAACACATCCCAGAATGATGTTTGCTTTTTTTTTGCAACAGTGTTACACTGTTGACTTATCTTTAGCTTGTGATCCACTGTGACCCTCAGATCCCTTTCCAATCTTTGCTAGGCAGTCATTTCCCATTTTGTATGTATGCAGTTGATTGTTCCTTTCCCAAGTGGAGTACTTTTCATTTGTCCTTATTGAATTTCATTCTGTTTACTTCAGACCATTTCTCCATTTTGAATTTTAATCCTATCCTCCAAAGTACTTGCAACCCCTCCCAGCTTGGTATTGTCCGCAAACTTTATAAGTGTACTTTCTATGCCATTATTGAACAGAACCAGACCCAGAACTGATCCCTGTGGGACTCCACTCAATATGCCCTTCCAGCTTACTATGAACCACTGATAACTACTCTCTGGGAACGGTTTTCCAACTAGTTATGCATCCACCTTATAGTAGCTCTATCTAGATTGTATTTCCCTAGTTTGTTTGTTATGGTCATACGAGACAGTATCAAAAGCCATACTAAAGTCAAGATATACCATGTCTTTTGCTCCCCGCGCACACTATCCAGAAGGCCTGTTATCCTGTCAAAGAAAGCTATTAGGTAGGTTTGACACAATTTGTTCTTGACAAATCCATGCTTACTGTCCCTTTATCGCATTATTATCTTCTAGATGTCTGCAAATTCATTGCCTGATTATTTACTCTATTTTTCCGGGTTCTGAAGTTAAGATGACTGTTCTGTAATTTCCCAGATTGTCCTTATTCCCTTTTTTATAGATTGGCGCTATATTTACCCTTTTCCAGTCCTCTGGAATCTTTGGCGTCTTCCATGAGTTTTCGAAGATAATCGCTAATGGCTCAGGTATCTCCTCAGTCAGCTCCTTGAGTATTCTAGGATGTATTTCAGTAGTCCCTGGCAGCTTGAAGACATCTAACTTGTCTAAATAATTTTTAACTTGTTCTTTCACTATTTTTGCCTCAGATCCTACCTCATTTTCACTGATGTTCACTATGTTAGATGGCCAATTGCTTTTTGGTGAACTTTTTGGTGAAACAGTCATTTAGCACTTCTGCCATTTCCTTCTGTTATTGTTCCTCATACCTTGAGTAATGGGCCTATTCTGTCCTTGGACTTCCTCTTACTTCTAATGTATTTGTAGAACATGTTCTCTCTGTTCCTCTTTCTTCTCCTCATCAGGGTCAGTTGTGGAGGGAACAAACCTCAAGACTGCAATAGCAGCAGGTGCTGATAAAAACAGATGTATCGTTGAATTTACAGTCACAACAGAAAGGAAAATTTGAGGTTTTTTGTTACCCTTCTCTGCACCTTTTCCAATTCTAATATATCTTTTTTGAGATGAGGCAACATGGATTTATGGTGTCATATTTTCTGTTTTATTATCTATCTCTTTCCTAATGGTTCCTAACATTCTGTTAGCTTATTTGATTGCTGCTACACATTGAGCAGATGTTTTCAGGGAACTATCCATGACGACTCCAAGATCTTTAAGTGGTAACAGCTAATTTAGACCTCATCATTTTGTATGTATAATTGGAATTGTTTTCCAGTGTACATTATTTATACTTAACAACATTGAATTTCATCTGCCATTTTGTTGCTCAGTCACCCAGTTTTGTGAGATTCCTTTGTAACTCTTAGTTAAGTCCAGTGTTGACTGCAATCTTGAGTAATTTTGCATTGTCTGCAAATTTTTGCCACCTCTGTTCACCCCTTTCTCCAGATTATTTTATGAATGTGTTGAACAGCACAAGTTCTAGTACAGATCCATGGGGACCATACTATTTGCCTCTCTCCATTGTGAAAACTGTCGATTTATTCCCACCCTTTGTTTCCTATCTTTTTAACCAATTACTGATCCAGGAGAGGACCTTACCTCCTTTCTCATGACTTCTTACTTCGCTTAAGAGCCTTTGGTGAGGGCCATTGTCAAGGCTTTTTGAAAGTCCACGTGTACTATAGACTGGGTCATCCTTATCCACATGCTTGTTGATACCCTCAAAGAATTTTAATAGATGGGTGGGACATGATTACCCTTTACAAAATCCAAGTTGATTTTTTCCCATTGTATGTTTATCTGTGTGTCTATTTCTGTTCTTTACTGTAGTTTCAACCAGTTCTTTGATGGTATCTGTTATATTTTGCATTTTGCTATTAGTCTGGTCAATTTCACTTCCTTGTTCTCACACTGGGGCCAGGCCTACCTTACAAACTTTTGATGGTATGGCTATGCTGGATATGGGAGTGATGAGGTGTGATTTATGACCAAAATAGCTATCAGCTAAAGCCCCTTGTGTACATGCTGCTAGCAGCACTTTGTTGGTATGGTATATTGGTATAGCTATACCAGCAAAGCCTTCCAGGTATAGGCCTGGTGTAGGCCACTTGTGACTGTTTGCATTTCCAACACACTGTGCAGTAAATATTCAAATTAAAAAACTAAATACATTCTCACAGTTTCCATTAATAGATTTTGCAAATTCCCCACCCCCTTGAACTTTTACAGATCTTTTTGGGCCTGAACTAATAAGATTTTCTGTTTACATTGCAATGGCTTTTTGTCAGACTGCTGCGTTATATATTCCCCTTTGACTTTTCCTCCCCTTCTATTAAAAAGTGCATAAAAAGTTATTTTGCCCCTTTCTTTTAGTGATTATTTTGATCTCAAAATGGAAAGCAGATTCAAGTTAAACCAACTACTCATTTTCATGACTTTGAATTTTGGAAAAATGGGGTGGGGGGGGAGGACGGACAAAAATTGTCTTGGTACAGCATTGAATTCATAATTCTGAGGATAATTTCCTGCAGAGCATTTTTCAGCTGGTGAGCCTTCAGTTGATAACTTGAATTTAAAAAGAAAACTGAAATTGCATGAAATGTAAGGCAACTGGAAGAGCTGAACACAAGTTGCTATATATCAGTTCCACATGTTTGTATATTCTGGATTGATGCACACGTTTCCAAAGATTGGATGTTTTCCAGGTTTATCCCCTTAATTTTATTTTGTTAGTATGTGTAGCAAAGTCTGTTTGCATGCACGAAATCTGGTCACCATGTGGTCTATCGCCAGCAGTTATCATTAACCAGCTGTTGCATTCTCATGTAGCTTTAATTCAAATGCTAATTACTCTCCATGCGCTGTTGATAAACTCCACCCTAAGCACAGTAACATCACTGCTTGCGATAAATTCTAAAGTGAAACAGCCTGCATTGTCCCTTGGCAAAGAACTTCAATTGATTGAAGAAGCTTTCCATCCTGGAGTGTCAGAGAGAAATTTGGCAAAGATTCTGATTGTCGGAATCTGAGAAGTAAAGAAAAGGATATAGGTGAATGGGAACTGGGACAGAATCCAAACAATACACTGGAAAATGTTCCCAAGTGAAGATGTTCTGTTCTAATCATGGAAAGCTTGGGATAAGGGTGGTCTATGGTTTGGTCTGTCTTTACTGTTTGAGAGCCAAATCACTGTCCTGGGAACTGGATATCCATTTTGATCTCCCCTGGTCGTCACGGTGGGAGAAGGGAATTGATATTCAATAGAATTTGACTTTCAGTGGTTTTTTGGGGAAAAAATCAATATGGTCTACAAAGGTCTCTTTCTGTTTGTTCATGCTGTTGTACTAAAGACTATTTCAAATAAATTTGAGACACATTTTTCTATGCACTTCATAATGAGATCTCAAAATTTAAAACCAGGCAGCAACAATATAAAGTTTATTCGCGCACACATTTAGGAATTGAAAATATGCAAGTAGTAGTATGGGTATAGGAGAAGGAGGATTTTTAAAATCTGCATCCTTTTGTTTTCTGATGAAGACTGATTTTCCTGAGACTTATAAATTTGGAAGATGCC
The DNA here is from genome assembly GCF_026122565.2 of Emydura macquarii macquarii. Taxonomy (NCBI): domain Eukaryota; kingdom Metazoa; phylum Chordata; order Testudines; family Chelidae; genus Emydura; species Emydura macquarii. Next base: position 15,242,441 of record NW_027131614.1, on the reverse strand, counting down.
TTATTTCATTTTCTTAAAGCAACAAATATCTTCAACGTAGCATTACTTTTTAGGTTATTCTTTTTAGAAAAAAAAAACCTTGAACATGAAGTGCAATGTTTGATTTAAGTACATTTTGAATCCAGAGGCTATGTATAAAAATGCAAATAAGCATTAGGATGGTCTCTGTTTATATGCTGAGGCTTGGGTGGGAATGGAAGAGACTCTGTAGCAAATACATCCTTGCCATTACTTCCATGAGTTAGCTCTTTTTTCACAACATTTGCAAGTCTAATGAAAAGTATTTCAGAGATGCAGTGTTGTTTAAAAAACAAAACCTTTCCAAAATGGAAATCATTTGGTCTTGTGCTCTTTTTCACTTTCATATTACAATACTGCTCTTTCAATGGAGGTCTGCTAATGATACATCAATAAGCTGTGACAAAATGTGCATTAGTAGGCTATTTTTGTATGCCTTTACACAGTAAGAAACGAGCCAAAGGTCAAGTGCCTTCAGCCACCTGAGAAATGCACGAATGGTTCATTAATTTCCCATTTAAAAAAATCCTTTCCTTTGCAGGCTTCAATGCAATGTATTCTGTTGCTTTAAAAAGTATCTCCTAATAAAATGAGAGAAAAATGGGAAACAGAAAATAGCTGTCCTGCTATTTAAAATAGGCTTGTTCAGATTGTAAGCTCTTTGGGAAAGGCAAGGTTTCTTGTATGTAGCATCCAGCACAGTGGGATCCTGATTAAGGACCCCAGGCACTATTGTAATAGAGGTAATTTGCACTGTCAAAGCAGTCTGAAGTAGGCAATTTGGAAGTCAGAATCTGGCCCATTGTCTGTAGTGGTTGTATTTTGGGTGGCGAGGGTCTAATTGTGCACCAGTGTGAGCTGCTGCAAAGGTGTTGTATCAAAGCACCAAACTTCTTTGAACAGTCCATGGCCTCAGCCACACTCTAAACTCTTTTTAATAAGAGCAGCTTCAGTCATATATGGCTACTGTGTACCTTGTTTCTTGTAGTCTGCCTTCCTGGAAGCATTCATTCAGGATCATCTATTCTTTCCTGCCTAATATAAATAAATTCAGGAGCACTGTGTAGCTTCAGCATAGTATGCGACAATCAGTCTTCAGATGCAAGAAGTTCCTTGTGTTCTCATTCTAGCATCATGGTATTCTTTTGTTGAATGTCAGTAATGTGTAGCAAAGTCAGTAAAAATTAGAAAATTATTATAGTTTCCTCCTTTTAATTGTAATGAAAATTACCTGCGAGTACAGCAGGAGCCTTTCTGTATGTGGACTTTTCCAGAAGAATATTTAAAATGTTGAAAATACTTTCACATACTGTGTAATACACTTACCAAAACATAGGTATATATGCGAACACTAAGATGAAATGTCAATCATAGAAAACAATTGCTGCTTCTGATTTCCAGGTAAAAAGAAATCCTCATTCATTCCCACCTCCCTAGAAAATATATATATGAAACAGTAGAACATTTCTCACAGCTTTCTTTCAAATAAAATCAGTATGTGTGCATATGTTTATATATGGCTGTTTATATGTAATAAAGCATGACATGGACAGTGTTAAAAATAGAGCACTTGAAATATGTTCCTTCTATACCAGTCAAGGGTAGGAAGGAGAGTTTTGGTCATAAACTGATAGAGATGCAGAACAATTTACAAGTTAAACCATCAGGTATTGAGAGAAATATTTTCCAGATACATCTTTTTCATGTTTGATAGCATTTTTTTTAGTTGGCATCAAGATATTGCACAAATAGATATTTGTAAACTTTTGTATTAAATGGATGTCATCTCTTTCATTTTTGTCCTGTGAGTAATGTCTTTTTGCTAACATCTAGTGTAATATCAGTTCTGTATCTGATATGGCCTCTGTTGAAACTTAATCCTGTTTCTTAAGGGGATGGACTTAAGCAGATATGTTTCTTCTAACTCAAATGACTGTGATCAGTGGTTTTTAAACTTTTTGTGTTGATGACCCCTTTCACACAGCAAGCCTCTGAGTGTGACCCCACCCCCTCCACGGCAGCTGGGACTGTCAGTCCTGCCTTGCACGGGGCTGACAGCCTGAGCCCTGCTGCTTGGGGGCTGACACCTCATGACCCCCATGTAACTACTGCGCAACCCCCTGAGGGGTCATGAGTCCCTAGTTTGAGAACCCGTGCATCAGACTGTGTTCTGCGCTATCACTTTTCTCCTATTCACATTTTTATCTGTAAATAGCAAAAACAATTTCTACAAAAATGGTAGAGAGGTTTTGTCCCAACCTTCTGTAGTCTCCGTTCCTTCTTATTCATATTTATTGGTGCATGTGGACCTTAATTATGACAGCTACTTTCGTAGGAAGAGGAATACAGTATGTGCAGAGGTAGTGGCGGAGAATTCATCCAAAGCTCAGTGAAATTAGTAGACTTGCATTAACTTTGGGCTTTGGATGAAACCCCTGGTGACTGTCACATTAACACTTTCAGACTCCAGAAGTGTAGCAAATAAAAAACTTCAAGGAAACTTAAAACTGTATTAATTAAATATATAGTTCATTTTGATGCCAAGTTAGGTAGCAAATCTAGGGTACTTTTTTTTTTCTTTGCATGAATTCTGAATAGCACCTTTTTTCTTCCACTGTGTTCATTTCATTCAGTGGTATGTCTTTTTAGTGGAAGCAAATATTTCTCTAGTACAGTGCCAAATGTAACAGTGGGAGGTGTTTCTTTCAACAGCTGTATTTGTCATTTAAACAGACTTTTAAAAAGTCATGCTGAACTAAACATTCTACTTGCCTGAATACATACAGAACATTGATTTCATTTCCTGTAAAGCATGCTGCATTCTTTAATGAAGTTGACATGCTTAACAAGTGACCTTATTACTGTTCTAGTGGGGAAGACATAAGAATTTAATGTGAAGTTGCTTGTTTTAACTTTCTTTTTTTTTTCCCTCCCACAGGAGAGAAATAGAAACAAACAATAACTATATGGATATGTCCTGCTAGAATTACAACACTAATGATGTAGACTCTGGAAATGCCTAATATGTCTAAGAAGACGTTATTAAAGCTTTTTTCTGCTCAAGGTGACATCTTTGAACACTTTAACACGAAATTGACTCTTCTTGTAATGGTTCTCATCAGTGCATCTGCCCTTATACTCTCTCACCAAACACACTTGAGAACTGTAACTTCGTCAAGCACTTTCTGTCCTGAAGCTTTTACCAGTATCTGCTGTCTTTTGTATTTATGCATCCTAGCTAAGGCACAGGAGACTGAACGAATGCAAGGATTCATTAACTCTTTGAATTTGTTAAATACTAACAATTAACCGTTAGAAGTGGTTCAATGATGTGAGATTCACATTGCTTCAACTTATTTTTTCTTTGTTGTAATTTTTTTTTTAATTGTCAGATTTTAGCTATTCAACAGATTAAAAGCAAAATCATGCCATATTTAGTCCTGGAGTAAAACTCAAGTCTAAATGTTCATGTGAAAATTATTGTAGTAAACTTTTAATATGGCAAAGCAACTTTAAGATGCAGTTTAGCCAAATGAAACGTAACATGAAATTATATTAGAATGACATTTCCCTTGTTTCAAACTGTTTGGTGTAAGAGAATATTAATATGCAGCTTGGTGGACAGCACCAGTTAATGCACACTTCTTTATTTTTTCTGTAATATGTATACCGAAAAAAGTGCATTTGTCTGAGGAACTGTTTGTTTGCTACCACTCAATGAATCTCAGTTTTGAGTAAATGTACCTCAGTCTAAATCAGACTTTTTATGATCTTTATAACTACATATAAAACCTTTAATTCCTATTTCTGGGTGTTTGCAAGCCTGACAGATTGCTATCATGGAAGTGAAAATTTACTCCTCTAGGTGATTCACTAGCTAAATAAACATAATTCTTGTTTAGCAAGCATATACTGTTTCTCAACTTTTTTCCTCCTATTATCACAGTATTCAGGCATTCTTTCTACTCAGAATACTTTTGGGAAAAGACTTTGATAAGTGGATCAAATCTGTGTTCACATCCAAATGTATGTGTTATTGGCTAGAGCTCTCTAAGTGTTTAAGATACTATATTAATCTGAATACTCCTATGCTAAATTTTTCATTTACCTTTTGAAAATTATTTTTTTAATAAACTGTTTTTTAGCAACATGAATTCTACCTGTTGGAAGATCAAAAATGTTAAGCAGCTGTATGAACTGCATAAAATACTGAACAGTCTATACAAACTCCAGAGATAGTTTTCTCTTTTTAGAACAGCAGTGTAGAAGACAGATATGTTGAAGCTTAAAATAGCAGTACTGCAGATTTGAATGCCTTTGGTGTGTCTTATTATCCAACACAAATGTTTGCATTGTGTTTGGAATCTCTTGCATTTACAACAGCTTCTAGTCAGCTGAGTTCTGATGTTTAGGGACAAGCATGGCTTTTAAAATAATATAGGCTATTTTACTGTATATGCACTACTTTTTTCTCTTAACACACACACACACACACACACTATGAATATAAAATATGAATAAAATGAGTATTCTTTACCCATTGATTTAAAACATGTTGCAGTCCCTCAGTAAAAATGTAATTCAGTACACTAGAACATGGGATATAAAGTGTTATGAATACATATGTTAGCTTGTCCCATTATTCTGAATGTTCAAAAAGTAATTTCATCCAGCGGTGTGGAGAAAGAAGCAGCTTGACTGAAATGCCGAGGGGTATACGGAGGGGCCAGGAACAAATGGGGTGGACAGAAAGGGGCAGGCTGTGTTTGTGTCATGGAATTACATGCTAGGGGACTAGGGCAGAAGGATCTATAATCATTGAGCACAGTTCCCTTCAGGACCTGAATTGGAGCCCTGAACCTCAGCATTCCTTCATTGTCTAACAAATAGCTATATAAAACAGTGGCAAAATGTTTCATCTCTCTCTACTGGCTAGTCTACAAAGGAAAATAGCCCACCACTGCTACCAGCTAGTGTATTAGCTTAAGTATCAGATATTGATGCTGTGAGTCTAAAGGGTATAATCCTCTTGATGATCAGTGTGGACATCATTGTTTTTCCACATGATGGAATTTGTATTTTCCATTTGGTTTTTAAAACAATTTAGGATATTACAGGGGAAGTGAGGGGACTAATTTGCAAGTCAAGCATTCAAAAATTAGGAAATACCAGAATCAAGTTTGTGTGTTCTTAATTCAGACCCAGTGTTAGCCTTTAATTATATGATCACGTACTATTTTTTCCCACAATAACCCCGCCTAATTCAGTTTACAGAATGCATGGTTATAAATCAGGTTGTGTGTGGTGAATGAGGCTATACCTCATTTGTAGAAAATGGAAGTTATGAAGAAAATGAGGTGGGATTGCAGGAAGAGAGAGGATTATCTTCTTCTGGCTACGGTAGTTGCCATAGAGTTCCCGAGTGATGTTAGGCAAGTCACTTAAGCCAAAAATTTCTCACAGGTGGCCACTAACTGTGTGTTCCAACTTTCTGGATGTCCAAATTGAGACATACAGGGTTTGATTTGCAGAAGTGCTGAGAATTCTCACCTAAAATTGCAATCAATATACTTTGAATATAGAAAGTGCTGTAAAAATACTAAGAGTCTAAAATCAGATAGTGAGTGGCCGTGGGCACACAAAATTAGTGAGTAGTCAACAATTTTGGCCTTAATTTCTTTGCATCATTTCATCTGTAAAAGGGGATGATAAATCCCTCCTTATCTCACAGTGAGTATTGTGAGAATAAGTTCTCAGATGCTATAGTGATGAGTGGCATAGAAAAGTCCATGAAGAACATACTAATTCCGTAGTCAGTGCAGGGTTTGGATGGTGTGCAGTAAATAAGGCACAGGGCTGCACACAAAATGAGGATGAAATATTGAAATAGTTACCTATTTCAGTGAGCACCATCCATTCTGGGGACTGAATTAGACAGGAGCCTGGTAGAAAATATAGTAAGTGATCATGTAACTAAAGACTGTCATAATATATACATACAAGAGGGACACATTAAGATTGCATGGGCAGCCATAATTCTCCCATTCTGTAGCTTTTGCGTACTGTTTGACTTTGTAATTTCAGATTTTTTTTTTAATGAGATGCAGCTTGTCACTTGAATGCTCAAACTGCTGGCCTAACCAAATGTGTGCACTATTTTTCTTTGCGTGACTTCTGTACTGGGCAGACTCTCACCTAGTATCACTTAGGAAAATTTCAGCTTGTCAGGTCCCGCATACCCTTAGGTAACTTATGAAATTTTTGCATTTAAGCAAGTTTTCTCCTTTTAGAGCTAGTCTCTTCTTCCTGCTTGATCCTATAGCAGTGACGTCCTGCTGAATTCATGACTGCAATGTTTAGATGCCAAAATTCATTGGAAAAAAAAATTCTCAAAACCCAGTCTGTGGCACCAAACAAGGTTGAATTGAGGAGAGAGCTTGATCTAATGCAGATAAATGAAATAATAAAGGTGAGACATTTTCACCGAGTCTGCTTTGTAAAGTCTTTGTGAGGTTACTTTTTTTATAGTTGTGAATTCTCACATTTCAAATAATTCAAAAATAAATGTACCAACTTTCTCTATGTATGGGTGCTGGTTTATCTTTCCAGCAGAAATTTAGTTAAATAAACACTGCCTTGTGAATTCCAGTGCAGTGCTAGCCGCCTTATTTTGGTCGTGTCTAGGCTAGGCTTTCAAAGTTATTGGTAAATCTGTAGCAAGAAAGATATTTAAATGGTTCTCCAGATGTTGCTAACAGTTTGAAAACCTAGTGCAGACCTGGCCTTTGATGGGTGGGGGTGTGTGTGTGTGGGGGGGGGGGGGGGGGGAGTGTGTTTTGATTTTTTTTGCAGCATTTAACTTTTTTAAATTAATACTTTACATTTAAAAGGCATTCAAATGCCTAACATTGTTCATGTGCAAAGGTTTTTAGAAAAATAATCAATATAAGCAGGTCCATCATTTCAACTCATTTTGCTGCCATTTTAAGAAAATGGGAGACACCTGTTTTCAGTAACATCTGTGTATTCTTTTGCCATGTGAAGATCCTTTATCTATTTTTCTGGTAAAATTAAAGAAAAGATTAAGGGGGAAATGGTTCATTTAACTTTATTCATAGCAGAACATGGGTGTTTGAATTTTGTTTGTGAATTAGAATGCAGTTAATTAGGTGAGAACTTCTGTTTGTCATGAAAACTCACTATTTGGTCTTTTTTTAGTCGTTGTGAGGGTTTCAATAAAGAGAATCTGTTCATGTGGTTGACTATTTCAATTTTCTCTTAGATTTGTAGAAGTAAAATGTACCTCCTGATATCAACATTTGCTTTTAGTCTGATGTTATCATCAAATTCCAAAAAGAGAGAGATTGTTTCTGAGTCATAAGGAATTTTTGATAAATGTTTAGGCTTCTTTTAAAATTCTTATATTGGTATATAGGCTATACACTTTTATAATTAACTTTGTCTACTGTGTCAAATTTGTATCAGATTTCAGCCGTTGAGGATAGTTTGTTTTTTGTCCGGATTATATAAACTCTGAAACAGATTTATATCGATGACCTACTACAGTGCCCAGCATAATGGGCCCCTAATCCACTCTAACATTGAGACCGTAATAGATTTTATTAATAACTCCATGTTCAGATTTCCAGAACTTGGCGCTACCCTCCTCCCAGCTATTGGATTTCTCCTTCACCTGATTTTCCCCTGTCCCCAACAGAAGCCACTCATGCCACAACCAAACCAGAAGCACACAGGCTGGGGCTTCTAGCCTTTAATTCCAAGAGGATCCCTAAGGTTAGGTGAGTCCTCTTCCAGATAAGATGTGCAAGAGGGAGACAGCAAGAGGCTTTTCATTCTCCCTCCTCCCTGCACTTCCAGGTAATGGGGAACTCCTGAGCAGGACAGTTCATCTTCATATACATCTGCTGCCTTGTTTGGGACCCGATAAGAGAAACACAGCATTGGCAGCTCTCCGCCATATTGGTGATTGTATGGTAAGATTACCAGCTCCTCTTTGCATATTCCTTCTGTGGATGGATCCTGGCAGAATCTGCTTCTTTCCAGGCCCATAGCAGCACAAAGTGCCTCCTTTTTCCCATGATAGGCAGGTAGAGATGCATTCCTGTCATAATTTGTGTGTATGAACTCAGGCTCATGTAAATTACCCTACAATGTTAGTCTGTTCCAATAAATATTCCAGTGTTTTGGTATGGAAGATTGGAAGGGACATGATTTCATTGGCATTTTTAAAAAAAAGAATATGGTCGTTTTTACTATAAAGTTTGGGAACATAATTTTTTCCCAACCCAAATTGGGTGTAATTCTGGTTGTCTCTTCAATAAAGGTGATGTGGGTAAGTCAATGCTAGAATGACAACTTTTACCTACCCTTTCATGTGTGTCTGCAACTGTTGTCCTTGGGCTAGTATACACTAAAAATGAGCTCAACCTAGGTAGGTTGCTCAGGCTATGAAAAATTTCATGCCCTAACCCCGTTATAGATTAAATTAGGCTGATGGAAGAATTCTTCCGTCGACGTAGGTACTGGCTCTTGGGCAGATGGTTTTAACTACGTCAACAGAACAACCCCTCTGTTGCGTTAGGTAGCTTCTACACCACAGTGCTATAGTGGTAAAGTTGTAAATGTAGACATAGCCTTAATATTGCATTAGCAACTTATTTTGTACCCTTTTGTCAACACAAAGAGGAGGGAAGACCCAAATTGCAGCACTGTGAAACTCTTCAACTTGGTTTTAAATTCACTCACTTGGTAGACTCTCGCAATGTTCTGTGCTGTTCTATAGCTCTGTAGGCAGTTATGCAATACAAAACAGTTCCTTCGCATTGACTGAACTAATTTAATTGTTTAACTTGGAATTTAAGTGTTTTTCAGATTCACAGCAACTCTTCCTCATTGATGGACAAACTGCCTGGGAAGTCTTGTATTTTAATACTGAATTGCCAGCATGTAAGTCTTTTTCCTTTTTTGTTTTGAAAATGGTTAAAGGAATTTTCTTTAAATGTTTTTTTAATCACCTTTTAGGTTGAGACCAACCTTTGGAAGTTGCAAACCAAATAGTTCTGAGCAAACAAAAATGGGGATTGTAAGCTGGGCAGTTTACAAGTCTTAGCTATTAGCATTCCAGCAAAAGGACAGGAGAAGGAGAATGGGGGTTTCAGTTTCTAGTTGCCTAGCTATATAACATCTGCTTTACGGACATTATTTCTATATGCAATTGTTGTTTAATACCTCCGAACAGTTGCAATGTTCAGATAAGCAACCATGTAGTGATGTTTAGTGTTTTTAGAAAGGAGAAAGGTCGGAATCTCCTGCTAATCACTATAGAATTGTTAAATAAATTGGTTAAAATTCAGGCAATCACTGTGCAGCATGACTGTAATGTGCTAAATCAATCCTATTCCTATAGAAGACTGCTGCTATTACATTCTGAATGTGATTTTTCTGACTTCAGTCTGCCTTGCCAATTTGTTTTCCACAGGCTGAGCTGGTTCACAGCTTCTTTCTCATGACATACTCACTGCGGCTCATGATTTTGCTGTTTCTTCTGGAAATGTGTAAAATTGTGCATTTAATTTCTTCACATTAAAAATTTTTAAAACAATTGCTATTAACTTGTACTGTATTACGTTCAAATTCAGATTTAAGGGTAATGCAAGATCTTTGTTGTACTAATTTTCCTCATGTTTAGTTTAAAGGAGTTATGTGATCACACTGAATGGCTAGCAGAATGATGTAGAGAAATTTTAAGTTCTTTGAATCTGTGCTTATTTTAAATAGTAAAATACTTACTGTATCTGACTTTGTAGATTACTGGTGAGTATTGCTAGCTTGTTAGAAAACTGGGTTACAAAATCAAAGGCTGAAACAGGAAGAGGATGAGATGCCGGGTTACCAAAGAAAACGAAATACCGTATAGTACAAAGGAGGGTAACAGTAGCCAAGAGTGGTATACTGAAAAACTCTTTAATGGTTCAATAGTTCACTTATGAATGCTGAGAATTCCTTCTGAGCAAAGAACTGGTGTGGATGATGAGTAGGTATGGAAATACTTCATAACTTCCCTGTATTCTAAATTCCTAATTTGATCATTTTTACATGTCAGTTTTGCAGAGTTTTTCACTTGTAATAAGCCATTGCCCTTTTTTCTGAGCTTGAATCATCATTTAAACTGGATGTGTTACCATGCAATCCAGATTATTTAAAATGGCTGTCTCATTTTATATTTTTCAAATTAACCTTATTTGTATAAAAGTTTTGAAGATTCTTTGCATTCATCATTTTGCTTGGCTCTTAAGGAGTCTTCTAATATTTATTTGTAGATGTCATCACAGATTACGAGATTCCTTCATTAAGTCTCAAGGTCAATGAACATTCTAGTATCCTCGGATTATACTGATGATATTACTAGGTATTTATCTGATTAATCTGCTCAGGTACCAAGGGTTGATATTTATCTTAATAGTTAAACAAGAAAGCATATTGGTTTTGTTCATTGAGTTCACCAAGACGCAATTCCGTCGTTGACTGTGATTGCTTAATACTAAATCAATTACAAATAAGACATTGATATACACTTGGGCAACTTCCGTTGTATTACTGATATTTTAAAATAAATATTGTAAGTATCTCTGCTGAGCTGTAGCTTGAACACTCCTTGACTGCATGATGGTGTAGGCATTACAACTTTTGGTTAGCTTTCACTATGCTACATTTCCGGCTCTGTTCCTTTGTTTTGTTTTTCGGCTTTTAATTTTTTTCCTCTTCCTTGCAGTTCCATTGATCATACGTATGCCAAGTAAAAAATCAATGATTAGTTGTTGAATTATCAGGTTGGAGTAAGTTGTGGGGCAATTGGAAACAATTCAAGAAGGAAGAAAAATAGATAGAATTTTGTGATCAGCGTACCCCCAAAGAATAGAAAAGAAACCATCCAAGCCCAAGATAAAAAATAAGAAAATTCTGTCCAGGTATACAGAACAATGTTTTACTACGCATTTTGTAGGCACAATTATTTCAGTATGGAGCCAAGTTATTTATAATTCAGGCAAGTAATAGCTAGCTGAACTGAAACTACAAAGGTAAAGAGAAGTAGAAAACTAGAACTACTGCTCAAATTGGAAGAGGAGACATAAGGGTTCCATGCTTTTCTTCAATTTTTTTATGGTGTACACTTTTTCCCTCCCTCCACCCCCCCCACCTCCACCCTCCCCCCCCAGTGCTCCAGAGACAGAAACGTAAAACAGGCATGAGGAAGAGCAAAAATGTAAGTGGCCAGTAAAAGATGTAGTTCATGCTACTACTGTGTGTGTTCTAGGTATGCTTGGTTCATGCTGTTGGCAAAGCCACTTTTTATTGAGGGTCTCCTTGTGTTTTAATTTTTTTTCAAAATGTTAACTTTAAATGAGCTTTTGATATGAAGCTGCCAATGACTTACAAACTAATCCTGATGGACAGTAGTAACTGTTATGTAATGGACCTTTCGGGAAATGACCTAACGGCTTGGGTTATGTCTATTGCCAGGAATGTGAAATACTAGCTCTTGGGAGACAACTTCGCCATAGTCCAGCTACTGTACAGCCTCTGGAATAGAGAATCTCACCAACAAGATACATAAGAAAAATACCCACATTTTTTTCTTTAGTCTTTTAAGGGTCTCTCTCTCTCACCAGTCTTGTGCACTGTATGTTAGGGGAGATACACGCAGCTAGGCCTTTTTATAACAGGTATCAAGTATGGATAGTGTAACTGGTATATGTATTTTGGGATAAAAATGCCGGAGTGTGTGTCCATCTGTCTGCCCTAATGTACAGTTTGGTGAGGTAAATCCTTAAAGGTTTTTCTGAATTTCTTGATCAGCCCTCAGATGTTAGCATATAATGTTTTAAGTCTTAATCTTTTTTTTTAATATTTCCTTTTCTTTTCCTCTTGAAGTTTCCTATTGGACATGTATCCTTTTGCCATCAGCTACATCACCAACTCCATAGACACTTAATTACTGGCTGTAATCTGAGTTGTTAATCTGTTTTTCTTCTCCCCTAAACACTGTGCTGGGAGACAGCAGTGTTCTAACACCTTTAACCAAGACCATGTAGCAATGTATAAGTAAAAGAAAGTATAATATGAATGTGTGTGCTGTACTGATAATTGTGATGTCACCAGGGGGAGGAGCTTAATTATTACTCAAGTTTATCCCATGAAGAAGCAAAATTCATAGTTTAAAGAATCAAGAAAAACAAGGTGTTTGAGCATAATGCTGTCGTCGTCATGGTAATGGTTTTGTCATGTTACGTCTTCTAAAATGAGGCGGCATCTGCTTGGGAAATGAGAATTTTTGACCAAAGGTTACTTTCTTAGCTCAAAAGAGCAGGAGGTGGACAACTGCGTCTAAGTCAGTGATGGAACATACAGAGAGCAATCTCCTTCAGTTGCTATAAGGCCTGGTAGGTAACCAAAACTAGCTCTTCAAGCCAATACAATTTGTTTGTGGACTTGAAATGAGTATGTAGCTTTTAATTGAAATAGACAAGAGACAAAGTGGGAGAAAAATATTGTCCCTATTCTACACAGAGCCAGAAACTGAACACCCTTCCCCCCCCCAGATCTTCTGTTTCAGTTAAGTGTCTTATTCACATTATCCTTTTTCTCTGCAAATGAGGCCACTTTATTACTGAAGGGGGGGAGGGGAGAGCGTTAATTTTGCTTCAAAATAACTCCTTTTTCTTAGAGAAGGACTCCTGGGTGCCTGACTGCAGCACAATATTATGCACATTCTCTTCTTCTACCTGTAATTCTCAGCTCAATGAAAACGACAAACTAATAGTGACCCATTAATATGAAGCAAAAATGATGGAAGAGTAAGGATTTAATCTATTTGACTAAGAGGAAAGTGGTAATTGAGATATCTGATTCTGAATGAGAATATTTTCATCTGATCCAGCAATTACACGTGTCCCGCAAAAACACAAGCTGAAAGCTGTGTAAAGATATAATATTTATAAATCCAAAGCTTTTGGACCAAATTTGACCTGTGTGTCCTAAAAGAACACTGGAATAATAATATATTACATTACTATAATGGTCAGAACAAATAAAACAGACTAGAGCTGACATTTGTGCTTATTGAGTTGTATTGTACTGTCAAGTCATTCAGTGTGATGAAAAGTATAAGGAGAACTAGACAAATTGTTTTTCCACCTTGTTATCAAATATTAGCTGTATCTTAATGTAGCAGTGAGCAAGTAGTGGAAAATTTCCCCAATATTCATTTTAAATTTTAAAGGTAATGTAGACCCAAGTGTTTACAATCCATTTGTTCTTGCAAACATTTGAATGACCAAACTTCAGTCATTTGAATATCACAAAATACATATTGTTAGTTTGAATGCACAAATGTTTGTGACTTCCAAGTTGTAGTGTAAATTTTCAGAATTAATTTCCATAATTAGCCAACAATACAAACAGCATTGCAAGCTGTGCTCTCATTTCTGCATCTCGCTCTCTGCAATCAGCCAACATAAATCCAATTGCAGGATTGCTGCCTCTATATTTGTGATTTGTGCAATCCATAGACACTACAGAACAAGAGAAACTTGTGAATAATCATAAATTAATAGATTTGAGAATTTTGTGATGTTTTTTTGGGTGGTTGTTGAACAGGAAAGAAGGCAAATTACTCAATTTATTGTGTGTTCATTTAATTAATAACAGCACAAATGTTAAGTATATAATAAAGACTTAGTTTAATCTCATCACAGTATGTATCCTGGAAAATGAGGTATACAATTATTCTTTAAAGGAATAGTGTCTGGTGATATATGGACCAAAATTTACACGATGTACACAAGTTTCCACAAAATCAGGAAAAATAGAAATGTTTGCATTGTTTTAAAATTTAAATTGTAGTTAAACTAATATTTTCCAGCAGTGTTCATAGGATTGTATTAATGCACAAGATCCTGAAAGCTAAAATGAGGCTATAAATAAAAATGAAGCTGACTGGTTTGCCTAAGATGAGAAACTGGGGGGAGAGGAAATGAAAAAATATTTCACAATGTTTACTTCTAAGGTATTTTTAAGTTGATAAAGAAACATTTTCTTAAAGTAACCTGACGGAACCCTTTAAAATATATTTACATATATTTAAATATAAATACAATGATTAAACTATACAAAATTCTTACGAAATATACATGTAATATATAAAAAAAACTGAATGGGTTGCCATTTATCAGCTTGTGATCCTTTCTATAAAGACATTTTACTCATTTAATTGAATATTAATTTCTCTAAACTACTACATCAATTAACATTAAACTAATCCCTTTTCACTTACGAACCAGTACTTTATCTGTGCATCAATTTATCTGATACATTAGTGAAGTGCTTAACATATCTTAGATTGTAAGATCTTCAGGGCAGGGACCATCTTTGGTATGTTTGTCCAGTACCTCGTCCAGTTGGACCCTGATCCATGACTGATGCTCCTAAGTTACTGCCATTCAAATAATTTTTTTTAAAGCACAGCAAAAATAGTGATGGACATTTCTTCTGACTATAAACCTGCATCTTGCAGCCACTTGCACATGTGAATAATCTTGGGAAGGAGTTTGCAGTAGTTTCTCACTAGCAATAAGTGTAAATTCAGCTTCTGCCCTTTTAATCTAGTTTTTAGTTCAAAGCACTTTTTCCCTCTTTCCCATTTAATTCTTCATGTTCCTCTGCTGGTCTTATTAACCCTTTAAATTGCAGGAGGACAATAGATTATGAAATAGTCTATACAAGGATGAGATAACTGAGTATAAAAGGTGTTTATTAGTAGTGAGGCTCATCAACAGTGCATATGTGGCAACCTTGTTTTATCGTTATGCTGCATACAACAGAACTTAACTGCATTTTTAATTTAAACTAAGTAAAACTGATGTAATAAAATGAAGAGAAAGTGATGCAAGTAGTTACAAGGAATAGCTTTCACAACTCATTTATAAGGAGGAAAATTCCATGACACAACTTTATGCCTTATTGATAATCTGAATGTCTGTAGGTAGAACAACTCAGTTGGAAGCTACAGGGAGGATACAGGGAACATTCCAAAAAGTAGTAAGTTATTCGCTGAGTTATTTTCCCCCAAGAAACTTTTAACCAAATCAGGTGAGAACTTCAGTAAATGATGCATGTTCTACCTAAGAAAATATGAACTTCACATGAAGGAGGTTTCAGTTAGGACTTGTATAAACAGGAATATATTAAGGGAAATGTGTGCTTCAAATCCAGGTTTCTACACAGTGTCTTTCCACTCCTGCCAGGTTCTAGAGCTGCAGGTATCAGTTACAGAGAGAATGAATCAACTTCTAGTCTTTAAATATAGTATGTTGCTTCCATCCTTCTCCAGAGAAAGCAAACTGAAACTATCTACAGTACCTATAAATATAGTAGTTATATGGAGGCAGATGCTCCCACTGGATCAACTGTTTTGTCTTCACAGAGACATAAAATGTGCTTGAGGTTGGCTTAGTCATTGATTTCAGATTTATTAAATCTATTTTACCTTCCACAGGAATTATTGATCTCTTGGACTGTGTTCCTGTCAGTTTGCATGGAAATTAACATAAAGACCTGTTCCCATATGACAGTTGAATACTTGACTTTTAGCTGGACAATTACTATTTAAGCATTAGGGAAAATATAGTCTACCATATAAATACTGGAGTATGGCAGCCATATTTTCCAGGAAGCAAAAATTGATTATTGGAGAGGATGGGACAGATGCTACCTTTCTGAAGTCATCAGATTTATTTGCACCTTGGTATTATGTATTTGCACCTTGTCTATATGTTGAAGTGTTGTTGTTTTTCTTGATACAACTATCAGTTTAAATTCACACCTTGTTATTCCAGGAGACCACATCTTTTCCTCCTCCTTCCTCCAACACTCAGAACGAAAGTGGCTTTTTTGGTCTAGCTTATGCTTGAGAAAGGGTTTAAGTTAAAATGAAAAAGGCATTCTTATACCAAAATGAGTGTCCATACCTATATAACTGGTAAACTTTGCCATGTAGACTTAGCTGAACCCTGAACAAATGCCACTAATGAAAGGTGAGGTGTTAGGTGCATTGGCAGATCCTCTTGGTTGGCAAATAAGCTGGCTATAACCCACTCCTTTCATTGGCAGCAGGGCT
Organism: Emydura macquarii macquarii; assembly: GCF_026122565.2. Lineage (NCBI taxonomy): Eukaryota > Metazoa > Chordata > Testudines > Chelidae > Emydura > Emydura macquarii. The sequence goes on along the minus strand of NW_027131614.1, from coordinate 15,226,228 downwards.
CAGTAGACCCTTAGCCTGTCCAGCTGCTATTCCACTCACATGTCTGTGCACTCTGGAGTTTCCCTAGTGTTTATGCTTTGTGTGCGCCAAGCTTCTGACACTGAAGCCTGGAATATAAATGTCAGGAGAGAGTGACTGGACTCCACTTGTGAGCCCATGGAACAGACAGTGAGCTATGTGGTATTGCTGACAGTGAAATATTCAGTTCCTTTGAAGACGTACATTTGTATTATACTTCAATATTCAGATGTGTAAATATACCAGAGACCATCAGGCAGTGGATTTGTATAGAGTTCAAACAGTTCATACCTGATTTAAAAGCTTTTAACACAGGGCTAGTTGCAGCTCTCTGATCCTGTTCTACTCAGTGTTGGCATACTGCAGAGTTGCTGAGGAGTTACTGGGGCTCAGTGTCCTTGTTCTGGGTAGTGGACAGCTTGATTACATAGTTTTGGTTTGGTTTTGTTCTGCACAGGACACCTGCCTCATTCAGTGCGTATGTAGGACAGTGCATATGTCACGGCAATAGTGTAGTGAATAGATTTGGTGTCCAAAGTATCCTGCATCAGTCACTGCTGAAGATGTAGATTTCTACTGGAAGAGGAAGAATAATTTTGTTGCTATGCACTGGACTGGGATGCAGGAGATCAGGATCCTACTCCTGCCTCTGCAACATCCTTCCTGTATGACTGAGCAAGTTATCCAATCTCTGTGCCTCAATTTTACATCAGTAAAATGGACATATTTCCTGACCTCACTGGGGTGTTTGAGAGTAAATTCATCAAGCTTTGCAAGCCACTTGGGTACTATGGTGATGAAAGCCTTCAGGAGGTTCGCTGCCCTGGTCGTTCTGACATACAATCCTGCACCATTAGTTGCAAATACAACAGCTAGATGATCCTGAGTCAGTGACCTCCTTGCAGTTTCATAGCCAAGGAAAGAGCCTGGAAACAGATGCCACAGCAGCATTTAAAGTTTGCATTTCTCTGTTCATCTGAGTAACCAGGGATGGCTGCTTGTTTTAACTAATCGCTGTTTTTCCTGTCCTAACCTCTGCTTCAGGTGTTGATAGATGTAGTGGTGAGACTGGAGCAAGTTCTCTGTTAACCTTTGCGTTGTGTTTTAGGTTTGGTGTTTCAATAATTGTTTTTACTGATGGCAGCACAATCACTTCCACATTCTCTGCAAACCAGGAATGTATTCGGAGGTGAGTGCATTAGGAGCAGAATGGGAATGAAGATGGAACTTTTACAAACATTAGTATTTTTTATCAGACACATTCTGGAAGATAAATTAAACCTCGGGCCTGTTATTAAATATTAAATTAAGCTTTGATTTCTATGAACAGCACTGGCAAGATACCTCAGTTGACCCAAGTTTTGACTCCTATTTTGTTATATCCTTTGAACACTTATAATGTATATATTTTTAAACAAATGCCTTTATAAGGTGCCTAAGTCTGCAATACAGCCATTTGTGCCTGCAGCCCAAGTGAAGCAGTCTGAAGCAAATACACCCCTCCCTCCCTCCCTCCCCCCTCCCCCGGGTAGGCTTTTACAGCAAAGGAACCAAGATTCTAAATTGAAGAAATATGGGGGATTAGACTGTATCTTTATATTTATAACATAGGAACACATTAATATTAATCAAACACCCTTAACTTCAGTCTTTTTAAAGTCTCCCATAAACCTCCCTTGTCAGAGATTGGGAACTTCCAGTTCAAGGAAGAACTAGAATTCTGTCCATGTACTTACCTGGATTTTTTTTCTGGTAGAATTCAATCCATACACATGAACCAGTAATACTACAGAGAAAAGCCATTTCATATTAAAAACACTTCCTCATAAAGGAAAATGCCCTCAATTTGCAATGTTTGTTTTTCTTTAAAAAAAAAAAAAGTGAAAATAAACTGGAGAGGAGATAATAAATGGGGTGTTATTGGCTAGGTGTAAATTCATTTGTCTGTTGAGAAATGATTTCTCACTGCACCAAAGAGGAACAGAGGGAACAAAAGGAAGAACTCAGATCAATAAAGGGATAAGGAAAAACCCAAAAAGCATTTTTTTAAGCCCAGGATGTGATAAGGATGGAAACAAGTTACTGATTTCTTGAGGAAGGTGTCCAGGAAAGAAAGTCATTGGGCAAAATTCAAACGTAGTGTAAGGGGTGCCATACTATGAGGTCTAATGGACTTAAACCCTCTTACACCAGATCTGAATTCATACAAAAATGATAAAAATCATAATTGTGGAATATGGGTACAATATGGGTATGTGTGGAGCAGCCAATTCTTCAGTTTCCTCCTCAGATTATTGAGATATTGGCCTGTTCAAATGTATTTAGCTGTGTGTTTGGTGCAAAGGATGCTACAGTGGCCAAGGAAATGGACAGTAACACAGAAGGAAGATGCTTGTCTTTTGGATGTGACAGAGATTGCTTAATTTAGAAGCATGAGAACATCAGAAACAGGACAGTGTTCCTGGAGTAAATATAGTCTCCAGTTTGGTGGTGTCAAGTGATGAGCAAAAGGCAGGCAGAAGTAACGGATGAGGCAGACTCTGACTAGTATGGAAATACTCACTACACTTACTCCATTAACCTCAGGAACCACACATGCTTTGAGGAAGCATTTGTAGACTGTGTCAATAAGCAAAGGATTTTCCTTCAGCATTGTCAAGGTCAGGGGAGTGTTGCTCATGTAGGAAGTGCTACTTTTGCTAAATGAGGAACCTTTCAAATGTCACTGAATTATGGACTATCCCAGGTTTCATGATCCTAAGGCACCCTTATTTACCAAGTATTTCAGTGTTCTGCAGTAATGATCCTTACAATGCATCTTGCAAGAATGATACTGCCATGTTTGGGGTGAGCATTGTAAAATATTAGTGTCTTTCTTATGAATGACTGAGTCCTATTTCTCAATTATTGCAGGAAATGAGGCCATTGTAAATGATGAAATCTTCAGCGTTTCCAAAAATCCTAGGCATAATGGTCATTTTGCTGTCAAAAATTCCCTCTCCAGATCCAGTTTGGAGTGGTGGGGGCGGAAATGTTATTCTTTCTAACTACTTTTCACCTAGGGCCTGATCCTAAACCTAATGAAGTCCAATGGAAGCTTTGGATCAACCCCCTAATTGTGTAGTTGGCACTAAGCTCCTTAAAGTGCTAATATTAAGAGTCAAAGGCTATATCTATGCTGTTGCGTATACTTGCTTACTGAACCTGGTACACGCTCACACCTGCTGTGTATATACACACTCAGTGTCTACATTATGCTGTGCTGGACACGTGTATAACACGATACATAGGTATATACCTATGTTCACACTGCTGCTGTTACGCAATGTTAGTGCTGCCATTTCTGAGGTGATATACCAAGCAGACCATATGTGTTGCACAGACACTTTAGGAACTGCTTTGCTGTGTGATCATGTTACTGCCTCCACCTTGACACATTTGTCAGTGGCAGTTCTTGATCAGGTTGTCCCCCATGTTGTTTCCCACAAAAGTGTGTGGGAAACATGAAGCAATGGGATGATGGTCCTGCTCCTTATTGCAGGAGAAATGGTTAAGCAGTGGAGTAGATGGTAGATGAAATGCTAGATAGAATTTGAGAAGAATTTTCTGACACATCAAATACAGCTGATCTTGAGTCTTATCAGCTCACAAGGTACAGATATGGTGAATGCCTGTATTGGCACAGTATGCCTTTGGGTGCAGCAGGGCTTCAGGTGCAGAAGAACCAGCATGGTGGCATGGGATCATATTGTTCTGGAAACCTGGGATGATCAGCAGTGGCTTCAGAACTTCTGAATGAGGAAACAGACCTTCATGGAGCTGTGTGAAGGAGCTTTCATAAAACTTCCAGCACCAGAACACACAAGTCTGGGAAGCCATCCTTATTCAGAAGTGGGTTGCTTATGGCCCTGTGGAAGCTGGCTGCACCAGTCAGGTATAGATCGGTTGCATACCACTTTGGGGTTGGTAAGTCCACTGTTGGGTTGTGATTGTTCAGATTTTTGAGGCAATTAACACTGATTTACCCACAGGTGGCTGCCATAATAAAAGTTCCAGAAATAATAGCTGGATTTGAGAGGATAGGGTTTCCAAACTGTCCAAGGGCCATTGATGGCACCCATATCCCAGTACTTTGCCCACTACAAGGGGCAGATGAGTATGTGAACAGAAAAGGGTGCTATTCACTCATTCCGCAAGACTTAGTGGACCACTGTGACACACTGTACCCCATGTACACCCTTATAGTGTGATTTGTGTATCATTCATGTTCACCCTTATAATGTAATTGTGTATTGTCTAATGCAAAGTATGCCATGTAAGGTGTTTTTGGAATGCTCATGACATACTGAACATTATTGTTATGGTAGCATGTTTCCTGCAATGTCATACATATGTGCAGATATGAAAATCTGCTATGTCATATCCCCAAACGTGTCTCATGTGGCTTGGATAGATGCAGACAAACACAAAGCTGTGGTTCTATGCCCAGCAGAGGCATGTATACAGGAGCAATGGACTGGTCTAAGCACCTTTGAGCACTTTGGCTCAAGAGGGAAAAATCACACCCATTGCCGAACATGGACGATCACCTGACTCCAGGGGATGTCGAGGAAACTTCTTAAAAAGAAAAAGGCATCTTTTGTCTTGGGGCTCTCCCTTGAAATCTCTCTCCCAAGTGACATCAAAGACTGGCACCTACCCACAGGGAGGAGAAGCCTGGTTACAAGGCGCATTGGAACCAGCCTGGGTGGTAAGCTAATGTCAGAGACCGTAAGAGACTGAAATATTAATCTTAGTTTGGGAGACAAGTTATCTTTCAGTTAATTGTGAATAACTCCTGGACTCATTATTAACCTTTTGATTTAGATTAATCTGACTTAAATTCACTTAATCTTGCTGTAGTCAATAAACTTATTGTTTTATCTAAAACAGTGCATGTGAATTGAGTGTATGCAGAACCTCATTTAGAGTGACAGCTGGTGCATATCAATTTCTTTGATAAATTGATGCTCAAATGTAAATGAGCTTGCAGAGTCCAGCATACAGCACTGAACCCTGCAGGACGGCAGTTCCCAGGGTTGCATCTGGGACTATCTATCCCATGAGTGGCTGGCCAGAAGCACTCCATTAGGTCAGGGACCAACTACTTGCAGGAGGCTGGGCATGGGCTGACCCAGGAGTGGGTAGTTCACACAGCAAAGGAGGGTAAGTTGGGGCCCAGGAGTGAGGAATTGGGATGACACAGCTACACACCAGTCCAAATTACAGGTGGAGGGGGAGTATCACAACCACACAGGTAGATTCATGAATACATACATGCGAAACACTGGAAAGCTTCATGATGCTGGGGTGCTGAAGAGATCAGGCTTGTATCTGAAGGGCAAGAATGGTCTTTGTTCCCCAGAAATGATCTTGACTTTGTAGAAAAAACTTAGTTGGTTGTCTAATTGTCCCATCCCAGAAATGATATTGTCCTATGCCAACTCTTATTTTGGGGGATCCCACCTATGCGCTCCTGAGTTGGCTTGTGGAACTGTACCCTGACATAGTGAGCCTGGAAAAAAGGAATTCCATTACAAGCTCAGTAGCTGCAGAAAGGTATGGAAATACATATTTGGTAGGCTGAAATTTCGTTGGCACTGCCTACACGCCCATCTGGATGCAAATATGGCAAATGCTATTCGTATAGGAAATGGGGAAAATTAGTCTTGGGGAAAAACCAAGCATGTCTCTGGTGAGAGGTTTAAGGGGTGAGTACTTGGTGGGGTTCTGTAACTCCCACAGGCTCATTGTTCTTTTTGGTGGTCACTCAGGGAGTCCCACTGGGTGGGGTTTTGGATGCTGGTGGAGTGTGAGGTCCTGGGAGTCCTGCAGGAACCATATTCTCCCAATCACTTAGGGGAGTGTTCTTGAGGCAGTAGCCTCCAGCTCATCAGTATCCTGCTATTGGCAGCCTCTGACAAAGGTCCTGCCACAAAAGCTCCTACTAAGCCTAAAAAGGCTATGAAAAAGCACTTTCAAACTTCTCCACAGAGAAAGCCAGGTAAGAAAAAGTGCTCTTCAGCCACGGAGACGTCTTCAGTAGTGTCGGCACCGAGCATGTTGGACTCAGAGATGCCAGGACTGTCTGGTACCGCCAGTACCCAGAGTGCTAAAGACCCTAAGTGGGCAAGTTTTGATAAAGGCTCAAAGGGAAAAGTGAAGCCTGCAGCTTTGGTACCTACGGAGCCAAAAAGATATTGTACCAAGCATCTCAACCTCACGGCAGTCTATGGCACCATCTACATTGCATAGCATAAAATCTTTGGCATCGACAACAGCAACTCGTATGTTGGGATAGCCAGTTACATCTACATCAATATCATCCCTCCCAGTACCACAGCAATTTCTGAGACAGAGATCTATTGGTCTCATCTACTCCAAAATTTCCTGTCTTCCGTACCAACGTTACTCCAACCCACTCAGTACTGAGTCGCTTGAGCACTCCACTCAGGTCTGCCCCCCTCCCTCTCCAGTGAAGATGATGAAGGGCAAATGTATTCACCCCATCATTCCTCACCTGCTCACTCACCTAGACTAGAACCATCACATCATTCGGGCCATCACTCAAGCTGTGGAGCACCCAACTGGTATGGGTGCCCTGGGGCACCACCCCCCATGCTATTCCCACCACAATGGCCCTACTGGGACCTGTGGGTTGTATACAGGGCACAACACTGGAAACTCCCCTGCCCACCAAGACTGAGGGCACAACGATCCCCATCATCAACCATGCCAAGACTCTCAGAACCCCAAAAGGAGGTGACAGAGGAGACCGATGAGGCCTGTGACCATAAAGACTCATCACCACCAAACCTATCATCATTTTCCTCAGATGAAATAATAATGCCCTGACCACCCACTTTAAATAATTCCAGGAACTCTTCAGAAGAGTAGCAGAGTCCCTGGACATATCCCTGGAAGAGGTACCTGAGTCTCAGCACAAACTGCTGGACATTCTTCAAACATCTACCACAGGAACGATAACGTTGCCTGTTAATGATGCTATCATGGAACCTGTCAAAACCATTTGGTAGACACCAGCAACAGCATCACTGTCATGTAAGAGGTTGTACAAAAAATACTACATACCCTCCAAAGAAAGTGAATTTTTGTTCATGCATCCCACACCAAACTTCTTAGTGGTAGATGCAGTAAATGAGAGGGGAAAAAGCATCATAACAGGACAACCCCCTATGACAAAAACTGGAAGAGGCTAGACCTCTTTGGCTGTAAGGCATACTCATCCTCAACACTAAAATTCCAGATAGTGAACTACAAAGGTCTTTTATCAAAGTACACACGCACAAATTTTACTAAAATGGTAGAATTTATTGACAGCTTGCCAGATGATTAAAAAAGCACAGATCAGGGTCAGCATCATCCAAAGTCACCTACTGCTAGGACAGCAGAAGAGCCCTCACTCAATTCTGCAAACACAGCTGCAGGCTCTATGGCTACAATAGTGATGTGCCATGCTACATCTTTCAGGATTCCCTGGAGAGGTGCAGGTGACTGTATAGGATCAGCCATTTGAAGACCCAAAACTATTTGCAGCCAAAACTGATGAGTCCTTTCATACTCTGAAAGATTCAAGGGCAACTCTAAAATCGCTGGGCATCTGTATGCCCGCAAATAAAAAGAAACAAGGCAGGTATTACACACACTCCACCACTCCACACACACATTCCACTCACCTTACGCACAGCCGCACAGATGATATGACCAACATCATAAACAGAGACAAACCAGATGACGACAAACACCAAACCAGCCTTAAACATCTCAACAATCTACCTCGAGACAGCAATTTTGAAGGTGGTGTTGAGAGCACAAGACATCCACAAATTCTAACAATGAAAACACACGTCATCTCCAGACCATTCACAGATCAACTGTCACCCTTTTATCAAGTCTGGCAGAACATTACAGCAGACAAATGGGTATTGGAAATCATCGAGATTGGTTATTCCAACCTTTTTATCTCCATCCCACCTATCCACCTCCATCCCTCTTCAGGGACCCCTCTCATTAGTACATGCTGCAACAGAAAGTAATCACCGTATACATCTGTGTGCAATAGAACTGGTAATGCCACAGTTCAGGGGGAAGGGTTTTTACTCACATTACTTTCTAACACAGAAAAAGACGGGGGGTGGAGGGAGATGGAGGCCCATTCTAGACCTAAGGGGAGACAACAAATTTGTCAGAATCAAAACACTGAAAAATATTGACAATTAGCAACTATAATTCCAGCTCTAGAAAGGAGAGATTGGCTCTTTGCTCTTGACCTCCAGCACACACGGTTCCATATAACAATCCACCTGTCACACAGAAGGTTCCTAAAGCTAACCTTAGGAAAACAACACTTCCAATACAAAGTACTTCCTTTCAGACCGTCAGCTGCCCCAAGGGTTTTCTCAAAAGCCTTATCACTGGTGGCAGCACGTTTACGCAGACATGGGATTATGATAGACAACTGTCTGATAAGGGCACCGACACAACACGAAGCGATAGAGGCTACTCAAAGCACAATTACCCTATTCACGAACCTAGGATTACAAATAAACAAAAGTCAACAGTGATGCCAGTCCATAAATTAGAATTCATTGGGGCTTATCTCAGTTGCCCAACAGCCTCCTTACCTCGACAACGCTTTACCGCTCTAGTCAACTTAATATTGACTGTTACAGACAGTCCACAAACATCAGCCAGAACCTCTCTACAATTAGTAGGGCACATGTCAGCAAGAACATTTGTAGTCAAGCACGACAGACTTCACATGTGAGATGCCTGCCAGTGTGGCTTCAAACAGTCTACACACCACATAGGCAGCTCAACAGACTCCTCACAATGCCATACAAGGTAAAGGATTCTCTAAGATGGTGGATGCCGTCAAAGAACATCTGCACAGGAATTCCTTTTCTACAAAGAACCCCAAGCATGGATAATCATGGATACCTCCCTAATAGACTGGGGAGCGCATCTAGTCAACAACATGGTCCAAGGTCAATGGTTCACATCGGAATCCAGCCTGCATATAAACTTGCTAGAACTAAGAGCAGTCTGAAATGCATGTAATCACTTCCTAACACTAATCAAAGACAAATTGATTGGATTCTAATGGACAATGTGATATGCATGTTCTATATAAATCGCCAAGGTGGAGCAAGGTCACGCTCCTTATGATGGAAGCAATGCTGCTCTGGAACTGGTGCATCAATCACAACATAGACATATCAACATCATACCTTCCAGGATGTCAGAACACAACAGCAGATGCACTGAGCAGAGACTTCTCTCAGAATCACGAATGGGAAAGGGACCCTGGAGGTCTTCACATGATATTCACACAATGGAGGTTCCCTACCATAGATCTATTTGCAACAGCACAGAGCACTAAGTGCCCACAATTTTCCCTCCACAGAGGGACTGGGACCCAACACCCTAGGTAATGCTCTCCTCATCAAGTGGGATGCAGCTTTAATGTGTGCTTTTCTGCCTATACTGCTCCTAGCCCAAGTCATTCACAAAATCAGGAGGGATAAATCCAGAGTCATCTTAATAGCACCTACATGGCCCAGACAAACTTGGTTTCCATAGCTCTCTCAAATGTCGATGTGCTCACTGTGAAGTCTTCCTCAAATACCTCATTTCCTCTTCCAGGATTCGAGACACATCCATTACCCCAACCTGACGATCCTGCACCTCAAGGCATGGTTAACTCCATGGCTCAGAGAAAATGAAACATCTTATTAAACAGCAGAAGATCAAATACAAGGAAGACCATTCATAAATGGAAAAGATTCTTCACATGGTGCCAGAATAAACAGTTTATATCAACTTTCTCTCCTTTATCAAGAATAGTGGATTACATATTGGAATTAAAAAAACGGGGGCTCTCTACAAGCTCCATCAAAGTGAACCTGGCAGCTATCAGCTTTCCATGATAGGGTGGATGGGGCAGCCATATTCACCCATCCAACAGCCAATTGATTCCTCAAGGGCATTAAAAATACCTACCCTGAGATAAGGACTCCAACTCCAAAATGGGACCTCACCATGATCTGACTAGGACTCATAGAAACCCCGTTTGAACCACTTGTCACTTGATGTTTACTTATTTTTTCCTGAAGGTGGCCTTCCTCTTTGTCATCATGTCTGGTAGATAGACGCTTGGGAGAATTAGGTGTCTTAATGGCTCACCTTCCATACCCAACTTTCTTTAAGGACAAGGTTACTCTGAGACCACGTCCCAAATTCCTACCCAGTGTTGCCTCTCCGTTTCACTTAAATGTGCGTATCCACTTACCTGAATTTTTTCCAAAGCCTCATGCAGACAAAAGAGAAACAGCATTTCATATCGTGGATGCCCAAAGAGCATTAGCCTTCTACATAGACAGAACAAATATCTTTTAAAAAATCACCAAGATCATTCGTTTCTGTAACAGAATGATCAAAAGGGGAAGCTATTTCGAGATAGACTATCCAAACGGATATCAGGATGCATCCACTTTTGTTATCAAAAGCATCAGTTACAAGCCGCAACGGGGACCCGCACACACACTGCCAGAGCACTTTCAACATCCATTGCCTTCCTCAACAATGTACTCATTACAGACTTTTGCAAAGCAGCCATTTGGGCGTCTGCCCACACCTTCACAAAGCACTACACTATAGAACAACAATCATCTTCAGATGCCCTATTCGGACTCACGGGTCTATCAATCATCATGAGCGCCGCTCTGAACATCACGAGCGCAAACCTTCCTTTTCACTGAGGGGCATCACTCAATAGTCACCTGAAGGGGAGCACTCACACGAGTCACAGTGGCACTCTTTGAAGAAGAAGAGGAGAAGGTTACTCACCTTGTGCAGTAACTGAGGTTCTTTGAGATGTGTTCCTGTGTGTAGTCCACTCCCATCCCCCCTCCCCTCTACTTCAGAGTTATATATAACACTCTGCAGTAGAGAAGAAACTGAGGGACGGTTGGTCCTATAGTAAGCTATGTAAGCGCCTGAGGCGTGAGGCGGCAACAACACATGTGTGACCCTACCAGGCACTGCTACCATAAATCTCCGATTACAAGCGCACAGATACCTAATGTGGAGCACTCACAGGGACAACCGTGTCGAAGAACCTCAGTTATTGCACAAGGTGAGTAACCTTCTCTTCTGCCAATTTAAAGACCAGAGTAGCACTATTTTTTTTTTTCCTTTGGAAAAAGCCAAGAAATCCCCCACATAACATTGGTGTAGAAGGCCACAGTTTTGGTACTTTTTAGCATTCCAGGCATGTGACCGTTAGATTATCCTCGGTTCTCAGACAATTTTATAGCCCCAAGAGAGTAGTAATGGTAAGAAAATTGTACTAACATTTTTTTTTAATTAAAATGTTTCTAGTGTCTTAAGGACAGTGGGAGGTGGATAGTTCCTTTCAGGGGCTATGTTACCAGTTTGCAATTCCTTCTTTAAAGGATGGCCAACTTCTGGAGAAACATAGTAGTTTTCAAGGTACCAGTATGGAAAAGGGAAATGGCTTTCCAGTCCTGTGGAGGAGGTCTGTCAATTTACACCTGAGATGTTTCTGTTAATTGTCACCCATCTACATATTGCTGAATGGAGGGGCTGGGTCAGGTATGAAGGTGGAGGAAGCAGATTTGCACTGTCATTGAATCTCAAGGCCCAGTTGGAGTTTCTGCTACACCAGAAAGACTGGGAGACGATTTGCCAGGAAATTGACTATATCCTCAGCTAACATTAAATATGTCCCCTGCTCAGGGAGATATGAACCACAGCCACCTTCCTCCACCAGAAAATCCTGCCCCTGTGCCATCTTAATAGTGAAATGGACTGGGAAAGAAAGACAAATCACAACTTTATTTGGCTCCCTGAAGTTTTAGGTCAGCACCACAAGCCTCTCACTTCTCTGCTGCAAAGGGAAACTACATTGTGTGTTTATCCGACCACCAGACCAGATCTTTTTCCTAGCCCCATTTTTTCCAGCTTGTGCAGTGCAGGAAGTGGCCAGTGACAGAAAATTTTTTGTAAACTTCCAAGGGCGAAAGACTGCTGTGACTAACTTTTTCCTCAGACAACCGATGTGTTCTATGACTGTTCTCTTCCCTTCTTCTCAGACCCAACTCCCCGCCCCCATCTGTCTTCCTCATCTTCCTTGTTCTGCACAGTTTCCATTTGTGTGGGGAGTGGGAGAAGAACTGAATCTGTGTAATCTTCCCAGGGACAGACAGCTGTTATGAAATTTGTAGAAAAAACTTGAGTTGGTTATATAATTGTCCCATCCCTAAGCAGTACTTTTTTAACCTGCCCCCTCCCTTCTCCTGGCCCCCACCCCTCTGGGACATCACAGCCTGATTGCACCCAAGAAATGCACAGACACAGGGGCATGATGATTTTCCTTAATCTGTTTTTAAGAACTACTTTAGCTAAATGCATAATAATGGTTTGTCAGAAACCATTGATTTATAACAGTGTCTTGCTTGGGGACCATTTTGGGGTGGACTGGAGAGGAAGCTGAAAGTTGGAGGAGTTCGGTAAGGGGATGGGGTATGGTGATGTGATTTCAGCACTACAGTTCAGATGCAGAGAGCAGGAATACAGCACCAGAGGGGATAGTGGTGGGGAGGGAGGGGCTCCATTGTAACTTACCAGCCTGGGGTCCTGGTTCTTGCCAAGGCTCGGGGTCTGCCTCTGATTAGACACAGCCCTTATCAGTGACCCAGCCGTGAAAGAGGCTGGCAGGGTTGAGAAGAACGGCATTAGCCACTTCAAGTGTATTGAGAGCCCTTGTCAAGCTCCTACTAGATATGTACTTGCGCGCGCGCGCACACACACACACCTCAGGTGTGCTGTCTTCCTCTCCCTGTACTTACCTTCAGGCATGCTTCTGGAAGTTAGGTGTGTACAACGGGGGGGTTATGGCACAACCATGCACAGGGACACATGTGCAGGTGCTAGAGAGAGGTACCAAAAATGTTATTGCAGCCGGCTCAGCCAGACACCTTGATGCTGTTATTCCAGTACTCACCTGTGTGATGGATACAACTTGGAGCTCTCGTACCTGTTTCTCTGGCTTGACAAGGCATGGGACAAGGGGTTTGCTATACTGGGGTCTCCAGCTCACTTATTTTTTGTTTGGTTTGTTTTCTGTTTTACTTGTAGATGTATAAAAGGTGCCACAATCATGGCCTTTCCCCCTACTTTTTAAAACGTATTCTTTAAGATGTATTTGGATACCCTGTCTTATGGGTTTCAAAAGATGAAGCAGGTTACAGCTCATTCTCCCACACCAGCCAAGCTCTTGCAAGTGGTTGAAAACATGTTTTTATCAGTGAATAAATGTGACTTGCCCCACAAAGTGCAGAGGTGCTGAATAAGAAAGTGCCAGTTTTGCACAGATATTTATTATAGCATTTGTTTGTTTTGTGGCAGCACCCACATTATGCTAAATCCTGAACAAACATAAAGGAAGGCTTAGCCTTAACCCTGGCAAACAGCTATTTAACTGACCACAACTGCACTTCAAGGCAGTTACCCATGGCTCACACATATTTGACTATCCACTCTCCAAAGTTTAGCGCACATAAAGTGCACACAGTCAAATAATGATGAAAATGTTTAAAACACAATGAAACTGCTAAGACTGTAACAGCAGAGGGAGCCATTGAGACTTGATTTATATTTCCCTCTTAGCAGTTGGTTTGCACATAGAAATAGTCTTGCAATCTTGCAGTGTGCACGCTTTTCTTCATGTGGGAGTGAGACTAGTGGGACCAGAAAAAAATACTATAGTTCAGACTTTTAAAAAATTAATTCCATTTGATACCTGAAACCTTTCTCTCTTTTTAAGCTATCAGATTCTAGAAGCATTCTGTACAATGTTCTACATCCAGAAATATTGCAGCAGGGTTGAGGGGCAATTGAGGATGGACTATATCTAATTTATTTTTTTTTAAAACCTGTATTTTCAAGACAGCTAATCATCACGTTGATTAAATTCTTTGTATGTTATACTTCTTTCCCCCTATTCTTTAACTGTTTGCCTTTTTATAATGGAAACTACCTTGGGCAGATTCTATATATTCCTTTGTTTGTATATTGCCTAACACTGGTGAGCACTGCCAGAAGCTAATAACTTAAAAAAACAAAACAAACCCTCATCTGTATGATAGTGAAACAGTCTTTTATTTCTATTCATAAATAGGGCCAACCCCTGTCTTGTTGTAATGTTCCTTTTTTTTAAATCTTCAGTAGGTTTGAAGGAGTAATTGTTTACAGTTATCTCTGATGGTTTCCCATTGAAAGTCTTGGGATTGAACAAGGCTAAACAATTGATCCTTGCACTGCATCACTGGCTAAACAGGGTGGGGTGACAATTCCCTTCTGCATAGGGTGACCAGATGTCCAGATTTTATAGGGACAGTCCTGATATTTGGAACTTTTTCGTATATAGGTGCCTTTTGCCCCCCACCCCCATCTTGATTTTTCACACTTGCTATCTGCACACCCTACTTCTGCCTGGATGGGTCATCAACGACAAAAATTATCCCCTGGTGACTATTTTTTACTCCAACTCTATAAAGCATATTTCCAGCATAAGAATTTAATTATTCCTTAAATATTACCTGTACATACATCTCACAATGATTATAAATCTTGACAAGTTACAAGCTTTCTGTAGATGCCTTACATACTACTCTCTTTATGGATAAATACCATGCAAAACGTATGTCTGGCATAGAGAGTTTGTCAGGTCTGAAGTAAAAGTTGTTTGCAAAGAACCGGAGACCTTTTGCCTAGGAGGCTCTGTGTCACAACATCATAGAGCAGACCAGTGGTCTTCTGATGCGGTGTCCTATTTCTATAACAATACCAAACTATACCAGATATTTCAGGGGAAGAGGTAAGACTTCTAGAATGCACCTATTCCATTGTGTAATACTATACCTTGAAGAAATGGGGCAGGGTATTTGCTTCTGAGCTCAACTAATGGACAGGTGATTATTATGAGGATTTGGTGGTTTTACCCTCTCACCTATCAAGAAAGTTTCCATCCGTAAAATCATGGCAACAAAGAAAGATAATTACATGGTGCCTGGAGCTGGTGGGTCTGGTGGCTTGCAAAAAAATACATAAAGCCAGATAGGATCCAAAGGAATGAAGGCAATTGCCTATAAAAGAGCAAAAGGCTGGGAGAAACATGGATAGAGAGGAAGTTGCTGAATGCTCTGAAGTCTGAAATGTCTCAGCTAAATGGCTCAAATGTGATCTTTCATGTTGTGCCATCTGAGCCCAGATTATTAAATGAATCTAAACTTCCTGCAGAAACTTTTCAAATGAAGAGATCAGAGGTGATTTTAAAGTGGATATTAAAGTCATTTGGAATCTAAATTCTTATCCTGCAAACCAGCTGTGACAGTGTATTGAGAAATCACTGGGGGGCGGGGAAATCACATACTTCCCTTGAAGTTCCTAGTGCAAGTAATAAGAGATGTCATCTATGAAATAACAGGCTACCTGTTTACACCTGTAAGAGGTGGTCAGTTACACGAGGCTTATGTACAATTAATGAAATGCTGCTTAAAATAAACGAGATTTATTCTACATTTGTGATTACTGCACATTGTGTATTGTTCCAAATATCAAAAGAACATTTTTTTCCTCTCTCTCTGAAAGGGATACCAATATAACATGTAGAAGCCATAACCACACTAGTTGAATGGTAAGAATGGAAGATATATCTCTGCATAAACGAGAAATAGTTCAATGTGTCATGCTGGCTAAATACTTTTAGTGCATTTTATTGGCACCTTAATTTAATTCACTTCAATTTAAAGTGAATTTATTCACTGTATCATGTGAAAACTGAGTTTTACATTTTCAGAAAGTTTCTGCACATTTACGAGCCATGCTGCAGATCTTCCTGATTTCCTCGGTATATTTATTTTGAAATGTACTAATGTGAATAAAAATATATTAGCTTTATAGCTAGGAGGACTCATCTTTCCCCCCCAATGATTGTGTTGTAGGTTTGCTGCAAGCGAGTAATTCCCCAGACTATGGATGGGTAACTTAGACTGCTGAGAGTTTGTTTGTTTGCCTTGATTTAGTGAATCATATTTTAGCTTTCCTTTTACTTACCCTATCCAGGTGAGTTACCTAGTCAGTGATGAGTGGCCGCATGGTTACCATATTCATCTGTAAGGGTCAGGGCACTGATAACTACCGTAAATTGTCATAAAGGCTTTTTTTGTCTCTGTGGTTGATGGTGATATCTCACCAGGTGTCTAATGACAGATGACAGGAAAGTTTGCCTTTAATTTTGAGGCTTGTCAGTCCTTTTTGAATGTTTGGTTTCTGTGCGATCAGAAATCGGAAGAATGATGATTGAGACCCCCGAGATTTTTATGTAGCAGACGGATGACATTGGAGGGTGTTTGGGTTGATAGTTCACACTGATTTGTGAAAGATTTAGAATATATTGTCCATAGAATAACCTTGTTTTGTTTTCAATAGTTTTTGTTGTTGTTACTTTTTCTCTTCTACAAACTACTAATGTCATTCTTAATTCCTAGACTGGGACTTAAATGAAAGCGTGGACACTCTGGCAAGTCTGTCCATTGTGATTATTTTAAGATTTTTGGTGACAAGGTTGTCCTCATTAGGTCCCAGCTATCATCCAGTAATATATATATTACATTGACCTTAATCTTTGGCAGTATTGTTGTCTTTCCACATCGCCTTTCATATGTCTAGATAGTTTTCAGTTACCATTACTAAAATTATTATGTTGATTCTGAACCTGCATGTCACTTCTTGCAACTGTAATGTATGACCTTCATAGCTGCATTGTGTCATTGAGGCCCAGTGATAAACAACTTGTCTTGTTGGCATTTTTATTCCAGTGAGCAGATGTTCAGCCAGTGAGTTTAAACAGTGCCTTCCACTTGATGATCATCTATTTTAGACATACTTTGCTTCTTATTAGCTAAGCAGTTGGAGAAAGTTGTTGCTATTATTTCTAGGTTCAGGAGTAAAGTCATATAGGTAATTTATGTTTTTGGTTCACAGGCAGTTGCTAATAAAAAAAATAAAATAAAAGGTTGTCAACCTGAAATGAAAAATTTGAAAAACATCTGATGTACTGAAAAGTTGAGAAATGCTTTATTTTGGGTTGAATTAAACGTCTGGTTCAATCTGAAAATGAAACATTTCCTTTTAATATTGAACTTTTAAAAATGTTTTTATTATTTTTTAAATTAAACTCAAGGAAATTTCTTAATGGGAAGTCTGTTTTGAATCAAATCACAAAAAAGTTGAAACAACATTTTGATTAATTTTGGATTTGGTTTTTGGTTTTGGTTTTTCTAACTGAAACAATTTCATGAATTCAGCATGAAGTCCAAAGATTTTTTACCCAGCTCTATTTATGAACACATCCGCTGACAATTACTTCAAACATTTCATTCTTTTGTAGTTTGAGATCTAGCCACAACACTGAGGCAGCCTATTTATGGTCCATTAGTGGTGATTATCCTGTTTTATAATAGACATTGAGTCAATGTCTATTCTGATTGTTCCAGCTAACTTTATGTCTTAAACATAGATTCTAAGGGGAGAAGGGACAATTGTGATCATAAAGTCTGGCATCCTGTATAATGCAGGCCATAGAATTTCCCCAAAATTATTTTTAGAGCATATCTTTTAGAAAAAACATCCACTCTTGATTTAAAAATTGATGATGATGGATAATCACACTGCGTGGCAAAGTGTTCTAATAGTTAATTACCCTTACTGTAAAAATGTGTGTGTTTTTCCAGTCTAGTTTCAGCTTCCAGCCATTGAATTGTCCAATACCTTACTCTTTTAGATTGAAGAACCCATTATCGAATTATTATTCCCCATGTAGTTGCTTATAGACTAATCAACAAAGAGAAGGTTAAGGAGTGACTTAAGATACATAGATTGATCTCCTTCAGCCTATTGCTATAAGGTACGATTTTGTAGTCGGGAAGTGTGGCCTCCCTCAGAGATTGATGGCGAAGGAGAGCCAAACCCCCTTGGCAGGTCGGAGCCCAGAAGCACAACACCACCTGACCGGAAGCAGAAAGGCAGGGCAGGAAATATAAAAGACAAGCCTTCCCGTTCAGTAGGGGGAAGGCGACCGAGGAAGAAGGATGCCTCTCCCTGGGTGCCGGGGCCTGGGTCTGCACCAGACCATTACTCTGAGGAGAGGCTGCTGGAACTGCCAACTGCCTGGGGCCTTGAGGACCTGCTGGAGCTACCTGAGCCCGGTGAGCCAGAGGAGACCCCTGGACCTTGTGACCTCGAGCAGCTGCCCTCCGCCGATGGCTCCGAAGAGTTCCCGGACCTGCCGTTGAGTGATGAGGCTGAAGGATTTTGGAACTTCCCTTGGGCCAACTATCCTGAGGAAATGGGGAGCAACTCAGGAGACCAGGTACTCTAGGGTAAGGGGGGGAGGAAGGAGCCCAGGGAGCCATACAACCGTTCAGCTGCGTTATGGCCTGTAGCCAAGTCAGTGCATTTCGGCTGGATGGGACAACCTGTCACTGCCTGGGCTGGGATGCAACCTCCCCTGTTCCTACCTCGACCTAGGAGTGATCACCCACTAAGGGCCAGAGCCGGTTCCCCACTGCCTGCCCCACCCTGTCTAAGGGATGGGCTTTGGATTGTTTCCTCGCCCTTCTGAGGGCTAGAGACTGCCTCACTTCTGTCTGGCCCTCCCTGCCTAAGGGCCGGGGCCTTGGAGTGTGTGCTTACCCTATGGAGGGATAGAGACTGTTCCCGTTTGCTTGGCCCGCCCTGCCTAAGGGCCGGGGCCTTATGTGAAACCGTCTGTGCCTAGGGTAGCCATCTGAAAATGCCAAGGTTAGGGCAGGCTTCAAAAGGAGAGCAGATTCTCCCAGTACTGGTGGGTGACACTGAAGTCAGACTTCTCAACCAGCCACAAACAGTGCTTCTGATTCCCCACACTGGTTATCAAGAAGCTAACACAAAAATATACACAGCCCCCTTTACTGCATTTCAGTCTCATGTTCCCAATAAGCCACTAGGTCCAGTAAAGAGTTATTTAAACTCAGTTATTTAAACTGTGCTCTTTACCAAGAAGGTTCCTCCTGACCCCAAAGGTTCAGCCTTAGTACCAGATCAATATAAGTTTAGATCTTATCCAAAATACCATGCTGCCAGCCAATCCTTTAGTAACTAAAACTAAAGGTTTATTATAAAAAGAAAGAAACAAACTATAAGAAATGCTAAAAGGATTAAAGCAATCAGATACATACACATTATTTGAAAGTCCATATATATCAGGTTTCTAGTAGAATTGTGGAGTTTGCAGGCTTGTACAGTCCCTCTGGTATACATCCAGTACCTCGATGGGTTTCAGTCCTTTGTTTCACACCTTCAGTTCAGTTGTAGATGAGCTGATCCAGTGGTAGGCTAGAGACTAAAGACCTGTGACTGAAGACAAAATGGATCCCGGGCAGCTGCCTTTTATGTCCTTTGGTCTGTGCCATGATGCTTGTGGAATTTTACAGGAACAAAAATGGAGTCCAGAGTCACATGAGTAAGTCCTGGTGACTCATCAGATATATCCCTGGCTTCTCTCCCAGGCCCCTTGTACCTGTGGATCTCTTAATGGGTCATTAAGCAGGCGAGTGCTGCAGCCATCCTGTCTGGGGTGTGGCCCAGACACAGCACAATTTGAAATACAGATATATCAAACATATCCATAACTTCCATTGCACATGTAACACATGAATATAAACATTATCATCTTACTTAGCACATATAGCCTTTCTAACAGTACCTGGCATGGCAAATGTCACATGAATTACTATGATTTTGACATATTGGTGTGAAATAACATAATAAATGTCCCCACCCCACCCCCCAATCCAGCCAGTGTGACACCTTAGACTGTACGCTCACCTTATGGAGGGCTAGAAACTGTCCCCATTTGCTTGGCCCGCACTGCCTAAGGGCTGGGGCCTTGAACTGCTTGCTCTCCCTACTAAGGGCTGGAGACTGTCCCCCCTTTTGTTAGCTCTCCCCACAGGGTGCAGGTGCTGGGAGGTGTGGCCTCCCTCAGAGATTGACCCAATTGTAGTTTCTTCAGAAAGAGAGAAAAGGGTCTTGCCATGTACCAAATGGCTCCACAGTTATCATGACAAGTGCTGTGGTCCAAAGGATTGGCCACTAGAGTGTAGCCCACAGGGCTAGCTTGCCTTTATTATATTCACTGCTTTGCATTATATTCAGCATTAATGCAAGGAATTTACAGGCCTGTATCCTCTAAGACATTGGCTTCAGCAAGTTAGCATAAGGCTTGAGGTCTACGAGTTCTGAACAGATAAACGGCCCAAAGGAAAACCCCAAGTGTTGGGAAGCTGAAAATAGAGTGTTTAAGGGAATTTCTGACCACAGGAACAACCAACCACAAGAGTGTCCAAGAATCCAACCAAAGTGTGTCACGGCAATGAATTGACGTACATAACAGATACATGAGCTACTTCCACAGATACCTAACCACAAGAGGACCATGGTAACTAATTGACGTATATGATAATAATCATTGTTGAAATATTCATATATTAACCTATAGGAGAAGGATGCTCCAACATTAGTAAGGTGAGGAAATACAAATAAGGAAAAGGCGATTAATCCCCACTGAATAGGCATCAAATACAGGGGCGTCAGCGTAGCACATTATAAAAGTTACATCTCAGCCTAGCAGCAGCAGTAGGAGAGAGAGATGTAGTCCTTGGGAGGCACTAGAATCATAGCCACTGGTGATGAGGGGGAAGGTGATGGTGATGAAGAAGATGATGGCTAACGTTGCAGGTTGTTCTACAAGGGATGGTGTTGAGCATATGGATATGCAAATGTACATTCTGTTGTATCTCTGTCTACCTTACTGAATAGGAGTGTTTGTGACTGTGCTAAATGAATTAATAAACTATTTGTAATATAGAAGAGTTCCTATAGTGTGAGTGTTGTGGCTGTGCACATCAGGGTTCCCAACTATATAATAATTTGAATAATAATGGGCCTGATCTTGGGACCAAGAACCAGTCAAGCCTCAAAGTGATAACTGGGAATTCTGAAGTAATCCGTATAATCAATATATAATCAATAGATCAGACAACTGTGGAATTCCGGAGACCTGGGTTCTAATCTCAGTTTTGCCATGATCTTGCTGTCACAACCTTTCTGTGCTTCATTATAGCCAGCTATACAATGGGAATGAGAGTGCTTACCCACCTCGCACAATGCTTTGAGACTGCTGAATGAAAAGTGCTGGTTGTTAAACTCCAGTGCTGTTTGTGTTGATTCCCTATGTATATGGTAGTTGCAAAGGCATTCTGCTACATTCATGTAGTACATTTACATCAGTGCATTTTGGGTTCTTTGTTCTAAGAAAAATCACACACATAATATTAGGAAAACAAACGGTCTGATGCTGATGAGAGAATCTTGGGACAGGACTCCTGCCTCCTTAGGAAATTTAAAAGATTAAAGTTAGTATGATTCAAATAATTAACATCTGTATCATGCTTTACATCTTCAAAGGACTATAAAAACATAGGATTTAACTTACTCCTGTACTTAATGCTTGTTGCCATGATCAGATAATTAATGAGATATTTTGGGTTAAAATCCAGTCTCAAAGTAAAAAGTGTGCAAATTGTTTTTAAAAAAATAAAAGATGCATCAAAACATTTGAAATGTACAGTTGTGAAAATGTAGAAAGCTGTTTTTTGTGGGTTCTAAAAGACTCTAATTTCCCACACTCATGCTGGGAGCTTATAAGGATTCTAGAATGTGCAATTAAAAAAATTGCTTTGCTTCAATGGGAACGAAAATCATTAGGGGACTGGGGCACATGACTTATGAGGAGAGGCTGAGGGAACTGGGCTTATTTAGTCTGCAGAAGGGAAGCGTGAGGGGGGGATTTTTTAGCAGCCTTCAGCTACCTGAAGGGGGGTTCCAAAAAGGATGGAGCTAGGTTGTTCTCAGTTGTGGCAGATGATAGAACAAGGAGCAATGGTCTCAAGTTGCAGTGGGGGAGGTCTAGGTTGGATATTAGGAAAAATAAATTTCACTAGGAGGGTGGGGAAGCACTGGAATGGGTTACTTTGGGAAATGGTGGAATCTCCTTCCTTAGAGGTTTTTAAGGCCCGGCTTGACAAGGCCCTGGAGGGGATGATTTAGTTGAGGTTGGCTCTGTTTTGAAGGCAAGCAACTGAATATTGACAAAACGTACAAGTGCTTATCTTCAAATGCTGGAAATAAGATGGGTGCACTAGAGTGCCTGTCATTAAATGAGGATATTGATATAACAGTCACCACAGAAGCTTGGTGGAATGTGGAAAATCAACGGGGTGCAGTAATACCAAAGTACAAAATATACAGTATAGGAATGATGGAATATGTGGCTGTGACGAAGTGGAGATATTCTTGGGGTTTTCTCTGTGTGTGCCTCAGTTTCCCTATATGTTACTCGTATTTCGGTGATGGGATCTAGGTATGTAATCATTTCAGAGACCACTAGAGGGCGGATGGGCCTTCCCCAGCCACGTGTACACAGACCTAGCTAGGACTCCCTGCCCTGGCCCAACCAGTTGCAACAGGTTGTGGCAGATGGAGACCAGGAGTAGTGGCCATTTTGCCTGGGAAGGAGGCAAAGGACTGGGGAGGGGCATAGAGATGGCTCAGGCAGTGGGGGGAGGGGGGAGGGTCAATGGGCTGCCTGGAAGGAAGAGTCAGGCCCGTGGGGGTTTCGCCCAGGAGCAGAGCCCAAGGATGGGGTTATGAGGCTCCTCGGGTGGTTGCTGCTGTAACTCCTAATTAAGCTGCTAGCAAAGTCTTTCTATGCTGTGATCCTGAGATCTAATAAACCCTTCTGATGCCCACGCTGGCTGTGAATCTCTTCTGACTGCAAGGCGGGATGCATGGCACCTTTGGGGGGATGGAAGAACTCTCCAGAGTCCCATCGAAGGGGCCCAGGGGGGGGAATTCTGGCAGAGCAGGGGTGCTGAAACCTCCGAGGCCAGAGTCAGGAGGCAGCTGCACTGGTGTGTGGAGACCGAAGGTGTTGGAAAAAATGTGTAAGTTAAACAGTAATAAGTCACCAGGACCAGAAGTTGTTCATCCAAGAGTTCTGCAATTTCATATCTGAGTTTCTTCAGAACTACTACCTGTGGTATGTAACCTACTGCTTAAGTCAGCCTCTGTAACAGATGACTGGAGGGTAGTTAATGTTACACCTATTTTTAAAATAGGCTCCAGAGGCTACCCTGGCAATTACAGGCCAGTAAGGCTAACTCCAGTGCCAGGCAAATTGGTTGAAACTATAGTAAAGAAGAGATCAAATGCATAGAGGAGCATGATATGCTGGGGAAGAGTCAACACAGCTTTTGTGAAGGGAAATCTTGCTTCACCAACCTACTGGAATTCTTTCAGTATGTCAACAAGCATGTGAACAAGGGTGATCCAATGGATATAGTGTTCTTGGACTTCAGAAAGTCTTTGACAAGGTCCCTCAGCAAAGGCTCTTAAGCCAACTAAGCAGTCATGGGAAAAGGGGGAAGTTCCTGTCATGGACCAATAATTGTTTAAAAGACAGGAAACAAAAGGTAGAAATAAATGGTCAGTTTTATAATGAAGAGATAAATAGTTGAGTCCTCCTAGGATCTGTAGTAAGACTTGTGCTGTTCAACATACTTAAAAATGATCTGGGGAAAAAGAGCAAACGTGAGGCAGCAAAATACAATACGACATTATTTAAGGTTAAGTTCAAAGCTGAGAGGAGTCACAAAGGAATCTCTCTAAATTGGGTGACTAAGCAACAAAATGGAAGATGAAATTTAATGTTGAAAAGTGCATGAAGTAATGCACATGGGGAAAAATAATCCTAACTATACATACAAAATGGTGAGGTCTAAATTAGATGTTACCACTTGAAGA
The DNA here is from genome assembly GCF_026122565.2 of Emydura macquarii macquarii. Classification (NCBI taxonomy): domain Eukaryota; kingdom Metazoa; phylum Chordata; order Testudines; family Chelidae; genus Emydura; species Emydura macquarii. Next base: position 15,202,159 of record NW_027131614.1, on the reverse strand, counting down.
TATTTTGGAGTTGTCATGGATAATTCCCTGAAAACATCTGCTCAGTGTGCTGAGGCAGTCAAATAAACTAGCAGAATGTTAGGAACCAGTAGGAAAGGGATAGACAATAAAACAGAAACTATCACAATGATACTATATAAATCTATGGTACTCCCACATCTTGAATACTGCATTCAGTTCTGGGCACCTCATCTCAAAAAGGATATATTAGAATTGGAAAGGTGCAGAGAAGGGTAACAAACATGATTAGGAGTATGGAACAGCTTCTGTATGAGAAGAGATTAAAAAGACTGGGATTTTTTATTTTAGAAAAGAGGTGACCAAGGAGGGATAAGAATGATGTAGAGAAAGTGAATAAGGAAGTATGGTTTACCCCTTCATAGAACACAAGAACCAGGGGTCACCTGATGAAATTAATAGGCAGCAGCTTTAAAACCAACATAAGGAAATATTTCTTCACATAATGCACAGTCACCAACCCTCCCCCTCCCCAAAACCAATCTGGGTTCAAAAAAGAATTAGATAAATTGATGGAGGATAGGACCATCAATGGCTATTAGCCAAGATGTCAGGGATGCAACTCCATGCTCCAGGTGTCCCTAAAGCTCCAATTGCCAGAAGCGGAGACTGGATGACTGGGGATAGATTTCTCAAAACTGCCCTGTCTGTTGGAAGACAGCTCACTGCCAGAGCCTTTCCCTGCTGCTAGAATCTTTCACTGCGGTGGGGAAAAGCTCTGACCGCAGGACACCACACTGCTGAAAATAACAGTATCGACATGGGAGGCACTGCTTGGGCAAGTAGGCTATATACACTGGGGTGCAGGTGTGTAGAACACTCTACTAACCTTACCTGTGCCTCACCATCTACACTGCTATTTATGTCCCTGCCTGTACTCTACACTGCCACAAACACAGACCTTCCCTAAAGGTCCCCGTGAAGAAGAGAAACCATAGTAGAGCATCAGAGTTATGAACTGACCAGTCAACCCCACACTGCAACAGCAAAGACCCGAAACACCCCAAACCCAAATACAGTACAGTACTGTGTTAAACAAAAAACACACATTAAAAAAAAAAAAAAAAAAAAAAAGGCCCGGGAAAGCAGCATTTTTCATCTGCATAGTAAAGTTTCAAAGCTGTATTAAGTCAATGTAAGCTTTTGAAAGAACAACCCTAACATTTTGTTCAGTTACAAACATTTCAGAGTTATGAACAACCTCCATTCCTGAGGTGTTTGTAACTCTGAGGTTCTACTGCATTGCTATTTATCACTTCCGCCCCTCCCTCCCCCCATCTTAGAATCATAGAATCATAGAACATTAGAGTTGGAAGGGACCTCAGGAGGTCATCTAGTCCAACCCCCGGCGCAAAGCAGGACTCACCTCTGCTATATCATCCCAACCAGGGCTTTGTCAAGCCGCAGCTTAAAAACCTCTAAGGATGGAGATTCCACCACCTCCCTAGGTAACCCATTCCAGTGCTTCACCACCCTCCTAGTAAAAAACTTTTTCCTAATGTCCAACCTAGACCTCCCTCCCTGCAACTTGAGACCTTTGCTCCTTGTTCTGTCATCTGCCACCACCGAGAACAGCCTAGCCCCATCCTCCCTAGAACCCCCTTTCAGGTAGTTAAAGGCCGCTATCAAATCCCCCCTCACTCTTCTCTTTTGCAGACTAAACAAGCCCAGTTCCCTCAGCCTCTCCTCATAAGTCCTGTGCTCCAGCCCCCTAATCATTTTTGTTGCCCTCCGCTGGACTCTCTCCAACTTGTCCACATCCTTTTTGTATTGGGGGGCCCAAAACTGGACACAATATTCTAAATGCGGCCTCACCAATGCCGAATAGAGGGGAATAATCACTTCCCGTGACCTGCTAGCAATGCCCCTCCTAATGCAGCCCAATATGCCATTGGCCTTCTTGACAACCAGGGCACACTGCTGACTCATATCCAGCTTTTTATCCACTGTTACCCCCAGGTCCTTTTCTGCAGAGCTGCTGCCCAGCTCGTCGGTCCCCAGTCTATAGCTGTGCATGGGATTCTTTCTTCCTAAGTGGAGGACTCTGCACTTTTCTTTGTTGAACCTCATTAGATTTCTTTTGGCCCAATCCTCCAGTTTGTTTAGGTCACTCTGTATCCTATCCCTACCTTGCAAGGTATCTACCACTCCCCCCAGCTTAGTGTCGTCCGCAAACTTGCTGAGGGTGCAATCTACCCCATCCTCCAGATCATTAATAAAGATGTTGAACAAAACCGGCCCCAGGACCGACCCCTGGGGAACTCCGCTTGTGACCGGTTGCCAGCTAGACATGGAGCCATTGATCACTACTCGTTGAGCCCTATGCTCTAGCCAGTTCACTATCCATTTTATAGTCCATTCATCCAACCCATACTTCTTTAACTTGCTGATAAGAATACTGTGAGAAACCGTATCAAAAGCTTTGCTAAAGTCAAGGTATATCACATCCACCGCCTTCCCCACATCCACAGAACCAGTCACCTCATCATAGAAAGCAATCAGGTTGGTCAGGCATGACTTTCCCTTGGTGAATCCGTGTTGACTGTTCCTGATCACCTTCCTCTCTTCCAAGTGCCTTAAAATGGATTCCTTAAGGACCTGCTCCATGATCTTTCCAGGGATTGAGGTGAGGCTGACCGGTCTGTAGTTCCCCGGATCCTCTTTCCTCCCTTTTTTGAAGATGGGCACTATATTAGCTTTTTTCCAGTCGTCAGGGACCTCCCCCTGTTGCCACGAGCTTTCAAAGATAATAGCCAATGGCTCTGAAATCACCTCAGCCAACTCCCTCAGCACCCTCGGGTGCATTGCATCCGGCCCCATGGACTTATGAATGTCCAATCCTTCTAAATAGTCTTGAACCTGTTCCTTCAGCACTGCGGGATGTTTGCCTCCTTCCCATTCTGTGCCACCCAGTACAGCAGTCTGGGAGCTGATCTTGTCTGTGAAGACAGAGGCAAAAAAGGCATTGAGTACCTCAGCTTTCTCCACATCCTCCGTCACTAGGTCGCCTCCCTCTTTCTTTAAGGGGCCTACACTTTCCCGAATCTTCCTCTTGTTGGCAATATGCCTGTAGAAACCCTTTTTGTTCCCCTTCACGTCCCTTGCTAGCTGCAACTCCAATTGTGCTTTGGCCTTCCTCATTTCATTCCTGCATGTTCGAGCAGTGTTTTTATAATCCTCCCTAGTCATCTGACCAAGCTTCCACTTCTTGTAAGCTTCTTTTTTGCGTTTAAGTTCGCCAAGGACATCTTTGTTAAGCCAAGCTGGACGCCTACCATATTTGCTATTCTTTCTGCACATCGGGATGGTTTGCTCTTGTGCCCTCAATAAGGTTTCTTTAAAATACAGCCAGCTCCCTTGGGTTCCTTTCCCCCTCATATTAGCCTCCCAGGGAATCCTGCCCATCAGTTCCCTGAGGGAATCAAAGTCCGCTTTTCTGAAGTCCATGGTCCGTATCCTGCTGTTCCCCTTTCTTCCTTTCATCAGGATCCTGAACTCGACCATCTCATGGTCACTGCTGCCTAGGTTGCCACCCACTTCTACCCACATCTGATCTTTTATCAACTTAAGTTCATTAGGCATACGATATTAGCCCACAATTCAGTGCTCTCTAAATGCCAGATCCAATTCCCAGAGTAGTCTATTGGAGTTTTGTCACTGATTTTAGTGAAGTAGCATTTTGGGGCCTAAAAGACATCTCTACTATGCTCTGTAGCAGAAAGACTTTGTATTTACAATCTACCAGCAGATGGCAATAGTGTAGGAGTTTGAAAATATCTCAGTTAAGAAGAGCAACTTTGCCACCAATAGTTTGTGTGTTCTTTGTGTACACAATCCTTCTCTTAAATTTGACAATGAAATGTGAACACAGTTCACTTCCTCTAAGAAAGGTTATCATCTCATTAGCAACTTCCTAATCTACTAGTAAATTTCTAAAGTGTCTTGTTAGCACTGATTTTTCTCAAGTATGTGAAAATGATGTTAACTCTGCTATTACATTAGTGAGGATATATACTAATAAGATTAAATGGCAAAGTTTTTACACAGCACAATGTTGTTTACATAGTATTTCCCCAGGGTGCCAAGAGGCACTTATCCATCATGTATTGTTGTAAAACAGACAGGTCTCTTCAAGATTTTTCCAGTTACAAATTTTAATCGGGGGGGGGGGGGGGAGGGAGACAATTTGCCTGGTGATACCAGGTGGGCTTCCAACATATTTGCATTCTCATTAAAACTCTCCTCTCCTGGCTTCTGTTCCTTTTTCTTTTCATTTCTAGTAATACAGTATTTAGCACTTGTATAGGACTCCCCAGCTCTATATCTCAAAGTGCTTTTCAAAGGTGGGTTAGCATCATCTCCATTTTCACAGATGGGGATACAGAAGCCAGGAGATTTAATGACCTGTTTGATTTTTCAAAGGAAGACAGTGGCAGAACCAGGCTTAGAAGCCAGGTCTCCTAATTCTCAGTCTAGTGTACTGTTCATTGGATCTGTGTACATTCCAGCCCTCCTGGGTCCCTGAGAAAGTACTTCCTAAACTATGTAACATCCAGACTCATGCTCCTAGTAGTGGGATTTTTAAAAACGCCTAATTAGGTGCCCAGCTCCCATATATATATATAATTTCCATCGTACAGTTGTTCTTTCCATTGTACATTGACGGTGTCAGTGTCACAGCCTTGTAACTAAAGAAGAGTTGACGCATGGTGGGGGGCATGTCGGGTCACAGTCGTCCCCCCCCCCCCCCCCCCCCCGATTTCTGCCTTCCATTTAGCACAGAGGTTCTCAATCTGTCACCACCTGCCAGGAGCCAGTGGATCAGAAGCTGGTGGGAGCCACCTGGCCCTCTCGGACCCCTGGATCTCCATGCTGTGGGAGCCAGGCTGCTGTTTGCCCGACTGCCCAGCAGCCCTCTCTACACTGATCCCCGAGCCAGGCTGCCTCTGCATGGCTTGGCGCTCTCCAGGCAGGGCAGGTGGCACAGTTCCGAGCTGCGCCCTTGATGCGCCCTTGCCTCTCCCACGAAGGAGCCCGGCGCTGGCTGGCGACACCCCGTGGAGCTGGCCCGTGCTCACAGAGGTAGAACCCAGCTGCCATTAGATATTCCCTGAGGTGCTTGCTGGCTGCTGCTCCTTGAGTCCAGAGGCAACATGTGGGGTGGTCATGTGCTCCACTAGAACTTTTAAATTGTGCCGCCCCCCCCCCGGGCCAGTGCTATGCATAATTTCTGAACCAAAGGATACAACTGCCTTATTGCATTATATTTAAACAGCCTAGGAAATACCTTATTGAGCAGCTTAGCAGTAGCCCATGGGTTACCATGTGGGGATCAGAGTTTGAGACCTTAACCCTTTCGCTCCTAAGAACTGCAGGGAGGCTTGCAGGTCTGCTGCAGGTAGAGACAGCTTGTTCCTGGTGGCTTAGGGGCACCATAGGTTCCCTGGCTGATTGAGAAATGGCATCCACCTGCCACAGCACCATAAAGATAGTTTTATGGTGGAGGAGGGAACAAATAAGAAAGGAAAAGGGGTGATAAGAGGCTCTTTGTGGCTCCAGGGCAGGCTCAAAACCACACCATGGCCTGGGCAGGAATAGCAAAACAAACAGCAACATCAGCTACATACTCTGAGGCATTTCCCCTGGGAGGTTGCTTCAGAGAAAATCCTCTGGTTAATGAACTTTCAAAAGGAAAAGGCCCATTTTTCGTTCAATTATTATTGGTGTTTGTATTCTGGCAGTACCCACAATGCTCTAGGTGCTTTCCCCTGACATGTGAAGACACAGTCCCTGCCCCCAAAGAGCTCTCAGTCTTAGAAGAGCAGCAACATGCAAAGGGTGGGGCATAATCAAAATATCAACAACATGGTGCAACCATACGCTCGTTAGCTAACTGCTTGGCTGTGTCTTGGCGGAGGTGGGTTAAGAAGGGATTTGAAGGAAGAAGAGTAGTTGCTTTATTGAACAGTTCGGTGGGGGTGGGGTGGGGCAGGGAGTGTTGCATGTAATGGGCATCATAGAAGAAGGTGGTAAGACAGTTGAGAGAAGTGACCAACGGGGAGTTGAGGCTGGCATAATGGGAGCAGGGGGAAGCACTATAACAGAAAACAGTAGATCAGGTGGGAGAGGCAAAGCTGTGAAGGGGCTTGGAGGTGAGGACAAGAAGCTTGAACTTGCTTCAGTGGCAAAGGTGGAGTCAGTGAAGTGATATGATGAAAGGGCTGAAATTAGTGCAGGAGGATGATCTCAGAAGCTGCATTATGTATGGAAGGGAGGGCGTGGGGGGTGATGTGATATGTTTGTCATGGAAACCAGGGAGTAGAAGGCTGCAGTAATCAATACTTTTCTCTTTTGCTGTAACAAATGATGTGGGTGGAGAATCCTCCCCTTCCCCACAACCAAAAATGTCCTGACTTCTGGCTTGCTAGAAAACAAGGGTTTTTACAGGTATGTTAACAACAACAAGGAGTTCAGGATAGTGTGGGCCCCTTACTGAATAGGGGAGGCAACCTAGTGACAGATGATGTATAAAAAGCTGAAATACTCAATGCTTTTTTTGCCTCTGTCTTCACAGACAAGTTCAGACTACTCCCAGAGTACTACTCTGGGCAGCACAGTATGGGGAGGAGGTGAGCAGCCCTCAATGGTGAAGGAGCAGGTTCAGGACTATTTATAAAAGCTGGACATGCATGGGTCCCCTTGGGGCCAGATGCAATGCATCCAAGGATGCTTTGGGAGTTGGTTGATATGATTGCAGAGCCATTGGCCATTATTTTAGAAAACTCGTGGTGACTGGGGGAGATCCCGGACAATTGGAAAAACGCAAATATAGTGGCCAGTTTTAAAAAAGGAAGAAGGAGGAGCCAAGAAACAACAGACCAGTCAGCCTTACTTCAGTTCCTGGAAAAATCATGGATCAGGTCCTTAAGGAATCCATTTTGAATCACTTGGAGGAGAGGAAGGTGATCAGGAACAATCATCATGGATTCACAAAGGGCAAGTCATGCCTGACCAACCTGATTGCCATCTATGATGAGATGACTGGCTCTGTGGATATGGGTAAAGTGGTGGACGTGATATATCTTGACTTTAGCAAAGCTTTTGATACGGTCTCCCACAGTATTCTTATCAGCAAGTTAAAGAAGTGTGGGTTGGATGAATAGACTATAAAATGGCTAGAAAGCTGACTAGATCATCGGGCTCAACAGGTAGTGATGAACAGCTCAATGTCTAGTTGGCAGCTGGTATCAAGTGGAGTGCTCCAAGGGTCGGTCCTGGGGTCTGGTTTGTTCAACATCTTCATTAATGATCTAGATGATGGAGTGGATTGCACCCTCAGCAAATTTGCAGATGACACTAAACTGCGGGGAGTGGTAGATACTCTGGAGAATAGGGATAGGATACAGAGTGACCTAGACAAATTGGAGGATTGGGTCAAAAGAAATCTGATGAGAATCAAAAAGGACAAGTGCAGAGTCCTGCACTTAGGACGGAAAAATCCCATGCACTGCTATAGACTGGGGACCTATTGGCTAAGCAGCAATTCTGCAGAAAAGGACCTGGGGGCTACAGTGGACAAGAAGCTGGATATGAGTGAACAGTGTGCCCTTGTTGCCGAGAAGGCTAACAGCATATTGGGCTGCATTAGTATGAGCATTGCCAGCAGATTGAGGGAAGTGACTATTCCCCTCTAATTGGCACTGGTGGGGATACATTTGGAGTTCTGTGCTCAGTTTTGGGCCCCCCATAACAGGAAGAATGTGGACAAATTGGAGGGAGTCCAGCAGAGGACAACAAAAATGATTAGAGGGCTGAGGCACATGACTTCTGAGGAGAGGCTGAGGGATCTAGGCTTGTTTAGTCTGCAGAAGAAAAGAGTGAGGGGGGATTTGATAGCAGCCTTCATCTACCTGAAGGGAGGCGCCAAAGAGGATGGAGCTAGGCTGTTCTCAGTGGTGGCAGATGACAGAACGAGAAACAATGGTCTCAAGTTGCAGTTGGGGAGGTCTAGGTTGGATATTAGGAAAAACTCTTTCACTAGAAGGGTGGTGAAGCTCTGGAATGGGCTACCTAGAGAGGTGTTGGAATCTCCATCCTTAGACGTTTTTAAGGTGCGGCTTGACAGGGCCTGGCTGAGATGATTTAGTTGGGGTTGGTCCTGCTTTGAGCAGGGGGTTGGACTAGATGATCTCCTGAGGTGTCTTCCAACCCTAATTTTCTATGATTGTAAGTACCTATATATTCATAGGCTTTCATGCTACATATAATAGGTGCCTGTGCACATTTGCCACAATTAAGCTGAATCTACATCCTGCTTGTTGGCTGACTTGGAATAAGTGAATTTGGGTGCAGAGGAGAGACTACTTAGAGATTCCACATCTAACATGAGGGGCATATTTTTACTCCTCTTTTCAGTGTCTTCTTTAGGTCTGCTGCCCATACTCATTGTACAGTTGCAGTGCTGAATGCTGACGAGACCAGCGCTCCACTGCTCCACTGCCTTTCTAAAATATAAAAAATTAGATCCTCTCATTGTTGCAATATCTTGTATATAAAAGGCTGTGTTGAGGAGGTCTGACCTCAGTCTGGTAATATGTGAGTTGTTTAGTGCATTGAAATAACTGGATGTGGTTAGTAAAATAGACAGTTCTCCAAGATGTAATGTGTTTGCAAGAGTGTGTGTGTGTGTGTGTGGGGGGAACCTGTACTTGAGTCCACACCGTCATTTTGTTCCCTGTTCATACAGTGCCTACCATGATGGGGTCCTGGTCTATGACTAGGACTTCTTGGCCCTACTCCAATACAAATAATCAAATAATAATAATTATGCAGTCTTCAATAAGTGATAAAACATAAGTAATAATACCTGGCTCTTGATCTAGCACTTTTCATCAGTAGGTCTCAAAGCACTTTCCAAAGGAAGTCCAGTATCATTAGCCACATTTTACAGTTAAGGATACCGAGGCACGGAGCAGTGAAATAATTTGCCCAGAGTCATAGCGCTGATGGGGCCAGATGACGGTATCAGTTTACACTTTCTGGATACATGTTGAAAGCTGATGGTTTTGTGTGTTCTTGTGATATGTATTGTGATGTAGCTATGACTTTGTTTCCACTGTCCTGCACCTTTCAATTATAAAGGAGCTGGCATTTTCTGAGGCAGAGTTCATGCAGCAAGTGACAAAGGGGGAGGCACTTATTTTTGTTTTCTCATTTTGTTTCTTCTCATCTGAAATAAGCCACCCACAGTGAAAATATGAACGTGCACTATATGCAAGGGGGCGGGAAAGCAATAGTGATACATTAAAAGACATAACTTCTACTCATTCTCTTTTTGCTTATTGCCATAGATTTTAATGATGGGGGGTTTTTTTTGGTTTTTTTTTAAAATGACGTTTAGGTTTTGTGGGGGGCTCAGAAACTTCCCTTCCACAGGGAAACCTAATAAATTGAGCCTCAATGCACCACTATGAGGTAGGGAAGAATTATCCATATTTTACAGATGAGGCAGAGGAAGAGTAAATAACTTGCCGAAGGTCACATGGAAAGATGGTGGCAGGGTTGGGAATTGAACTCAGATCTTCTGAGTCCCAGTCCAGTGTCTTCAATACAAAAATATCCTTCCTTTGAATTTTTGCCTTTGAGGTCTTGCTGGCTAAAATTGTATATAAGATCCAGATTTGGTAGACTCAGATCTAATGGAAATAGGGAATGGAGAACTAATAAAACATCTCCAAGGTTAAGCATGTCTTCCTCAGGCTGGTGATTCATCACTCCTGGATCCTTTCAGAACTCATGAAGCATCACTGACACAGTGAAGAGCTTGTGAGGTGGGAGGCAGCCAGTGTTCCATGAGTAGAGGGGCAGGGAGGTGGTAGTAGAGAGAAAAGGTCTGTGAGGAAGTAGAAGCGTTAGCAGCCAGTCTGTGAAGTGACACCCCAAAGTGAAAGCAGCTGTGTTCACTACAATATGCAACTGTCACAGCTGCTTTCATTTTGGAGTGCAAAATCAAGAAACACAATCATTTCTGTCATTGAACTCTTTAGTGGCGATATAGAACGTAAAGTGACAGATATGGCAATTTCATGCACTATCTTTGGGAGTTGATGTATGATTGTGGGCCAGGGATTGTAGGTAATTCCATGGGGGAGGATGACCACAGCCCTCCAGGAACTAACAGTGAGGGCTGACTAGGCAAACTCACTCAGGTTGTAACACCTCCAGAACAGGTACCACCTCCGGAGATGCTTGCCTATAGTTAAACTGGATTTTCCAGAGGCCAATAAACATAGAAAGGACTTTCAGATAAGCAGCCTACATTTAAACCAACTCAGGGCCTTTCTTTCGGATGCAGTAAATGAACAGGATCTTCCGTCCAAGGGAGATCCCAATCCTTCCGGGGAAGGGTTGGAAGGACTTGACCTATGCATGGAGGTTCTTTTTCTGAGGAAAAGTGTTGTGAATTTAGGAGTTCTAACCATAGAAAAATCCCTTGGTGGGGTTTTAAGGACTGTTCACCAGCCAGAGCCCTTGTCGCAGTTGGTGTGATCTCAGTAACTGTATTAACATGAGTGTAGGCTCTTTCATTGTTTTAAGCAGTTTTTCTCTCTAATGCTTTCACCTTAAAAAAATGTGCTTGCTTAGAAAGAACTGTGTGGTAACTTGTAACTGTGAGTAATTACACTATTTATAGCCTAAGGAGAAGGTAAAGCAGGCCTGCTGCGGCAATCAGACTTGCTGGGGATATCACAGTGTAGGCAGGTAACTGTGCAGACTGGAAACACCCCAGGTAGGCAGGAGACAGACTGGGTCTCTGCCCAAGAGAGGTGGCAGCGGGGCAGTCAGAAGTCTAAGCATGGGTGCCCTTGCTGGACCAGGAGGGGGCAATAGAGGTGCGGTTGCCCTGATTTGTGACATATACAGTGGCAGCATGTATGGTACATATGACAGTGTGAATTCCTATAAGGCACAACAGTATTGAAAGCAAGCACTATAAAATGAAAAAGAACAGAGGAAAAAAAGGGCTTCATGATCTTTTTGGAAAGGGAATAGCGAAAAAAGAGAGAGGAGCAGGAATTAAGAACCATTGAAGAAACAGCAGCTTGTGTGAGCAGGAAGATTTGGTCTGAAGAAATCAAAGGAGGTAACCCATGCTGCGCTCAGATGATCTGAGACAGGATGGGGTATCCCCTACAAACAGGGGCTCACTTTTCCTCCTACAGGGCAGGCAGGAGACTGAGAAGACAGTGCCACCAACAGTCAACAGAAGTAGCAGTGATTGTGAGAGCTCCAGAGACTTGAAGGCTGTAGTGGAAAAGGCAGCTCATGCAGGAGAAATGGAAGGAGCTGGAGAGAAAGAAGCTTCAAATACCACTAGCTCAAAAGGGTCAAGTCATGTCCATGGTGTCCAGGAGGAAGGACATGAGGGTGTATCTATTCAGGGGCTGGCAGGCAGAGAAATGTAGGTGTGATGACCCCAGCTCTCTGCTTGTGGCTTGAGTTCATATGGAGAACAAAGAAGGTTCTGGGACTTTTGACTGTGAAAATACAGGTGCAATTGCCCCGAACTATGACAGGGCCCATTAGAAAGAGAAACCCATTTCCAGTCAGAGGTCTCTTCTGATCTCACTTTTACATGACGCCGGAAGTGCAGATAGACTAGCTGATTGTATTTGGTTTATAGCTACATTACTTTAATCATCTGCCTATGTCCCATCCTTCCACAATGCGGTGAGTTAAATAAAGTATAAATAATATTGCTAGATGCTTTTCCTTTTAATCCTATTTAGTTTGTTGGTGAGGGCTAGTCTTGTTTGCTGTTTTGGAACATAGGAAACTCTAGTAGTACCTGCATTTTATATTTACCATAAACGTCATAACATTTCAAGACATTGGGATCAGAATTAGATTTATGAAATTGAAAAATCTTTGAGAAGAACAGATGTAAACATTGAAACCAAATGAAAGCATGTATTTTTCACATCTGTTCCTTTTAATTCTCCATATCTTTTTAACTCTATCTGGAACTGTGGAATGCTGTAGCTGTCATATGCCAACAGGTGGCAACATTATAAGTTCATCTTTAAACTTGGTTAGAAATAATTAAGCTCTCAGTTGCTCCAAAATTAGTCAGAAAGAATGTGGGGAAAATAATTATTGGATGTTTCCTTAGGTAAGAGCTTGGGATATAAAACTTTTGTAGCATGCCAGTAAAACATACAAACATCTCAGATACAACTGTGTTGTGGGTCCCTCCTGCTGTTTAATGTTCTGTCACTCACTGTTTTGCTTTATACCTCTCATTTCCTTTACAGTGAATTTAAAATTCAACATTGTTTGTCTTGATTTTATTACCAACACACAGGAAACAGTCTCATAAAATCTTACCAACATACAGGAAACAGTCTCATAAAATTAGTAAATATAATAGTTCAGTACTGTTTCCTCTGCACTTGGAGAACCCATAAATAATATAGCGTTGTTTGATTTAAGTAGACATCCAAAGTTTGGTTTCTACAGGTTTCCTTAATGTGACTGCTTAATATTTGTACAGGAGTCAGATTCCTCCAGGCAGCTTTGTCCTTCAACAACATAAAAATAACTGGATTAAATTTGTTGTTCGGTACTATGCAGGAGGTCAGACAAGGTGATCAGAATAGTCCCTTAAAACAGATATATTATGACTGTAGCTGAATTAAAATTAAATGTTAGCGTTACATAAATGAACCATACATACATAAACAAACCAGGTATCTGCATTTTGTCACAGAGACCGTTGCTTTTCAGTGATGGAAACAACAGCTTCTAATTAAAACATGTGTAATAAGAGTCTGATTGTCCATCATCCACTGAAAAGCAGTTTTATATAGGAACTAGCTAAGGGCCCAGTCTGCAAGCCCACAGAGAGTGGTACTCTCATTGACCTCCATGAGAGTTCCCTTTGACTTCAAAAGGAGTTATGCATGAAAAAGTCTTGCAGCATCTAGTCCAAATTTTGTAAAATGATCTGGGATCCTTTGGGACTAAAGATTCTTCATAAATGTGAGAAGAATTATTGTTGTTTTGCCTAATATTAATGTATGTGTAAATATTTTGTACCTATTTGGAATCCAAGTACAGTATAATTGAATTGAGAGTTCAAAGAATGGAATACATGATTTTGTGACAAAACAAAGCCTAATGACACCCTTGCAGTTTGGCTTTAGGCCAAAATCAGATGCGCCTCTCATAATTAATTGGCTTGTTAGCCAATTAGAAGGAAAGCATATGAGTTGTATTAACAGTATAATCAAGTCCTCATAACAGTGGTCAGTGCAGGTTTACCTCAAGGATCAATACTTGAACCCTTCTTGTTTGCAATCATTATAACTAAAGTAGCATGCAACTTAGTGCATGGAGTATCATGTTCATCTGACTTCATGGTGACAAGACAGTTTTGAACAGCAGCCCCCTTACTTTCTGTTGGAGTTTAAGTACAGATCTTTCAAAGCTGAACAACTCAAATATTTCCCACTTATACTGTATAGCAGGTTTTGTGGATTTGGTCTGCTTTGTAAATGATGGCTGTAGCCGTCCCTGCATTGTGTGCCTCCAGCTAAGTTCTTTGCACAGAAAGGGTGAAACTTACTAGGCAATAGTTGTTCCACAGGTGACCACTTCAATGGTTGGGTTGGCTTTGTATTATGTTAGGGGAGATGCTGCTCCTTCTCCTCCTCCTCTTCCTCCTCACCAAAGGAAGAATTTATTTCATTGCATATTTGGTGATCTGTGCTTTGCACTTATTATAAACACAAAGACTTAGAGATAGCTTCTGTGCTGTATCTCCTGAGGCTTTATGCCATCTTTGTTCCCAAAGAGTCTGCCTGTACTGGGGAGCCAGTGTGGCCACTGGCATAAATTAGAGCAGCTGTGGGGGGCAACCAGACCCAGGCTACATAAGGACTGCAGAGTCTTTAGATGTCCCCTCCCACACCCAGCCCCACTCCTGGATCATTCTCCTTTGGCCTGTTGTGGCTCTTTTTCTCTCCCTATGAAGGCTCCCTTATAGGTTGCCTTAATACACTGATGAGCTGAAGCAGATGTAATAGACAGAGTAGAGGTTAGTTTTAGTGGTGGAAATCATGCTCTGAGTCTAATTCATTGTGGTTTGGAGATATTTTTAAGTTCTGTTAAGGGTGCCATGTAGAGAGCTACACAGAGGAAACCATTTGCAGGGAGTACAAGTTTTATTGGTCCTGTAAAACCTAGGAACTATGCTATAAATCCTTGAGCTTCACCTACTGACACTTCATCTATTAACTATTTACATACATACATAGACAGCTATAATTTAAAGAGCATTCCTATAACACTGTGCTTCGGCTATGCTGGAGAATTGCGAGTCTCATTTTTTCCCTCCACTGTTAGGTCCATGAAATCTTGCCCAGCAAAATTGCTCTGGGAAGTAGACAACTTACTAAATTCTGGTTCCCTCCACTCAGAAACAGTGTGATTTTTTTAATGAAATGAATAACTTTCTATTTTCTCTTGAACTTTGTTACAATAGTCCATATTTGTGACTTCTAGCCTGGATTATTTCAGTGCACTCCATGAGGGCTACCTTTGACGACTACTTGGTGCAGAATGCAGTTGATCACCTGTTTGGTGGTGTCAGCCTCATGGAAATTATTATGTCATTTCTCAAGACAACTGCACTGGCTTTCTAGCTGCTTCCACGTGCAAGTCAAGATGTTGACTTTAAACCCTGTACTGGGTTGAGTACTGGCTGTTTTAGGGACTACCTCTATTGTCTACCACATCAAAGGAGAGGAGGCCACTGAACTAACAGTTTGGAGACTGGATCGTCAGAGTGCTGGGCGCTTGGGATCTCTGCAATGAGCATGTGCTGAGAGCCTGCGGGATCGGTCAGCACTACGCCTGGCTCATGCGGCGCCTCATGGTGTCGGACACCATCAAATGGTCCAGGGACATCTACACGGAGCACATCACCGGACACTGGCAGTACCAAGACGAATGGGCCGGAGCGCCATCGTGAATCGGCGCTGAGATGGGAGTCAAAAGCCTTTCTCTGTTAGATCTAATGTCCTGAAGGATTATCTATACCATAACTCTCACTCAATGAGGGTACAACCCGTTTTCATTACAATAGATACTTCCTACAAACCACACTTCAACGTAACTTTTGTATGAACAACGTACTCTCTTACCCGACTACTTGTATTTTTTAACCGTCAAACCTATTACCCTCCATCCGGGATACCACAGATTATGACTTCCTTGTATGCTCCAACTTCCAGCCAAACTCTGTACCCGCTGATAATCTGTACATTATGCCTGGATGTCCAAAGACTCTCTTGTTTAAACTCTGTACCTGATCATTTTTTTAAAACATGATCTTTAATAAAAGTTTTCTTGGGGAAGGGCCTTTGTTTCTGGAATTGATTGCCCCTGCTGTCCTGACAGAGTCAGAATCTCCTGATTTTTAGGGGATGGTATAAGGGAAGGTTTTGCTTGAAATGAGTGGCTTTGGGTGAGTGATGAGTTTTGTAGCAGGTTTGTGGGGACAACGTCGTCTTTTCTGCTTTTAGTTAAAAGTAATTAAAACTGCATATAATTAAATATAATATATGCACTGTGGGACCTCATAATCCTGTGCACATTATACATTAAAAGATGGTTCTGTAATACGTCTTGTGTGGTAATTTATCAGGGCTTTTGTCATTTGTATCTGAATGCTTGTGAATCTGATGTTTGTGAATGTGAACAGCACAAATGAATCTGCTATCCTTCAGTTTAAGGCCCTTCCTTACCCTCTACTATCCCACTTAAGTCTCCCACTCAAAAAAAGGTGTTTTCTCTCACCAGGCTATCCTGGTAAATAAAGGAAAGAAATAAAGCCCACCTAGTTGCACTGGAAAAGACCTGTAATTCATTATAGCAATGTCACCAAAATCTAGTGTGGCGGGTGGGGGGAGAGTGTTACAAACTACAGATTTATGCAAGTATTTAATAGTGGCTTGCCAAGAGAATCGGTACTCTTTTCAAAAGGAATCTTTCTTTGTGTCTTTTGATATTTAAAGAGCTGTAATTACAATGGCAAAGCTTTGAATTCTCTTTTTTTCTGTCCTCTTATACACATTAATTTATGGACCAATCCAACATTACAGACAACCTAATGAAAGAATCACACACTCCCTTTATAATTTTTTCCCCCTTTTTACAGTTTCACTTGTATGGATGAATGCAAAGTAGTTGATGCTATAAATAAGTTTAATGATGTATCTCGCCCCTCAATTGCTGGTTGTTGATGCTGCAGTCCTGCATAATAGAAGAAGAAAGGAACTGAATTTAAATCTTTCTCTGTCTGTCTCTTTTTCTTCTTATGATCCAAAAGGCTCCTCCAACTATTAAATTCAGGTGTTCCTCTCTTGGTTCTTTTCTTGATATTTAAAGTTCTCAGCATGATCCTCCACTCTCTCTCCCCATTCTCTTCCCCCCCTGTATTTTTAGCATTGTGAAAAAGATCAAAATTACATAAGTGAACGCTAGTAAGTTCCAGCAAAATGTGACAACGCTCTCTAAAATAATGCTGTCTTTTTCTTAGCTGGCCAGAGTTGGTGGAGAGCAGCAGCAGTAAAAGGGTGGAAGGAAACTCCTGCTGTGAGATTTGTGTTCCTGTCTGTGAAGTATCCCTAGGCTGAAATATCAAACAATTACAATGTGTAGTTTGCTTTCTGATAAAGCACACATTGTCAGAAAATATTGTGTATCTTTAGAGACCTTTGAACTTGCACCGTGCTCAAGGTTAAGTAGGAAATTGACCCTCTCAGGGAAATCCCACGTAACAAAGTCTATGTTACAGCCAGATTGGAGAGCCAGGTAACAATCTAGTTCAGTGTTTCTCAGTTGGGGTTCCGTGGGAACACTGTTGGGGTTCCGCGAGAAAGTGGCATCGCGCCGCCGAGAGCAGCTGTTCTCCATGCCACCGAAAAAGGGAAGATGTCCTGGATTTTTCGGCGGAGGGTATCGAGTATGAGTGTAATTTAATTGAGAAACGCTGACCTAGTTGTTTGTATATAATTTGCTTATTTCGACATTTTTTTTGGCCCCATATGTAAAAATACTGTTAAGACTTTGGGGGGTTCTGCAATTATTTATCGAGTTCAAAAGGGTTCTGTAACCAAATTTGATTGAGAAACCCTGATCTAGTTGATCCCTCCCTGAGTTTCCAAGTTGTAGTGGAGATGGCCTTAATCTACAGAGGGTCCAAAACACAGTTAAAGCCCACTCAATGCTATAAATTGGAACCGTGTTTACAGCTTTGCTAGGGAGAGCTAGGTTGCCTGAAAAAGCTGTAAGTATAAGGTGGGCATGGCTGTAACTTCTGTGTTAGGGGTATAAACAGCGTGAGGAGCTTACCTGGAATATATTTCACACTACTTTTGGTTCCTAAATCTCTGTTACAGAAATGAGCCATTTTAAAAAAATCCACTTATTATTTAGATCATTAAGGGATAGAGGTTACCCATAGCGCTGCTTTTTAGGCCACCCATTTGAATCACCTTGTTTCCACCTTCCTTCAATGTGAGGGAGTTTTGCCTGTGCCAGCTGGGCGTTAGCTCTCTAATGCACCCAGCCCAGCAATCACTCAGGCAGTCTCCTCTGGGCTCCTCTGGCCTGCCTTTGCCCTGAAGGTTGACAATAGATACACCCCAGCCTCCAAGTCCCTTCAAAGCATCCAATCCCAGATCACTGAGTACCCTCAGAAATCCCAGATCCTCCATCCTCAGGAGTAAATCTACACTGGAAATTAAAACCCATGGCTCCAAGTCCCAGAGCCTGGATCAATTGACTTGGACTTGCAGACTTGGGCTGTGAGGCTAAAAATAGCAGTGTTGGATGTTACTACTTAGGCTGGGGTGCGGGCTCTGAAACCTGGCAAAGAGGGTGGTCTCGGAGCCCAGGCTCCATCCCGTGTGTGACTGTCTACCTTGCTATTTTTAGCCCCACAGCATGAGCTCTGCGAGCCCAAGTCAAGTACCTGGGCTCTGAGGCTTGATGCCACGGTTTTTTTCTTGGCACTGTAGACACATTCAGTGGAACAGTGTACCCCAGTTTACCAGTTTTACATTAGCTCACTCCTGTGTCACACACATCTCTTGAGTTCAATTATAGCAAAACAAAAGGAAATTCATTTAAAAGAATAGAGATTCAAATAGAAAGCAGTGTGACGGATAGAAACAAATGGTTATATGCAACACAAAATCAGAAAACAGGGGCCTACACTTATTAATAGTTGCCTTTCCTACCTAATAATGTAGATTCTCACCCCAGGGAGCCAGTCTTTCTTGAAGCACTGCTGCTCATCAAGATACCTCATCAGTGAATAGATGCAAAGTGTCTTTCTCCCCCCTGTGATATACTGAATCAGTCTTTTGTCTTTATTCACATGCAGGACAATCCCTTCGCTGTCCTATCATTCCTTTTCACTACCGAGTGGTTTCATTGTTTATACTTCGATGGTTTTCCATTGACTTTTCTGGTTTGGTGCAATGATGGACAATTGAGCAATGCAGTACATAACTGGCTAACTAGGGAGAGTTGACACCCCCCTCCCACTTGAATGGTGCATCACTGAGACATGATTCGCTGGTGACTCACTTTCGCTCCAAGACCATACTTTTCAATATAGTTTCATTAGTCCTCAAATATCACCTATACACATATCTCACAATGACTGAGTATCGGTAAGTTACATGCTTTCAGTAGAGACTTCACGTGCTAACCTTTATGGATCAATACCATGAGAATGGTGTATTAGATGTAGTGAGTTTGTCAGGTCTGAGACAGAAGTTGCTTGTAATTAACAGTGAACTATTTGTTAGTTGGCACCAATGGGGTGGGGGCTGGGTCACACCTGTGCACTCTGCCATCCTGGCTTGACACAGCAATGTGACTACCTCTATACTGATGGGGCTGGTGAAGAATTTAAGCACTGAAATACCAAGATGTTTTGGAACCAGAGGTTGGACTCATGGTAGGTATGAGTCATCCCTTCATCTTTCTCTATTACAATTAGCTTCATGCTGATCCTGATCCAAATGGTCTTTCCACTTACTAAAATGGGCTTTAGATGAAGTTCTTTGAGACAGGGTTGGGGTTTCTTGACAGATTCCTTTTTGCTTTATTTGGACATTAAAAGGTCCCATGACCATTTTGTTCAGTGTTCTTTTGGTAGCCTTCCTTCTCACTCTTACCATTAATATGCAGCCATGATGTGTGTTGGCCACCACCTTCCACACCCGAGGTGGCTGCGTTTCAGTGATGTATACTGGATGTATACAATTCCCAGAATGTATCAGGTACAGATCAGTATTTGATGTGATCATGTGATCTAAACAGTCCTATATCTTAGGCAATTATCAGGGTATTAATATAGCTCAACTATCACTTCTTATAGAGACAGTCCCTCATTTCAGACCCAAATTTACTTTCATTCTGGTGCTCTCTCATCTTGTATTGCATATTTAATTAGGAGAAGTTGAATAATTGATCCCCAGATCATTTTAAATATCCCTATTCTTTTTCTAATTTTTTCTATTGTTAATTGTTTTCTTGTATTTTAGGCCATTATGGAGTATGAAGTCTGGAACACTCTAATGATACAGGTTGCCAGATTTAAGCCCCAGGCCTTTTCTGTTATCTTTGGCTCCAGGCATCATGATTTTGGGCCAAGCTTTTGCTAAAGTTCCATGAGCATCATTTCATGATGGATGACAGGGAGATGAGCATGGAATGACTTACTCTTGGTGATCTTTGATCACAACAAATTTGTGGCTTGCAGTTGCTCACCTTTAATATTATTTCAAGCCTTGAAAGAGATCTAGCCCCTTGCACTCAATGAGCTGCATTAAAATAAGCATTTTTTAAAAATACATTAACGAGCATTTTAAAAAGCTAGTCTTAGAACAATGTTGTTCAGTAAAAAGTTTGCATTGCATTGTGCAGTTTTTTTTTCAATGAACTCCAGAAATTACTCTCTTTTGTTTAGATTGTCCTGGCAACACACATTGATTGTGAAAATACTGAAAGTACATTGTTGTGCCCTCTACACAAAAAGTGATTCAGCCTGCAAAGTCCTTACACATGAATAGAGTTAAAATGAGAATTAAAAATAAATAAATAACCTCCTTGAAACACATGTTCCTTGAGCCCTGATCCAAAGCCTACTGAAATCTATCAAAGTCTGTAGGCGTCAATGGGCATTGGATGAGCCCCTAGGCTTTATATGTCTTTAGATCATGAAAGCACTTAACAGTGTTCTTGTGTTCCATTGAATTTGATGAGAGTTAAGCACATGCTTAAGCGCTTTCTTGACCTGGGACCTCAATACAGAAAGACTCTTTCTTGTATTGCAAAAGTCATGTGTATTCAATTCAATCCTGTGAGAGCTTTAGTTTTCTTCAGAGTTTCTTCATATATTTTATTCTACCAATTTCCGGTTGATTATCACATTTGTGACACTCAGTTAATCTTATAATACAAAAACTCTTTGCATTTAATGAAAATATTTAAACAGCCCTTTTTGGTGAAGAAGCAAATTATGTTTGATCTGTCTGAGATTTTGCATGCAAAATATAAACTAGGGAACAGGTTTTATTTAATCTCCATAGCCCTTATATTAGATTGTATACATTTTTTTCCTTATAGTGTTCAATATACTTCTGTTGCATTCAGGGAACAATAGGAGAGCCCTTCTGTAGGTACTTAAACACATGCAAATTTTCATAGATATTAATGGGAAAGTGTGTAGTTTAGTAGATAATGTGTCCTTTAAATTGCACAAGTAGAACATCTGAAAGACTGTTAAAGCTGCACTCTTATTGACACTTTTTGAGCACTTTTCCCATCCATGAACACTTTTCCCATCAATGCCATTACAGATTAATTATTACTAATTTTCTAAAGTGCCAAAAAAAAAAAAAAAAATCTGAAGTAGCTCAGATGTAGAAGAAGACGGAAAACTTGAAAATGTCTACCATGCTGGAAAGTATATTAACATAGTTTTTCTATTTTTAAGACATAAAAGAGATAAGAGAAAAATAATTGTCTTAGGACAATTAACTAAAATTAATCATTAGTATACTGGTTGAAACATTTTTTTCAAAATGTGGTTTTGATAGAAAATGCCTTTTTGATAAAACAAATATTTTAATGAAAAAATTAGTTTTCATTAAATATATTGAGATTCTCATTGCCCAAATTTTTAGGTTTACAGTTCTCCAATGAAAACCTGAACATCTTTAAAAAAGAAAAAAACAAAAAACAAAAAAAAGGAAATGGAAAAAAGAGTGGT
Source organism: Emydura macquarii macquarii (assembly GCF_026122565.2). Classification (NCBI taxonomy): domain Eukaryota; kingdom Metazoa; phylum Chordata; order Testudines; family Chelidae; genus Emydura; species Emydura macquarii. Next base: position 15,180,786 of record NW_027131614.1, on the reverse strand, counting down.
TGAAACTTTTCATGGGGAATTATTTTTCCCAGATATAATCATTAGCCTTTAAAGTTGGAATTGTCAATGAATCTAAGAAAATTAAATTCTAATTCTTTTAGGCTCCTTTGACTATTCCAGCCCAAATTAACCTGGTCAGTTGTTAAAATTGTACCATAGTTGTTGGGCTGAATTCACCATGGATATAAATTACTTCAGGATCTGGTCCCTCGTGAGAAAGGTCTTGTGGGGAACAATATTAAGGTATTATGTGGAAGAAGGCTGGAAATAGGAACATGGAAATTTGTCCAATTAATTCAGAATCCTCTCTTCAACTGTGCTCAGCATTAGATGCTTCAGAACAGGATGTAAAACCCTCAGAATGCATAATATGCTAATAAGGTAAGTTTCGTCCTAACTTCAGAGAGGTAGTGCTTGGCATATGTCCTGAATCACAAGGGCTAAGAGCCTTTATTAAATCTTTGTCCTAGTTAGAAGAATCCCCTCTCCTGTTTCCCCATTACCAATAACCAGGTATTATGGTTCTTTGGTGTCCCTTGAAAAAGGAAGAGCTGTGTTTTCAGATAAGGTTGGGGGATGTGATATGTTTCATGGAAGGGCCTAAGATTTGGTCTTCATTTGATTTTTGCTCAGTAGTCAGGTGACAAACCTAGATGTAAGTCACTAGTTCAAATCTGGTCTAGGTCAGCTGTGAAGGAAAGGTGGTAGAATCTGACGGTTGTTTGTTGTGGAATGAGCTGCCAGCCTCATTCAAGTTACTAGTGGACAGATGGGATTCAGATAAAATAAGCACTGTGTTATGGGGCGTACAAACCCCATGCTAGGCAATGAGGGGTTAAGGAATTACTTTGGATCCAGCCAGCCCCGCTCTGCCACACCTGCAGCAAATGCTGCATTTGGTGGAGGAATGAAAAGACAGGGAAACAGCTCATTTGGTGGCAGACCAGGAAGAAAGCAGACCTTCAGCCCGCAGCTCCAGCAGCACAGAGAAGAGGGAAGGCTGAAATCTCTAAGATAGCTGCCTCAAAAGACCCTCTGTGAGGGTAAGGTAGGGACCCCAGAAACAGTCAGAGAGGGAAGCATTCTCTTTTCCCCCCACATATGGACGTTGGACATTGGTAATCCCTTTTTATTTTCTTGGTGTGGACTACCCCAGCAGGGGAATGCCAGGGATTGAGCTGGCCCCAGGCGAGGAGGGAACGGCAGAAGATAGGAAATGGCCTAAGAAGGGCAGCCTCGGTTGCTAGATCACTGGTAGCCCTAAAGGGTCCTGGGTCAGAGCACAGTGGAGTGGGAGGGCCTGGACTCCCCTACCAACACCCTCCTGCCAGTCATGGGTCATAGCCCTGACCACTAGGCCGTGCTTCCTGATTGATCCCTGCGTGAGGATGGTTACATACTTATAAAACCCTCAGATTGAACCCCAAACCAGAGACCAAAACGTTGAGGTTCACGAATGCTGAGAATAACCTTTTTCCTTTTATTGTTGTGCCCCTATGCACTTCCTACAGTAGTTCCAGCTAGGCACAGAAGTACAAGTGCCACCCTGTCCTGTGGAAGGCTGTTCTTGGAGTGTTTCCAAATGGACCCACAGGAAGAAATCGCACAAATAATTGGTGCTCCCACACAATTTTGCAGACTCTTCAGATATGGATCATTTTAAAAGCTTTACCAGGTACTTATCTGAAGTAAGCAAAACTTCTGACTCTTTTGACATTCGTGCATCACTCATGTCCATGTTACAAACCTCAAACTAAAACAGTGGCTCCAACTTCACCCGTACTTTGGGGATGGTTGAATCTGGATGTGGTTTTGGATCCATTTCGAGGCATAGGCCCATCTCTGTTACTATCACCACTGGCCCTAGTCTGTACCCTTTCTGGCAGTCTCTACAGGAAGCTGAAGACTTGGTAGGCATGGAGAATGAAGTGCTCTCTCAGCTCTAGAAGTGACTGTGATGGGTTCCCCTGGGGTGCAACCTGGAACTGTGGGACCGCTGTGCCGCCTATAACTCTCCAGCCTGGGCTGTCTCTCACAGTGCTTTGCTAGGGACTAGCAGCAAACCCCTCAAGGCACTGTTATCATTATGGAGCCCCACATCCAGCTAGTTTGCATGATTTTTTACCTGGCTTGCCTTTGACACTGTGATGCTGTTAGCAAGCTACATTTACTCAGACATCCACAGGCCTAACAGAGTTACATAAACTTCACACACCTAACAGAGTTACATGAATGCCACTTCCCCCCAGCTCTCCAGCACTGCACCCCAGAACTATACCATCTTGCACTGGTCAGAAGCCTGGCCAGTGTAAGTTCATTATTCAGTCTACCACTTCATCAAAGGAAAGTGGATATGCATCAGCCTTTGTAACCTGAGCAGATTTTCCAATCACTTCAGCCAAAACATGCTGTTATAGGTAAAATATAAAACAGATTTATTAACTACAGATTTTAAGTGATTATAAGTGGGTAGGCATAAAAGATCAGAGTTGGTTACTTTAAGAAATAAAAGCGAATTCATAGGCTAAGTTCTAAAAACTAAGCAGGATTTGAATCAAGCAGTGTCTCACTCTGATAGTATAAACAGGTCACAGATCTTCAATACACAGGCTGGAACATTCCTCCAGCCTGGAACCCCTTTCCCAGTTCAAAATCTTTTGTCCTCCAGATATGTTTGCAGGTGTTGAGTTGTGAGAGGAGTGAAGCCAAGTGGTGATGTCACTTCCCCTCTCTTATATCTCCTTCCAGCTTGCTGAAAAGATCTCTGGCTATGATGTGAGGGGCCGCGCCCATTGGTCAAGCAGTGTTTATTGTGTACGTGCTTTCTCTGTGAAGTCTTCATTGTGAACAGTCCCTAAGATAGTGGATTCTTTCTTAGGCTATGTTCAGACTGACGGCGGCAAAATTGCCGCCGCCTGATCGATCTTTCTTGATCGATTGAGCAGTCAGTGAGACCTGCTTAATCGATCAGAAAGTCGACTGAGTAAGTCCACCCCCTCCAGCAGCGTAGCGTTGAGCCGACGGGAACGCTGTTCCCGTTGGCTCAGCGCAGTGAGAACAGCATGCAGAAGGGAAGCAGAGCAGTCGACGTCAGTTACTCTGCGTAGTTTGCGTAACTCCCGTCGACTGCCACCGAATCGCATGGTCAGTTGAACCAGCCCTCAGATGGGTGTTGATCAGCCATTAACACTGTCTGGCTACATCATTGTTATACCTGAAAAGCAGGCTGTGTGTGTTTCCCATTTCACAACATATTTCAGTAACACATACACATAGCAATACGTCAATAACTTCACATACAATGATAGCACATACCATCCAACAGTATATTAGTATTTAGCAGATCAAGACTTTTAAAATGATACCTCACAGGGCATACTTCGTACAAAACATATCATACTTATATGAGAGTGCCAAGTGACCCCTCCATGTTAGGGGGGGCAGATGCTCACACTGCTGCTGTCTGGGCTGTACTTCTACTGTGGATATGAAGAAAGCTTCACAGATCCTGCAAAAACAATAAAATCACTTAAAAATACAATAATCAAAGCTGAATGCATTGTTTGCAAGCACAGAATTAGTAAAGGGATTTGATCAAAACAAAGCAAAAATCCCAACTAAGTAGGTGACAGAAGTGGGGAAGAGAGATAATATTTAATGATGATGTCACTACATTACTGTTTTTTCTTTCACTCTCTTGCATTAAGCCACTAGAGTCTGAACAGTGCTTGGCAGAGCAGGATTGACTTACAAAACTGATGTCAGCTATTGGCTTCAACAGACACTGGAATCCAACAGCCACTCTTGCATTTAAAACTGCTTGTTCTGTGTTGTATGCATATGATGCTATAACCCTTCTATTCTCCTGTGGAACTGCCTCTCTACTCTCTGCAAACATGCAGTGCTGGATAGCTTAATGAGAATGCCCCTCTGTTGTTGTTGCTTTATCTGTTTTTGTATCCTGGATAGCTATTTCCATGAGTGTTTAATTATTTAAGTGCCTAGAAAGAGTTAAATAAATTGGGCAGCACTTCTGTGACCGTGGAATTATGACAAGCCCTGACTCTTGGAATTCAGCAGCCGGCAGGGGATTCTGTGGGTCGGAGGCTGCAGATGGCTATGCATTATTACAACCGCAGAACTGATGAACATTTGCTGCAGAATTCTCTTGCCCTTGCTATAGAAATTGACCTTGGAATACTGCAGAATTCCAGGCCCTACTTCAGAATACAAGTAGCAAAAGCATGCTCATACTGGAAATGTTTGTTTATGCTGTACAGTAGCAGAGTAGATTACGGTCTGATTTACTTAAATGGACTGCTATAGATTGATTTGAGCACACTCTGTATTTCTTAGTTGTCTAAAGAATGTATGCTATTCTTTGGTTCCTTTTTTAGTAATGACATGTCACATGATCTTTTTCCTGTGCTCATCTCCCTTCTCAGTCTTCTCAACTTCTGCTGCTCAACCCTTTTTTAAAAAAACCGAAAAATAGAGGATGTGAAAGAGAGAGGGTATGTTCCAGAGGGGTAGCCATGTTAGTCTGTATAGAGCAAAAACAATGAGAGTTCTGTAGCACTTTAAAGACTAACAAATGTAATTTCAGCAGGCATAAGCTTTCGTGGGCTTCAGCCCACTTACTCAGATGCAGTTGGTAGAAATAATACAGCAAATATTGGCAACATATATAGGAAGGGGTATGCTTATTGTTAGTTGCTGCTATCCAGCATTTGCTTGCTGGTAGTCATTTCTGTGCAAACAGTGGTTTTCATCAATGAACTTGGTTTTAAAACTGCACAAAAATATGTAAGATAGTGAAAATGAGGAACTTTTCATGTTTGCAAACCAGGAAACAAAATGTGTTTTATATGTTGGTGGACAATGGAGGAATCTGCTTAAAATGATAAATTCCTTTTGCATTTTTACATTTTTTTTTTTTTATCATTTATGTCCCTTCTGATACTTTATTCAAGCGTCTGGTCAGTGATGGATTAAAGCTGGGTCTAACAGGTCTCTTGCTGAGGTGAGTTTTGCATTCTGATGGTCCTTTCTCCTTTTCTAGCCTGAATTGAGGTAAAACATACATCATCCTTCCTTCTCCCATTCTATTTCATCTATTTTGGAATAGGCTTGGGATTCTACATTCCTCTGTCTATTTGGAAAATGTTTATCCTTATTCCAGTATTACCAACTGATTGTATTGCAGTGGTCCCCAAACTGTGTGTGTGTGGGGAGGGTGGCAGAACATGCGGGGGGGGGGGGGGGGGGGAGGCAGGGCCTGGGCCAGCCCCCATGTGGGGTAGGGAGAGAGCTCTGCCCAGCTCAGCCCCGGCTTTGGCTCCTGGCTCCACTTCAGGTCCTGGCCCTGGCTTTTCACCCCGCTTCTGGCCCCACTTGCAGCTCCAGCCCCTGGAGGGGCACAGACTGGGTAAGAGGGGGTATGGAGCAAAAAGGTTTTTAGGGATCACTGTTTTATTACAATTCTCATGATCTTCAGTATATTTCTTAAAGCCTAGTTCTTGGAGTCAGTTGAATATGAGAGATTTCAGGTTTTTTTTTTAAACAATATTTCTAGCCATCCATGGTTATGGTGAAAAGCTTGGAGATATGACCCAAGTGCACCTGTATGAATAAGAAAAACAGAAGGTAAATAAAAAGACTCTAAAATTTATTTATTTTGGGTTCTTTTATTTTTTTAAAAATCAATCTCTTGATTTTGTTGTGCCTGACTCATGATTTGTGAATGTTTGGGGTTGTTCTGTCGCTGTAGCTATCTGATCATTTTGTGCTGCTGTGATCATCTGACATGGAGGGCTTCAAGAATTATAACTCTCACTAGCTGCCATATCTGGTAGCATAGTTATAGACCTAATAAAGCTTTGCCTATAAAAACAGTTCTCTCCTTTCACTATTTCTAGCCAGAGGGTTTATACTGCAGACAAATCAGCAAACTCATCCGATCCACCACAAGGAAACTCTTTTGGACTGAGGTTCCTCTGTTCATTCCTATGGCACACTGAAAAGTCACTAAAGTTGAATAATGCAGATGACTGCTTGATGAATTAAATAAAAATTGTCGTCTTTAATGATTTCTTAAGGAAGCAGGGTCAGTTTCCTCTTCTGATGGAATGGGAAGAATAGATGCTAGAATTTGTTATCTTTAGAAAGAAAATTTGTCACTTGTGAATGAAAGATGAATACACAAAACAAAGCAGCACAGGTATCCCTGGCAAGGCATTTTAATAAAAGTCTTGAAGAATTATTGAATCAATACTTCTGTATGATTTGTGATGAATTTCAGAATACACAGACTAGAACATCCTCTAGACATGTGAAAAGAGAAGTTTTAGACACTGTAGATTTTTCCAACTTAGACAGGAATTGCATTTTGAAGGATTTTTTTAATTTTAGATTGAAAGAACAAAAGTAATGTCTGCTCACTGGGCAGCATGGTCATCTGTTACAGGCTGTATCTGAACGGAACACAAAATGCCAGCTACTTCTGGCAAATCACAGATGCCTACAAATGTAAAAGTGCAGTGTACAAAAACAAGCCTCAAGTCACCTGGCTTCCTACCCCACACAACCATGCACTAAATCAGTGGTGCCCAAACTTTTCCTGTCTCATCTCCCCTTACCAGCAGTGGAATCTGTCCGCATCCCCTCCCTCGCACCATCACTGCACAGCCAAGGCTTCCTCTGTCAGCAGAGGAGCTTGGGCTGAAGGTGGGGATGGGGGAGGAGCTGGGGCTAGAGGTGGAGCTGGTCTGGGGGTGGAGAGGGGATGAGGTCGGGGCGGAGCAGGGGCCGGAGTGGAGCTATGGCTGAGGGCAGAGCTGGTCTGGGAGTGGAGTGGAGCTGCAGTTTGGGGACCACCGCACTAAACCTTTACAATGATCACCACAAAGGCCACCCTAGACCTTGGGGAATCTGGGAGCAGCCTTCTGATTCTGGTACTCCCCTCTCCCAGCGCAGGCAGCACAGCTGGCTTGTCACTGGGCTGTCATAATAGCACCATCCCCTCAACCATCTGCACCCACGTGCCATTTTACCCCCCTTGAGAAGGTTCACAGAATGGGCAAGTTAAGCTGATGGTGCAACATTAGCTGCTTTTAGATGCCGCTTTTATGGGTAGGATTTATGCTGATTTTAGAAGGGAGCATGCTGTGTAGATCAGCTACTTCCCATCTTCGCGTCTCAAGTTGTTTCCACACTCTGCACTGACACAACTTCCCTGTGATTTTATTTCTTTTTCAGCAGCAGAGCAGAACGAAAAGGGGCCCAGTTACCTCAGGGAGCATCTCTCTATCTCTGAACTTCTACACAACTTGCACGCAAACTGGGAAACATAGGCTCCTTATCCCAAGGGCGAAGGCTTTAGTGCTAACAGAGTCCCAGAAGTCTAGTCTGCAATTTACTACCACCAAAAAACTGCAAAAACCTGTCCACATTCAGATGATGCTGTAACATTCCTTTATTTTGCCAGAATTTTCTATAAGGGCTGGCTCAGTTTCCCCTATTTGCTGTTGTCAATATCCTCCTCATCTCTGACCTCTTAACCTCAAGTGCTGATTCAGCCAGGTACGTAAGCATGTACCTCATGCTAAACATGTGGATAGCTCCAGTGACTTCAGACCTTTTGCAGAATCAGGCCTCCGGTACTCAAGGGGCGGGGGGTGTAGGTTATTACTTCTCTATCAGATGTGATTGGGAATTTTTCCCCTCATTCTAAGCTACATGTGGCCAGATACTAGATTGATGGTCTCCATACAAATACCTGTCATGTATTTATTATATTATACCAGGAATCAATAATTAGTAGGGTTTCCTATCTCTCATGCTGCTGTAAGTACTTTTCCCCCACAGGGACTAGGTAGGGAGGAATCCCCCACACTGGTATTTTGGTGATGCTTTGGAGTATGTTAGGTACATCTCTGACACAGCTGGAATGCTTTGGATTTGTGATCATCTTTGTGTTTACTGCTGTTACTTACTATGGAGCTACCTTTAAATAATTTGTTGGAGAACGGACATATTAACTTGGCTCCAGTTTACTGCCTTTTACTAGAGATGTAAGGTTTTGTAAAAGACATTGATGATTAAATGTTCCTGTGTCTTAGCCTTTTAGTTATAAATAATAGATGATTTCTTAGACAAGTCCATCATTTTTAATTGAATAGGAAATACCTGCTTAACTGAGCTCGCACTTTGAATGTAATATTGGTATTGTTAAGAAAACCATTATAGATTACTCAAATTAAATAAATCGAGACACATACATGTTTCCTCTGTGTGCCTTGAAGATTATTACTATTATTAATAATAATCCAGAAATTATGCAAAATGACTCCTTTTGCCCCAGTCTGATATGCTCCTTTTCTACAGCTGTAATGTCTTGGGGGACTGTCACATAAAGTAGCAGCTGCACACCCTGAATTACAACACAGAAAAAATTGTTTTGTGGTGGGTTGTGATTGACGGCTGCAATGATTTGCAGACAGTGATCTTTTTAAGAACATCTGCATGCTTCAAGAAACAGGTAGAAAACAAAGGCTGGACTTCTGTCCTTGTACATGGTCAGCTTTTGTGGAGAAGGAATTCAGACCAATGATCAGACTGCAGCTTCTCCTTCCTGCCCTCCACACTGCTGCCCCTGGGATGGGGGTGAGGGACTCATTTTTGGGGAGCAATTTCCCACTTACCTCCTGTAAGGATATGTATCATCTTACAAGTATTAAATGATTATGCTAATGACATGGTGTGATGGTATTTGTTAGGAGTGACTGTACTAATGCCAAAATTAACTCTCTCAACGTGCACAGTGTGAACCAGATATTTCCAGCAGATTCTTCTGAGTTTATTGTTTGTGCAATTAAAAGTGCTCTGCCTTCATTTCAGAGTGCTCACTAAATATTACACCTTCATTATGGGGCTCACCTCTCCTTTCTTCCAACCCCTTTTACCTGCTGCCCCTACCCCAACTGCATTTAACCCACTCCAAGGCTAGGAAAGCAGGATAGGATGAGATTAGGACTTGGGTCCTGTTGTGTTAATTTCAGTGGCATAAATGGGCCCAGCGAGTCAAAGGGGTTAACAAGACCCTGTCACTGTACAACATTAAGCAGTTAAACATGGTGGAGAGTTTTGAGTATAGAGACATTGTTGCCGGGGAACTAAGTAGGTCAATCACCATTAATTATTTTTATAAACTTTTGTTAAAGACACAGCACAAGAAGGAAAAACAGTTAAAATATTTGCAATATAAACTATTAAATAAGGCTTTCATTTAAATAATATTCCATTTCCCTTTTGCTGTAGAGAACTCCCTCTCTAACCGTCTTTTGGATAGAATTAAAGATGGCAATAACTACCCTTTTTTGGGAACATGAGAGATTTAGTTGAGGTGGGCTGGAGCCATTGTTAAAGGTCTAATCCTACTTCCTTTAAGAAAAACCAAAACACACGCATACACACATGCAAACGCAAACAAAATAGAACAACAAAGACAGAAAATGTATATCCTGTCTGTGGTGCTAATTTTGCAACCTCGCTACTTAAGAAACATGTGCTCAACACACGGTCTTATCAGCCACTCAAAGACCTGGCAAACTTATACCGGCATAAGGCTGTTTAGGACATTGCTTTTGGCTGCCTCAGTGGACAACATGGAATGGTCTTGGCCAGCTAAGCCAAGACTCTTTTTAGACAGAAGGCAAAGAGAGAGATAGGAAAGTGAAGAAATGAGATGGGGAAGGCAAATGACAAATGAGAATGGCGGTGAGAGTAGGAACCTAAGGCTCGTGTTGTGGGAGGTGTTGAGGATTTAGCTGAAGCTGGTGGAGGTGGTGATGTTATCTGTTCCCTCTCCGTGGCCTGGTCTGGTCACGACATCTTTTAGGATCAGGACGATGAAGGCCCAAAGGTCTCATGGTGGATCTTGGAGCCCTAGGAGATGGTGGTCATGATGGTAAAGCTCACTCTTTCCAGTTCACCCATCTCCACCATTTTGTTTCCCACCTAAATCTTTTTTAAGGATCCTGAAAAGGGGGCTAATTGGTGGAATAGTCTATCCCTTCATTTTGTTCAGCCTAATTTCCAGCACACCAATTTTGATCCATTAATTTCCAATTCCATTTTCCTCTTGTTTTCCAGTCATGTTCTCAGGCCAGGCCTGGGGTATCCAAGGGAACCTTTTTGTTTGGACTAATTCAGTTGGTCTTCCTTTTATACCTTTTTCTTAACACCCCCCCCCTCCCCAAAATCTATATAACAGCCTGTATTGGATGTTTGTTACCTTTCCCTTGGACAACTTCGAATACAAGCCTCTACACAATAGACCTGACCCTGAAAGATGCTGGACTTTCGGTTTCATTGAAACATCTGTTGGGAATGTACCTCACAGGAAGCATTCAGAATCTCACAGGATTACTTGCTTCTTAATGCCGGCAGAGAGTACTGATAGACACTTGACTAGAGCCCTTGCTTTCTAACATCTACTCTTTCTTGATACAATAACATACTCTTACAGCATAGCCATTTTTCTCCACTGAGCAACTACATCATATTTAAGGTTCATTACATCCAGAAAAGCAATCCATTCAGAACATTCAGTCTACCTTATTTTCCTTATACATGATATCATGACAAGAGGGTTTTATTGTATTTCAGTTTCCATTAGCAATGGGAGGGAAAATCTTCATTTCCTCTACTGAACTTGCTCAAACACCACTAAGCTTGCCCACTCTTTAAACAGAAGAGTTACAAAATGGAGGCCACAGGCCATTTAAATTTACAACTTGCACACGTGCCAAAGAATGTCATTTAATCTCACTAAGTGCCTGCTTTCTTTTATGGTCTTCCAAAAGTGTGTGCATTACACATCATGTGGAAGATGACTCTGAACCCATCTCTCCAAGCACCAATTCACCTTTCTTCATGCAGTGTCCTACTCACTATTCCAGAGCGTCAGAATATTCAGAAAACTGATAGTGCAAAACTTCTGTCAGACTTTCTGAAGAACTGCCGCTGCTTATTAAATCAGATAGGGTGTGTTAGTCCTAAGCAAGAGGGTGGTATTGATATGATGGAGTGGGGAAAAGACTGGCATACATTAAATGGCCAGAATGTTTCCATCACTGGAGGCTAGTATTTAAATGTGATGACTCAGCTGCTTACTTACAGCAGTACTTGACAAAACTAGGATATTGTGACCATTCAGAGACTAGTGTTTTAATTGGTAGTACTGGGAAATGTGGAGGCCCCTAGAACAGTGGTATTCAACCTTTTTTCATTTATGGGCCCCTAAAAAATTTCGAATGGAAGTATGGACCCCTTTGGACATCTTAGTCTGCAGACCCCCAGGAGTCTGCACCACATGTTGAAAACTGCTGCCCTAGAAGCATGAGAGTTTCTTGCTGTTGTTTGGAAATATCGTATGGTCTGGAGAGGCGTTTTCTTTTGTTTTTTAATCTTATCCAATCCCTAGAAAGGAAAACACTGTTCACAGGATTTTGATTTTTTCTTTTTTCATTTTTATTTCCTCGACACTGTAAATCCTACTTCAGTAGGTTGATGTTAAACTATATTGAGAACTGTCAAATGAGACATGTTAAAGCAAAACCATAGGACTACAATACAAACTAGGAAGAATGTTAACCAAACTCGTTTGTGAAGCCAACAATGTGTTCTAACTTCAAAACATAAAAATCACTTCTATTTGCATTTTTTAGGAACATGGAGTGGAGTGGGCCCGTGGTCATTATCAGTTGTTGCAGAGATAAGACTATTACCTATTACAAGTCCTCCCCTAAGATTACTGGAACTGAGAGATTGGAGAAAACAATTCTCTGTCTCATGGTTTTTCAGTTTATTTTATGTGTTTGACCTTGTTTTGTAGATAGTCAATTTTGTGACTTTTCCCCATGTGGTTGGTTAGGCCTTGAACTTTCAAATACTTACACATGTGCAGTATTTTATTCACAGGAGCAGTCCTTTTGAAACGATGGGAACTGCTGCTACTTTTGAAAATCAGAATACTTATTTAAGGGCCTAAATAGGGATTTAGAAGGATAATTTTAGGCACCTACTTCTGAAACAATACTATGATTTCAGTGGGAGAATATCCTATCTGTAATAAGCAGACATAGTGGGATGAGGCTGCATTCTGTTGTCTTCTGTCAACCAAACCTTCCTATGCAGAAGTTGGATAGTACATTTTTCTTCACCGTTTTGGAGGAAGCTAACTTTTTAACCTTAGCTAAGTGATCTAAATGACCAGAGAATGGGAACTCAAACTTCCAGGACTCTGGAGCTCAGCAACCATTCACTGTATATGATATTTGCCCTTATTCTTTCCTGTGTGGAATGATACAGTAGCATGATATTCTTTTTACCTTCAAATTTTTTGTTTGCAAAATTGCATTCTAATCAGAGCACAAGATATTTAAGTTTGAATTTAATATCCTTGATTGTTACTTAAGATCTCATGTGTCTGTGTGTTCTATAATACTCAACGCTTTTGGTGGAGCTGACTATAGAAAGTTATGTGATGTTTGGCCCTGGGAAAACTTACTGAAGACCAGATTGTGTTGTGGGATTTTCCTGAGACACCACCTTGGGTTGTAGGTCTCTGGTGAGACTCTCAAGCCTGAAAGGAGAGGTTGGGTTAATCTGGCTATTGCTTGGCATGGGCTTTTGCTGCCACTGGAGACCAGCCTTAGCTAAAAATGTACATGTCTACTGAAAAGATAAGAATATTTTAATCTCTCCTATGCAATATATGTTTTGTTCTTTTTATTTCTATTGTTTTCTATGTAATTTTTAATTTATACTTTCTACGCATCATCTTTTAATTTACTGATTAAAATTATATATGAATATAAGTTGATCCTGTTTTAAAATTGTTTTAATTCTAGTAGGGAATGTGCAATAAATAGTCATGCTCTTTCTGATTCTGGCATTGGTTGCATTCTATTAAGATATATATTCTTTGGGCCAAATCTTAGTCCTACTGAAGTCAAGGCAAAGCCCTCATTGGCTTTGATGTGATCAGTCTTTGACTATTTATTACCTACTTGTATTACATTGCAACTAGAGGCTCCAGCCAATATTGGGGCCCCATTGTGCTAGTCAACATTCATATTCATAGCAAGAGACAGTCCCTGCCCTACAGAGAAAAGACAAAAATGTGGGAGAAAGAATAGACAGAGGAAGTAACTTACCCAAGGTCATATACAAGATGAGTGACAGAGCCAGGAATAGACCACCCAGGTCTTCTGACTCCAAGTTCAGTGCTCTTATCAATGGAACTACTATGGTTAGGTGGTTGTTACTCTTTTGTGCAATACGTTTCAAAACCAAAGACTGACTGTTTGCAAGGGGTCAGCTTTTTGACTGGCTCTGGATGTTCCAAGATGGTAACAACTGACAAGACTTTGATAGAGCCACATATCAAAGTAATTTCTAGAGATTTCAATAGGAGCTTTCATTATAGTTGACCTTATTAGTAATAAAACAATTCTTTATTAGAACTAGCCAGTGAATTACACTTAATTATTCAGTGTCCTGGAACTGCCTTTGTTGAGCTCCTTAATTTTTCCCTTCACAAATTCGTCCTTCCTGTACTGTTCTCCACTGAGCTCTGGATAAGAGGCTTAAAAAACTACTCACAATTGGAGCAGTGCAAGATTATCAGTATTTGCCTGCAGAATGTGAGTCCCATGTGTGTGTGTGTGTGTGTGTGTGTGTGTGTTTGAGATGTCATGATTTTGGCTAAGGGTGAGTTTTTGCCCTTTCTGTCAGTTAACCCAGTTTTTCATGGGAGCAAAGGTAAAGTTAGATCCTGACGTGTATAGCAAACTGGTCCATGTTAAAAAAAAAAAAAAAATCTCAATTTAACTGCATCATTAACTCTTAGTTTGTGAAAATTGCTTCCAATATACATGGAAAACTGTGAAAAATTTGCAGTGAAACAGAGCTGCTAGAAACATGATTTTCTTTTTCTGGATTATTGTGTGAATTTTTCCATAAAGCTTTGTCAGCTATTTTACATGGTATCATCAGATCTTTTAACACTCTCACTTCACTTGTGAGACTAAACAGTTTGACTAGAAGGCCCAGTACTTTCTGTATTCTCGCAGGTAAGAATCAAACCTTTCTCATTAATTTTAATGAGCAATTAATGCATCTCAAGTGTGCTATTTTTACATTCCAAGATTTGTGATGAGTGGAAGTTGAGAAGTATGGGTTTTTATTTTCATTTTTTGCAATGTGGTATTTCCCTGCTCCTTCGCAGGTGGCAGAGAAGCACAGCACAAAGTGTGTCTTTATTTCAATTGTAGAATAAATGTTTAATCTGTAAGTGCCCTAATAAAAATGAAAGTGAAAAAACCCACAACCAGAACTTCAGGAGATCTGAAAGTTTTTAATGTGTGGTTCTCTTTTGACTTAACTGAGCTTCTGATGCTCATGGCAAGACAAGGAAACCTGAGTCATCAGAACAATATTATCATCCTGTCAAAGCATCCTATTCCATTGACATTGTCTTTCCATTATGCAACGTTTACATATGTTTAGTTGTTATTTATTTATATTTCAGAAACATGGGCATCTTTCTCTTTTATTGCATGTCAGAGTTTTAGTGACAATGTCAGTCTTCTTGAGGCGGTTAACTACTTAATCAGGGAAAGCTACTTCCTTAAATTATGCAGCTGGAGACAGTACCTATATATTATATCAACTTGATTAAATTTGTTTTTATATATCTCCATTGGCAATGCTTTCTGTGAGTAAAATAAAGACCTTTTGAATTTGCCTGCTGTTTGATCAGGACATACTGTCTCCCCCTTCTCCCCCCCCCCTTTATTTTATCAGGATATAGTTCTGCTAATTAAGAATGGGAGCAACCTCAGCCAAAATCCAAATTAAATCAGCAGTGCAGATATTTAAGGTAGTGACTAATATCTATACAGAAAAAAAAATAGACCTTCCTTCATTACCATTTACAATTTAGGATTGAAACAGAGTAATTACCACTGCAGGGTAATTTAATGCTCTTTTATTAACATTGACTTACATCTCAGAGAGGAGTTCTGGGATCCATGAGGATGTCCATTTTCTGTGAAATATTGTCTCATTTAAGGGAATAAAACTGTAATGTACAGTTTTATTAGAAAAACATAAAAGAATAAAGATGGATTGGAATTTGCTCATACAATAAAATGTAAGAATCCATTAACCTGCATCTTTGTTGGTTTTTGTACTATGTGATAACCAAAATATCATATATCCTAATTATCTCATGCCCCTGTTTTTCTTGAATTCCTGCCCAGCCTATAAACTTTAAGCACCCCAGGTCAGCTGGATGAGCAGAAGCTTAGATTTTCACAAAAGCTTTGTCCACATTGGGATCTTACTCACCAGTGTGGCTAACTAGTGAAAACCTTCTGGCAGGTATGTTTTACATGTTACAGTGCAATTTGTAATCCTGCTTTCCAACCGGATTAAGGTTCATTAGTGCAAATCATATTGCACCGGTGTAAATTGTATCTGTGCTAGAGGTTTGCATTCATGCAGCTGCATTGGTGGCTAAAATCCCATTGTAGACAAGGCCGAAAAGCAGGGCTATAAAATGGTTCCAGTAAATAAAAGTTGTTTAAATGTGAGGATAACATTTCCTGCAAATGCCATTGGCTTTTCAAATTACAGTTTTTTTTCCACTAATGACAATACAGGACTTAACTAAATGTGGTTTCAGGATCAGTGTCTTTTCCAGTTACTACACATTACAAGTCTTTATAGCATGTAGGATTCAAGAATGGTTCATAATGAATTATGATGTACATTATACCGAAGTTCTTAGCTAGCACTACAAAATTGTATGCCATGATTTATTTTAGCATTAATGAGCCATTTGGAAATGTCTCTCTGTGACGTGATTATTGGTTGGAGAAATTGAAGACCAGAGGTGAATTCAAGGATTTTTTTAAAATTTAAAACTTGGGATCTGTTTTGATGGCATTAACCCCTCTTACATTTTTCTATTTAGTTCTATTAACATTCTGATGAGCAGTTTAATTTTGTTAGCAAGAATGTGCCTGTCTAGTCTTCTGAACACTTGAGCCAATATGTGTCCCTGCTGGAAAGGTTTACACAGCCATCTTGGAAACTGATTAAACAAGTGACTTATTCAAATCGTCTTTCTGTTTATATAAGTTTTAGTGGCGCAGAAGCAATACGACACATGACTGTGGGAAAAGAGAATTCCCAATATACTTAAAGCAATAATCACAGGAATAGATTATGAGCAATCATTTGGCTGAATTACACTTGGGTAAAACGTTTGCTGAATAGTTTTAAATAACAAATATATTTGTGATAATCAAGGCCTGTTCAGAAGGGGCTAAATCTGTTGAGTAAATTCTTTACGATGAATAGTTCATCTAACTCTAATCTTTGTCTAACTGGTAAAGACCATGAAACATGTAATTAGTGTTGTATACAACATGTCAAAAAGTTGGTGGTGTCCCCACAACCCGCAGATGGGTACAACGATTCCAGTAGATTCGCCTGAGTAGTGTTGGTGTGGAAGGAGACATATTACCCATGTAGCAGTGCCAAGAGGCAATATTTTTTAAAAAGGCATAATGCCTCCACGAGTGCTGAGGAGAGCATTGGATTACAGAACTTGTAAAAGGTGTGCTCACCCAATGCAGATCTGCTGTCACACAGTACAATGTGGATGTGCCCCAACCACATCCCCTTAGGGCTGCTCTCCCTACCCTATTCTCAAGAGTGTAGTTAGGAGAACCATTAATGTCCCATATGTGGGCGTATGATGGGAGGGAGAGGGAGTGGGGAAAGAAGGAAGGGCTCTGTGTCTTCTCTCTCCAGCACAGCTCCAACCATAATTTGACCCATGCTGAAATTTTGTAAGGTGCTTTAGGATCTTTTGGGATGAAGATTGCTTTGTGGCTCTAAACTGTGATTATGCAGCGGCAGGTCTATTCATTCTTTGTTAGAAACTAAAGGGCTTCAGAAAAACCCATGTACTGAACATCCTCATAGACTTTGTGGAAATAGAATAGTTCATTTTCACTGTATCACAGATCAGCTATGCCAAAATATAGGGAGTTTGTCCTGTCTTGGCATAGAAGGATTTGACTAGTTAATAAATCGTCTATTATTGTCTAATATTTGTATTATGATAGCACTTAGGGACCCCAAGCTGGGCACTGTAAACACACACAATGAAAAGACAGTCCATGTCTCTAAGAGCTCACAACCAATGTCATTTATTTTTAATATTCAAAGCTTTCACATATGAGTTAACAATAATTTTTCAGCCACTCAGATCACAGGATTCATAAGAGTGTGATGATTCAAGTAATGACCCATCATCATGAGATCTTCCTACCCATTAAACAGACAAGACAGAAAGATGAAAGGAAGAGGGTAAAGGTCATTTGCCCTAGTAGAAATTGTGAGGTATGTAACTATATAACGGTTATGGTTTTTGTTTTCACTGTACCATACCCTTAAGGAGACTGCCTGCCCGCAGAGGCAGCTGTGTCATTCTGTGAGACCGCACCGATGTAGAATGTTTCATGTTATGATCGTTCATGGAGATTTAATTTTTTCTCTTTTGTTTTGTTGTTTTTCTTAGTCAAAAGTAAGTTTTTTTTCAGGTTCAGGATAAACTCCCAATGGGAGTTTACCCTCTGACTTCATTGTGGCGAAGATTTCACCCAGAAAGTAGTCACTTTTGGAAAACAGGACAAAAATCTTTGAAACTTCTCATGCTAATATTGTGTGAATGTGGTGGTTATACAAGTGATAGACATTACCTTAGAATCGGCATTAGTGCAGAAAGGCACTGTGATAGCTTCCCTCATGGAGCTCTGTCAGTGGCTTTCAATCCTGTCCTGTTACATCAGCCTAATTCTGTTATATCAACTTGACTGATGCTTTTGTCTGGGACTTTCCTTGAGAAGGGTTTGATAATTATGCTGACTTGCTTGGTGGTTTAATGATGTGGACCATTTCCACTGGGCAATAGTGTGAGACATCAAAATCATTTATACTTGTGATTTAAATGGGTTCTGAAGCTAGAAGTGAATGATTAGCATACTATTCCAATGCACCACACAGGCCTCACTAAACTAAAGACGGCCTGAGCTGCAAAATTTGGACCAGGATCTTAACTTCTCCCAGCTGGTTGGTATTTGAATCAGGGGTTTTGGATTCACCATTGAAACAGGATAGACTCTGGTGGCTCAGTGGTCACTTTTGTCTGATGCTAAATATCATGTCAGAAATGATCCATATCTTTCTTCCTTGCTGGCTAGAAGATACCAGATAATGGTAGAGTAATATGGACTTGAGGAAAGAAAGAGACCAGTTTCTAATAATGCAGTGCGGCCATTGATCATGAAAAGAGATGTTCACCAGGTAGGGTGCCGCTACCATGACCTGCTAATGAAATACATAGAAGTTGAGAAGGGGTAGAGTCATGAGCATCCTCAGGACTCATGTTAAAACAAATGGGAAAAGGTGATTTTTAAAAATGATGCATACCTTGAAGTATTTCGCTGTTTTGAGGTTACTGTCCTTATCATTCCTGCTCAGGGAAATTGTTTTTCCAGTATTTGGATCTCTTTTATGACTCTGCTTTTTCAATCAGCCAGCTCATTTCTAAATAGCAGAGAATTAAATGTGTCTAATTATTAATAGCAGGCAGTCCCATAAAAAACAATAGGAAAATTAATTGTAAGAGGACATGAAGAAATTTAGTTAAGCCTAATAGCCTGAAGCCGAGTGAGCACAAAAGTACTGTTGGACATGCAGTGATACAACTGCCTTCTGGAATAGCTACCATTCAAACTGAATTTAAACACTGTAAGCAAAAGCCTTTTCATGATCGTATTGAAACTGCAATACAGCTGCAAAGTTCCAGAGGAAAATACTGCATTGCAGCTCTCTTTCTGTTTCATAGCAAATCTCAGTTGGCATGTAACATACAGAGGAGGAGCTACGACACAAGCAGGCTGTTTTCAGCTTCGTTATGCAGACTACCATCTCTATCATCCACATTAGAAAGACATCTTTGACTTTCTTATGCAGACTACCATCTCTATTATCCACATTAGATGTTGTGCAAAATTAAGCACTCGGGACTTTTTCAAGGGGAAAAGGCAGTATGCCGCATTTATTGACAAAAACTAAAGTAATAACTAACTTAAACCTACACACACACACACACACACATACACATACACGCGCCCAGACATCTTTGACTTTCTTTTGGGGAGAGGGAGAGAAGGCGGTCAGATGGCTTACACGCTGATTTCTCCTGGCACTATTATTCCAATAGCTCCCAAAGGGTAATATTTTGCCTTCATACAGATGCAACAGATTTTGACATCCAAGTTGCTTAATTTGAACAATTGCTTATCACTGGAATTTAGTGTTAGACTCCTTGGCTGGGGCTTTGTGGGAGTCTGAAAGGAATACTCTGTGATGTCTTCGCCAACGGGCAGCACTTCCCCGCTGGAATGAGTGAACATTATGATTCATGGCCACTAGCTGATGTGAGAAAGAGAGGGAGACCTTTCCAATAACCTTGAGACTAGAGCTGGCCAGCAGTCTTTTGCGTGTTTAAATGAAAGAGAGAGAGGGATTAGTAGCAGTGCATTTGGAGCATGGAGTAGCTGGTAACCTCCCTCCGTATCAGAGGATTTGCTCATTACCTCTGATTGGTCCAGATCCTCTTATAAAAGGTGAAGTTGCAAAGTGCTGCAAATAATAAGGAGCCCAGTGTTTTGGTTGGGGAAATAAAAGCACTGGCATGGTACAGAAGAGCAGACTTTGGGCAGACTTCATGGGAAGGCCCTTCGGCCCTGCTGAACAAGCATTAGGTTCTGTGGCCTTCTCCTTACCAGCAGAGCCAGGAAGAATGGGGGAAGGGACAGCCCTGGTGCCCTTTACATTGTACAGGACTAGAGGGCAATATGAGGATTTCCAAGGCTCACCCCTTTCCAGCAGCAGCAGCAGCAGCAAACTGATGGGGAGGCCTTTCCTTTCCAGCAGGGGCAAGTTGAAAATGAGGCAAGCGGAGCAAAAATAAATCCATCTCACCCCACAGAGCTTGAGGTGGGTGGGAAGATTCTGTTCTAGCCAGCAGGCTCAGCTTCCGAGGAAGTATACCGAGGGACCAGCTTGACGGATTCCAATAAAGCAAAATGGGAATTTCTCTCCCTCTCTCCCTCACTAGCACCAGGAAGTTTAAAAAATGCCAGTAGTAATATGTCATGATACAACATAGCAGCGGTGTTGGCAGCTTGCACATTTTTTCATGAGTCTTGCAATGTTTTTCTTAAAGTCCCAACCTCTGGAGTCAGGTGATGACATCAGCATCTCAGCTTTTATTTAAAAACACAAGGTAAATTTCTAGCCTTCCTGGCTATGGATAAAGCTTTACAGTGTGAACCTCAAAGCCTCAGAAATAGAAGGCAAATAAACAGAATCCGAAATACGTTATTTTTAAAATCTGATGATTTTAAAGCCAATCTCATGATGTGTGATCTTTTAACACATGAGGTTGGCAATACTGTACCAACTAGCTGAAAATGAACTAGTTACCAAATATGTACTCGTGTCCTGCCTTATCAATAAACATTGCCAATGCTCATGCAAAAACCCTGAATGCATTGTGTCCCTGCTGTGAACAGTACCCTCAGAGTGATCACTTTGGCCAACAGCTTCTAACTGAAGTATAAAAATGTGTCATTTTAAATTTCATTCAGAAATAAATTCCTCATGGTTCCTCTGAGCAAGAGGCATGCATGGTAAATTGTTACTTACACTGCCAAATCCTTTCTAAATACAACCTGACTCTTTTGGGTAGTGGGGTGAGGGGAATCATGTTCCACATTTAAATAAAATAGGAATCTACATATATTCCTAAAAAAAAAAATTGGTTCTCTTGGAAATGAATGTTTGCAGCAGAAAGCAGTTTATAAATGGGGGAAAAGGAGACTGCTCAGTGAGTTTTTGTTCTTTTCTGTTGAGCAGGCCAGGCTTCTTACAGGCCCTTGCGAGTTCAACTTTTGCATTTGAAGCCTAATACAGAATCCATTAAAAGATGGGTGAGTCTGCAATGAATTCCAGCCATTCCTAGGAGAATGCTCACAGCTCAGTTAACAAGGTTGAAGTTGCATGGCCCCAGGCTACATCTTCTATTTTTGGGGAGAAATCAGTACAAAGGTTGAAATCACTTTTTTTTCCCCTTAACTTTTCGTTAGGGATGCATCATTTTGGCTACACTATTAAAATATTTACAGAATATTTGGGAAACAGGAAATATTAAACCAAAATATTTCATAATCTTGCCTTGTAGATCTTACAGATGAAAATTCTTCAATTAATTAATGAAGCACCTTTCTTATTTTTCCATGTGTCTGTTGTTGTTGCAATGTATCTGAAATCAAAGGAATAGCTCAGAGAAAAGCAAAGTTGTACAATATATGTATTTGAATAAAATTCTGTTTAGTTGACATAAGCAAGGTTTCTCACATTTGGCTATATATGATGCTTATTGCATAGACAATAAATAAATACTCAGGTATTTCCAAACCATGATGAAAGTTACAAAAAATATCTTTTTTCCTAGTGGAAAATTTTGAGTCTGCCAGGTGAACTGAAAGTGCTGCCAAAGGGATGTAGGTATCAGAGAGCTACATATTCAGCCTCCTAGCTAGTGCCTGGGTATTGTGAGATTGGACAATGGTTTGGTAAGAAAGAAATGTATTGTTCCCCATTCAGTAGCACCTGATCTCTGTCATGTCATCAGGCTGAAGTAATGGCTTTATATTTTCAACCTCCAGACTTCACTTTGAAATCTTCATAGGTCACTTATTGCTCAGGACTGAAGAGTTTTCATATAAAAATGATCAGATTCCTGAATTGTCAAAGGTAAGAACAAAGTAATTTATTGTCTCATTAATTTTAATGGGGATTTTACACATCCGAAGGTATAATAAATAAATAAATCCCCTACAGACATTTTTAACTGCTTTAAGCTGAGAAGGGTTAACTCTTACCTAAGGAACATCTTTTAAATATATTTCAGAACAGCAGAGAAATCTGGTTCCTAACATTCAGTTTCATAACGTTTAAAGTGCACTGTCATGTGCTCATTGTACACAGTAGATTATACGGCTGCTACTAGCAGGTCAGGCTCCTGTACCAGAGATGGACTGGCTACAGAGCTTCCATGATAGAGAGGATACAAGAGATGTGTTAATCTAAGGGCTGATCTTCCCTACACAATTAGGTCAACATAAGGCAACTTTCCTCTACCTAATTATGTCAGTCTACACTACAGCCTTCCTCCCACCTATATAAATGCCCTACTACACCAACAAAATAACTCCACCTCCACGAGAGGCGTAAGATTTATGTCAGTGTAGTTAGGGCCACCCAGTGTCTGTGTAGACACTACATCCCGCTGTCTTGTCAATTTCACAGCAGGAGTTGTGAAACTGACAAGAAAGCTGGGCAGCTAGAGCCCAGCTGCTTCCTGCTCCTGTGGAGAGTCAGAATGGCAGGATCCTGCTCCAGGCTGGGAGCTGGGTTGAGAAGCCTCGGTGGCTTCTGGCCCCACTCCCAGCTAGGAACCTGGGTGAGAAGTCTGGGCGCCCTCTTTCCCCCTCCCCTACTCTGGGCTGAGAGCAGGGCAACCCTGTCAATTTCACATCTTGGTGAGCCATGAAACTGACAAGGCTGCCCAGCTCCCGGATGGGGGAGGGGAGAGCAAGAAGCTGGGGCAGCTGGTCCCTGCTCCCCAGGGGCGAGAAGCCCCAGGCAGCTTCCCCCGGCTCCTGGAGGAGAACGGGGAGGGGAGAAGCCCTGGCAGCTTCCTCCACTTCCCATGGGGAATGGGGAATGGAGGAAGGGGCAGCCCGCCTAGAGTCCAGGAGCCTATGGGGCAGCCAGGCTCCCAGCAGGGAGCTGCCAGCAGAGCTGAAAGACTGGGCTGTCTATTCCCCACATTGCCCCTCTTAGGTTAGTGGAAATGCTTCTGGTTAGGACGTGCACCACCATCCCAAGGAGGGAAGCATGGACATGAACTGCAGCAGCAGTTACTGCAGTGGTTGTAAGTGGAGGGTTGACTTAGTTTCTATAATGCACTGCTGGCTCTAATGGTTACCAGCTAAGGTAAGGCATGTTACACATTGCGCCCCATGGAGGCTGAACAGTATATTAGTTTCAGCATTCCTTTACCAGTGCTGCCTTGAATGACAATAAATAAATAAAAGCTGAATTTCAGTGCTCTTGAGTTAGCCTTCCTGAAGCCAGCGGGGTACCTGACTTCTCCAGCTATCTTTCAAAGTGAGGCAATGTGCTATTTTGAATAACGTAGGTCCAAGGGGCACTACCTGGAAATAACATCACAGCATTAGACAAAGTACTATTTTCTAGTGCAGTAGGTATCCTAGAGAGAGACACTTTAAAACACTGCCCTTATAACCTACCAAGGATTGGAAGATGGAGGTGGAAGGAAAGAGCTGAATACTGAGCTGTCCTTGAGAAGACCGTGCTTTTTTTTTTATTTCCTGGAGTTAGAATCAAACATTACATTTAAGAAATATAATGTTTCTATTGAATGAGCATTGTAAGCTACCAGGCAAAAATGTCTGACCTTTCCGGCATTGTCTCCATATGTTTCCACTGACACAAGTTCATTTTGCTTAGTGCAGAGGTAATTTATAAATGCTGCTATTATTCACACACACTTTTGGAAGCTCTTGAACTGAAAAATGTCCTAACATATTAAGACTGTTCTGTGCAGAAAAACTCTTGATTGACAACCTGTCTACTCTGATCACAGGAAGGTTAACAGAACCATGTCCGTTCACTAATAGGGAGCAGTTTACCTCACAGTGTTTTTTCTCATTTAAATACGTACTTAAACACTTTGTAGAACTATATCATTATTTGTATTTATTATTTGTCATAGAGTTTAAGGCCAGAAAGGACCACCGGATCATCTAGCCTGACCACCACCACAGGCCACTAACACTTCCCAGCACCTCCACACTAAACCCAACAACCAAAAGTAGATCAAGTTGTATATTGCTCGAAAAAAGTTTGCCTTCAACAATCTCTTCCATAGAGCAACTCTTCTTTGTGATTGATTATCAGCATTCAGTCCCTGGAAACTTCTGCAAATGGGCCCAGTCTGAAGTCATTGCTAAGGCCCTGGTACTGCAAATGGCTCTCTGGTGGTCCAGGGTGTTCGGTACGGATACAGTTGCAAGAGGGGGTCCCTAGACTTAGAGTGGGATTTTCAAAAGTGCTCTGCATTGGCTGACTCCGCTCCAATGGGAACAACGTTAGGCCAATGCCTAGCACTTTTGAAAGCCTCATCTCTAATTTCCATTGAAGTCCACTGCCCACAGTACATCCTAAAAAATGAAGGTACAGAATGGAAATGGATCAAGAAAGAAATGGAAACTGTTCAGCTATATAACTGTAGGATAGGATTCCATTTTCCCACATACATTCCAAAAGCTCATATATAAAATGTGTCAATTGGTTTAGACTTTAAATGTCAAATCCTTTGTAAAAGACTGGCTGATTTAGGAATATTAGCATGGAATTAACACAAGACATTTTAAAAAAAATATAAACTTACCTCTATGATGATGGAAAACCAGCATTACCCTAGTGCAGCAGACCCCCAAAACGAAACTAACCGATCTTTAAACTAAACAAAATATAAAAAGCAAACAAAATGACAAATTAAAATAGATTTTAAAATTTCCCCCAGTTTAATAGAGCAGGTAATTAAAAATTTAAAATAGATCTTTTTGATGGTGTTCCTTAAAAAGCACATATTGCCATTATCCAACTGATCTATTTCAGAGCTCACTGCTTTAAATTATAATCAGAGCAATTTCTACATCTGTTATATTAATTGTGAACAAAGCTTTTTTAGTATCCTTCTGTTAGACAAATAAATAAACATGTCTCAGATGTTGGCCTAGAATTTGAGTATAATATACTGGTATTTTCATTAGTGTAGCTAGCTCTATCATGGTCACTGTGGAATATTAAATATTGGAAATCAATAGCACAGTTGCCTTTTTTTATAGCATGCTTTAAAAATAGTTACTAATACTCTAGTCCTCAGCATGTCAATATTTACATCAGCAAAAGCTGGCTTTGACAAATTATTAATATGAATCGTTGACTTACTTAAAACTGTTGGACTGGAAAGCTAAAAGCTGGACAAGAAATTTATTGCGTAACATATAAGGTTCTGTGGAAAGGTTTCATGGGTCATTACAAAGTACTGAAACGTATGCCACCAATCAGGGCAACAGGCACATTCATATTTAACCCTCACCCCCTTTTTTCAAAAGAAAATATAATATGCTGTGAAGGTAAAACCAAAAGTAGCCATAATCTGCCTTTAGATCTAATCTTATATGGTCCCTGTCACCATGATATCTGAGCACCTCAGACCATGAATGAATTCCTCCTCCTAGGGAAGTATTATTTTTCCCAGGGAACTGAAGCACATTAGGATCTGATCATGCAGCAGGGTCTACTGGAGTGGACTCTTGTAGATGCTCATTGACTTCATTCTGACTTCTCACAAACCTAGGTGGTACATGCTAACAAACCTTGATGTAGAATTAGGGCCAAATCTTGGCCAAGTGTATGCAGAAAGTCTGTGGCTGAGACAGGAATTGAACCCAAAGTGCCTGAGTCCCAGTCCACTGTCTTAATTGCAGGTCATCATTCTTCCCTTTAATAATATTGCACAGGACAGTAAACTGGGGCAGAATTTGATTCTCAGTTCCTACCACACAGTTTTCATGTGAACCTTTATAACCTTTCATGTGAACCTTTATAAAACTCAAAATTCTGAGACACTGAATTACAGCAGAGGTTGTGGGAGGGTAAAAATACTTTTCCTTCACGTTCTTTGTTCACCAACTAAATGTCCTTCCAGAGATAGATATTTTGATGTGTTTAGTACTTGTGGCTGTTTTTCAGGCTCCTGCTGGTCTTTTTATTAAATTATGAAGTGCATTCACTTTGTTTGGGGGTGACACTAAAGAACCATTCGTGTGTAATTTGTGGTGTTGGGACGGGAAGCAAGGTCATTTTTTCTAGTAATTTATCTTCTCCTTAATAGTTCAGCGTCTCAGAACATAATGTACATTCCAATGGGTTTGTGTTGGAAAAAAGACTGAGTTTCGATGCCGTATGTCCACCGACTGCTGCCTTTTCGCTGAAAGAAAATCTGGTTTGCAAGCTAACACAGCACCCAAATATGTTGGAGAAGAGGTGGTGATATCAGTGTGGTTAAATTACAGCTTGGAAGACTACAAACAGATGAGAGATGAATGCCACAGTATGCGAATACACTGACTGTGTGATTTAAAAGAGTTCCCTGACACAATAATAAAGAAGAAAGAGGGAAGCAGCCAGCTGGGGAGAGTACACAGCTAGAGATGAACTGGTGGTGCAGAAATACCCAACACACACAGGTATCTCCAAAAATCCTTTGTCCAACAGCTTTGCCTTGTGTCTTTATGCAGTTCAAACACAATGTATTATTTTGAAGGGAAATTAAAATATTTTAACTCCTGAGATGGATTTTTGTGTGAGGGAGGGAACCATTCAATATTTTACAAAGCACTGTGGAGTACACTAAGACAAAGCATGAGCTCCTGGAACTCAGCCTTTCCCGAGCAACCACTGCAGTCTTTTAGACAAAAGATCAGCGCGAAATGAAAAGTTTAATTGCATTACCGCAGGGCGCCACAAGAGGGGGTTTGAAGAACACGATCTGTTTTGGACCTTCATCCGGAAGCCTTTGCATTCGTGCATTATTATTATGCAACTTTACAGAATCCTCATACAAGTTATGTCTCCAGCAACATGTATCCTATTTCGGAGGACACACACTACGCAAATGTTCTTCACACCTTTGTGTGTATGCCCTGTCTACTGGGAGAAAGGGGGAGGAAAAGAAAGAAGCTGTGTGTTTTAAACCCATTAAGATATTTTATGCCACAGCAAGTTAAAATAGTTCTCTAATGACACAATGAAACATATCCAGAATTGGTATACAATATACAACCTCCTGTGCAGGATATAATTAGCTGAACTTTCCTTTCTGCAAAGGGCCACCTGACTTCATTGCAGGGGCATGGCTTTTGAATAGAAGAAATCATCCAAGTTTGAGAGGCTTTTCACAGTAATTCTATATTTTCTGAGAGGATAGCTTTGATGCACATAGACCTCTTCAAAGGAGTGTAAATGACAATACTTTCTCTTCTGCCTTCTATTTCCCATGCCACTTTCCTGTTTTCTTGAAGCATCTCATTAGGTCAGGTATATCTCCTCTTATAACCACAGTGGGTTCCCCCTTCCCATTAATATTCTGATTTTGTTCCATTTTTCTTTCTCCTGTGCATTTTGTTCAGTTCTTTTGGTGTTGTATTAAACGACAATTCTGTAAGTAAGAATACAATCTACTTGCATCCCCATTTAATGTGCTTTTATTCCTTCTTTCAGAGAACTTGATTACTGCCTTTTTAACTTCCAGGTTAGACTAGCAGGGCACAGGAGTGCTGGTCATAAATGGCCTGGCATGGGATACAACAGAATGACACAGGTTCATTGTTTCATTTATTTTTGACACATGACCTTGGAGAATGGGCATGTGCAATCCATGATCGTTTGAGACTTCGTTCTGTCATTTAATATACACAGACACCTTCCTTCACTTTTTTTTCCTTCAAACAGTAAATTTTCTTTCCCTTAGGAAAAAACGCAGGCTGCAAATTATTTTAAGTTACCACCTCTGAAAGATGTTGCCAAACAATGGTATGTTACTGAAATGTGATGAGCCAATAGATTCAGGGTAAACTTATGAAACGTGTCTACATGATGTAGGATCCTCAGTCCCATTTTCAAAAGTCACTTAGGACCAAGACTTTTAAAAATTACTAGTGATTTTTGGGTAACCTAGTTTTAGGTGCCCAACTTGGGGCACCTTAAAGGAGCCTGATTTTTAGAAAATGCTGAGCATGTCCACTCTGAAAATCAGGCCACTTTAAGTGCCTTATGTTGGATGCCAAAAATGGAGGCATCCGAAATCATAATCACGGTTGAAAATCTGGTCTTAGGGAGGATAAGTCTCACTGAAAGTCAGTGGGACCTAGGCTTTGTATACATAGCAAGGTAGATCATAGCATTCCTTTCTTATCAGACAGACGAAAAGAACACACTGGAGAATTTCCAAAATAGTCTATGGCACACAAAAACAGAGCTTTTTGTTGTCAGTAAACTCTGAATCTGTCAGCAAAACTATGCGTGCTGACAGATATAGGAACTACAGAGTAATATGCTGAGTTGCTTCTCCTGAACCCACTGAAATGGACAGAGACAAATACATTGCTATCCACTTCTCAAAGAAACCTGAGCTCCCCTGATTTGGAAATAGTGAAGAAGTGGAAGTGGCTCTGTATCTTACAGACTTCACATCAGCACTCTCCCCAGAGTCATACATGAGACTCTTTTGAACCAGATCTATTATATGAAGACTCAAACCAGTTAATTTGGTATAATGCGGTCTATCTCAGACCTTTCTCTTTCTACAGATCATTGGTGTTTTAAATGTTGCTTCTGTGTTATGTCCATCTTTAGAAAGCACTTTTAATTTCATCCTAACATACAGTCACAAAGGACCCGATGAAAAACACATGCCAGAATAGGAATGAATTTGAAAGGATGGTTGCCAAGAATAAAGTAATCATATTTTACTGCTTTTTAGAACTCAAGCAACCTAGGCATCTTATATACGGCTTTGCAATATAGCACGAAATGGAGCATAGCACAGCCAACAATGCACGTGAGATTGATTTAATCCAGAATCTTAATTTTTGAATGGGGTGTGGGAGTTTAGTGAGCATTCCATTCATTTATTTAACCCGGCACTTTGGACCCTGAACAAAGCATTTTGTTTATTAGTGAGTGCAGTTCATATTAATATACACTTCAGTTTTTCATAAACATGCTGCTTAGTGCAAAATGTGTTTTTTAACTGCATGCTTTAACAGGCAGAGTCAGGCTGCAAGCATCATTGATGTACCTATAAGTGGATTATATTTAAAGCCTGATATGATGAACTCCCTCATTACCTAGCGGGGAACTGAGAGAGCTCAGCATCTTACAGTATTGGGCCCTTCTACATAATTTCAAATGCCATTAATTGTTAGTGGGTTTTTAACCCTGTCCTTAAAAATATTTGCCATGGAAGTAAATGTCACATGCCTGGTTTGAATTAATTATTTGTATTACAGCAGCGACCAAAGGTCCTTGTCAAGATCAGGGCTACATTGTTATAGTCACTGTCGGAACACACACTCTGCCTTGAAGAGCTTACAAGGAGAGCTGGTCAAAAAACGGTGGCAATTATTCTGTGGAAAATTCTGATTTTTCATCAAAAAGCTGTTTTTGGGCTAGCTACTTTTCAGTTTTTCAAGAAAATGTTGACGCTTTCTGCAGAAAGTAGAAACTTTTTCAAAAAATTGTTTAGTCAAAAAACCCAACTTTCTGTCAAACAGTTTTGATGAACATTTTTTGACCAGCCCCGCCTACAGAAAAGAACTCTTCATTCTGTGTTCTTCAGGGTGGCGAGAATCTCTTACAAGTTTTTTCCCTCCTTTGAGTGATTGTACCTATGTGTAGTGCACATCAGGATTGTACATGTGCTCCATGTGCCCAAGACTGGAGAGTTTTCCCTAGCAATATAAGTGGGGTCCACCCCCAACTCTTGTCCTCTACACTAAAGGACTAAAGGGGTGGCTTCCTGACTGCCACCATCTTAGCTTCCTCTTATGGTCTAGGCCAGAGCTTCAGTGTTCTTGCTGACTTCAGCTTTTTCCTGTAAATATTTTTTAAAAGTTTTAAAACTCTCACAAGTTTGTAGTATAGTCAGTTAACAAATACCATCTATTTTAAGTTTCTCTTCCTCACTCCCTCTCAACTTGCCTTTTTGATTTTGTTTGTTTTTTAACTTTGGGGTGGGGAAGCTAAGTCAAATAGATGAGTTCACCTGCTGTTATTTTGAGGTTGGTGTCATCTGTCATCTCTTTGCTATGTTCTGGGAGTCAGGTCCTGAGTTGTGGTCCTTCTGTGAGAAAGCTCTATGCTCTGAGCACCTTGTGATTTGAGCTATGGAAGACAGCTGCTATAGTGGAGTAGAGCAATTTCTTGGGTAACCTGGGCCTGGTCTATGGAGGATTGTGACTATTAAGACAAAACCCTGGACTTTGATTCCGTGTTCCACAGGGACCCAAAGTAGAGAGTAGAGCACTGGGGTGGTGTGTACTCAGTGAATTGAGTTGCTGAGCAGGTAGGCTGCTGCGTTGTGAAACAGGTGGTCCTGTTTTCAGAGTCAGCAGCTTCATGAAATAGTCCACCCTTAGAGATAGTGAATCCAGGGATCACAGAGACCAAATCACAGTCTGACAGAGTCTCCTGGCCAGCCATAAGAGGGTGGTTTTAGCAGCCATAACTATGTGGATGTCTAGAATTATTAGTGTGGAATCCAGAAGGACTATCCTGATGATTGGGAGACAGAATCCCTTGAAGAAAGGTGATATTATAGACAATGATGGGTTCCCTTTCTTTCCTGGCATAACTTCCATTTTGCCCAATGTAGACATTCAGGTTTGTGCCTTGTGACCAATTCATTACCAAGTCATAAGCCATTCCATATATTAAAATATGGCCTGCAAGTGTCCTGACTCACCTTTGACACAGTATGATGCAGCTTCAGTGAGTACCACCAGTGAAGAAGAGGTGTTTTTTGAGGGATTTAGAAAGAACCTATTAGAAATGATGGTATTTCCTGTTAGAACATTTCTATGCTCACCATGGTCTCCCAGGTTCAGCATCCCGTTTCCCTATGATGGTCCCTGCCAGTGTCCAAACCTTCTGACCAGACCAGGGACTCAACTCATGAGTTCTTCTAATATTGTGAAAATAGGACAATCTTTCTCAGCAGCCAGGTAAGAGTGGCTCTTTAGCACAAGAGAAGTGTCCACTCTCTGGTTAAGGGATCTCTTCCTCTTCTCAGCATTGACCTGAGCCCTATGATAGGAGACTGATTTACCTGCAATCTGTCCATGAACATCCTTTGACTGGTGTCATATGACCAAACCCTGCACAGTCTTTTGAAATAGCATCACTAGGTGCACTCTTAATATATAGTTCAGCCTCTGACTGTAAAGAAGGCAACTTCAAGGAACTAACTAAATGGAGACCTATGTTACTTTACTATATATGCTCTACACTGCGGCACTGATACTGTAGTGTTATCATCAGGAGAATATAGTATCACGATGGTCTATATTACTTGCTCTAAGCACATAGCCTTCATCTGAATATCATCTCAGGTTGACCATAACATTTAAGCCCTTTGGAGCAGGAAGTGTCTTTTTGTTCATACAATGCCTGCCACAATGGGGTCTTAGTCCATGATTAGAGTTCTTAGGTGCTATGATAATTCAAATAATAAATATAATAGTGACTGCAGAGGGATTGTCCCACACACTGCCTGCATGGTCTTCTACACAGAACCCATTTATAAAGCCGTGTGTGTGTGTGTGTGTGTGTGTGTGTGTGTGTGTGTGAGAGAGAGAGAGAGAGAGAGAGAGAATTTCACTCTCTTTGCTGGGCTTTGTTTAGTCAGGTAGGCTTCATTTCTGCCTTTTGGCTTCTCTAATGTTTAGAGTTTCCCCAAGGAGGATAATTCAGTTTCTCTCTTCACACAGAAAGTTAATACAAACACTAGATACCTTGCACAGACATCAAAGGAAAGCTATGAAAAATACTTTGCAGCCCTTAAGAAAAGAAAGTTTGCAGTGGAGACAGGCTTTCTGAAAATACAGTTGGGGGGAAAAAAAAAAAAGCTGAGGATCAAAATGGGGAGCCTAATGTTATACTTTACTTTTCCATTGTTAAGCATGCCAGGTGACATCAGCTGCTTGGTTGATTTCAGTGGTGTGTGTGGAGAACAGCCTGCCCTGGAAACATTCCTACTCAACCACAAATCAAACAGATATGGAAGCCACTGAGGGCTTGTCTACACTTAAAATGCTGCAGCGGCTCAGCTGCACCATTGTAGTACTTCAGTGAAGACACTACCTATGCTAATGGGCGGGGCTCTTTCATCAGTGTAGGTCATCCACTGTCCTGCGAGGCGGTAGCTAGGTCTCTTCTAGGATTCTTCCGTCAACGTAGCCCTGTCTACACCAGCGGTTAGGTTGGCTTAATTGTGTCACTCCAGGGTGTGGATTTTTCACATTCTTGAATTCTGTAAAGTTCCAGAGGGGTAGCCGTGTTAGTCTGTATACAGCAAAAAAACCCAAGAGTTCTGTAGCACCTTAAAGACTAACAAATTTCTGAGGGCATAAGCTTTCGTGGGCTGCATCTGACGAAGTGGGTTGTAGCCCACGAAAGCTTATGCCCACAGAAAGTTTTTAGTCTTTAAGGTGCTACAGGACTCTTATTTTTGAGTTCTGTAGTTATACCAACTTATTTCCCTAGTGTAGACTAGGCCTGGCTGAGAACTGGATCCCCAAAACAACATGCCTCTCCTTGGGCATGCAAACGTAAATATGGTAAAGGGACTTGAACCTGTATGGGGATATATGAGTTAGGGGTTGTTCAGGGTGAATGCATTGTCAGTTTTCTATGGAAAGGAGGTAGTCCCTCCCTCTGAGAAAGTGAAAAGTAGTGGCTCCTTCCCATGGAGGGAGGGGAAGAGACAATTGGAGGAGAAGAAGTGGGGATGGTTGAGGAACAGAGGCAGGGAGTGGGAAGCCAGAGAGAGAGAGAGAGAGCAAGGCCTGCCAGAGGGATGGAGGGAAACTGGGACTGACAGAAACCAAGAGTAAATGGAGAGACTGGGATTGAGCAGCACAGGCAGACGTGCAGAAGAGGGTCCCTTTTCTTTAAGGCTGGCTGGTCAAGTCAGTCCATGTTTGATAATGTGTTCCCAAATGTCCGCTCCTGTTTGTTTCTGATCATTGGCTCTGATTGTCTCCTACCATTGATTCACATTGTCCTGGAGATCCAGAACTGGAGAACCAAAGGTCCTTCGGATCCTGTGAGTCCGGTTTAATGTGCACCCCTGCAAGCAAGCACCACTGGAGTCGAGTCCATCTCTTCAGGAAGTCACAGGAGGTGCTTGAGGCTCATGACTGATTTGGGTGTTAAACGGTACCCAGAGAGATATGTGGGTACAGGGAACCTTGAGCTAGGGAAAAAATAATCTATAAAATAATAGCCTGTGCATACAAAGATAGATATAGATATGTTTCTTTATTTAGAGGGTTATATGTAGTAAGTACACTTATCACTAAGTTACAGTGTGCATACATGCACACGCAGGTGTATATAGATATATTTGAACTGTTATACATTTTATTATATAGATATTCTTCATCTCTTTAATGTTATTGTAGGTAGGTGGAATCCAGTTCTGTTTATTCTGGTTTAAATTAAATCCCTGTTAGGTTAGGTTTTTTGACAACCAGTTATATTATTTTGGCTACCATTAAATAACCTTTTATCATGGTGTAACAGCCTCCCCCAAGTTCTCTCTACTGGGTAAATTATACTGCCACTGTAATGGACCATTACTAAATCCTGGTTGGTGATTTTGTTATGGGGTGACCCTCAAATGCATTTCAAATTATAACACAATAACTCTCCTCTGAGAGGTCTTTTTACATAAGGCTTCAAATGCAGCAGAAATGCCTTATATCCACATCAAGGGGAATGCCACATTTTGCTTTATGGCACAGAGCAGTTCTCTGCTGCAATCTAGAGGAGGTATTGTGAGGGGTTGGAGTTACCCATTGGATCTGCATTGTGCAGACCTCCCAGGATGAAGCCCTGGGTTTGGGATGATCGTGTGAGTTTTTAGCCCCACTCCTTCCCCCAAAGCAGAGAATCAGCTCTGCAGCCACCTGGCAGTGGATTCTATCCTTCACCCCATTACCTGTTCATGCAGAGCCCAGTCCTTTTATATTGGCTTTGCTCCGTGGCACAGGAAAAGGCCCTGTATGCTAAATGCTATTTCTCAGGACCTTGAACAACTGAGGTGTTGTTTATTTGTGACAAAGTAAAGAACAATCCATGGAGGCTTTGTTCTGGATGACAGGAGAAGCTTGGGGAGATTCAGCTACTGCTTCTACCTTCGGGCTGAAATAATCACCACTTCTGCTTCATGACCATCGTGCGGATTTTGGGCCCAGTTGTAGGTCCCCAATATCATCCTTGGCCTGATGTTTCCTGAGCACAGCTTTTCCCAAGTCCACAGGGCTCAAGTGGGGAAGCTGACCGTGTGCCGGACCTCCATTATGCTGGATTGGCAAAAGGGGTTGTAAAAGCCCTGGTTCCAGTTGGAGGAAGAATCCCACCAGTACAGGCACTGCCTTTTGAGGAACCCCTTGCAATTCTTGCCATAGGGGGATTGTTCTAGGAGTCAGACTGAGGGGGAGAGGAGTGTATCAGGAGGTGCACTGCAGAGATTCTAGGCTTCACTATTAAAAAAACAATAAGAATCCTGTAGCACCTTGAAGCCTAACACATTTCTGCAGGCATAAGGTTTCGTGGGCTGCAATCCACTTCGTCAGATGCATGGAGTGGAAACCACAGATAGGAGGTATATATATACATCCAAGGGTGAGAAACGTAATGATGGGGAGGGCAAGTGCTAAGAAAGTCAGTTCAGCTAGCGTAGATGAGGCCTATTCACAACCGTTGATTAGAAGGTGAGAATGTGTGAACCGTAACAATTGCTTCTTGTAATGAGAGAACCATTCCAAGTCCCTATTCAGACCCAGTCTGATTGTGTCAAGTTTGCAGATGAGTTCCAGCTCTGCAGTTTCTCGCTGAAGTCTGTTTTTGAAGTTTTTTTGTAGAAGAGGAAAGCCCCAAGAAAGCTGCCATAAATTAAAGAGGCCCTCAGGGCTGTCTCAGATATGCTAGGGCCCCAGAACAGCTGAGGAGCGGGAAGGCACAAAGGCAGCTCAAAGCCAACATAGCCCCTTATTCCCCCTGGGCTGTAAGTTCTGCACTGCGCCTCTGAGCTCTCACTCAAGGTATGTTAATTACACCTAATTATCTGTGTCTGTATCACTTGTGCTTTTTCTCTGAGAAGATAAAATGTGACATTTCCATTTGATAAATTGTGTCAAATTTGCAATTTTTAAAATGATCTGCTATTAAAAATCTGTAATTCCACTTTTCCAGGATTTGGATGTATAGAATGATGTGATTTCAAACAGATCTAATAAATATATAGTATGTTGGAATCATGTCTCTTTTTTGTTATTTAGGCAGTTTTAACTAGCCTAAATTAGTGTTTACTACTTTTCTCCTCTTTTCTCCTGACAGGTGGCGGGAGACAACATGAGGTTGTGTTTCAGGATCTTCATACCAGAGCTATCTAGCAGCTGTCATGTTTTTCTCTTCTCTCATGGCAAAGTGGGTAATGTGAAGAAATGCCAGTTGATCCATTCTTTGTGTTTTTAATAGAAAATCCCATTCAGTCCTTTACAGTGGGAAATTTTACATGAGTAGCTGTTTAGTCAAGTGTTTATTTGTCATTGAGGTGAAGCTGCACAGGGTTTTCTCAGGTGCTACAGTCACTTTTTGATCTGGGCAGCCTTTGTGAATGCATCCTGTTGAATTGGCATTCAGCAAATATTTTACTTTTGTGCCCCTATCCTCCACAACGAGCCCTTTGAGATCGCTAGTTACTGTCAGGCTCTGGGTTCTAGGTGGTCAAGCCTGGTAGATAAAGTCAAGAACAGACACCAAAGATCAAATCAGTCGTAGAGTCAGGACCAGACTGAAGGCAGTGCTGAAACCGGAGTTTGTGGACAGGCTGTGGGTCAAAACCGGGCTCAGAGTCCGTGGACAAGCCAAATCAGAATCAGAGTTGGAGTCTGGTTGCAGGCCAAAAGTAGAAGCTGGTTGGAGTCAGTCTGGGGGTCAGGTGGCAAGTGCAGGGGTGGAGTGGGTCGGTAACAGGGCTGGAGAGTAGGGCATGGACCAGGCTGAAGTGGGCTTGAACAAGGCTTGGGCAAGGCTGGGGCAGGAACAGGAACTGGATCAAGAACAGGTTGGAAGCCTAGGGAGTCTGTAACAATGAGGCAGCAGGAGGGTTCCTGGCCGAGTTGCACAGGCTAACTTACAGCTCTGGTGGGGTAAGTGAAATATCTGTGCCTGAGGGCCATCTGACCTGGGCCCCGCTGAGGGACAGGCTGCGGCAGCATGCCTGAGGGCTGAATCCATGAAGGCCGTGCTGGAGGGGTGAATCATGACAGCTGAGTCAAGGGCCCTGGCCTGGATACAGATTTGCCTCATAGTTACTGTAGCTGCCAAGCTCTGCTCCTGGGGATAAGAATTCACTTAAGGTCTTGGGTTTCTTATGGGCTCCACAGCTCACAATAAAGCTACAAATAAATGGATGGAGAGATTATTAACTGACCTACCACTGCTGTGAAAAATAGATTTTTCCTTGGTGCCATGTTTGTTCTTACGAGGGTGGATGAACTCATTTTACCTAACTTCAAACCCAAGTTTGATTCCAGTGGGGAGAGGGAGAGAGGGAAACAACTTGGGGCAGAGGCAAACCAAGTGGAAAATGTAGCCCAGAGTGAAACACAAGTAGAGAGGTTATTCCACACTGGGACTTGGAAGGAGAAATCCCGGCCCAGCTCACATCTTGCATAACTGGACCATGTACTGGGTTCCCTGCAGGGGACAGGGTGTGATAGGGTTGCATCCCCTCCTCCAGGAGGTGGGGAAGAAGTGGAGCCACCTCATGGCCTCAGTTACAGCTTCCCGGATGCAGTAAATCCATGGCTTCTGTACCCCAGCTCTGCTGGGGGGAGGATGACCAGCCAAACAATGTATCCTCATTTGTTTATTTCTTCATTTGGATTGTGGTAGCGTCCGGGGGTCTCAGTCGTGGACTGTGTGTGCTAGGCAATGTATAAACATGGAGCAAAAAGACAGCCCTTGCCTCAAAGAATCTATGCCACAGAACCCATTCTCACCCCTGGACTGACTTGCCTCCACCCCCTCCCTGCATACTGGGGTGCAGAGAGCCCCCAAGGAGCTCAGCTCTTCAGCTCACAATGGGGGCTGAGTTGCTGTGTTAGGTGCTTAGTGCTTTTCACAATGATGTTAAAGACATTGGTGATCTTGGAAAGAGACTATGGCTGGCTGGGAAATACATGGTAATCCTTAGACCTCCTGAAAAATCCCTTTAGAAATGCTGGTATCTCTAACACGATGTAATCTGATTGGACAGAGAAACAAGAGATGCATGGGCTTTTTTTTTATACTATATAAAAGTAAGGTGCATGACTAATCACAGTACATGAACGCCTCTACTGAGCATCTACAGCAGGTCAATTGCTCCTCTGGTATTATGACACCTTCAGTAGAAGAGCTAAAAGTGAGAAAATTACAAATCAGGTTTTTCTCCTTTCTGGGATGAGGAAAATAAGCCGATTTACTGGTAGCAAAAAATATATGATGGCAGTTTACAAGTTGAGGAAGATTATTCAACATCTTGCTGCACTACTTTTATAGATGGAGAATCCACTAAATTAATTAGAGACGATATTTTATGATTAAATCAGGGATCAGTATTAGTTATGTTCTCTCTCCCACTCCCAATGCCTTACCCACCCCTGAAGACGTCAATTCATTTTTGATCCAAAATGTAAGCTTTTTTTGTGTCAGAAACTTAAAAACCAATATCAACATCTCTTTTTTTCAGGGGTTATAATTAATCTGCTGACTGAGCTTCTGCTGTGACATGGGATAAGGATTAATGTGTATTTTGTAGTTTGGGTTTATTTTTGTGCTGGGAATAAAGGGAGATTGAATAGTCGTATGTCAAACACGTGCCAGTATATAGTAATAAATATAGTTCTCTCTTATGAAAAACCTCCAATCTTTAATTCTAATTAAATTCCCAGATTTCAAATATAAGGGAACAAGGAGTTTGCATTATATAGATCAAAGGTGGCTCCCATTGTCAAGCATCTGAGAGCCTCCCAATCTTTAATTTATCTATCTTTATAGTACCCCTGTAACGTAGGTAGGTATCCCTATTTTACAGATGAGGAGCTGCTGAAGCACAGAGCGACTAAGTGTGTGGACATGACCATCTCCCCAGTGGCAGAGCTGTGACTATCTCAATTAGAGGGAAGTACAGCAAGTGCCCAGTGTGCTCCTCATTGTATTGGAGTGGTGGTAGGTTCCTCTAACTTGTAAATCAACCAGGAAAACTGAATTGATCTGACTGATCTGACTGATGGCCAAATTGCCGGTTTCAGAGTAGAACTCTTAGAATGGGAGATGAAGGTGCCCAAAAGGGATGAAGATTCCACCTCATGGAGACTGAGGAGGAAGGAAGATAAAATCACCCTCTCTATCCCTCCACCCATAAAGGTACAACTTTTAATACATGTGTTGGGAATCTGTTCTGGTACCCCGCTCCCCCATGTTGCTGCTCTGTGAGGTTTAACGCAGCCCCTGAGCTGCAACAGCTTCTGCAGATCCTCTTTGTGTTTCAAGGGTGTCGGGAATGGGTCACTAAGCTTGTGGGGAAGGGTGGAAGTAGGGGAGCACTTTATCTTGAGCAGTCATGAATGTCCCTAT
This sequence comes from Emydura macquarii macquarii, assembly GCF_026122565.2. NCBI lineage: Eukaryota > Metazoa > Chordata > Testudines > Chelidae > Emydura > Emydura macquarii. The sequence goes on along the minus strand of NW_027131614.1, from coordinate 15,142,002 downwards.
TACATGGGATGAATGTGTAGCTCCTCCACCTCCTTTTCTGCACTTGGCCCAACTGTCGTCAGAATCAGTCTGGCTGGTGTAGTCACATTGTGTGAGTCTAACTTATTTCCTCACTCCTGCATAAGAGAGGGCCAATATATGGCCTGTTCTGAAGACTTTACTGTGCTCTTTCTGTGGCTTATTTTCAAATGTAATTAATTTAGAATATTGTTGCTATTATCATTATTATTTATTATTATTATAGATTATTGTTAATTGTTTCTTTATTCCTAAATAGGCTAAAGCTACTCTTTATTAAAACAAAACGTGAAACAAATCTTATCTGATATTTCTTATAAAAAAGCAACTTTTGAGTTTTAAAAATGTTAACATATCTTGCATCACTAAGTTACTTTCCGTTTTGCATGTCCATCTCTCTATGCCTTATCACTGTGATATTTGAGAGCCTACATTATGTAACTTATATGATGCAATGGTAGAAAGCTTTAAACACAAGATGGAGCAGATGTCTGAAAAGCATGCAGCTATTTGTTACCGAATCTCAATATCAAAGGAAAACAAATGGTTGTAGCTATTTCAAAGACACCAGCCTCTGATTTTGAGAAAATCCAGGATGTTTTCTATCCAGATTTGTGACCCTTGCAGACACACTTCTAGGAGCTACTTTCTCTCTCAATGCTTAGACACTATTGAACTTTCCTGTGTAGATTTACCCTCTTATAAGAATCTTTCCTAGCATGCTTTTCTGGTAGCTATTTCTTTATATTTGGAGAAGACAAACAATTGCAACTCCACTGTGGCAATTTTGCCTCAGACACCGCCTTTGCGATTTGCTGGTAAGTATTCTTAGCTCCTAATATGTTTTCCCTTTCTCTTATGCTCAGGGAGATGGTGCATCCTTACATGCTAAAAATGATCAAATAGGATTTTTGAACATATGTGCAGAACAATGCTGTTTACCTGAATGGAATGATAGACACAGAATTTATTAAGAGGGAGGAGGTGGAGCACAGAGAAGAGAAATTGAAAGAGACTTAAGTGACCCGCTGTCAGGTTCAGATCTGGATTGCCAAGTTTTAGACCAGCTCAACCATTGCTATAATTTTGTGAAGAACACCTCTGTAATTAGAAAAAGAAAATGTAAACAATGAGCTAACGAGGGTGGGGAAAACTTTGTAAATATAATTTTAGAGCAGGAAAAATAAAACCTATATTGTAATTGGTCTTAGCATGTGGAACACTGAAACTTCAGGAGAAAATCGGTGGCCTTTGCTAAAATTGAGGAGAATTATTTATCGTAAGTTGATTTGATTGGACCAATGGATTTTACGAACAAGCTGGTCTGCATCGTTGAAGGGGGAAAAAATACCCTACAAGGAACTTATTTTGATTTGAGGCATTTTGGAGGGCTATTTTAATTTAATTAATGAAAAATCATAGGTTAATTGCCTCCTGCTTTAATATGAGGGTATTATGCATGCAGGCATATTTTATTTATATCTCGACTGTTTGATGTACACAATCAATTCAAAAAGGGATAATGAAGAAGTGTTCCGCCCTGTGTAGAATTGTAATTAGGGACTCTAGTGCAGCTTTTTTTTTTTTTTTTTTTTATTAATTGTGCTGTTCTGTAAACATGTTTGACATCATGCTGAGAAAAGCAATTGTCAAATTTCACCATTCTCCTCTTTTTTTCTTCCATTTATTCCAAACTCATTGTATCGTATTAACCCTCTGTACATCAGAAACACTAACTTTATATGACAGATATGCAATAGTCAACAAGATACCAAGCAAAAACTCTTTCAGAAAGGGCCATGCCATGAGATGTTCATATGCCCAGAATATAAATGTTATGGTTTGTGGCCTTGAGATAAGTCCATGAAAACATGCTGAGCTGTAATGAGTTTGCAGATCTTGGATTAGCAACCGTCTTATGTATTGAACAGAGAGGTCAGTGTAGCAATGAAAGCGATAGTTCTTATACACAAGTCCAGGCCACATTCTGCCACAAGGGCAGGAGAGATCATGCTAATGAAATCTCCTCGCTCTGCTCAGTTTTCTGTTTCCTCAGTCCTTTTACAGCATGGTTTGCAACAACACAATCTGTTTTCAGCACGGGAAAATATCATATTGCAAACTGGAGTATCTCCCCATGCATCACCATCCCCTAAATCCAAATTACACCCAAAACTTTCAAAAAGACAAAGGTATTTTTCAGGGAATTGATTTGACTGTATTGCAGAGCTACTTTCTTGCCAGCTCCTTTAAGTCTGGTATGTCATTTTGAATGTTCAATGGTTGTCTCATTTTAGAGATCACTCAGGAATAGCGTGTCCCCATCAATACAAAGAGAATCCATAAGAATGATTAAATTACTCTGCCCACCTAGGCACTGTGGCATCCACTCTGTAACAGCTGACCATCTCACAGAAATGTGTTCATTTGTCCACACTCCCCTCCCCCATATACACAGTAGGGGAATTTTATCCCCATTGCACAGATGGGGATCTAAGGCAGAGAGAAATTAAGCAAGTAGGGTCTATGACAGAGCTAGGAGTTACCACGGGTCTCCTAAATCCCACGCCCAAGCCTTCACCACAAGGCCATCCCTTCTTGCTCCCAGATTGCACGGGTGGTAGCTGATTTGCTTATATGACAATAATGATGAGTGAACAGCAAACCTCAGCAACTGGGGGCTTTGGGAACTTATGGAAACTTTGACTTCAATGAGAGCAAAGTTGGGCCTTTTGTTTGGATAAAGTGCCAAAAACCTAGAAAGGTTCTTCATGTGCTTGAAGTCATCTTCTTCCTCCTTCCATCCTTTTCCTTCTGCCCAGTTTTTCTAATGCCTTATTCCTGCTCTAACATCCCAACCAAACCTTCTTTCCCCTACCTTTAACTGCCTTAACATGAGTCTCATGTGAATAACTGATTTTTCGGTTTGCTGGTACTTCTGAAAAATCAAAACAAAAATTGGTTCAGGTTGAATCAAACCTGAAGTTTTTTGAGATTTTCAGTGATCAAAAAATTGGGGAAAACCTGTTTCAGGTTGAATGAAATATTGCATTCAACCTAATCCTAAACATATCATTTCAGGCATTTTTAATCTTTTACATAAAAGCAAAGGATTAGATTCCCATCATAGTGGTGTCACTGTGACCCCCTTCCTTCCAATAGCTCTGTGGTTAAGCCACTCGCCTACAATGTGGAAGACCCCTCTTAAAATCCCTCCCACCCATGGAGGAGGGAGTTGGCCCAGATTGTCTCCCAGGTGAATGCCTAACCACTGGACAGTAACCACCTGACTATAGAGTATTCTGGAGTGGGGGGTCCTAGTCTCTTCTGTTGAAACTGTTCCATTTCGTGTGAAATACTTGACTCATCATTGGGATAGAGAGAGAATGACTCTGTAGCCTGGTGGTTTGGGCACTCACCTAGGAGGAAGGAGACCTGGTACTGGTCTCTGCTGCAGAGAGGTGGGGGTGTACAAACCTAGGTCTCCAATATCCCACCTGAGTGCCCTAATCATTGGGCTATTGGGTGGCAGAAGGCATCTCCTGCTCCTTGGTTTTGTGGATGGTGCCTAAATCCCCTTGTGAATATAACCTTAAAAATTGAAGCCTTTCATTGTGATAGTGTTTTGACATTTCAGAATATTTTTCTTTTTTCATTTTGATTGAAATAATTTGCCAAAATGGACATACATTTGCAAAATGTTTCCATTGACCCATATCTGCAGTTTTGGGGCAAAAAAGTTTTGGCCAAAATGTTTTGCCCAGCAATGTTCCCAACCCTGTAACCCTTCTTTCTTTTTCCATGGTAGACTTTCCCAACCTTTTCTCCCAATTCTTCCCATTCCTCTCCACATTTTTTCTCTATACCCAACAGACCCCACAGCTTCTGCTTTCAACCCATCACAGGGTCTCAGCAGGTCAACAGTTCTGCTTGTCCACATCAATCTTGAAATCTCAAGCACTGCAGTGTTGGGAGACAGAACAAGGAAAAGAAAAAATCCATTCACAGGGATCATTCCCCTCAATCCATGTGGCGAAGAAGGGAGATGACCACCTCAATGGTGCTGTTTGCCCTTTTCACCGCCTGTCTCAGAACTCACAGAGCATCTTCGGAGTTCATCACTTCCAGAATATGTGGGTGGCAGAACGAATGGACACATACATGTATGCTTATGCATACAACTTTCTGTCAGCAGGCACCCACCAGAAACTCTGACAGAAAGGAAATAGTCTCAGGTTATACTGAGTCTGTTACAGCCTCATCCCCCTCTGCACAACAGATCCCTTCTTCTGGGGCATATGGTGGAGGAAGAAGCCCAGGCAACGTGGCTCTAGTGCACCCATGTGGCTGGGGAATCGCACAGAGCCAATGTGGACAGCCTTCATGGGGATGGCCCTGGCCTTCTCTGGATCCCTTCTGTCCTCAAGGTTTGGTGGCTGAATTCATTGCTACTTCTGCTGGGGAAGGGGGCAGAGTAACTATGGGCAGGCTGTAGCTGATGCTACAGAAACAATGCATTGCTATTACATGATGTGCATGGGATATGTGGCCACCAGATCAAGAGCAAATTGCTTAAGCCTATTCTTTGCCCAGGAGAAAAATATACCTTATTTGACTCCGGCATTTTGTTTCATCAAAGTATAATAAATAAATACATTCCACATAAATGTTAAGCACCTTTTAAATACCCAAATCCCAGTGGAGGTCTTAGGGATTCATTTGGCTTTTCTTGGAAGAATCCCAGTCCACATAATAAGATAAGAAAATCTTGCTAATTCACACTTAGTAGGCCATAATATCTGAAAGATTTTAGATGTCATAAATAAAGGCTTATCTTGGATTTCGGTCTTATTTTTACAAGAAAATCTCTAAAGCCTTTTACAAACAGAGCTGATGCTTCAGAATCAGTCAAAATAGTGTTATTCAAAGGTAAGTCCACTTCTTTGTCCAGATAAACAAAATATGGTGTGTTAGATAAACATCAATAGTGAGGAAACCTAGGAATCTGCCAAAGTTAAATTACCAGCAATGATTATTTTGTGATTTTTAGGTGGGACATAGTCCTCTGCAATTTTTCAAGTACACTTTAAGGGCCCCGCCTGGAGGAAACTAACAAACCGTGATATACAGCTAGACCAACATGTTTATCAGGTACACTTCATGGAGAATAGATTCCATAGCCTTCTTCAAACATGAGGAGCAAGATGCTGGTCGCAGTTGCACAGGTGTAAGAGCAGAGTAAATCCACCAAACAGTTTCTCTAGATTTACACCTGTGAAACCAAGATCACAGTTTGCCTCAAGATCTCTACTAGGTAAGCTAAACGAGACTCATGAATAATTCTTTCACTAATCTGGGTCTGGATGTCCACAGAGTCGTCTGTCTGACTTCTGCTGGGTTTTCAGTCGCACAACCCAAACCCAGGATCAGCCATAGATCAAATGGCACTCCCAGCAAGGAGTGTCTTTGGCGCCTCCTTTCCCCATTTGTTAGACTTTTGAACACCTTATTTTTTATTGCATTTGTAATCAACTTCACAACTTTACGCATGATTTGCATGCATGATTTATCCCTGTGATATAAGATGATAAATTTGCACACTAGGATCTGTATTTATTCATGCCATATAAAAGCAAATAAAAAAATGTGTTTCCTCTAAGCTTATAGAAACTTTTTAATTTTAAGAATAACTGCAGTGTACTAACATCAAGAAATCGCACTGTGCAACAACATTGGGTGGATCAGTATTAAATGGTGTTACCGTAAATAACAGCCTTAGAATATTAACCCTAGTCCTTTAGTTCAAAAGATCACATTTCTAGTCTTTGCCCCTGTGAACTGACGCACAGCATCAGAGAGATCCAAAGACTGGCCAATGGCATTTTCAAGCGATAAAATAGCAAGGGATGTCAGTTTATTCTATTTTCCATTTCGTCACTAACAACAAAACCAGCATCCTGATCCTGGCAACCCCCAAGCCTGGCACCCTAGGCACCGGTCGCCTGGGTCACCTGCCCCTACATCCAGACCTGCCAAAGCCCTTCTGAGGTGTGGGTTAGTGACTGAGCACATGACTTGAAGCCATCCTGAATTCTAATCCTGGCACTAACAATTCTCTTTGTGTGATCTTTGACAAATCACATAACCTCTCTGTCTCAATTTCCCATCTGTAAAACCTACTTACAGAGATATAGTGAGGATTAATTAGTTAATGTGAAGAATAAAAGTGATATGTCACTGCTCAGCATGATTAGATTACTACCCTGCATAGTCATGGAGTCATAGATTTTAAAGCCAAAAAGGAGCATTATGATCATCTAGTCTGACCTCCTGTGTGACACAGGCTATGGAATTTCACCAAGCGATTCCTGCATCAAGCCCAGTCACTTCTGGTTGTGCTAGAGCATTTAGAAAGACATCCAATCTTGATTGAAAGATTTCAAGTGACGGAAAATCCACCACATCCCAAAGTAAGTTGTTTGAATGGTTTATTACCTCACTTTTTAAAATGTCTTATTTCTCGTCTGTAGCTGTCTCGCTTCAGCTTCCAGCTACTGGATGTTGTTATTCCTCTGTCTGCTAAACGTAAGAGCCTTCTACTATCTGAAACTTTCTCCTCATGTAGGTACTTATAGATCATGATCAAGTCATCTCTCAGCCTTCTCTTGGATAAATCAAATAGGTTGAGCTTCTTTAGTCTCTGAGGCTACGTCTACATTTGCAGCAGCGTAGAGAGTACAGATGCTGCATGCCCAGCTAGCACAGGTATAAACAGCAGTGTTGATGGGGAGACGCAGCTTAGGCAAGCAGAGTAAGTAGACGGCCTATATGGCTGAACCCCAACAGTATATACCCTCCATGGCTCTCTCTACTCCCAAGCAGTGTGCTTCCTATATCTCCACTGCTATTTTTAGCAGTGTAGTATCTAGCTGCCTCCCCACTCCCAGAACCTTTCATCACCACAGTGAAAAGTCCTGCAGTGGAGACAGGCCCTGGCTAGGGTGAGGCAGTGGCCAAAGGCGCCAGCAGCAGGGAGAGCTGCCAGAGCCTTTCACCATGGGTGTAGCTACATGTGTAGCGCGTGAACTCTACATGCTGCTGTTAGTGTACGCAAAGCCTTATCGTAAATCAAGGTTCCCAGACCCTGAATCATTCTTGTAGATTTTTTGCCTTTAAAAAAAAAAAATCCTTTCCGTTCTGCCAATATTCATTTTAAAGTGTGGAAACAAGAACTGGACACTATTTCTACTCAATATTCCTCTGCTTATACTGTCAAGGATCACATTTGCTCTCTTAGTCACCACATTGCAGTGAGAGATTATGTTCCGCCATGACCTGTAAGTCCTTTTCTGAGTTTCTGCTTTCCAAAATACAGTTTTCCCATCCTGTAAATGTGATCTACATTCTTGGCCCCCTAGGTTTAGCTGCATTTAAAATGCATGTTGTTCAAATGAGCCCAACTGACCATGTGATCCAATTTTGCTCTGTGAACTGACTTATCCTTATCAATATTTACTACTCCATCAATTTTTGTGTCATCTGCAAACTTTACCGGCAATTATTTTATTTTCTTCCAGGTTGCTGTTAAAGACATTGAATACCATTGGGCCAAGAACAGGTCCCTGCTTAGAAATGCCCCCACTGAAATTACTTTTTGAGATCTATCAGTTAGTCAGTTTTTAATCCATTTAATATATTTTGCATTGATTTTGTACGTCATTCTGAATTTCTGAGAATTAGCTGGTTAACTGAGAATCAAAATCAGCACCAATATTTTTATCAGAATGTTTTGCATGACTAAGTCAAATCCTTACAGAAGTCTAGCTATATATGTCAACGTAGTTACCTTTGTCAATTAAACTTGCAATTTCATTAAGTAATGCTATCAAGTTTATTTGGCAAGATCTATTTTCCGTGAAACCATGATGAGTGACATTAGTTATGCTACAATTCTATATTTCTTTATTGATTGCATCCAATATCAGCCTTTTCATTATTTTCCCAGGATCAATGTTATACTATCAAGCTAATAGCTACCTGCGTCATCCCATTTACTTCTGTTAAAAATGGTATTGCATTAACGTATTTGTTTTAATAGTTCTCTGGAACTTTCTCAGTATTCTAAGATTTGTTAAGTGTCAACATTATTGGTTGAAGAACTCCTCAGCCAATTCTTTAAAAACTCTTCAGTGCAAGTTATCCTGTCCTGCCAATATAAAAATGTTTAACTGTAGCAGTTGCTGTTTAACATCCTGCCTCATTACTGTTGGAATAGAAAGTATTTCATTATCACTGTAAAATGGGAGTACACAATCCTGCTTTTTTCCCATATACAGAACAATTTACTGAAGAATTCTCCTTTTTCTGTATAATCATTGCTGACAATTTTACCATACCTTTCTAGTAATGGACCTATACCAGTGCTAGTGTGATTGACTCTGATCCCAGTTGCTTGCATGGTCACTTGAGACAATTGTGTTTGGTGTTTTGTGGAAAGAAGGAGAAAGGAGGAGGAAGATAAAAGGTCGCATAGAACCAGATTGTGAGTTGCCACTAATTAAATATGAAGAACTATGCTCAATGGCTGGGGTGGGAGCAGAGAGAATGGGTGGGAAAAGGTTTGTTGCTGCTGCAGAGGAAAAGAATGACATCCAGAACAAAACTATAAAAGGCCAAATACGTAGCTTTCTGATCTGAAGTCCAGCAAAGGTAGAACAGGGAAAGCTTGGGAACTCGCAGGCTTTTCTTTGGAGGGCAGGAGAGTGATGGGAAAGAGAACTCAGTCATCTAGTAGATATGTGTTGCAAGTTCTCCTAGCTCCAGTAATTAGATAGGTTCGTCAGACTTTATGAGTGGCTCACGTTTACTGATTAATGTTCCACTTGTGCACAGAGGTGATTTAGCTTTCTGCTGAATAAACATAACATGGGGATGGAAAGGTGATAACTACCATGCTCAGCAAAAAGAAGGAGCCTATAAATATGCCAGTGGGTCAATAGCAGTGATTTCATTCTTCCTTCCCTGGACTGCTGATGAAGTCTGACAGGGCAGCTCTACTTCATTAATGCATCACAATGGTGAAGAAAGCCTGAAGGGCAAAAAGAGCTGCCTGCAGCAGATTGGAGTCTTGGCTGCAGCTGTCAAAGAACAGCCAGGGAGCAATGAAAAGGGCTGCAACAATGAAATAAGGAAGGCTGCTGGTGTGTGTTTTCTCCCCTCCCTGAAATGGCTGATAGGGGAGCTGCAAAGAGCAGAGGAGAGATTATGCAAGGGAAACTCTAATCTGAATTAGAAACAATTCTGGGAGGAAGGGCTAACTCTGTATGAAGAGCTTTTGGTTACCACATTAAACTGAACAACACTAATTCTACGGGATGGACAAATAGAGAGAAACTTAGCGTTTCATAAAATAAATCAGGAAGTATTTATTCAAGGAAAATCACTCAGAATGCAATAAGGAACTCTAGTACTTGTACATGCAGGGGAGTCTGAGTTCAGCCACACCTGCATAAATCTAGAGTATCTTTGAACTCACTGGATTTATGTTAGTCTAAATGAGATCAGAGGCCTACCCATATTAATTATATAAGTAAGGGTATGTCTACACTGCACACTCCTTAGGGTGGCTTATAGAGGACATACATGCATACCCCCAGCAGAGGTATAAATAGTAGATGGGGCATTGCTCAGATGAGTAAAGACATGCCTGAACCCTAGGATATATGCCTTACACAGCTGTACATGCCCAAGCAGTGCCTTCCATGTCTACAATGCTATTTTTAGCAGTGTAATGTCCCACTGCTGGAGTATTTCCCCACTACATGGAAAGGCTCCAGCAGTGGGGAAAGACTCCAGCACGGGGGATCTCCCAGAGCCTGCCCGACTGCTTCCCTGCTGCCAGAGCCTCTCACTGACACATGTAGCTACATACCTCAGTACTCGCTTTTCCCTGCAGCATCTAGGTACACACATGCCAGTGCCAGTGGTGTGCAGTGTAGATGTAGCCTTAGTAGGATAGTGTATGTTTTTGGGATAAAAAATAAATTTTACACCCCACCACTGCCATCATCTCAGTGGTTTCTATTCTTTCTCCCGCCCCTATTTTTTTCCCCAGGGTCTCATTGCTGCTGCTTTCTACTTTCTGAGCTCCATTTACTCATCTCCCATTATTTGCTGCAATGCAATTTCTCTTTCACTGACTCCTGGATCTGGCCCTCTCCAAGTCTCAAGAGACTCGTCTCTGCTGTGGGCTTCTTTCTCTGCTTCAGGCCCTGTTAATTTTCTGATTTTGCCACCTTTATTTTAATAATTCCCTATTCTGCTTCCATTCTATTTTTGCATTGTAAGACAGGCTTCCTGACAGTCCCCTCAAACAGTACCCTGGCAATCCTGTGATTTCTCATTCTTCCTTTACTCGTCTGGGGTCTCCCCCCTTTAAAATATTTGTTTTAAATATAAACATTACATTCATTTATCCCTGAATGATTTACTTTCACTCACAATAAACAACAACAACAACACAGAAGTTTCAGAGGTTAAGAACACAGGTTTCAAAATTGTTTGGATACAAAGTATGGGGGAAAGAACAAAGCTAGAAGTTAACGGTTGAGCTATCACCTAGTCCCCCAAACAAACTCCTCTTCAGTTATATTAAACTAGATTTTTAATCAAGTTAATTGGGGTACAGAGGTTCTGCCACAAAACTGACTTATTGAGATAAAAGAGGGGAGATATCTGGTATCAGAATTTTATGCTGTAGATGGAGGGTGTTGATTTAATATGCTTTCATGTTAATTTTGGGGGACTGAAATTTGGGGCACTTGTAGAAAGGCTCACCAGTAGAGACGGCTGAGATAGAAATATTAAATTATAGGAGTCATAAGGATTCAACTGGTAGAGGTCAATGGAAAAAGTAAACAAAATTCAATCAGGAAAGCCATCTCTGGTTAAGTAATGTTACAAGCCTGACATCTGATGTAAACCAGTGCCAGCCTAGAAACTGACTGACTAGGCTAAAAATCTGGCCTGACAACCTGCTCTTAATTTGCATCATTGTGCTGACTTTCTTTTATTTCTTGAGCAATAGACCAAATCCGGGGCCCCAGCCGCAGTCAAAGTGGCCATGCTGAGGAGGGGGTGGAGGAAGGAACACTTCCATCCCATGACTTGGCAACGGTAGTAATGCTGCTACCATGACCCTGAGGCTGAAGTAGCCTCCATGACTCTGGCTTGCATGCTCCACAGATGGGAGGTGCGTGTCAATGGCCCGTGGATCTGCATAGTGGTGGTTTCATGTGCCACATGCTGGGTAATATTGTGAGAAGACCCCATGTTTCTAAAACTAAACTGGCCCTTTATTAAAAGAACTATTTATAGAGCTGCTGCACCTGCAGTCAGCATTCCAGCCATGTGCATGGACTGGTTTCCTGGTGCTTCCTCTAAACTCTTCCCTCCTGCAAACCTTCCCTCTGTGCTCCTCCTCCCAACTTCTGTGCCGGTTATTAGGCAGTCTGTCCCTCAGCCAGGTTCTCTGCAGGGACCCCTGCCACCGGGAGTTGAGGTCTCAGTGTGCTGGCGGTGCACAGCCCATGTGTGGGCTCCAGAAATCTACTGTGAGTGATTATGGAATATCTGCTGTAATGATATTTCTGACTTCAAGTTACCATTTGTGAACCTGTCGTCAAGTCATGTATCTTCTTGATCAAGTCTGAGGAACTCTGCTGGCTGATCTGGAAAAGCTGGAAATATAGGAAGTCATGTGTGTAACATCCCAGGAACTGATTCCCTTAGACCCAATCACACGCCCATTGGAGTCGATGGGAATATTGACATTCTGACCACTCATGAGGCCAGAAACCCCCAGGCATGGCTCCGAAAGCTCAGCACAGTGTAACTGCATTCCCAGCTGGGACCTGAGATCAGAAATCCCAAGAACAGAAGGTCAGTAAACTAAAGTGGATGCATTAGAGTTAAGTGCCATGCCGGCTGCTGTCGCAAAGCCTCATATAAATATTACACCTCGCTCTATCAGACTCTCACTGTTTGGTTTCTGAACCTATTAATATATAATGAAGATTATGGTGTAATTAATATAGTTTGTTTTGATTTTCCTATAAATCTACTTTAGTAATAAGAATGGAAAGTAATTATTCCAAAAAGCCCTTTCAACATATGGCAGTTTTCACCGATTAAAAATCAAGTCAGTGCTTTATTTAAGTGATTACCAGTTTGCTTTAAGCTGAAATGAATAATTATCAGGTTATTGAACTACAGGATACCTGCAAAGAAATGCCTTTTTTTTTTTTCATTTGACTTGAGCACACATATCAGAGGCTGCAGCAGGGAATTTTGGACATGTGGCATGTCCCTTGATTTTACCATCATCTTTTAAACTCAGTTTGCTGAGGTCATCTTTGTGGTGAAAAATGAATGCAATAAGGGTTTTTTTGTTGTTGTTGCAAAAATAGAATGTTAGTTTATGATGCTACGTGCCTCTCTAATTTGGATTCTCTCGTCATTTGAAATTTTATTGGAAGAGTATTAGCAGTCAGCCAATATGGAATCAAAGTGAGTGTGATTGAAGAAGATCATACTACAGGCCATGGCCAAGTTCTGCTCTGTTATACCCATGCAACCCCATTGAGAGCAGATTTAGACCCTTTTTAAAATCTCCTAATCTTAGTCTTCACAAACCTCTCTCTATTTATAAATTGCTGTATAACAAAACTGCACCTGCTTCTAACACATCCTGTGTGCGTGTGTTAAGAATCGGAAGGCTGCTGTATTTATAGAGACTCACAGATCGGTATCTGTAGCTGCTTTTTTTGGAACTGCTTAATTAGGAATATTTCAGCTCCTTTACCTGACGGGGGAAATGGAATAAACACTTTAACGTGCCATCACTTTTCTTTGCTTAAAGTGTCCCTCTGTCACAAGCGTTGTGAACTCTGGATCAGTGGGAGAATCTGACCAAGAACTAGAATAAAAAGGATTCCTACCTTACCTACATTCATCCACCAGTTTGTCACAAAAGAAGTTGTTACTTCCTTGGAGTGAGTTTTGTGCAGGGTTATGGTGTGGATGGGAAAAAAGGGGGATATTGGAATATTTTCTACTTTTTCATGATACATACTCCCTACAATCATGCCACCATTTGTGACGTCCATGTGTCTAGGTCTGTTGGCTCTTCATTGTAACACTCCACACAGGCTCAATGTTCAGGGCCTCTGGTATAGGACATGAGATCAGGGACAAGTTCATCACATACATGAAATGAGCTCTTGGTCCAAATTTGGAAAGACAGCAAAACTTCTGCTGGGCAAATTCTTGGCTCGTTTTCAGTTGCATTGGTTTGTTGTTCTGAGTTTGGAGAAGTCTAATGAAGTCTCATAGGCTATGGTAGTGATTCTGCCACACATCAGCTTGTGCTTTCAGTAGGCTTTAGTGGGAAGACAGCATTTCTTGGCACAGAACTTTTAAAATGGAGAAAAGGTTATAAATATCAAATCAAAATGTGGCTTAGTATGTATGATCATCCCGCTGTCTTGTTCTGGTCCAGATAAATCCAGCTACTTACTCAGAAATTAAGTTCTTTAGTTTAAAAGGTAGGACTTGTGCTTCTGTAGTGAAGGTATCTGGTTCAATGCCAATTGAAGACTGTGGTGTATCTACATTTGAGACCATGGTTTTATCTTACAAATTCTTCACATTCTTTGGCTTTGGGGCAGTGCAGCAGTTTCCTCTCTCTAGATTAAACAACTGTTTTAGAGGTTTGAGGTGGAATTTTGTACAGCTTACTTATTTATCTTTTATCTCAGAGAGTGGTCGATAATACATGACCACTGCTTCGACTATAGAGTGGTTGCTCATTTACAGCATCTCAGTTTCCTTTAAGTCTCTAAGCTACCCAGTATCAAATACTAAATGATCTAAAAGTTTACAATTGAGTAGGATGAAAATTCTGGGAATATGAAGACCCTCAATAATTCCATGGCATCAGCAAATTCAATTTCTGCAATAACGAATTATGATATAATGAGGTCACATTAGAGGAATAAGTGGCCCAGATGCCTCAATGATTTAATCTGTCTCTTCCTGTAGGCCTGCACCTAATTTTAATGAGTATTTTGATAGATAACTTATTTGGTTCAAAGTAGGTCTTTGAAGACAGTTGTGAGAGTATTACATTTTAAAGATGCTGTGATAGAAATTCATTTCATTAACTAGCTGATAAGAAAAAATGACTCTACAAACGTACTGGTATCAGACATACTATTATGACCCATCTGCTCTTATCGAGTAAAGTGACAGTAATATATCTTTATTGGTTTGTTCCTTGAATGCTTTAGAGGCTCATTTTCCTTGTCTAATGAAAAGCCAACTGACACTAATGAAACAGGTGCAGTATATGCTTTAACTTAGGAAAGAAACTGAACGAACACCAAGTAAAAATGGTGTTAGAGAACTACCAGGGGCAGGATCATACATGGAACACATACAAAGGGGAAAAACCCAACATTGATTTATACAGTCACACAAACTGTACATAAACTCTCTCTGTACAGCGATAAGGACAATATGAATGACCCAACACAAATATATGTCACCTATCCCCGCTTAGTTATGCTTTCAAACCTCATTGTAAGCTTTTTACATTTAAGTAAAATTTAATTCCTGGGTCTTGTCTCAAGCTGCTCTCTCTAGCAGCTAACCTACTCCATGGAGACAAAGCACGTCAATACTTTAGTTAACTTATCTAGAGTAGTGTAAGGCCTTCTTGGGCTTTTTGTATTGTGTTCTGTTCCATTCTAGTCTAATCTCTTTAATTCTGTTCTATTTAAACTACGCCCATCACTATGGTATTTGAACACATTCCAGTGTGAACACCATACCAATTAAAGATTCCCTTCAATTCTCCTTACTGTAGGGGGTCAGTTACATACATTTTTTTCTGTATATAAATGCTAATAATGAAGTCACTTTGTGGGAGAATGATGTCCAAGTGAGTTTCATCTTTAGCCTTTGAAAGTGGTGACTTTTTGGGGCATTCTGAAGGAATGAATTTTGCAGTTTTGGGCAAGTTGCTGATAGAGCCCCGTCTCCTGTTTACATAAACCTCACCCTTTATCACGGACAGTTCCATTGTTTCTCAGAAGTTGTTAAGGTCTCCAAGGGTGAAGTTGTGTCTTGAATTCCTAGGAACTGGAGGCTTTGAAAATAAGTACTGAGATCTTATACATAACATGATATCCTATAGCGAACCGGCAGCGTGGGCAGCGCACAGGGATAGTGGACTCTCAGTTGCTCAATAGTTGCAGTTTTTCAAGGCTGATGTGTTCAAGCCAAGGTATAATGTATTCAATTAAGATGTACACAGATGACGCCAGGTCATCATCAGAAAGGATGGAGCATAATATCCTAGAAAGCTGTAGACAGCAGAACACCAGAATGGCATCAGAAATCATCAGATGGAGCATAATATCCTAGAAAGCTGTAGACAGCAGAACACCAGAATGGCTGGTGTTATTTGGGAATCTGGTATTAGGGAGGAATGTAGAAGAATTCCTAGGCTCAATGTTTCCCTGAGAGTTTGGGTACTTACTGCAAAGATATCTCACAGCAAGCTCTTCAAAGTGTTTCCCTTTATCTATGTTAGCTTCAGCCAGCTGCTTCACATCCATGTGAGGTCTTCAGAAATTGCCATGTATATATACGTGTATGTATATGTATATATATATATATATATATATATATAAAATCTCCAAAAAAAAAAAAAGGACATTAAAAAATGTTAAGGTTGAAAAATCCAGTACTTTAAGGATGCTTGTGCAATCTTATGTAGCCCCTGTGGGGTTTAGCGAACATGGCCACTTTAAATCTTTGTCCTTTGGTGTCGGAGCGGGGAATGCTGATTGTTCCAAAAGGAGGAAGTGCTTTCTGGGGGAGGTGAGACACGGAGGAATCACCCGAGAAGGACAAACCAGAGCTGGACCCAGTATCTCTGTCGTCCAGAGCTGTATGGGCCCAGCCGTGAGTACTGGGGCTTGTAACTTTGCACTGGGAATAAAGAGGGAGGCTGTAGCTATCTAAGGGGGGAAGTTGGTTTGGTTGCAGAGAGTGACAGAAGAGGGCATCGGAGGGGTTTGCTTGGGAAAGTTCATTGGCGCCAAAGACGACTAGGAGCACCTAAAACTCACTGCCAGACTGGATTCCTTGTGCAGGATTCCTGAACGCTTGAGTGCAGACGCATAGCTTGGTGTCTGCCCTTTCAGACTGTGATACCACTGGGCCTGTGTGGCCTCATGTTGAATGTAACCTTGTTTTACCACTCCCTCTATGTTTCCCCCTGTTGTTTTCCTCCATTCATCCCTCGGTAAATAAATATTTCCCTGTCCTATATTCATTGTACTATGCTGATGTGTGTATGTGTTTGTGTGTCTGTTCAGAGGTAGGAAGCAGGAATGAAGACTGAAGACAATATGGATGTGGTGCAGCTGCCCTTCATGTCCCTTTGCCATGCTGCTTGTGGTGTCGAGATTTACAGGAACATGATGGAATCCAGGGTCAGCTGGGCAAGTCCTGGGACTCATAAGGTGTAGCTCCCGGGATTCTTTCTTTGGGTTTATTGTACTTTTGAGTTCCCTTAATGGGCCATTAAGCAGGCTTATTGCTGCTGCCCCTGGGGTGGAAGGGACTTTCCCTGCTGCATTCCCACGCGCCCCTTTTCTTGGCCAGAGCCGCTTGCAGAGCAGACTCCAGCGTGGCCATGAGGGTGCTAAAGTTACACTCATTTCTGCCTCCTTGTATGTATGCATTATGATACAGTCTTCAGTTTGCATGATCCATAATATTTCTTCCACAAGACCCTTGCCTCTGCATTTTTCAATGTGTGGCCCCATGTTTTATGTATGGCCCACTATCCAAATCCTGCACTGAATACAGAATTATTAATTTCATCCCGGTCTTTTCTATGGTGCTCTGTGTGACGCAGTCTGAATAAGGGGGACCATTTATGATATTATTTAACATCAGTATTTCAAAATTACAATAATTCATATGAGATAGGCCATGTCAGGTATCGTTAGAAAGGTTATAATTTGCTAAGTATGATGATATTGTTTGTGTATGTGTCATATTTGTATTGGAAGTTATGGATATGTTTAATGTATCTGTACTTCAATTTGTGCTGTTTCTGGGTGACATCCCAGACAGGATGACAGCAGCAATAAGCCTGCTCAATGGCCCATTAAGGGAACTCAAAGGTACAATAAGCCCAGAGAAAGAACCCAGGTGCTACACATGGAGTCACCAGGACTTGCCCAGGTGACCCTGGATTCCATCATGTTTCTGTAAATTTCCACAAGCAGCATGGCAAACGGACATAAAAGGCAGCTGCACCACATCCATATTGTCTTCATTCCTGCTTCCTACCTCTGCATCAACTCATCTGCAACCGAAGCTGTGAAACAAAGGACTGAGACCCATCCAGGTACTGGACGTACATTAGAGGGACTATACAAGCCTGCAAATTCCGCAGTTCTACTGAAAACCTGATATATATGGACTTTTCAATCATTGTATGTATCTGATTGCTTTAATCATATAACACCTCTCACCTTGTTTGTTTCTTTCCATCTGTAATAAACCTTTAGCTTTAGTTACTAAAGGATTGGCTGGCCATGTGGTATTATGGGTAAGATCCAAACTCCTATTGATCTGGTAATGTGGCTGACCCTTTGGGATCAGGAGAACATTTTGGTAAAGAGCATAGAGTTGTAATAATTTTTCTCTTTACTGAACCTAGTAGCTGATTAGAAACCAGAGACTGAACTGCAGTAAAAGGGCTATGTATTTTTTTGTTTTAGCTTCTTGATAACCAGTGTGGAGAATAGGAAGCATGGTTTGTGGCTGGTTGCGGGGTATAACTTCAGTGTTTCCCACCAGTGCTGGGAGAATCTGCTCTCCTTTTGTAGCCTGTCCTGACCTTGGCATTTTCGGGTGGCTAACGTAGGCACAGATGGTCACACTCTGCTCAGTTTTTTAGTTGTTTACAAACATCAGTGAGTGTATCTATACAACACCCCTGTGAGGTGAGGGGTGATATCTCCATTTTGCAGGGGAACTGAGACATTGGTCAAAACTAAAATAGTCAAATGTATCAATTTGTGGGAATTTGTGTGGGAACCCTGGGGTCTGATTTTTTTTCCAGAGTATATAGCATTTTACAACACTTTATATGTTCAGAGCTGAGCTTGCATTGACCTCCATTGCAGCTGTGAGCACTCAGCATTCTGCAAATCAGATCCCAGGGTCTCAAGTTGGGCACCCCAAAAATGAGAGACATACAGCAGCCACACGTGAACATTTCGGTATAAGTGACTTGCCCATTATCAGACAGGAACTCTATAGCAGAAACAGGTATAGATCCAGTTCTTCAGGACACAGTCAATTGCCTTAACCATAAAACCATCCTTTCTCTTCCTGCAGTTCACTGCCTCATTGACCACACACCTTCAACTACTGCAGCAAATGAGGCACAGGGTCTACAGACAAGAGTCTCTTCACAACACAATCCTCATTCCTCTCTAAAGGAGATCCAACCTGTGCAGAGCGAGCAGGGGTCCTGTGGAAAACATATTATGTGAGCCTGTAATTAAGATTGTCTTAATGCATAAGCATAAGAAAGGCTGAATTAAAGCTGCACAGATAAACTTCAGTTCTGGCATTTCCTAACCTATGAGTCCATGACATTGCAACCTTAATGTTCTCATAGAGTTTTTTTTGTAATGTAATTTCTTAAATTTGTTAAAAGGTTTAAAAATTGAAAAATAAAAATTCCATCATTGGATCACCAGCAGGATGGGAAATTTTAGATCCATCACACAGTTCTCCACAACTTAAATTAGCAGAGTAACTGATAACAGTAGAAGGCTTTGTTTTCTGTTACCAGAGGGGGGATGAGAGGCACACTTCACCAGGGGGTTGCATAGCTATTGGCTAGCCAGTGAAGGGATGCTGAGCCTTAGGAATAGTAGGTTAAATTCCAAGTTCTGGTGGGGAGTATACTCTAGTTGTTGCATCCTTTTGCCCCTGTCCCCTTGGCTCCTTCCCACTCCCCATCTGCTGCTATTCCCCTGGCTCCTGCCTATGTTCCCTGCCCTCGAGAAAATGCACATTCCTCATGTGAGGGCAACCTACCTATTAAATTTGAAGTCCCTGCTCCAAAGCCCAGAAGTGCTAGAATTTCTCATTGAAAGATGGATTTTTTTTTAAAGGGGTCAAAAACAATATTTTTTCTCAGATCTCATTCGGAGGAACGGCTGAACTGGTTTAGCTGAAACTTTTAATTTTTTTAAAGGAAAGTGGGGAGAGAGAGAAAATTCAGCCTGAGGCAGACACCCGGCATTACAAATGTCAGCCCAAAATGTTTAATTTGGCAAAGTAATAAGTAACTGAGAACAGGATTTGTAATGTAAAGTGTTAATAAGCCTTCACTATAGGTGTTCATACCTACACTGCCTATAATAAGAACAAAACGGAAAATAGGGAGGGATGAAACTTATTTCCTCTCTCCCTACCCAGATTTTGTCTGTTACATTGCTCTGTTTAGGAAACATGTGTAAGCCAGAGATTTGAACGAGCTCTCTCTTGCCATCTATTGATGAACTGGGGGGAGAAGACCTCATGAGCAGGCTGTATTTACATAGACACACCTACTTTGCTTAGGTGATACCTGTTTTGCCAAAGTGATCCATCCGGTTTTGGCTGTTTTGGGTTAAAATTCACTTCTTAGAGACAGGGGTAATGAAATCCTATTATCCTAAGTGTGTGAGTAAAGGGCAGCGGAACTGTATTTAATATGCCCTAATTGAGGGGGTGAGGGTCACCCTAAATGAAACCTCACTCACTAACTATGGGGTAGTGCCACACCCACATGAAAGACAAAGGAGATGGCTATGGGGGTTTTTATTAGGAGGGGGGTGATAATGATTTATTTGTTTAAAGGGTTCCAGAGGCTATTTAACCCTCCTCCTTCTCCAGGGCTTAAAGATAGAGTTGATTATACTCAATTGAGAGTCCTTGTTTTCTTCTCAGTGATCACTAGTGTTAAAATCAGTGGTAGGCTGGTCTGGGGATCTGAGCCTTCGGCCTGGAGGGAGGGACAGTGTTGCAGTGAAAAAAAGAGCAGCGGAAGTAAAAGCCCTGCAGTTCCCCACTGGCTGGTGAAATCAAAGAGCTGAAATCACTAAGAAGGAGGGTAAGTGGTGGAACCTCAGAACACAGCATCACAGCGAAAAGCAGAAGCAGCAGCAATGCTGGTGTGCAGCAACAGAGGAGCAGTCATCACTCAACCACTCCCCTGCCTCCCCAGGTGTGGGAGCCTGATGACCCCAGCTGAATACAGCCCTGGATCCAGGGACTTCACTGATCTCGGACAACAAGTTGTGAGTTGGGTGCAGTGGAAGGAAAAGGCGAGTGGTGTGCTAAAGGGATATTGATCCTTTGGACTTTCACACTGCAAGGTGGGAAACTGAGGCAAAGCACTACTGTCAAAGAGATTGTGAGGCAGGTGTTTGTTTATTGTTTGTATACTTTTGAATCATGGTGTTTTCCCCAAGTTAATCCTGCTTTCCCTTTCCTCTTAATAAAAGTTTCCCTTTGATACACACAGACTCAATGCTTGCAAGTTAGGAAGTATTGCCTCTTATAGGCACTCAGAGATGGTATTTAGTTCTCCCAGTTTCATGGGTGGGGTTTAGAGCTGGTCTTGACGGGCAGCTGGTAGAGGCAGGCATATTTACAGTTGAGTGGCATTGCCTTTCATCATGTGAATTTTCAGAACACTGTCCTGAGAAAAATGGGTGCAGCTTTCTCTAGAGCTGCTATTCTGTTTTCTGTCCTGTAGGCTGTTTGATTCTAATGTATAAATACATGATAGTCCAAATGCTGTTCTAATAGACATCATTATTGATAGCAATCCTTCCTTTATATTTAATTGTACTTCATATCATAGACCTGATTTACTTTGAGCATAGCTGCTTGAGCATAGCATGCTTGTGAGACTTGTCATTCATATGTTAATGCCATAAGATCAAGTTGACAGAAGAATTATGCACATGCTTGAGTGTTTGTGAGTGATGTTTGTCTGCCCAAATGGCGTGTTCTTGTTTAGTTAGAGAATTTGCCTTATCTTGCTAGCTGTTTAGTCTAGGTTCCTCACCCTCAAGACGCTCTGAAAGAAATACCTTTATCACCAAATATTATGTTGATGTCTAGACCATGCTATATGCTCTATTCTTTAACTTCCTTATTTTTTGGAGGCCCCAACACTTCTTGAGTTTGCCATGCCCTCTGTTCTCCTTCTCTCACAGTAAATGTTCTAGGGGTTCTTCTCAAAATTCTGTCAGCATTCTGGTGTGTGTATACTTTCATTCCCACACATGCATTACATTGTGTTGATGTATCATATATCCCTTTAAATAAATACTGAAACCTGATTTCCTCTCTTTATCTGTAAGAGCCTTGCTATAGTCTGACCTCTGAGCATTAGCCTGTTTGCTGCATTGTTCAAATAACTTTCTCAGAGCAGGAAGAGGCAGCAGTAATACAAACACCAATAACTCCAACATCATCCAGTAATGTGAAGCTTTTCATCTGCGATCTCAAGTTGCACTGTAGGAATGGATGCTTACATTCGTGCATGTATTTCAGAGCACATTTTGCATAGAAACAGCACAAATACATTTTGTGTGGAAATAGCATTCCCAATGCACATATTTGCAACTCATTATATCTAGGAATGCAGCCACATGTCCCGATAAAACTGCAATGGGTACAAAACGCAACAGTTGTCTGCTTAGCAATGCCGATTGCTGTATGTACGTCCATCTGGTGCTCTGCTCTTTGCACTGGGCTCCTCAATGAACGTAGAGTCTAGTTCAAGGTCTCTGTCCTGTTACTCAAAGCGCTCCTTGGGATGGATCCTAGATACCTGAAGAATAGCCTCTCTCTCTACACAACTATGACTTCTTATGACAGTTACGTGCCACTGGAAAAAGATGACTGTCCACCAACAAAGGAAGCATCCTGAGTGTAGGAGACAGACCTTCCATTGTATAGGTCCAACTCCTGCGAAGATCACTCCCACAAGACTTAAGAATGACCACAGACACCACCACTCTTCCTTCCACATCAAAATTCATTTTTCCAACTTGGCTTTACTGTAATAACTTTTTCACACACCCACAAACTCTCATAACCTTCATCTCTCTCTTCTTTTTCCCCATCCTCCCCCTTCACACATTCCAAAAAAATAACCCTTATCAAGCTATTTCTCCTACAGGCTGATTGGTGGAAAATGAGAATGTTTCTGTTTGTTTTTAAGTATTTGGGAGGCTTTCAAATAATATGGTGATAGGGAACATGTTAATACCTAGCTAACTAGTTAGATTTGGCTTTATACCTATGCAATCTGTTTACTGTTTTAGTGTCAACTTCTTTTAAGTAGTGATGTGAATAACACAATGGATCAGTCTTCCTTTATGAAAAATGTGATTTTTTTTTTATTCATGTACATGCAAGGCACTTTATTAAAATGCTGAAATGGAAGGCTGTTTTGATTAAGCTAATTTAAAATACAGTATTTAAAAATGTAGCTTTCAAAATATTTGCCCCTATCATGAAGCCATATAAAAACTGTCAGAACATGAGTTAGAGTTAAATATTTTCAGCCATTGTACTGATTTTTCAGGGGGCACAAGCTTAAGTATTTATTTTGAAGGGGATATAATACAGGAGGCTCAGGGACATAATTTCCTTCTCCTTTACAAATCTCCTTCCAGATTTTTAAGTCTCACACAAAGCAGATGTCACTTTGAAAATGCAAAATTTCAAAACACTAAAAATCAGCATTCTTCAAGAATACTGCTGTATTTTAGCTTCATTTTCTGGTAGAAAATATGTGTCCTGCATACCAATTATTCCTCTAATATAGTATTATTTTTTTAGGAAAACAAAAGAACTTCATGCTACAGATACAGAGGAAAACAAAAATGGTATCCTGGAATAACCTCCTTGTAGCCATGTACTGGTCCTATTTTGTCATATTTTTGTGCTGCTGCTGTTTAACCCTCAAAGGTTTAAATGGTTTTGTTTATATGAATAATCTCCCTGTAGGATTAAGGTTCAATATGGCAAATCTGAGAATGTTAGTGTTACCAGCTTCAATGATAGTATAGTCAATCAGACTGTTGAGAATATGGAGTTCTGAATCTCAACATGGCCGTGCAAGGAAATCCCAATACCCTTGCTAAAATAGGTGGTGAGATCCCCTCCCACAAGCTTTGATCCAGAGTCCACTGAAATAAATGTGGGTTTTTCCATCGACTTCAGTGGGCTTTGGATCAGGCCCTATAATGGGAAAGTAGGAAGTAAATGTCCCTCTTTTTTTTCCCCTGTCTCTACCCTTGAATCAGCCTAAACCTACATCCACCCCAAGTCATGTTTTTTTTTTAAAAACATCTCTGCTCTGAATCGGGTTAGCAGACATGGGGGTCAAATTCTTTCCAAAGCCCTTCACCAGTATCATGAAAGTTCAGACTTACATTCTTAATATTTCTTTTATCTGAAAGGAAGTAGAACCCCCACTTCCCTTTTTTTCCCAGGCCTTCTTCATACACCACTAAAGCAGCAAGAAAGGGCATAAAACAAATCAGTACAATGTTCTAAAACCCTTTGCGTGCCCCATTTCCAGTTGTAGCTATAGCTGTAGCTATAACTAAGATTAATAGGATGAAATTAAGAGAGGGGATATGTAGGCTTATAGCAGGGAAAACATCCTGCCAGTGATATAATTAAAGCTGGAGAATAATCTCCTAAGGGAGTGTTGGAGGCTCATCACTTGGAGTCTTAAAACTAAAATAGACAGAAAACTAGAAAATGTCAGGTACAATCCTGCATTGAAGGCAATGCTTTAAGTGTGTGTGGGGGAGGAGGGAGGGTGAGCAATAAGAGGTCACAGATCCACCCCACAAAACAATTGAGCTGGGTCACCAAGGAGAGCACTTTAGGCATTGTCTCACCAAAGCTGATGCTCCCAGGTTATGACTGACCCTCCCACACTTTTTCCAGATTCCTTTAAGCACTGATTGACAGAGAGGTAGGCTGCATGGTCAAATAGGTATACTCCTTCTGTAAGTTGTGTGCAGATTGCTGCCGCTTGATTCCAGTTACTGGAATTTAGAATGTGATATAAATACTAAACTGCTGGTTAAAGTGGTGCTGGTCTAGCTACCATAAATAAAACCTGGGTTGTATTCCTATTTGTGGTCTCTTACTTTTTGAGTCAGTCAATAACAATAGTTCTGAACAACTGATAGACAATAGTAATACGTTGTGAAGTGAGTCCCAGGGAGTTCTTTCTCACTAGAGTGGTGACAACTGTGGTGTGGGACAGTTCTGGTGTGCAAAGCAAAGCAGTCCCAAAACACAAAACCCATTTGTAGGGTTAATTAAAGGTGTTGGGTGGATTTATTTGTTTGTTTTTGTTTATATGGGCAGTTTCTGAAAAACAAAACAACCATTTGAAACCCTTTTTTCTTCCATGGCTCCAGCGCAAAATGTCAATAGGAATAACTGTGTGTTTATATGGGGATACTTTTAATGACATTATGGCAACATACATTACTTAAAGTTGGCCTTTTTTGATGTTATAAATCATGTCAGAGGCATCCTAAAACTCATTTAATTACAGGTGACGGAAAAGCTTCATGTTCTAATGCTTTTCTGGTTGATCCACCATAGGTTCCTGCTAAAAAATGTATAAGCCTTGGAGTCAATTCCCCAGAGGGTCCCTGGAGCATTTCCTGGATAATAATGATGCAATAGTTTTCTACCCTATTGATAGGTGTCCCAGAGCACTGAACAAATGCTCCCATTCCCTGAAAGCTGCTCAAGTACCAGGATGCTACTATAAATGGCTGAAATGTGATGCGGTTTCCCCTTCAACTTCCTCTAACTCAGCCTAATGGGGATTAAGAGCCATTAAGGGCTCTTTGCTGCATGTACAGTTGCAATTGATCAGACTGACTCAGTTGTTTTAGCCAATGATCTGATTACAAGGCTTGTCTCTTTCCAGTGCTTTACTGGCAGAGGGAAACCTACAAACGTACAAGAATAGGCAAGGAATACACGTGGTGGATTTTTCTGTGTATTCAAATTGTGCTTAACAAGAATGCTAAAACAAAAGACTTCAGTTCTTGCTGCCCATTTAAAAATTGTTTCCAGTCATCCAGCAGTCTAAAGATGTGTTTGAAATAACACTAGAAACATAAGAGTTCTCAAAACTTTTCTTACAGGAATGTGGGACATAAAATTACCTTAAATTCTAAACTTAGCAAAATCAAAGCATACATCCTAAAACAAAGAGAGCAACTCCAAAAATTGCAGAAATCTTTCACTGCTAAAATCTCATACCACAGCCATTGCGGGATATTCCCCCTGTGACCCTTCTGTGCCTATGGCAGCCACCTGAAAACGCCAAAGTCAAGGCAGGCTGTAAAAGGAGAGCAGATTCTCCCAGCACTGGTGGGTGACACTGAAGTCAGACTTCCCAACCAGCCTCAGACTCTGCTTCTGATTCCCCCAACCGGTTATCAAGAAGCCAGTACACAAATACACACAGCCCCCTTTACTGCATTTCAGCCTTTGGCTCCCAATCAGCACTAGGTCCAGTAAAGAGATCAGTTCTTTAAACTCTATGCTCTTTACTAAAAAGGTTCCCTCTGACCCCAAAGGGTCAGCCACAGCACCAGATTAATGTAAGTTTCGATCTTTCCCAAAATATCACGCTGCCAGCCAATCCTTTAGTAACTAAAACTAAAGGTTTATTGTAAACAGAAAGAAATAAACCATAAGAGAAATGTTAAAGGGTCAAAGCAAATCAAATACATATAGATGATTGTAAGTCAATATACAACAAATATCTGAGAGAATTGTGGAGTTGCAAGCTTGTACAGTTCCTCTGGTACACATCTAGTACCTGGATGGGTCTAAGTCCTTCGGTTCAGTTGCAAAATGAATTGATCCAGAGGCAGGTATGTGTCTGTAGCTGAACAGGAACAAAGACAAAATTGATTCTGTGGCTTGGTCTTATATACCCTCTAGCCTTGGCCATGCTGTCTTGTGGAATGTTACAAGAACTAAAATGGAGTCCAGAGTCACATGGGTCAATCCTGGTAACTCTTCAGGTATGCCTTTAGTTTCTTCCTGGGCCCTTTGCTTCTGTAAAGGTTTTGATGGGCCATTAAGTGGACTACTGTCCTGCCGCCTCTCTGTCTGGGGTGTATCTTATACAGCATAGTTTGAAACACAGATACATCAAATATGTCCATAACTTCCATTACAGATATGACACATGAACATAAGTATTGCCATCTTTCTCAGCGCATTACATCCTTTCCAACAGTACCTGACATGGCATATCTTAAATGAATCGTTATGATTTTGACATATTAATGTTACATAATACAGTAAATGCCTCCCTCCCCCCAAGCCAGCCAGCGTGACACCCCCCCACCCTCTGGACTCACCCCACACAGTGGACACACTCTAGACCAGATCTTTGGCATGGAGTTGGATACAGGAATGGGGAGCCACAAGAACTAGAGGCCTAATCCAGTGAAACTCCACTATCATCTCCAAGATGAAGTCAGATCTCACCCTGCTTTCCAGTAAAGAGAATGCCTTATATTTATAGTCTGCCAGGATCTAGGAAGCTCTCACATTCAGTTACATTTCCAAACATCCTACTGGAATCTCCTCCAGCTGGGAAGTCAAAGTGTGGAAGAGTCAGAATGAGCACATGCTGTCTGTAGCTATCAAACATACTGGCCCTGAGACATCCAGAGCCATTGCCCTCACAGATCACCATGATTCTCTTACAAGCTGGAGAAGCATGAAGGAAGGTGACTGAAGTGATGAAGGAAGAAAACATAAATAGTTGACAGGCTATGGCAAAAGAAATTCCAATAAGCCTACACCACAGTCATAGAAAAAACCATTGTGGCCTCTAAATCCTATTTTATACTGGGTCCTGTTCTATTCAGATTCTTACAGCCCTAATCACCATAGTGTCTAAGCATCACATGCATTAAGTGTCGTGATTATCATCTGGCTCGTGTGCGTCTTTCACTCTCTTTTCGTCTTCCCCACATGGAAATTGTATGAGGAGTCTTTATTCCTATGTTACATTAATTTTATTTAATAAATCACATTTACCTTGGGTATACGTTAGTAAAAGCAAGGTTGAAGCAGTGCATCTTGCACTTGGAATGGAAAGTGCTGGTGAGGTTTGTGGTGGTTCTTAGTTCCTCTGGGAGTTCGTTTCACAATCTTGGACTGGTTCCCGAGAAAGATCTCAAGCTCCATTTGTTTTATTATCATAGCCTGTTATGAAATGGTGGCATAACATAGACAGGAGATGGGTTTTTTTTATAGTTAAAACAGTAACATTTTCACTGATTTGACATTAAGAAGAATGAATAGGCAAGTGGTGGTTGTACAGCTCTCGACTAGGGGTTGGCAGGGAAGCCATTAATTTTTTCTCTCTCTGGATAGAGAAATATCTGCTCCCCTCTGATGGCACTGTGGAACTAAGTTCTGTTGGGCCTTGAGCCCCCTGCCAGTCAGGTCTCTGGCTGACAGATCAGTGGGATCTGTGTTTCATCTGCCACTGCTTGGATAAGTCTTAGCAGGCCTCCCAGTCTTAATACCTATGAGGAGATTGCCCTGATTACAGGGATTTGCAAGCTAGCAGGTGTGGCCCAGCAGTGTGGAAGTGTTCCTTCCAGCACAGTACAGATGGCTTTCCTATGGGGAGATGGGAGCTCAGACTGGCAGCAAGAGGAAGGGTCTTCAAAAGTAGGACTAGAGCGAAGAAGAGAACCAGGATGGTGGGGCCTTCCTCTTTGAACTGTGGCTAAGAGAAGCCGTGATGTAATTGTGAGACGCTGCAGCCGCAGTGTCTGTAAGGCCACCAGGTGCATGAGAAGGGAAGCATGGACTATCTATACCACCTAGTGTGTGGGAAATGAAGTATGCCACCATGGACCATCCATGATTTGGGCCACCAGACTGGCAAAGTGATGAGAAGTTGGTGACGTAACTAGGAAGCTTTCAGCTGATGATTAGGGAAGCTCGTGGGTGAATGGGAAGCCCACTGCTGGGGCACAGATAGGGCAGAGACTGAGTGAGACACTTGCCACTGTAGGTAAGGGAAGTCACCTAGAGGGTTTCCTATTTTGATTACACTCCCCACCCATAGGACTTTTTGCCTATGTAGGGTTTGCTTTCTCTCCAGCAGTGCACATTGCAAAGCGGGGAGCAAGGAACTGCAATCAGCTGCTACTTGCTACAAAAAGCAATAGTTTTTTATAGCCCATGAGAGGGAACTACTTCAGCTTTGTTGAGGCTTGAGGATGCTTACAATACAAGTAGCATGTAAATAGCACCCCAAATCTCACACAAAGTTTTCAGGGCTTTTGATAGTGCAAGTCTTGGTTTCTTAGGTACACTTTTTTTTTAAAAAAACCACACTTTTGAATCTTCTGATGCCCAGCAGCATTCTTGCAATGCTTTCACCCTTCTTGTCTCATTTTACCTTTACTCAAAATGGCTTCCACTTTCCATTACTTTTAGTCAAACTGAATCCACAAGCTGCCCTTAGTTAACATGGCTGTCATTTATCTACAGGCTCATAGGAGGCAGTGAGGCTGCCACTAGTAAAGGTAGCCACGTAATCCCATTATTTCTTGGTCTGGAAACTGGTCAGTAAGACAGTAAGGATATAAGAGGAAAATGGGCTGGGTAGAAGGGCAATACAGGGAAATGTGGAGGGGGAAAAATAAAGATTGAGGAGGATGCATGGGAATGGGGAAGGAAGGGAATAAGAGATTTCCAGCTCTCTATTTAAATTAATAACAAAGCAGATGATATGTATGGGCTCCTGGAAAACTGAAACTCTACTTGCTGTATACAAATTGCTATGGGGATTCTATTTTTTTCCTTGTTTGTTTGTTTTGCATCAGACATCTATATTTTTAAACTAATTCCATGGGAATTTAGTTTTCATTCTGACCATTGAAAGGCTAATGCTGTACAAGATGATGAAAAGATGTGTGCTTTTTTTCCAGAGATACACATTTTTGCATCTTGGCTCTTGTTTATTTATAGTTTAGCTTTGTGCAAAAGAATTCCTGGTTTGAAATCTCCCATAAAAGTACTGACATTGAAGTTGTTAATTCTTCTAACTTTTAAAAAGTTGTCGGAAGATACAAATACTGTAGTTTGCCCTAGGTGAAGCATCTGGGCAGTTATGTCTCATCTAACACAGAATGGTCTAGTAGCTTTCTAGACCCATTCATAATTCACCAGGCATCTGATAAAATATAGTTTTATCTGATTCGTGTGTTAGTGTTTGAAGCTAAATTAAAGGAAGAATACTTTTCCAAGTTGCCAAAATATAAGCCCATAAAACTAATCCTTTCCTTTCAATCAAAATGTGTTAACAAAACTATTCCTTTTTCATATATTGGTGTATAGTTAACGTTTTCTGTTTGCATTGATAAATTGTTTTTGATGTTTTGTTTCTCTTTCTCATGTATTTTATTCTGAGACTGGCAAGACATTGTAAATGTATTGTGTCCATTGCACATGTAGTCATAACTCCAAAACTTTAATAATTTCAAAACAGATTAAATTAGGTTCACCTGAACCTCTGATAAATTACAATTCTGTGCTCTTACATGATTTGCAAAATATAAAAGTTCTAAATTTTATTAATATTTCTCTTTTGGTTTTTAAGCCTGAGAACTGAGGGTGTGTCTACACTGCCGGCTGATTTGTCGGCGCTGCCAGATCGATGCCACGGGATCGATTGAGCGGGCTGTGGACACCCACTCAATTGATCCTGGAAGTCTTCTCCGGGCAATGCCGTAAATCCACCCCTGCGAAAAGCGTAAGGCTGCGTCAACCGGAGGGCATCTCTCATCAGCACAGCGCAGTGGAGACATTGCAGTAAGTCAAAGTTAGTAAGTCAACAGGAAATATGCAAGCTCCACTATGCAGCTTGCATGTTTCCTGTCAACTGCCACCAGCAGTGTAGACCAGTCCTCAGTGATGTACACTATTCTGCTTGTTTTATATCAACCTGATTGTAGCTTTTAAAAATGCACTAACTAATTGGAATACTACACAGTATTCTATTTTGAGCAGAATTTATATGAGGATGATATTAAATTAATATGTACAAATAATAAGTACAATAACATTCAGACTTGAAAACTGGGTTGCTGATGGGAAATTGGAGAAAAACAAACACAACACGCATATTCAAAAAAGAAGAGTTATCCTGGCCATTACCATCACCATGATACAAAGTGAAAATGAAATAAACCTATATAACTTCTAGAGGATAATGTAGCCATAAATAATTAAATGCATGAGCTTATAAAGAAGAGTCTTGCCAGGTAAACCTGAGGTAGTATTGATAAAAATTAAAAATTAGGGGTGGGGAGGGTACACAAGAGATGTAAGTAAGGAGGCATTAAACATGGCTCCATGGTTAGTGCTGAGCTTTATACATAAAGCAGGAATTCAACCTCTTTATTTTATATGAAGAATATGAAGGGTTCTTCCCAAAATTACATTACTTCCTTCTTGAGTGCAGAATGATATATCTGAGAATTCGCAAGAAGATCCCTTAATTAGTTAGGGTCAGTTTTAAAATGGGTCCTTTAAGAAAAACAGTGCCTTGTTTCAACCCTTTTTTTTTTTGTCCCAAATGATTTAATAATAGAAAAACAGACTCTTCAAACTTTTTTTCTTTTTCCTTTGGCCATTTTTCTTCAAATTGCAAGTTTCTCCTTCTACATGTCTGGCGTGTAAAATATTCTTCAGAGAAACTCATAAAGAATTACTCTCTTTCAAAATGGTTTCCATGTCCTGTTCTTCTTAATGGGTGCGAAGTCCTAGTCTGTCCTTAGCAAAGATGACCACCTCCTCCATTCACATGTTCCTCTCTGCCTCCTGATAGAATAGGGAGTCACCATCTTCCCTGAGGGAAGCTTGGCTTCCCTCCCATTGCTGTTGCCATCTTTGCTAAGGGCAGTTTCTACTGTGTCCAAAAACCTGATCATTTGCAACCATTGCAGGAGGTCATCCTAGTTCGTCAGCACTGACAGTCATTCAGATGAGAAATTTAGGCTACTCCATCTCCTCCATCATATCTGGCTTGATCTAAAGCCAGGTATCTTTCAGACTATACATTGGGGAAACCCAAAAAAGGGGGTGGACGAGAGAGAGAGTGAGCTGAGTATAATCCTTATATTGATGGCATTGCAGCACAAAATTCTTCAGTCTTTCTTAATAGCTTCACGTACATTTGCCAGGAGGGCTCAATGAATGGAGTCCTGTGATATCCCACATGAAAAATCCCTTGGGGAGGATTAACAGGTGGCCAGCACTACCTTTTGATTCAAAGACAGGGTGGCCGGGTTATATGCTTTGTAGTACCAATGGAACATGGTTGTAACAGAAGAAAGAACATGTGGGACTAGAGCTGGGCAAATGGTAGAAAATTATTCATGGATGTTCTTGAGATTTCTAAACAGAATTTTGTTTCAAATGTGTTTGCATCCCATTTTATTAGCTTTTTATGAGTATTCTCACACATTTATTTTGTTCATATGACTGTTCATGGAAAATGAATTTTAGACCCTTAGTTGAAAATTGTTTGATTCATCTAACAAATCTGTTTAATGACCAGAATTCCACTTGGATGGAAGTGGAAGTTCTCTGATGAAGAACAGAAACTATACCGTGTGACATAGGTGGTCAGTCTCTGTCAACTATTCCAAGGAACTAGCATAGTGAACAGCTGCAATCATTCCAAAGTCTGAAACTTGTTTGCACAAAATATTAATTAATTTTCCAATAGAGATCAATTGGTAAAATTCTCAATCTGTTTACTTTACTGCCAATTCGCCATTGTGGGCAAAGGGCTATTAATACAATCCTGCTTTGATTCACCCATGCCCTTTTCTTCTTATGTGGTATGTATCTTAATTCCAATTTCTACTTTCCACTCCCTGTATTTTTTTTTAAAAAAATCTCTCCATAAGCTTGGCTCTCACTTCCAACCCACCTGGCAATGCTTCTGTGACAGTAATGTTGTGCTGCTGCAGTCAGTTCTTTGTGTAGAAAGAAATTGCTTAGCTTTTTGTATGCTATTTATACAGAGCTTCTCCATGGTGATGTCCTCCCCTCCCCCAAATGGCTCCAAGCGTCCTCATGCTGCAGCTAACCACCACCACCTGATGTCCTATTTTCTGATTGGCCCTAGCTGTTCCTGAACCTTGTAACACTTGTGAGCTCACACCCAGATGTACTGTTTATGAATCTCCTGCAATGAGACATAATCTTCACTTTAACTTCGATCATGTGTCCCCAGTAGAATCAAAACACGAAGCAAGTACTTGCATCCATATACGTAACCTCTTGTCCTCAGTTCAGCCTGGAGGTGACGTTGGAAGTAAGCATATTGGTTTTGTGTTCAGACTTAGTAAGCAGTTCTGGTACAAAAGTTCCTAGCAAAACTGCAATCCATTATTATTAAACAGAGATACAGGAATTTTATATTCAAATGATTTTTTTCCTGAAATTGCACATACGGTTTTATCCTACATCTGTTGTTTAACTAAAAGCCAGTCAACCGATTAACTTTCTCAATGGGAGTTCCCTGTGATTATCAAGACAGGTAACTATGGCAAGGTCACTAGCAAAAACAGTCTTCTGACTTTCAGCCTGATAGATCTGGCAGAAAACGCAGATGAGAGAAATGTCACACTTAGGCAATGATAACCTTAAATATCAGAGACTGAGCTCCGATATGTTATTTCAGACCATCAGAGGCATTCATGAAATCTGTCTGTTCGTTCCTCCAGGAGACCCTTTCTGTTCTTACATCTCAGTGTGTTATGATAAATAATGCATTACTTTCCCAAAAGCACTGATAAAATGGCTTCCTTACCCGTATGAGGGATACATTTCAAAAAGAGAACAAGCAGAACACAGAAATGGAAATTAACCCCCGGACCGCCAGCCTCCATTAGCAATAATGGTGTCTGACAATTTCAGGGTTAAATGAGAAGTAGGGGCCTTTTTACTGAGTTCTGCTCTTTGTTCTTGCTTTAGTGTGTGTCATTGTAGCAACTGTCATGTAAGGTTAATGACAGCCTCTCATTACCCTTGTCAAATATGTAATAATGTGGCCCAACAACAGGGTTGAATGGCTCCTGCTTGTCAGACCCCAATGTTTTGCCTAGCAGATGGTCACTGTGATTGGAGAGGCCCTCAGATCCATCAGTGCTATCCTGAACACGTGTGTGAGGGAAGCATTTTTCCCTGATGGGACAACTCATGGATGGAATACTAATTGGGCACAGCAAGACAACCAAGGATTTTTTTTTTTTTTTTTTTTATCCCTGTTAGTATTATGCTGTACTCCCAGGAAGGGAGATAGAGATGCAAGGTCGTCCCTGCCCGCCCCCCTTTTTTTTTTTGGCTGGCTCCTTAAACTGGCAACATATCTGTACGTTATTTCTGGCCTTGTAAATCAGGATTCTTCAGCAACAGTGTTCGTGGATGCTGGAAGTTATTGTTTGGACAACTTGTGACTGTAAGATTTTAAAATCTGGATTCTCTTCTGCAGCGTCTTTTTAAAAAAAAAAAAAAGTGGGGGGGGAAAAAAGATATTGCTCATCTTAGACTGGCTTTGGAAAATAGCATCTTGACATGCCCCATGGCAGTAAGCCATGATTCATTAATATTATTAAACACCCATTGTGCTAGACATTGCACAAACAGAGAGAAAAAGTCAAGTCCCTTCTCTAAAGAGCTGAACATACTTTCAACATTAGTGAACTAAAAGGCAGGGTTCTGTGTCGTTGGATCCATAGAGTGACCTGCCTTAAAGTCTCTTGATCTCCTGAGTAGTCAGCATTCTTAGGGTCTGTCTAAACTGAAGCTGGAGGTGTAATTTCCAACTCTGATAGACATGCCCAGGCTAGCTCTGATCATGCTAGCCCACTGAAAATAGCTGTAGTCACGGCTGCACAGGTAGCAGGATGGGCAAGCAGCCCTGAATATACAATCCTCTCTGAAACCCTAGTTACTCACAGTGGCTAGCCTCTCCTGCATCCCTGGCAGCTGCAGCTGCACTGCTATCTTTAGTGCACTAGTTCAACTGGAGTTAGCACAGGTATGTCTACCTGAGCTGGAAATTATACCTTCGGCTCCAGTGTAGACAGACCCTCAGTCTCTGTCAGAGTACACTTGTGGCCCTTAGACAAAGAACCCTTTGCCTAGGATCCTGTGTATCCTGGGTATGGAATGTGCTGCGGACTCCACCCTTTATTGCAGAATTATGTTCCAAAATCTGAGCTTCCTTTTTTTGTTTTTTTCTTTTTTAAACTTGTTTTTAATTCCCTATTGTTCCAAAGAAAGCCTGGAAAATGGAAAATGTATGACACGTGTAAACTGATGCAGTGTTGTCTTTCTACATTAAAAATTTTTGCATCCATATAATTACATCAGTTTTTGGTGCAAACCCCTACTACAAACAGGCTGTGCTAGCACCAAATGGGGCTTAGGATGGTGTAGCTCAGTACAGCCCATCTACATGAGAGGTTTGCATTGATGTAACTAAAATTGCTGGAGTTATACTGGTGCAAATATTCTTAATGGAGACAAAATGTTAGTCTTCAGATTTCAGAGCTATTGTTTCATGCTAGGTATAAACTGCTCCATTCATTTTGGTGGGGGTGTTAACTCTGGAACCTATAGACAACAATTTTCAAGTCAATACTATTAATTATTTCACCACTGATCATCAAATGTGCATATCCCAATCCCAAGTAGACTCCCATAGCTCTGTAGGGATTGGGTTGGGATAATTTAATATAAAGATAAATAACACAGTACTGATTAAAATGAAAATCAATAACAAAAATTTATTAAGAATGTCCATTCTTTAAATTGAATGAAGTTGCCACAGAATTTCCAGTCTCCCACATCAGAGTGGTTCAGAATCGAAGGAACTTGTTTCAGAAGTTAGGTACATCTTGTAACAGACTTCCTGGGACCATGCCTATGACAAACTAAGGTGCAGCATTGACTGGCTCTGAGAAAATTTCCATCCGGTCTTCCCTAGCCGAAAAAGAGATGAAAAGAATTTTGGAGAATAATCCTTTTCACTCTAACAGGTTAAGAAAAACAGTGTATAAGAGATATTTCCAAGTATAGTTTTTCTCAAGATATCATTTAGCAGATTTAATAATCGCACAATCCCCAAGCATCTTTTAGATTTTTTTTTTAAATTTATTTTCCCAGTGTTGATCGGATTCTGATGAGGTTCCATTCTAAGGGCCAAAAGTGGCAGCCTAAATTGTGTAAACACACATCAGAGGTGCAAGCAAGTATTTTATTTGCTGTCAATCTAACACTGGCCTTTTGAAAATTTAGTCCTAAATCCTTAGTCCTAAAAAATTTGTTTAAAAGTTTGCTGTGAATTTTTGTTAAGTTGACATAATTTTTTTTCTTCTGCCTTTTTGAAACCCACATGGAAACTAGAACAGTTGCGGAAAAAGCTAGTTCATTGTATCTGTTCCCTCCCACTCCAACCCCAATACTGGTGTGTCCCCTGTCTGAAAGAATCGTAAGAATAGAAATCTGGAAACCATGGACAGTTACTGGAGCCAGGCCCACTGATGGGGATGGGGGAGGAGGGTTGGAGGGTAAAGGGGGCAATTGCCCAGGGAACCTAGTGATTTTAAAAGGGGCCCAGGCCGGGGTGGTGGGGTGAAAGCTTCTCCTCGGGGAGGGTAGGTCCCCATCCTGCCATTTGCTCCCATGGCCCCCGCTCACAGTCCACCCCCGCTTTGCCCCAGGCTCCGCCTCAGCCCTGCTTGCTGCTGCATCCCTCCCCTCCATTCAGGCTCCCATCTTAGCCCCCCTCCTCTCTTCCACACACCCCTTTCCCTGCATGGCCTCCCCACAGCCACATCCCCCTCCCCCAATCAGCCCGCCCACCATCGCTCGCCACGTGCATCCCTCCTCTCCTACCCCACTCACCCCTGCTGCTGGCCACATCCCTCCTCCACCCCTCCCTGCTCAGCCTCTCCAGTTGTCGCTTGCCACCTTGGGGAAGAGAGGAGGGGGATCAAGCGATTGGGGGGAGGGGTAGGACCGCAGGCCAACTGGGGGAGTGGGCGGCCTGGGGCAGACTGAGGGGTGGGGGGCATGGATGAAAAGGGTGGGACCTTGGGCGGAAGGGGCAGGGCGGTACTGTTCTGCCCTGGGGCCTGCCATTCCTGTCGGCAGTCCAGACTGGAGTTTTTTGAGGGAAAACAAATGAGAAATAAAAAGAACGCATAAGTAGAGTCAGCTGTCCTACTGTGCCCATGTACATGATGATGTGTCACATCCTCGGGGAGGGAGGCATGTTTCCGCTTAGTGCATCCACTTTTTTCAGAAGACAAATGAAATACATTAGGGTAGATATTGCTACTGCTATTAATAAATGCTAGGACGCTAAAGAAACAGAGCTGTGTAAGTAAAGGGGGGAATTAAACCAAGGACCCCACTTTAGCAAATATGTTGAGCCAAATCTTGGCGTCAACTCTGCTGAAGTCAACAGCCATCCTTCAGGTAGCACACACTGTCTGTGAAAGATCCCAAGGCAATCTCAATGTCTTGGCTAACATCTGCTCTTACAACAGCCTTTAATGTACCAGTCTGTGTCTGATTTATTCTCAAGATCATAACAGGTGCTCCGTTTACCTGTATAATCTCTTCACCACCACAATGTAGCTCATGATTCTGTAATTGTTTTGAGATACATGGAGCTCCCAAGTGGTCCATATTTGAAAACTAAAGCCCCCTGACTTACAAGGAGCTCTCCAAACCTGGAAACTCTGGATCTTTTTGGCTGATCTAATGGAGCAGTGGATCAAGTAGTATGTTATCAGGAAGGCAGCAAAAATAGTCTGACCTTCTGCCTTTAAATTATGAGTCCATTCATGCAGATTGAAGTGCAAAGAAATTCTGTCCCAGAGTCTGTACATGTTGAGGATAGCAGTGAGAGGGCAGAAGTACCCAGCTGATGCACGAGGAGTCACAAGGCTGCAGAAGGAAAGAATGAGTAGAGGAAAGAACAGCTAAGTCCTTAGGCTCAGATTCTCAAAGGTATTTGAAATCAATAGGAGCAGATGCCTAAATACCTTTGAGGACCTGGGCCTTTGCTCCCATTTTAAAAGGCCATTTGATGGCAGGGACAGAGGCAATGTGGAAGGTATTCACTCCCTCAAAGAGAAACAGGATCCAAAAACACTATCTCCTACTGTCCCTAGAGATTAAGAAGCAAGGAAGCCCCTTCAAAGCTAATGGCACCAAGACAATGAAAATGAATTGACTGGTTACCTTTTGTTTTAAGGTTGCATGTGCTAAACCTTTTGTATTTGGAAATTAATTTCAGAGTTAAGGATTGTTTTGGCTCTGAAGGTGGAAGGCATGGGAGGGGGGTATCATTTGACCAATGGAATATGTTAGCATACCTTACTGTTTCAAGAGTATTGATGGGCTGGAGCAGAGATGTGAAATCCAGAGCTACTTAGTTTTGTTCTCCACCTGCATGTGTGCTGGTCATGGAGAGAGACAAGCACCAAACTGTGTGCCAATGAGCAAGACTTCACATGTAGGAGGAAACTAAAATGGGTTCAGAGGATGTTAGCCCTTTAGCCCCTCTAACACCTTAGTCTGGCGGCATTTGCCATACTTAATAATTCATCTACCACAGATTGTGATGTAAGCATAATAAACCTCCTCTTGTTTTTATGTATTGGTGTTGTGGGATGTTTTGTGTGGTGCAATATGTTAATGCACTAATTCTTTGCCTCTTGAAACCTAGACTTCAAGCTACATATTCAAAATAAGTTTGAGGGTGATCCCAGCCCCTAATGCACAATGGACATGTGTCTATATAAAAAAGAGGGGATAATTTATCACTGTGAGCTCTTGTTACTTAGGATGTGCCTAGGAGTCGAATAACAATTCAGGATTGAGATGCATTGGTTGTACAGGAAAGCTAACCTTTGCTATCAGTCTGGTCTTCATAGATGTCTAACCTGCCCTAATACTTGTAGATCCTGCATCTCAGGAATTGTGAGCACTGGAATAAGAACATGTGAGTATAATAGTAATAACAACTTGGGTTTCTAGCACTTTCCATCCATACATTTTAAACAAATACTATTTTGGCAAGCGTTAAAATGGGTCAATAAATAAATAAAATCATCGCCAACATTTCAAAGTTCAGGGTTTGAAATAGGCATACCTGTAATTAAAATTTTAATCAAAATTGTTCTAGATCTGGCTAATGTATTTTACTTACCAAAAAAACCCAGGTTTTTAGAAAACAAAATTTTCAATAATATTGTTGATTAAAAATGTCACTATTTTTTGTAAAAGTCAAAACATTTTGAAAAAGTCAGCAGTTTTTTGGTGAAATTTTTCACTTTTGAAAAAAGGCCATTTTAAAAGAAGTTTGTAAAAGTTTGACCAGCTCTGGTAAACATTATAGCCTTACTTCACAGTTGGGAAAACGGGGGCACAGAAAAGTTAGGCCTAGGTAACATACTGAGTTATGGCAGAGTTGGGGAAATATATCCTGGTCTCTTGACTCCCACCCCCATTCTCAGTCCACTGAATGACAGCTGCTCTGTTTGTGTGTGGGTGTGTTGAGCAATAACAGATGATTTTCAACAGTGCTCAACATTGGTCTAATTCTACGCCCACCAAAGCTAATGGGGATTTTACCATTGCCATTAATGGATGCAGAGTTAGGCCAACGTTGAGCACTGTTGAAAAATCCCATCCACGTATAATAACTATTGTTAAATTTAGATGGCACTTTAATTTTCCATTCTTATTTTAATTACTAATAGTTTTCTGGTGGGGGGGGGAAGGAGCTTCCCCTTTGAACTGAAATTTCTCAGGGTGGTTCTCATTCCAGAAATAATTTAGCTGTGGAAACTTAAATTGAATTTCCTGATTTTTGGTGTGTAATATTTATATATCTGGTATATACACTCTGTGACTCTGTAAACATTTCAGCTATACTAAATACATTTGAAACAATCACATTATGTTCCATCTCATATGTGCTACTGTCATACTCTGTAAGGGTTTTTTGTATCACTGTTTTCTTCTAACAAAATATTTGAGAAAAGACAGGCAAACATCCAGAGAAAAATAACTATTTCAAGTACAACTCTCCATCTGGAAACTTGCAAGACCATCAGACAGATTTTACACCAGTAAAATTGTTGTGATCTCTGCTATTCATTTTTCGTCTTTTAAAGACTCATGAAGGGCTGTCAGCAATCCAATGAGCCCACGGAGAGAAGCCAGGGGCTATGCCTATGAGTCATCAGGCATGTAGGGACATGCAGGAGAACTGCAAGTACTTTTCCCTGCCCATGTGCTGTGAGCTGTGTTTAGGACAAGCCACATACATGACAGAAACTACACCATCTCCAGCTTGTCTTGCTTCCTACCTCTGGATCAACTATTCTACATCTGAAACGGTGAAACAAAAGACTGAGACCCATCCAGGTAGTGGATGTACTGGAACAGTACAAGCCTGCAAACTGCTAAGAATCATTTGTATGTATCTGATTGCTTTGATCATTTAACATCTCTCTTCTTGTTTCTTTTCTTTTGTAATAAACATTTAGTTTTAGATACTAAAGGATTGGCTGGCAGCGTGGTATTTTGGGTAAGATCCAAACCTATATTGATCTGGTACTGTGACTGACCCTTTGGGGATCAGGAGAACTTTTTGTAAAGAGAATAGAGTTTTAAATAACTGATCTCTTTAATGGACCTAATTGCTGATTGGGAGTCAGAGACTGAAATGCAATAAAGGGGGCTGTGTAACTTCTTGTTTTTAACTTGTTGATAACTAGTGTGGAGAATCAGGAGCACTGTTTGTGACTGGTTGGTGAATCGAACTTCATTGTTAGGAACCAGTTTTGAGAGAATCTGCTCTCCTTCTGCAGCCTACCCTGACCTTGGGATTTTCAGGTGGGCTACCCTGGTACAGATGGGTCACATTTCTCTCCTTTTCTTCAAGAACAACTGAGGGACCGTGTCTCTGGTTTCTGGAAGCTGCCTCCCTCCAGACAGTCCCTTTCCCTGAGCACTGAGATGTCTGGGCTTAGTTCAGATATCTGGCTTGCTCCCAGCCTCTCCA
This sequence comes from Emydura macquarii macquarii, assembly GCF_026122565.2. Lineage (NCBI taxonomy): Eukaryota > Metazoa > Chordata > Testudines > Chelidae > Emydura > Emydura macquarii. The sequence continues at coordinate 15,101,618 of NW_027131614.1, read as the reverse complement.
GGGACTGAATTCAGCTATCCTGGCATGTATTCAGGTTCCTTGTCTGGCCCCATGTACTGTTCATGTCTCAGACCTGACCACGCAAACTTTTGGGGTCTGTCTTCTCTCTGGAGCCTAGCAAGACAGTAAGGGGCTTTATCTATGTTAGTTTAGTGCACCGGATGTGCTAGAACATGCTTTCTACTCATATCAATGCAGTGTTGCCAACTCTTATGAGTAATGGGATTTTGGCGTCTGCTGGAGGCAGTCTCAATATGGTGGGAGAAGCTCCAGCCTTCATGTGCCTTTTTAGTCTAGCTCAGGGAAAATCCACCTCTAACTGGCTAAGGCTAACTTCCCCTCCTTCCTGCCTCCTGGGGAAGAGCAGCCAGTCACAGCTGCTGCAGGAGGTTGGCAGAGCTCTCCCTTCCCCCTCAGGAGCCAGAGGAGTTTCTGGATGGAAAAGAAGGAGCAGCTGACATCCTTCTCATAGCAGTGGAAGAGGAGGAGAAAGCAGAAAGAACCCAGCAGCTCAGGGTCCATCTGCTCCCTCCTGTGAGCCATGGGTCAGTCTGCTGTTTGCTCCTCTCGCCTTCATCCTTGCAACACCCAGGCCTAGGAAGAAGAAGGAGACCTTGCTACAGTTGATGCTCATTGCTTGGGAGGGGAACTGAAGAATCCTTACAGCTGCAGGAGGAGCAGAGTATGCTGAGGAGCAAGGCGAAGACGTGTGTATGGGTGAAGCAAAGTTGAGGTGGATGCATAATTAAATGCTGGGCTGGGGGTGGGACACAGAAAGAATTTAATTAGACTATTTTGGTTTAGCAAAAAGCTGAAGTCCCAGTCCATAAAACAGCATTTTATACAAATCTTTGTACCTTGAACTCAATTAGGTCTTCCAAAGAGAGTTTCTGCAGAGGGACCAAAATTGCCTTTTCCTTTGTCTGTCATTCTCTCTCACACAGAGACAGGTGGGCAGCGAGAGTTTAAAAAAAAAAAAATCAGACCCCAAAATATTTTTAAAAAATCATATATTTTTTGGGTCAGTCTCAGGATTTTGATCTCTTGCAACTGGCAGTACAGTAAATGAAGATGCAGTCCCTGCCTTGAAGGACTCACAATCTAACCAAGTGTGTTTGTGCAAAAGTAGCATTTCAAGTCTGAGCCATTAGTCTGTAGTGAATTCGTACGATCGGTTTTGGGGTGAGTTATGAGTGGTTCAGGTGAGCACATTGTTTTTTAAGTGGCAAGTCTTGAATAGTCTTTCAATAGACCTGATCCAAATCTCATTGTCTTCAATGGGTGTGTCTACACTACATGGTAAACCCAGTTTGTGGGACCTGTGCTCAGGCTTACTGCACAAGCCCCATATCTGGGTCAATGCGCCCATACTACGTTGCATAGACACAAGTCAGGTGCTATGGTTTCAAGGGTTGAATCTCCTTTGCTAACTGTGGTTGCTCTGGAGCTTGGTCCATGGTGTGTTGTGGGAGAGCTAGTCTGGCTGTCTTGCAACACTTGACTGGAAGTGTTCTTAGTTCACCAACCTATGCAGTGGAACCATTTTTGGGTCTGCACGTTCCCTGCAACTGGAGAATGTAACCTCTATCCAGCACTGGTGGAAGAACTGATCCTGTTTGTGCTTTCATTGCTATTTCAGTTTTGAATCCATAAGAGTAGATGGATCATTCCTTTAAATACAACTTTCTTCCCCTTGATCAAACCACAGCGGGCCACAAATTTGAATTACCTGACTTAAGAATCTGTGGCCATGGGAAGGGATGACAGTTTTGGTTCCCCCCACCCCTTTACATGCACAGGATGGTCCCTGACTCCTTGTGAAAATATTGAGCAACATCAATAGCTATAGTCAGAGATACTTATTACTGAAGCTGTTCTCCAGAATCTAGGTAAAAGCTTCTAAGATTGGAATGTTCACATGGACAGGCATATATGTCTAGTTTTAATTATTTTGATTTCGTCTTTAGTTCTTTAAATCCTTGACAAGATATTTGCTGGTAAATATTTTTAAAATTAAAAGTTCCCTTCATTTCCTAACTTTCCTTTTATTTTAAGCTTGCAAAGCAAAATGATTTTAAAAAGGTACTGTACTTATGAATAGGAGGAAGAGACAAATCTAGGTCTCTCCTGTGTAACAGAGGGGGAAAAAACAAAGCTGACCTTTTCTTCCACATTTGGAACAGTAGAGTAATAGATAATTATTTATATGATTCTCATTTAATTAGCTTCTACTTAATTAATTATTTAATTAGTAAGAAAATTCATTAATTTCTTTAGATTGTAAGCTCTTTGAAGTGGGAATTTGTTTCTTTAAAAAAAAAATGCTTATGCAACTCCCTCCATGCCTTGGACTGAAATAGGTTTTGCGTTCAGCCTATCTGTTTTCTCAGTCTTTTAGGTAAAGCTGAGACATCTGAGTGGACAGACAGGGATTTGAGAAGCATCAGTGTGTCTGAATTTTGAAACAGGCTCTTTCTAATATTTTGGAGTGGTGGATAGTTTCTTCAGATTCTTCTACAGAAGCTTAGGCCCAAATTCTATACACACAAGTTCCACTGGAAAGAATTTGACGCACAGAATTTGAAGAACAACTATAAAACTTTCTGCCCATGAAAGCTTATGCACAAATAAATGTGTGTCTTTAAGGTGCCACAGAACTCTCGTTGTTTTGCTGAAAACAGACTAACACGGCTACCCCTCTGGAACTATAAAACTTATGATATGACAGGCGCAATTAGGCGCAAAAATCCAAATGCACGTTTGTTTTGTTATGTAACCTCAGACTGCTTCATGTTGGGGCTAGTGCAAACAGACACAAACTCCAGGAAAAAATAACAGCATGCCCAAGTTCACTAAACAAAAGTATCTTATCTGTTTATTGTTGGCAGAAGGAATGCACACAGCTCACCTCCTGCTGCTGGTGTTAATGATGTTCACAGAAAGACAGGAAAAACATAAACAATCTTGTCTTCCTCTTAGAATTACTTCCTGAGTGAGGGCGCCTTCTGCTATGGGAGGAGTTGCAACCTGGGTATGCCCATAAGCACTCATTCACTCAGTCAGGGACTGTTGCAGTATAACTGTGTAAAGACAGTAGTAGATTTTTAAAAAAATATACACTCTTCAGATTTTTCAAAATCCAGAGTCTGAGGACAGAAATGGGACCTATTGTAAGATTTTTCATGGAAAAAAGTGGTAAGTAGGATATAAATCTGGTCAGAGGCTTTTTACTTTAATTCCCCTGCTAGTAGTAAATTTGATTAGGAAAAAAAGAAAAGCGCTAAACAAATATTTAAAAAATCTTCCAGTTGATTAAATCACGCTTTCTCCATATCTGCTTGGCTTGTGAAGTTGACTTCGGCATCATTTAAATCATATAGTTTAGATTATGATCCTCTAAAATGACATTAAACTTGCTTTGATGTTCCAAATGAATATAGGAAAAAAACCCAGGATCTAAGTGATTGCTCACATTTTTACAACATCATAATAATTCAGCTTCATTCTCCTAACAAGCAGCAGCATGTAAATCTATCCCAGAAATCTGTATGTTTTTATTTTGAATTGTGTCACTGGTTTGCGTTGAAAAAGAAAAGTGCCCACAACTGCAGCCTAGATTTTGAACTAGACTGTGAACAGGAATGGCTGCACTCAATTTCCGTAACAGACTCAAACATTGTCTGCTTTAATGTGCTGTTATGGAGGGAAGAGTAGGTCATGGGAGTGGCTTTTGTGTTTTGCTATGAAGGTGCTGAGGGTGGTAGCCTGATCTCTTCTGGGACTGAATTGCTGTTGCTTGGGCTGGTTGTAGAGAAAGCTTCTTTCCCTTACAAAGAAATTTGATTTCTGAGGGTGGCACATTTATTGTTATAGTGGAATGTAGCTGTTACAAGAGGTCATGAGGGTGCAGAGTGAGATAGAGCCACTCAGGCCAGTCCCATTGAGGACTTTGAAGATGAGCACTCAGTCCTTGAATTTGACCTGATATTCTTTAGGAAACCAGTGACAGGGACAGAGACCTGTGGTAATGTGCTGTCAATAGTCGGTGTTGCTGAGCAGTGAGGCTTCTGTATTCTGAACCAATGGTTGGGTTCTTAAGGTCTGTGCTTTTATACCTAGAAACAGAAAATGTCAATAGGTGAGTCTGGAGCTCATAATGCATATGGATTACCATGACTAAGTCTGAATCTGACACAGTCTTCTTGTATAAGGGAAAGGGAGTTTTTCATGGCATGGGTCACCAAAAATCAGGGAGGACTATTGTGCAGCTGTAGATTGCCCTACCAATCTTTAGGGTGACAAGACAGCAAGTATGAAAAATTGGGACGGTGGTGGGGAGTAATAGGCGCTCATCTAAGACAAAGCCCCAAATATTGGGACTGTCTCTATAAAATTGGGACATTTGGTCACCCTAGCCATCTTAGCACAGAGGCCCATAGCAAAACTTGTGGTCTGGGTGTTTGTCTCCAACTTAAGTCAATGAGTCTTGAACCTAGGTCATGATTGTGTTTGATTGGTCACAAGCATGTAGTGACAGTTTGAAATCAAATGCTATTGATAGAACTGGGCAAATAATAAGCTGTGAATAATATTTGTGGCAAATTTTGGCATTTTTTTCAGCAACTATATTTTTTTCATTATTTTGGCCAGGTCTCTCTATTGGGTTCGTATCCTAATTAGAAGAAATTGGGGGAACAAAGGTGGGAGTGAAAAATGGAGCAGATGGAGGATAGGATGAAAAACTCACTGAGAGAGAGAGAGGGAGAAAGAGAGACTGTGTAAAGGGACCTGAAGGTAGAGAGGAAAAATTCTAAGGAAAACATAAATACCATATGTTTACCAACTGCAAGACACCAGTTTGTCCATCACAGCCATTTTTTTCTAGCACTAATACAGAGCATTGGTTTCCCTTGGAGCTAGTTTAAAAAAAAAAAAAAAGTGTCTACTAGCTCATCCAATAGGGAAGCCTCACTTTATAGAGCTTCAAGACCATAAGAGTCCAGGACTGAGTGAGACTGCAGTGCTCAGACAGTGAGTCCTATGCCTTAAATTGGTTAAATCTGCCCTCGTTTTTGGCAGACGTTATAATTGACGAGGAATCAGCTCTTTCTAGGGAAGGGAAGAGAAATATTATGGAACATATGGAAAAACAGAATGCTAGGTGAAACCAGCTTTGCATAGCTCCTATAAGTTATAAGAGAGCCTCCATTTTGGTTCACCTGTTAGAGCTGCTGTCTGTGACTCACGGGTTTGAGTCTCAGCCGGTGCAATGTGCACTCATACAGCTGAATGGTTATGTTCAGGTGAGTGTCTGCCAAAAATATTTGGAAGACCCATGTGTGACTAGGGTCTGATATATTTCATCCAGTAGAGGGCAATGGCACACACACACTCCAGCCAATACATTAAAACCTGGCATGCTGCAGCTTGCTGGCTCCTTTTTTGATAGCTGGCAGGGGGTACAATTGAAATTGACAAGATTCATGTCTTCTGAAATGCGTGGACAGCAGGATTCTGTCCATGCCATTCCCCTGCCAACAAAACTGGCAGGGAGATTGGAGTGCAGATGGAATGACACAATTTACCTGTGTGCTTGCGTCTCTTGCATCTGCAGTCCCACTGAATGTGGTACTCTGGGGTATGTTTTGTGGTTGGCTCCTCAGCCTAGAAGCTGGGATTTTAAGTGTTGCAGCCCTCACTTATTTCCCTATTAGTGGTAATTTTTACATCATAAAATGTAGCTCAGGGTGGGAGGGAGGGAAATGCGGTCTATCATTTTTGCAAGTCTCAGTTTAAGTATGTAAGCAATGGCCATGTACATATTTTAAAGTAAGATTCACCATTACTCCGACTCTACAAAAATTATCTTCTGTCCAGAAACTAGGCTACAAAGATGACAAGATCAGACTCTCTCATAAAGAATTCTTGTATTTCCTCTGGACGCACTTCCTCATGGTATTTTGGTGCTTCCATTTCTGGTCCTCTTTGAAATCATAAAGTTTAAAACACTCTTGTGCTCTCGTGGAAGAGACAGAGGCAGAGTCAGGGTTAGAGAAGAGGAGGAAATTAGCAGTGGATGAGTCAGGGAGTTGGAAATGGAATATTATAGAGCCTTTTGGCCATCAGTCTGGATCTAATCTGTGGGAGCTGTCTGTGTAGCTAGTGGGGAAATGATTGCTGTAGGCGCTTCATTCACAGCAAACATGGCTGCAGTGTGGTGGGCTGAGGGAAAGATAGGGATAGGAGGAAAAGGGTGAGGTTGCTGGAGAAGTAAAGATGACAGGAAAAGAATAAGGGGCAGAAGAGGAATGAGATGCTGAAAACAAAATCCAGAAGAAGAAAGAGGAAGCCTATCAGAGGGACAGAGGGTGGTGGGGAGAGGAGGAAAGAGGAAGCAATCCGCGTTAAAAATGCTCCAACATACTTTATATGAAAACCTGAGGAAAGGTAAAAAGGAATTTAAAGATGACATAGGAAGGTATTTTTAAAAAATGTATTAAATAGAAAGATGAATGAGGGAGCAATTTCTCTGCCTTCAGTGGAATTTATTCCCCTTCTCCCGATACTGCGGAGCTGCGGTATTTCTCCAAATAAGACTTTATCCCATCCTGCTCTTGACTGACAGTTGCATACACATCCTCTCCGTTTTGTTATCCCATCTCCTGTAACCCCATCTGTCTCATCCATCTTTTATGTCTTGTCTTGTATGGAAGCACTACAAGGCAGCAACAATCATTTTCAATATGCTTGTACAGCACCAAGCACAAATGGGTCCCTAACCTAGCTGAGGCCTCTCAGCACAACCACAATGTAAATATTAAATAATAACCACTGGCTCAGAAAGAACAATTCTTGTGTCTTGGAATGCATGTTTACATTCTACATCTACAGCTACAGCTGGTAGAGATGTGCATCAGAATTTGCCGGGCATTATGCCTTTGGGCTGTTTGAGAGGTATTGCCCCTGTTGTTTGCATCTGCCAATCTGGCTCTGCCTGTGTAACATGGATTTGGTGGTCTCTGGTCAATCGCCAATGAACAAGTTCCACACACAAATACTGGCATTAATTGGGACTCTTATTGACAGTCTGAGCAGAGAGACTGTATGGCTGCAGAGGCTGAACTATTCTCACCCTTAGGTACAATAGTGGGACCATCTGGGGAAATTTGAACCTTCCCTGTGGATAAACAGAAGATTTTAGTCTCTAGTGCCATCCCTCTGACAATTTTCAAAAACCATAAATTCACACACAGTACATAGAAACATAGTAAACAGTTTTCTTTAAAAAGATGATACAGTAACTGAACTCTTCCAAAACTTGAAGACAAGTTTGATTTGTATTTGGCTCAAGCTTTGATGAAGATTTGGGTCTGTATTTCATTCACCCTTAATCTAAATGTCTTATTTTGTTAATATGAATTTGAAACTTATTAATACACCTACAATAGACCTGCCAGATACTGAACTGACTCAGAACCTGTATGTGATGTATTTTAATGTTTTAGAGCCTCAGACCTTTCAGAGGTTAAAGCAGAAAATGAAGATGACATTGTTTTGGAATGTATATCGATCCTGAGTATGTAATAACATCCCTGGCACTGAGGGCATTGCTGCTTACACTTAAAACCACAGCTTGCTTTTAGCCTTACCCAGTGAGGCTATTAAGTTGGCAGGTGAATGGTTCCCTGCCCTTCTCCCTTCTCCTCATCTCCTCTATGTAGTATATTAACCACACAAAATGTGTTAAAGTAATGTTGTTTACAGAGTAAACCGGGAAAAGCAAAGGGGGAAAAACCTGGCTACCTCATTATTATCTTACCTAGGCTGACTGAAAGGATCTCTGATCAATGGGGAGACTGTAAATGAAAATGGTGTAGTCTGAGACTAAAAATAAAGCATCCTTACAATAAGTGATGCTTCAAGAAGCTAGAATCACGTCCACCTGCCTTTCTGAGCCAGAGCCAGGGAAAAATAAAAAGCATGTGGTTGAGCACAACCGTGCATTGAAATTTTAAGGAGACTGTGCATTGACCTTTAAGGAACATGCACATTGTTTAAGAACTTTCCCCTCTACAGGCAATTATAAAAATGCCTGAGGTCTGCTGGGAGTTCAGCTGTGGTTTCCTGCCTGCTACCTCTTCTCTGCTGGGAGCAGCCATATTCTGCAGCATGTCCCTGACAGAGAGAGCCTGCAGGGAAGGAGAGGTTCTCAAAGTCTCACTGCCAGGACTGACTCCATGCTGCTATGATTGCAGCTGTGCAATTATCACAAATGTGGAGTCTGCTGCACTATGCTTGCCTGAGACTGGTCCTTTCTCACTGCACCCAGCAAAGCAAATTTTCTCCAGTGCTGCCCAGCTCTTTCCAATGCTATCCAAGTGCTCTGGCAACTACTTGTGTTCACTGATGCTTTGACTCTTGCTGGCTCTTTTTGCCACTCTCCTGGCTAGTCTCTCTGAGTCTGACTGCATACCTGTGCAGGAGAGCAAAGAGGTGCAAGGGGCAGGTTGCTCACATCTCCAGATGCTGCATGAGGCGGATAGCAGCTATTGAAGGATGCTACTACCTTTTCAGTGCAAGTGGGTGGGAAGGGGTGGGGGATGAGCAGACAATTTTCTGGGGAAGGAAGCTGGTCCAGGCCAAAGGGGTAATCAAGGACTGAATAGTGATTCACTGTTTTGACCATCTTCCATTCCTGGTATTGCACAGCTATTTGCTGTCCCCAAACTCAGGATGGTTTGCAAAGTGCCAATCCAGCTATTTATATGAGTTTATCAGACTTGAAACTGCCCCAGACAAACTGGGGATGCCATTCTGGGAAAACCGTAGCTACCCCATACTGTGTTTTAGCATAGACAGTATTCAGATTTGTGGTATAATAAACTCTTTTATGCTTGAATGTTTGCCAAAAGTGAATTTCCTAGATTATTTAGATTGTAGTGCACTGAATTATCTTGTATGGAATTAGGTTACTTAGACTGTGTGCCATTTGGAGCAGGGACTGTCTTTATGTTTTGTGATTGTACAGCACCTAGGACGATGACTAGGACTCCTCCCACAATACAAAGAAAGAAAGAGACAGAAAGAAGGCTGGATTTCAGTGTGCATATCTGATGTTTGCACTTCAACATACCTGCTGTGTGGGTTAGTTACATAAGTCATAGGGTGCTGGATCTGTTTCCTGACTAGATGACTTATGTAGCTAACTAACAGAGTGCAATTTTAACTATTCTAGCCAAATGTAGATTTTTTTTTTTTGCAAACATTTTCACTAAGTGATGAAATGTGATGACTATGTTATTGATCAAGACTTCTTTGCTAAGCTCTAGAAATAAAAAATAAAAGGACCTCTTCGAATTTTTTTAGCTACTCCTTTGGTTATGGCTTGTAAATATGACTGTTTACAAACATTTAATAGGTCTACTGACACCGACCCCCCCAACCTAATGGGGGGAACCACAGGAAGGACTGAGGTAGAAGAAGTCTCCGTGTGGTTCTTCTAGATGTCTTTCTGAAATTGTTTTGCTAGGGGTGGGGTTTGTGGGGTCCGCTCACAAACCCTGTGGATTCCAGGACCCATGTGAAGCCACTGGGGGGCCAGGACCATCCAGGTGGAAGTTCATACTTCTACACCAGCACTCAGTCTCTTGTGGCTCTCTGACTGTTTCTGAATAGAGCTATGCTATCAGGCCTTCCAAAGTCAGTGACTTGCCATGAACCCCCCTAGAAGGGGGTTGCCTGTCATGGAGGGGTGTGCTGTAATAAAGTAGTGCTGCCTCTGTTTGTATTACCATTCTGCACTTTGCTTGTGGTGTAGATGGTGGGCAGAAAGGATGCATGTTCCCCATCACTCTGCTCTAGCCTGCCTATTCCTCCGCTGGCCCTAGCCCTTCCTCCATACAATCCCTGGATCCACAAGGTGGGTCTGCAGGGTCTTAGGCAAGAAGGATGCTGCTGGGGAGGTGTCTGAATCTCACTTCCCCATGGAAGGGTGAAACCAGCACACACATTTTGGCCGAACAATCAGGCCCACTGCTTTCCCTCTGTTACAAATACACCCCTTTAAACCTGGCACTTTCTCTGTCAATGCAATTTCTAGGCCTGTTCTTGTGATTTCACCTGGGATGAAATGGCCTTTCAGCATTCACCTCTGTGTGTTCTCTCAGTCTTCTCTTTCCTTCTCCCCATCAATTACAAGGTAATGTTATCAGGTAAAGATGTATGTGAGTATTTTCTGAATCATTCGTATCTCAGTCTGTCAAGCTTTCAGATTGCTTCATGCAAGTCTTTTCAAAATTATTTTCCCTGTGAGAGACAAGTCTAGATTTACGTGCAGTGTTCAAGTTAATTTATTTTTATCCTTTTTTTTTCGTAAGATGGTGGGTGTGAAATTGCATTCCTATTTCCCTTTTATACTGTTTTTATTGCATTCCTTTAGCAGTCACACCCACAACCAAACTTCTTATCTTTGTCACCCTGTGCAGACAAAGAGGGGAATTGATTTAACAAGTGCAGTTGTATTTTCCTAATAGGCTAGAAATCAACCAGTTGGAAGCTGTCTCTCAGCAGACCCTGATGAGGATGCCAGAATGCTAGCTCCTCAGGTGAACACAGCAATCACGTCCCTTTCTAGCACTGCAGAACCAAGGTGCAGTTGAAGATGGTGCTAGTTTTGCCAGCTGCTGATATTTACAGCATCAAGAGCTTTAGGGTAGGAGGCAAGTTGTTTGTACCACAGTGGCATTTTCTTACATTAAATCATGGAATATAGAATAGCTTTTGAAAAAGTCATTATTTCAGTTTAAGAGAGTAAAATTTCCTGCTTGCTTAGTCAATCTTCTAAGAGACGTGGTATTAGTGGAATGAAGCAATTCACTTGCCAAGACTTTAAATGGTAGAAATCCTCTTCAAGCCAACTTCAATGTTGCTGGCAAATGTAGGGAGCAAAATCGATAAGCAGCATATAAAAGAGAGAGAGGTTTTCACTGCAGAGGAAAAATGCAGTGAAGCGCAAACACCTTTTATCTCTTTGACTTTCATATCTGCAGCCATTGTACTGCTGAATATGAGGATCATATACATTGGGAAACGCACAGAAATTTGTTTAGACTGAAGTTTTGCTTTTTGAGACTTGATAAGAAAATTAGCTAATTGCTGTAATAGTTTTAGATTAGCTTATAGTTCATCATGTCCCCTTTTGTGTCTGCTTTTGCCCCTTAGTTTTTTCCTATATAACACTTTCAGATATTTCCAGGTACTAAGTGATAGAAACATATGTTTTTAAAATCCATGAGTCCCATCCTTCCAGAATAGGATTTGAATAATTCCCATTGGGGCCCAGGGTTTATATAGAAACACCCAGTACCAGGTCTGTAGAAGTTATTAGCAAATGAGGACAGAAAGCCTCCAGTGAAGGATTTTTTTTGTGCTCATACATTAGCACATTTTCTAGTGAACCCCATGGGCTTCTCTTCACCTTCCATAGCTAGTTATCTGTGTGTCAAGTGAAGTGAATGGAAGTTACTCAGAATGTGACAACCCCAATTTAACATGAAAGGAGAGGTTGTATAGTGCACGCAATAATATATTAAGTCCCCACAGTTATATTTTTTAATTTATGCTATTCAATAGGCCTCATAAATTTAAAACAACAGCAGAAGACATCCCACATCTTTTATAACAATGGAACACTTGGGCAATATTTGTACATTTAGCAACACATATTCTTTTAAAAATTTTCTTTTCTCCCCCAGAAATAGCAGAGTAAAATCAATAGAACAGAGAAAACATGGGAGAGATATAACGGAAGAACCTTAAAAAGCAAAGAAAATATCTTCATGGAGACCGTAAGCATAATGAGAGGTGGAGGAAAAATACAGGCAACATGTACTTTTAAAGATGAACTGAGAAATCTTTTGGTTTTGTTTGTGTTTAAGCTGACTTGTACTCGGTCAGTGTGGGTGCTTCTTTGTGAAGGTATGACTTAAGCCTAGAGTAGCCTACATATGTCCATGAACGATGTGATAAGCTCCAAGGTAGCTGATGGAACTGATAAAAAGATTTAGAAAGTCCCGGAAGTCAGTGAGAAGATGGTTCATAGCGGATGGGGAGGACCTACTGGTGGAATTAGTGACCAGCTAGGTGGACATGGACAGCTAAAATATGGAAGGGTGGCCTAGTGGAGGTGCCACTAGACTGGGACTGGGGACACCTGGATTCAGTCTGTGGATCAGCTACACACATCGTTGGTGGCCTTGAGCAGGTCATGTAATCTACCCATCAAATAGGGATCATACTTCTCACATGGGTGTTGCTAGGTCAAAATCCATTAAAAATTGTGAGGTGGTTAGATTCTGCACTGAAGAGACTGTGTAGGTAGCTAGGTGGCTAAGAGAGTTGTGGGGTCTCACCACTCCAAAAGAATGAAAACAACATCATGTTGACTAAAACCAGTAAGTGCATTTTCTTTTCTTTTGTTTTTAGAGAAAGTATAATTCAGTGAAAAGAAATATGGTCCTATTACAGTATAAAAGAAAAAAAGAGCAAATGTGGTCAGTTGTTTCACTTTCTTCAGACATTTATTTTTTTTACAAGCTAAGGTCCTGATCCTGCAAAGACCCCCCCCCCACCCCACAGGGCCCTGTACCTGTGTGGAGCCCCACTACAGTCAAAGGGATTTTATTGGCTGGATGAGAGCCCTGTAACCCAACCCAACCCGAATGGGACCCAACCACAAGCCTTGGGTCCTGGGTGGGTGGAAAGACAAGTGGACCCCCTTGCACTTGGGTCAGGTCGGCTTTCCTCCTCCAGCCCATGGGGTTGGCACGACAGCAGGCTGCGTTCCCTGATACTGATGGCTGCTGCCACCACACTGCATTTCATGTACTGTGGAGTGAGCACACTGAGGGGTCTTAGTGCCTCTCACCCTACAGGAGGAGAAGAGCTGCTGCCCTGGGTAGGAGGTGTTGGTGGGGCTGACTCAGGTTTGGGGGAAGGGTTGGGATTTGGTTGGGCTCAGGTTCTCATGCTCAGGTTGGGTCAGTGGAGCTTGGGTCCGGTTTGAGCATAAAAACTAGGCCTGAGCAGGGTGGATCCCTGTATCCATTCATAGGTTAATTTTGCAGAACTGTAGCCTTAAAATTTTTATATTGGGCCAAATCCTGAAGTGCTTAATAAGTGCTTTTTCCTCTCTGTCCTTAATCAAGAAAACCTCCCGCTGAAGTCATTGAGAGTTCTGCCTGAGTAAGGACTTCTGGCTTGAGCCTATTGTGTTTATAATAAAACATTCTATGTCTTATATTACTGCCACTGAATATGTAATGCATTTTTTAGGTAGCTAAAGTGATTTGGCTTTAAGCCTTCTAATTACAATGTACCCAAGGTGTGAATTAATTTGTTGGGCTGAACTGGGGATGCCTGTCCCAGATAGCTTCTGAAAGTACAATCTAAAGACTTTAGTTTCCAAAGTAGAAGTTTTGGAACGGTGCCAGGTGCCTTGTGTTTGCATTGTTCCCAGAAGTGCCATTACATATATAGGAGTTTCTGGAGAGAACAATATACTGTTGAATGTGTTGAGGAGTTTTATTTTATTTTTTCTTACATTTCTTGTTAAGCCAGCTATGCAGGCATGTCACCTCAGAAACTGAAATTTCATCCCTTTAGGTATAAGAAGGGTCAGCTCTCTAAAGGGCCTTTGCTACTCCTGTTAAAGTCCAAAAGAATTTTGCCATTGTCTTCAGAGCGAGCAAGATTGGGCCCTGAAACTGTAAATATTTGCAACAGTAGCATTATGTCCTTACTACAAATAGAGGAGGCAGTGTAACAATCTCAAATTCGGCCAACAGAGGGCTCTATTGGTTTGATTTAAGTCACAAAAAAGTGGTATTAGACTTTTTGGGGTTAGGTTGCTATAATAAATTGGTGAGCATTTATAAAAGTGGATTCAGCTGAACTGAATTGAAAAACGTGTTTAAATAAAGAATTTGAGGGTTACTTAAAAAAAATTGACATTAGGTTATCTGACTTATTTCTCATTGACTAGACACTATTTAGAGTACACTATGACTCCTTTCAGCGACGTGAAGATATTAGTAGTACGCTGTGCTTAAATACCCAGTAACATTTAGAACTTGACCAAAGAGCAAATTATGCCTTTTAGAAATAGTGTGAACATTTCTACCTCTTACTAAATTGATTTTTGGATATACACTTACATCTGTTATAATTATAGACGCACATGTACATTTTTGTACCAGATCAGTATATTTATCTAGATGTATGTATGTATTCTTTTTGCATGTAGATGTACATACATACATATATGTATAAATATAAAAATTATGACTCAACATAAATATTTATTTTCCCAAGATAGCTGTGGCCTTTATCAGATTATGAGTTGAAATTGTTGGTAGATTTCATGGAGGGCACAGTTAAGAGGAAATGTAACGTTACTTCAGTTACAATAGGCATGAACTGAAGAAATAATACATTATATTGTTTTGTTAGGTATGATTGCTAATCTCTCTCTCTCTCAACCGGGTGTTTTTGCTTTTCTGGCGCTTTTCTCTGCTGCCACTCTGGTCTCCCTGTTCTGTTTTTTAATTTCTTATACATTTCTCTGCTACAGAATGGATGTTACTAGGCTGACAGATTCAACCTAAAATAATGGTTTTGAAAGTTAGCTATATAACCTGTGTGATGTACAGTACATATCAATGGAAATAAACAATTATGTGGACTGTACTGTATTTAAAAATACTGAATCAATATTAACAAATGTGTTTATACACATATATAATATAATATATAATTAATATTTGTGTGTGCATATATATATAATATTTGATGACACAAATATTTGCGTATAAAATTGCATGTATGTTTTTAGTGGACTGTAATTTCTATCTGTGTTTCTTACCTTCTTGAAATAGGAACTATACAGAAACATAGGCAAAAAAACCTCTCCACACAGATATATGTATATGTTTATAAGAAAATATATAAATAATGTCTCATGTGCATAGATATGAAATGCATATATTCAGTATTTGCATCTAAGTACAGGGTATGCCTGCATAAAGCAACATTACATTTCCTTTTATTTGGTAAGTATAGTGCAAATTCCATTTCTACGCAATAGTGGAGTGACAAGCTTCTTATAAAATAAATATGGGCCACAAATGAAAATATTTTAGCTCCTTGCTCTTACATGGTTTTCCAGTAACGAATACAGACTTCAACTTGGGGAAAATATAAAATGATCCCCCTTTTAATATAAATGTCCCTACAAAAATCAATTTCAATTTCATTTTTGTTTTAGTAAAAAGAACAAAAAGATCAGGACTATAAATAATGGCTACCTGTGGTTTCCATAATAAATATCTCAGGAGCAGCAAAAGGCTGTAGAAATGCATGGACGGTTTATTTTCACTTCCCTCATGGATTCGATGTACTGTAGGAATTTATATAAATAGATGTCCAGATATGGCGTGGATTCAGATTCAGCCATTTTTCCAAATTAAAATATACATTTTGTTGTTGTTGTTATTATTATTATTATTATTATTGTTGGTTTTTGGAATGTATAAGCATGTTAATAATAGTAAGACTTCAACAATGTATTGCAAATATATAACATTTTCTAAAACACCAGAAATATATAGTTACCAAAAACTGCATAAATTTATGCCCTGTGCTATAAATCATCCATTCTTTGTTTTCAAATAAACAGTATAAGGTCCTTTTGCGGAACCTTTTCATCTTTCCTAGGCAGGATTAAGAAATATGCTTATGGATGCCTAGCTGGATATTTGTACACAGTCATGGACAGTATATTGTTGCCCTATACAAAAATTATTTTTCTTCCTTGTATTCTCACAAAGGGAAAGCCCTCTTCTGTTAATCTAGCTTTATAGTACAGAGAAATCAATGGCTTTACCCACCCCCATCAGATTGTAACCTTAACCAGCATAAAGCACTGTGTGTGTAATATAAAAATAGCCATGATGATAGGCAGAAAGTGAAAAGATTTTGGAGACTCTCTTGATTAAACGCTACAATCAGAAGAAATGCAGATCTGATTTTTCTATAGCTGTGCTAACATTCTTCTTACAGAGTCAATGCTATAGTTACGTAGGTAAAGATAAACACTTGAGCCATACCATTGTGTGCCCCATTAAATTTACTAGAAGCCATATTATTGCATTAATTGTATCTCAAGCATGTATCATTATTAAAAAGAAAAAAAAAACAACCCTAGAAATCACTACGTTAGCAGTTGGTGCTTATTTTGAGTGCCAGGTCTGGCTTCTAATAAAACCACATTGGAAATTCTAGTCTACTACAATGTTTTATGCTTCTCCTTTCTTCAGGGCAGATTGGTTCAGCCTGCACTTTATTCCTGAACCTATATTCATACAAAATGGATTGCTAGTTTTAAATGCACTACGCAGTGCTGCTGACTAATATAATGCTACCCTCTCCTTCCTTCCCCCTTCTGTAATCAATAAAGCATATATAACAGTGGAGTGCTAAGCTGTAATTTTTGTGGTGTTTTTCCTTGCTTGATTGGAAAGTATTTCTGAGTAGGATAAATAAGCTTGCCCCCAAACTGTCCCTTCTATTTCCTATGCTGATGTTGCAGAGAGTGTCTCACTGCAAGACGCGAAATGTCAGAAATGCAGTAGATTGGAATGCTTTCAGGGAGTGAATTTGCAGCTCACTGGCTTCCTTTCCCTTCTGTAAAATTAGCACCGTATAGATTTAATAATTAGGTGATTGAAGATATTCTGATGATGGAGCGGTTTCTATGATCTGCAAAAGAAGGCATCTGTTTTCCTCATGTACCAATTAATTATTTATGCAACAGAAAATACAGTATACTGTGTTCTCTATCTTAAGGAAGGGAAGGGTTGGGTGTTTGTGCAATACCAAGCAAGACCTAGCTTGGAAATTATATCATTCTGACCTTGAAAGGAACTGGAAAAAATTCTTTTTTCATCAAAGCAGCAAGGAAACAATACCTTGTTCTATTGTGCTCTCCTCCCACATGCCCTCAACCAGGGCCTAGCACCTAAAACATCACCTTTAGTTTTATGTTCTATTTCCAGCTGTAGTTTATTAGCACATTTTCTATTTTACGGTCCTACCCACTGATTCAGCACCAGCTTTCTTCCCAGCAAACAGTACCATTTAGAGTAGGCTTTGTTCGGTTTTGCAGGAAATGTGCGAAATCACCCAAGCACTTTCAATGATGGTTGGGTTTGGATTTGTTTTAGAAAGGTATATTTCCAAAGGCTAGGACTTCCTAAAGTTTTCAAATGAAAGAAAAGCAGATCCTTGGATATTGCAAATTGTGTTGCTTTGTATTGTCACAATAGTGTTCGTACGCCTGACATCCTCATAATAATATCAAGCTCTTTTTTTAGCATTATGTACTTTATACATTTGTATAAATGTCACAGCTTGTAATCACTTCCTTTGTCATCGACGATTCATCTAAAAAAATCGAATAATTCACTGCCCCTTGCCATTTACATATCGTCTGCTACCATCTGTTCTTCTCAGCAGCAGTAAATGATGGGTAATTAACTCAGTGCCTTTGTCTTTCCCTTGCTGAATGTCTGACACATATAGATTTTTGGGTGGTGGGGGGGAGGAGGCAGAGGGAAAGGAGAAAGGGAAAGGAAGAATAGAGGGGGAGAGAGGAATGATGCTGCAAATCTGACCCGAGAAGAAGTCAGTACAAAAATGTTTGCAAGGGAGAAAGAACAAAAATGCTGGGCCTGAGAAGGGCACATATCACATGACCTTTCACTCTCCTTAATATCAAAAGAAAGGGGGAATTGACTGTGGACAATGGCTGCCTTGCGCATACAAGTAGCCTTTTCTAAAGCTCTGAGGTCAAGGTCAAGATGCAGCACAGCAGCAAGAAAAAGCTTCACAAACTCTTCTTGTCAGCCTGTGTGCAAAAAGGGGATGTGAAAATGAGGCCAAACGTAGGGAACACACAATGTAATTTGGCTTCTGGACTGGAAACTCTGCATGTCATTTTTATGTGGGGCGAGCACATTTGCAAAATGACATATTTAAAATATATTGGTTCTGTGTATTGTTTCCTTAGATGAGTGAACATGAGGAAATAATCAATGTAAAAAAAAAATCCATAGAGCTTTTTGAAGGGTGACTATTATGCTTTAACCCCCAGCATGACTATATAATCCAACACCCACGTAACAATATAATATGTATATTTGTAAACGGCAGCCGCATAGCCCACTATAGCTGAACAAATGAAATCATCCCTGCTGGTATGACGGCGTGCAGATCGCACTAAGAACAAGGATGATGAAGGGAACGAACCACCCACAAGGATGTTTACAATGCTGCCTTTCCTGGAGTTTCTGCCAAGGAGTGTGGCTTTAAATTCTACCTGGAGCCAGGAGCACCGGAACCTTGGTAGAAGTGTATGTGGGGGAGGGAGGAACACGAGGCCCCGCCCCTCACTGGCCTCACCCTCACCGAGCAGGCTGGAAGCTGGAAGCGGGCCATTAAGTGCAGCGTCTGCCTGTGCCGCTCTGCGCCTGCCTGAGGCTCACAGTTTGGAGGGGGGCAACGTGGCCTTTGCCCCCCAAACTATGCCTATGTTAAAAAGTGGCCCCACCCTGTTCTGGCACCCCACCTGGAGGTCCATAGGAGCCTTGCAACTGGAAATTTCAGGGTATGTTTACACTGCAATGTAAGGGCTAATGGGACTCGGGTCAGCTGACCCTGAGAGAACCCAGGGCTTGAGTGTGTACACTGACTGCTAACCCTATGTAAAGAATTTTCTAACCTGGGCTCAGACCTAGGGCTCCAGCATCCATACTGACCTGAGTAAAACCAACCATATCCCAGACTCTCTAGAGGTCTCACAAAATGTGGCCACTCTAGTCCTTTGACTGTGGTGCACTGTGGGAAAACTTGACTGCTCACCCTGAACATTACAGGAAGTTTGAACAGGTTGCCAACACAACCAGCCAGGCAGTCATTTTAGTCTATGTGCTCCCGGCTACCAGAGACAGCAACTTCTCTTGCTTGTGCTTTTACTCCTGTGTCAAGAAGTGGGCAGAGCTTCTGTGAGATGCTGGTGGATGTTTCAGCAGCATTTTCTAACACACCAAAGGCACCTGACAGAGCTTATGATGGAGAAGGAGGAAGAGTACCTTATGCAGGCATGGCAGACTTGAACTGGCTGACACTGCCCATTACACTTGGTATAATTGCTGATGCCTCCTACATAGACCAGCGCTTCTGGAGTCAGGCCACAAGCAGAGACTGGTGGGATCACACTGCCATGCAGACCTGGGATGACCAGCAATAGGTCCAGAACTTTCACTTGAAGAAAGTTACATTTCTGTACCTTTGTGAGCAGCTTGTCCTGACCATCCAGTGTAAAGACACATGCACGAGGCAACCATTGTTCATTGAGTAGTGGGTTGCTATAGCCATTTGGAAGCTGGCTACCCCAGACTGCTCCAGATTAATTGCAAACCAGTTTGGTGTTGGAAAGTCGACCGTGGGTAAGGTCGTAGAGGAGGTTTCTCAGGCAATCAGACATGTGGTTTACCTCAAAGTAGCAGGCAGAAAAGATATATCTGGAGTAATTGCTGGCTTTGAGAGAATGGGTTTCCAAACTGTGCTGGGACCATTGATGGGACTCATGTGCCCATAGTTGGCTGTCCCAAGGAGCACATGAGTATACGAACTGCAAAGGGTACTGTTCCACTGTTATGCAGGTCCTCGTAGATGTCAACGTGGGTTGCACTGAGAAAGTTCATGATGCCAAGGTTTTTCGCTGGTCAGGAGTCTACATTCATGGAAAGGCTGGGTCACTATTCCGACCAAAAGACATTGTCATAAATGGAGTTACTGTCCCAAAGTTATTCCGGGGGATTTTGCATACCCTCTTTTGCCTTAGCTTATTAAATCATATCCTGATTTCAAAAGCTCTGGAATAAGAAAGTTTAATTACACTCTCAGCACATATAGAAGGGTTGTTGAATGTACTTTTGGCCAGTTGAAATCCCGTTGGAGATGTTTACAGACCCCTTTGGATTCCAGTGTCATCAATACTGTCCGCATCACTGTGGCTTGCTGTGCTTTTCACAGTCTTTGTGAGGCCAGAGTTGAGCCATTTCCCTTTGAATGAACCTATGACAGCGAGGGGCTGCTGCACTGGTACCCTCAACCAGAAATGCATCTACCACAGCTGGAGCTGGATGCGCCTGGGCAACAGAAGTCAGGACTGTGTGGTGCTCCCACGTTATGGACTTGCATGGAGCTCTGGCGGTCATTAGTGACACGAGTCACTCAAACAATTTTGTCTGCAGAGCTCTGTCCTCCTCCCTTAGCCCCTGTTCCTGTTCCAGGAACTGCAAAACAAGTGCCTGCTCCCACCCTGAAACCCTGTCCTCAAGCTGTGCAGACAACCTGAGCCTTTCCTCTTGTGTCTCGCCAGGTCTTTCCTCTAATCACAAGTCCTTCTGTCTTTGGCACTGCTTGAGGGCCCACTCCAGAACTTCAACCATAAATTCATCATGGAAACACAGCCTCCTAGAACCGCCCATGAAGATTCATTGGCCCAGGCTTCTGCTGCAGTCTCGGTGAGCTGTGGAGATACAGCAGACAGTAGAGGTCGATGGGCGTGGAAGAGGATAAGACACAGAAGGTTATTGTCTCAAATTGCTCAGTACAGGAATACAGAAAAAATCCTTGTGGAATTTCAAGGACATTAAATGCTGTTTTTTACAAACTGAACTTCAGTATATCGTGAGAGGGATGCTTCAGACCACAGAAGATCCCTGGACACAGCCTGGTTAATTGCAGTGAAAGAATTGCAGGCACAATGGTAAGTTAAAAATGTAATGTTGCTTTTTTAATTTTAGAAAATTGCAAAGCTACTTGGGGTTGTGGGTGGAGCTTGCCATCAGTGGCTGTGCTGCAAAAGCTTTTTCTATCATTTCAGGCCTTCCACATTTTGGAGGACATAACAGTTCTTGTGGTGCCCAATTGGTAAAGAGAGGTGTTATTCTAAGCTGCCGGTGGGAAACCTGAAGTGTGTGCAACCAAAGTGTTCAAACATATAGTGACTGAACAGCACATCTAAGAGTGCAATGGGCTGGTCAGCTACCGAGGTGGCCCTAGAAAATATGTCCTTCCCTAAAATGTGACAACCTAACTCGATTTTCTGCTTCAGGAAAAGTTTGCCGCTATCAGCATCTGGGACTGGGTCAGAATTCATGAAGGAATCAACGGGATGCTGCATTAGCTTCCACATAGCTTATCCTGTTATGACTGCATGCAAATACGCAAAACTCCACAGCCTTCCTCCTCCCCGCCCCCAGCATATTTCTGGACAAAATGTCAAACCCCAGTCATATTAGGGACAAATGATTTTGACACATACAGACTTCATGGAGTACCTCTAACTGAAATGGACTAGATTTGGAAATAGAACACATTTCCAGCTCCCCCACCCCCCACACAGTTCACTATTCCCAGGCCATTTGATAGACCATTGAATGGTTACAGAGAAGCATACTTACAGGCATGGCAATGTAAGGTTGTTATTTTTAAGAAACAGGAATGCCCTAGCAAAAATTTGAGCCTTTCCAGTAAAAATTCACTTTAAAGCTGTTCTTTACTGTTTGAATTTCCCTGTTACCATTTTGAACTCCACATGGTGCGAGGGGGAGGGAGGGGGACGCCAAGGGGCTGGCATACAATCCGCCATTAGCGGATACATGCAGCTAAGGTGAGGCTTCTCATAACTATTGCATTGGACCTTAGAGTAGAAATCCCTCCCATTACTGCATTAGTAAACTTTAAAATGGAGCCAGAAAGGCTCGGCAGCTGGCTGTTCCTCAAACAGCTCCTGCAAGTCTGGACCCAGAATGTGCTGCTTCTGTTCCAAAGCCTGCTCTAGGACCAGTTTCAGCAACAGTGTGACTTCGTGTTTCTCACTTGGTGCCTGCTGTTGGCTCCTGCTGTTGAATCCTATCCTGGATTCTGGGGCCAGCAGGGCACCACCCCAGCTGACAGGTCATCATGCACTATTGCTTGTTCTGGGCTGGGTGCAATGCCTAGCACCTGGTTAAACACCTCATAAAACAGGCATGATGTTGGCAAGTTACCGAGGTGCAGCTCTGTTCCCTGGTTTTCTAGCACTCATTCTTGAGCTGCTTAATCCACTCTCTGTGCTGATCACTGATCTGGTAAATTTGCAAAGCTGCCAGTTTCTTCACCATTTGTTGGCATGCATGGTCATTCCTGGTACTCTTACTAAAGTCCACAGTTTTGCTGGCCTTACAGAGATTCCCCAAAATCTGGCTATGCTCCCGTGACCATGAAGTAGCGTGCTTTGCAAAAGGCTTGTTCTGTTCAGTCTCCATTGAAAACACAGAAGGCTCTCTGATGGTGTGTTTGCAGCTTGGTAATCAGAAGACAATGGAAGTGTTAAATGCTGACTCACTGAACTGCTGCTGTGCACCAAGGTGGTTTGCTTCTGTTTTCAACTGAGTTGATTCGAGATTCTTGACATAGAAGGAAAAAGGAAGTTGGCCATGGTATTGTGGGATACTGTTGGCGGACTCCCAAGACTCGAGTCGGGGAGGCTGTGTTTAGGGCTTGAATGTTGGGTCAAGAGTTGGCTCGTGCTCAGACCTGCAGGGTCCTGGGATCCTAGGTCCGAGGCCTGAGTTAGCACAATTTGTGTGTAGATGGAAGAGGGGTTACCTGAATCTGAGCCCAGGCTTACATTGCAGTGTAGACATACCCTAATGTGCCAAAGCTACCCACTCACATCTGGGGCTATGCTGGCCAGCTCCAGTGTCTGGTGGATTAACAGGTTGTGGGAGTCTTGCACTGCTGTTAGACTTCCTTCCTGATGGGAGGAGGGAAGGTGTCCTGTACTAGGTTCTGCTGGTGTCACAAATCTATTGATACCTTCATTATAATCTCTATTTGCAGGGCTTTCTCTAAGTCAGCCATAAAATATTTGTGTTGACTGGTGACCATATGGTAATGTGAAAGCAAATGTTATTTGCCAGATGAATTAAAGTGGTTGACAGGAATTTAGAGAAGGGCAATGGAAATAATCCAAAGATTGGGAAGGTTGACCAACGACATAAGAACGGTCTGTGAAATCCTGACCCCACTGAAATCAAGGGCAAAACTCTCATTGTTTTTTATGCATAGTTTGGTTAAACAACAACTGGAGCTAATATATATAACAGTATACACATTTTAAGGGTTTTAAAATATTTATTATTGTTTATTATTTCTATTGCAGAATGCTAAGGAACCCCAGTCATGGACCAGGGCCCCACTGTGCTAGGCATTGTACAAACACAGAACAAAAAGATAGTCTTGCCCATTAAGAATTAGAGTCTAAGTATAAGGCAAGAGATATCTGGTGGATCGAGGCAGAGAAATGGGGGAGCACAAGGAAACAATGAGACAATATTGGTGAGCACAGTATCAGCATGGTATAGGAACTGATATCAGTGCAGCAGTAGCCTAACCATTCTCAAGTTTCTTGTCTCCCAGCAAAGGACAGTTTGTGAGGTCAGGGATGAGATTGATTTGTGGATGTTTATGGAGAGCAAAGCATTAAGGTGCTTGTTTGAAAATTTAACAAGTTGGAAGTTGAAGGCTGGTATCATTGGTCTATAGGAGGAGGGAGTCAACAATATTGATGGCGTATGAGAAATGACAGATAGCATGGGAATAGGCTGACAACGGCCTTTAAAGTGACTACAATTTGCTTATATTTGATGCGATGAAGAAAGAGGAGCCAATGGAAGGATGCACAGGGGTGGGATTGTCAATGTGATGAACTAGGGAAATTATCTTTGCAACAGCAGTTTAAGTGGATCTGAGCAAGGTAGGATTATATAAATATTAAAGATGGAAAGAACTTACTTAGGATAGTACAAGGGGCTAAAACAAGGGGTATGTCTTCACTGCCTCGGCTGCGGGCGTCAATGCAGAGGCATCGATTTGAGTGGGTCTATGTAGACCCGCTCAGTCGATCAGAAAGCGCTGTCTGGTCAACTCAATTAGTCCACCACCCCAGAAGGAGTAAGGCTACGTCGATGGGAGGGCCTCCTTCGTTGATGCAGCACTGTGAAGATGCCGCACTATGTGAACATAAGTATGTTGACAGGAGAGACGCAAGCTACTTTACATAGCTTGCATATCTCCCATTGACCACTGCTGCCAGTGTAGACCAGCCCTAGGAGTTATGGGATGAAATTAAGAAAGGGAAAATTTAGATTTACCATGAGGAAATCTCCTTCAGAGTGACATATATTTGGTTGTGGAGGAACCTATTAAGCGAAGTATTGGAATTCCATAGTATGAGATATTTAACTAGACTGGGGAAAAAAAAAAAGAAAATATAATGTAGGGAACAATCCTGTAATGTCAGGAAGATCAGCTAATGACCTAATATGTTTTGTCCACCTCTGATATCTTTGATGCTGAGGCAGTCTGCATAAGCTGTACTGCATGGCAGTATATTTGCTTGTGAAATGCCTATGGAAGTGAACATTGGTTTTGCAAAAGATCTGGGAGAACAGAGGGCCACTGTTAAGTGGTTTGCATATAAAGGGAATTTTCAAAACATGGGAAACTATACACAATGGATTGCATAGCTCAGCATTTGAAAATGCTTCATATATTTTTAACCTTTTTGTAAAATTACTATGGGGCATTGAGGTAAATTTAAAAGCAACCAATTTTTAAATGATATACCGTTAAAATGTTATACAGACATATGGCATGGGCCAGTCCTGCAGCCTGAACCTACAGAAAACTCCCATAGATTTCAACATAATTGTGTTCTTATAGAGATTGAAGCTCAATTCCAAAGTTTATATCAAGAAAAAGCTTATAGGTCTTTTTTTTTTTTTTAAAGAATGGCAAATAGAGTAAATGAGGACAAAATTTATTCTTCGGTACACACTGCAGATCCTTTATACGCAGTGCAGATTATCGCATAGCTAGTGATTGTTCCACACGTGACAGAGTTCTGCTGTATAGCTTGGAGAAAAGAATTTTGCCTACAGTCTTATGATTTAAGTTTTACTTTGAGAATGCTCTCCTTCCCTGGTGTGCATAACGTGTAAATGTGTTACGTGTGAATACAGAAAAGTGAATGGACAGTTGAGTGATGAGACTTGGGTGTGTATATAATCTGTATCTTTTCAATGCCTTTCTGTGCCTTTCGAGGCAATGTGTGACTTCACTGAATATATTTCACAGAATTCATTATGGGATTTTGTTGTGTGCTAAAATAGAACACTTTTTAGTTAGGTCACTGAAAGCTTATAGTACATCATGAAACTGGAGAGTCCCTCTAGAGTGGCCTTCTAAAATCTGTATGTTTTTGATGATGTAACATTTCGTAAGTAATATAAGGATGTTCACACAAATGATGCTTTTAATGGGAAAACAAGTGCATTGCTCTGAAGTAGATTCTGAGGCAGCTCCCACTGTTGGGAGATGAGTTGCAGAAATGAGAACAATTCCCTCGGAGAAAGTAATACATTGTATAATGCATTGAGTCAGTAGGGAGAAT
This sequence comes from Emydura macquarii macquarii, assembly GCF_026122565.2. Lineage (NCBI taxonomy): Eukaryota > Metazoa > Chordata > Testudines > Chelidae > Emydura > Emydura macquarii. Next base: position 15,075,994 of record NW_027131614.1, on the reverse strand, counting down.
GTGTTTGTGCCCTGGTAGCTTTTCATTGAAAGAAAGGGTGGATGACTAAGAAGATTAATGGACTTTAGAAGTACAGTATAGCCAGAGATACTCTGTATCCCAGCTTTCTCCTAATTGCTCTATAAAATAGTACATTATGCAAAACCTGGAATGCCTGTAATATTAGTTAATAAAGGTAACAAGCTGATGTGGGTGGGGGTGGAAGAGGTTACAGTCATGTTTAATATTATGCATGGGGTCTTTCTTTACTGATTTTTGAAGAAAATGTCATTAAGAAATTTGAAAATCAGTGGACTTGGGCAGCGTGAAGGATAGAAATCGTGGCGAGAAAAAGAGCTAAGCTTTTAGTGGGGGAGGGGACAGCAATATCTTTGATGTATTCTCCTCCCAGACCTCAGATCCTACAGAATCCCCTCCATTATGCTGATGGTCTGCAGCTTCAGCAGACAGAGAGAGAGTGTGCGTGCAGCATGCCTCTTTGGGGGCTGGATGGATTTCTGATGGAAATCCACCCAGTAGTTACTGTGAGTCAGATCAGCAGTAATTCACCTTCCATGCTGCAAATATTTCCTTCTCTTTCTCCCTCCACATAAGAGGTCTAATATAGCCATCAGCAGGAAACATCTTTGACACAGCACTGTCTGAAGCTCTACTGCTGTGGAAAAGAAGCTCGTTCCCCTTGTGGGTGTCCTTATATTTGCATTAATCTTGGATTATCTGCATGTCAGGAGTAGCAAATCCTTGTACATTTCACAGGGCAGGGGCAAAACTCCCCCTTTGCCCCTCCCAATGGGACAATTGGGATGAAACTCAGTAAGTGAAAGCTTGTAGAGGTCCTTAGCCTCTCTGCATGGACAACCTCCATAGGACTACATTGTGGCACATAGCTGGCACATAAATGATAGCAAGGAAGATGTATCGCTGGGGTTTGGATGTGTATTTCATAAATAGTCTTGGGTTTTAAAATATCTTTGTGTGTCTGACAACGGTTCATTCCAAAGGTGGATTGCCTTGGTATTTCTTGAATTTTTGTTTTAAATTATTAATAGCTGTTGTGCATGTGCCGGTGTGACTGTTTCACAAGGACTTGAAGTAGTTTCACTTGAGTGCACTCATTATGCAGGCATAGCAAGTGCTGGTGCTTTTTAAATTCTCAAATTCTCAGTAATGTATTAGTGAGTGGTATTTTACAGTTTACTGTGTCAATATTCTATGGATGACAACACTATGTCATCATGCCACGCATTTTCTATTAGTTTTTTTCTTAAGCTCCCCTTTGAAAAACAGAATATACATATATACATATATATATATATGTATGTATGTATAAAGCAATGCTAATGGTCTGACACAAACTGTCAAGAGCAGAGCATTTTAATCAGTGCTTCCACTTATGTCCTTAATTCACCCCATTTTGCCTCAATATTTCAATTAGCAATGTGTGAACCTCAAAAAGCTTGAGGAACCTGGGTCAAATTGTCTTTTCTTTTATGCTGATCCAAACCCATTTACTTCAGTAATGATGCTCATATATCATCAAGATGAGATTTTAGCTGTCTGTTTGGAAAAATATCCAAAAGCTTGGATCCTTATCCAAATGACATAAACGTCTTAGGTTGGCAAAATTGGCTTATAACCCTTTCAAAAACAGCCTTTCTTGTGCAAACAAAGAACAGAGGTTAACAAAAATGAAATATGATAGTGGCTGGATTAAATTAATCCAGGCCCTACTCACATGAATAATTTGGGACCCACATTGCTATAGAGGACTGATGCAGCCCATGCTCCTGGTGGCACCATCTTTGTCCTGTCATGAATCAGTAACTGGTTAAAAGACAGAAAACACAGGGTAGGAATAAACAGTCACTTTTTACAGTGGAGAGAGGTAAATAACAGGATCCCCCCGGGGTCTGAAATGGGACCAGTGCTGTTCAACATATTCATAAATGACCTGGAAAAAGAGGTACACAGTCAGATGGCAAAGTTTGTAGATGATGTAAATTACTCCAGATAGTTAAATCTAAAGCTGACTGCAAAGAATAACAAAGGGATCCTACAAAATAGGTGCCTGGGCAACAAAACAGTAGATAAAATTCAATGTTGATAAATGCAAAGTAATGTACATTGGAAAACATAATTCCAATTATATATATTAAATGATGGGGTCTAAATTAGCTGTTACCACTTACGAAAGAGATCTTGGAGTCATCGTGGATAGTTCTTTGAAAACATCTACTATTTGTGCAGTGACAGTCAAAAAGCTAACAGAATATTAGGAACCATTTAGAAAGGGATAGATAATAAGACCGAAAATATCATATTTCCACTATATAAATCCATGGTAAGACGACACCTTGAATACGGCATTCAGTTCTCATTGCCCCAATCTCAAAAAAGATGTATTAGAATTGGAGAAAGCACAGAGAAGGGCAACAATAATGATTAAGGGTATGGAACAGCTTCCATATGAGGAGAGATTAAAAGGAGTGGAATTGTTCTGCTTGAAAAAGACAACTGAGGGGGAATACGATAGACGTCTATAACATCATGAATGGTGTGGAGAAAGTGAACAAGGAAGTATTATTTACCATGTCAAGTAACAAAAGAACCAAGGATCTCCCAATGAAATAAATATACAGCAGGTTTATAACAAACATAAGTAAGTACATCTTCACACAACGCACAAAAATCTGTAACCGAGATGAGAGTTCCACTGTGCTACACACTAAACAAACACCTAATAGGAGCTTAATTCTTGTCTGAAAGAATTTAGTCTAAATAGATATGATAGAAAGAGTCTGACAAATGGGGTATACAGATGGGACATTGAGGCACATGGGGATTTACCCAAGTGATTTACCCAAGATTATATAATCCCTTAAATTTCCTCCTCTTGTACTTTTGTTCCAGTGTGTTCTTCTTCAAGTGCTTGCTCATGTCCATTCCCATTTTAGGTGTGTGTGTGTGCCACATGCACCAGTGCTGTAAAACTTTTTCCCTTAGTAGTACCAGTAGGAGCCGACTCTAGTGCCCCCTGTAGCAGCGCACACATGCGCCTGCATATAGGCACCATCGGCTCCCCCTCCATCTCAGTTCCTTCTTGCCGCCAGTGACAGTGCTGGAATGTCTCTTGCCTTCGCAAGTTCTCTCGCTAAAACCTAGTGGTTTATTCATTGTTCTAATGTACATAGTTAATAGTTTGGTTATAGTTAGTACTAGTTTGTTAGTTGTTAGAGTCCCAGGGTCGGGGCATGCCCCATTTCAACCCTGCACTTCGTGTAAGAAGTCTATGTCAAGGAGCGACTGCATCAAAGTTGTTTCAAGTGTCTGGGGGAAGTGCACATACATGAGAGGTGCAAAATCTATAAAAGTTTTCGCCCATGGACTAAGAAAGACTGAGATATTCATCTCAAGGCCATCCTGATGGAGTTGGCACTTAGACCAGTGTCGGAGCCCAGCAGATCGGATTCGGCACTGAGCACAACAGCTTTGGCACGCAGTGCCCCTCCTGCGCCCTCTTCCTTCTCTTGGCACCATTCGCCATCTCTGGTACTGATAAAGAGGGCGAAGAACACTCTCTCCCGTGCAGAGAAGGCTAAGGGGGGCCAGGCAAGACCCGTGTCAGGCTGCCAATCCTTCCCCCCTCAGAAGGGTCCCTAGCTACTGCAAGCGTTGACCACAGCACCAGGCCCTCCACTGACTCTGAGTAGTGATGGAGGCCCTCACTGCCTGGTAGTGCCATTAACTCTGGAGGCTTTCCAGGTGATGAAGGACCTCCTGGCATTGCCTGTGCTGCCAGTGCCGAGGGACGGCAGGCCCTGCACTGAGATTCAGCATCAACACCAACGGGCAACCTATTGAGGGACAGATCTGCCCGACAGTCCCCATCTTTGAGGAACCATTCACCAGTGAGCAGGTTGTCCCTGGAGTCAAGACTATGCTGTTCAGGTCAGGACAGTGTCAGACCAGGTTCCCTCCACCTGTATCCAAAGGATCAGCACCAAGCGGAGCACTGCCATAGAGCTACGGAGCAATGTAGATCGCCGGACTCACGACATGTTTCTTCAGCACTGTGACCCCGCTTGCATAGTCCATACAAGAAGCTAAAAGACAAGAGCTGGTCCCGTTGCGCCCCTCATTCGGGCTCTCCGTACCGCTCAGTGGTGCCAGTGCATTAGTTCGCTCCACATGACACTGTGAGATATTTGGAATTGGTGCCACCCTGGCCGTTGGATAGTGGCACCTCCTCCTTGGATAGCAAAGAGATTATTCATACTAGGCAAACTGAGGCCCTGATGCCCGGCTTCCCTAAGGTGCCGTCAATGAGGGCATGGCCACAGGAACAATGGCCTGGACCGTGGCCTTTCTGGTGGGGGTTTCCCTCAGAGATTCTGCAGTCTGGTTCCGTGAAAGGAGCCTCAGTACCGCAGTCCTCCATCCCTCAAAGTTTGGCATTGCACTTGGACACAGATTCTGAGGGTTCACGTGCCTGGAGTTGGGGGAGAACCACCTCACCCAGAGCAGAGGCCCCTCCCCCACCTCAGCTACCGGCCTCCTCATTGTCATTGCTGGACAAGGCAGTCACCGGGTCCTTCATCACTGCTGGATGATTTTAGGGTTCACCAAGATCTGCTGAAAAGGCCCAACCTGGGTCTTAAAATAGAAGAGTTGGACAAGCCAGTGGACGAGCTCTTTGAGATACTGGCCTTGGTGGCCTGGTCCATGAAGGGGTGGTTAAAATGGCCAAGGCACTGTTACAAATCCTGGCCTCCTTGTCCCCCACCTCAAAAAGGGCAGATAGAAATAGTACGTACTGGCGAAGCAGTTCGAATACCTCTGCACCCACCCTGCACCAGGATCCCTGGTGGTCACCGCCACCGGCAAAAGGGACAGGACAGAGGAAAGGAAGCTCGACCCCCAAGAATAAAGAGACAAAAAGACTGGAATTGTTTGGTCGAAAAATTTATTCCATGGCTAGCCTACAGTTACGAGTGGCAAATTAACAGGCGCTGCTGGGAAGATATCATTTCAATATCTGGCAGTCTCTAGAAAAGTTTGTGGACTCGTCCCCTCCTCTAAACAGCTTCCAGATTTAATTCAGGGTGTTGGCCTTCTCATCAATCAAGGTTCATACAGCAGCGATATCTGCTTTCCACCCTTTGGTGGAAGGTAGAACAGTTTTTTCTCACAAAATGATGGCTAGGTTTCTTAAGGGATTAGAAAGGCTTTTCCTGCCAATAAGAGACCATCCTCCTCAGTGGGATATGAACTTGGTCCTCTCCAGACTACACCTTGAGGTCACTCAGATATTGAAACTAGGGTGCACAATGAGATATTTAAAGTGGAGTTACACATCAAGAGCCCATTATACCAGTACTCCAGGATCTACACTGGCTTTTAACAAGCTTCCAGATAGAATTCAGGGTGTTCAAAGGTTTTACCTTTTATTTCTCTCCTTTTGCCCCCACTCACTCCAACTCCTCTCAGGCTTCTGAGGAGGGGATGAGATGAGGGCTGGAGGGATTTGGCTTTATTTTATTGTTGTCCTGGTGGTACTGATCCTACCAATACTTACGCACCTATGTAACTTTTTTTCACAAGGGTAGACCCATTAAAGTGAATGCACATTCAAAACTGTCTGAAGGAGTGGCTCTATATTTGCTGGTGGTATCGAGATAAGATGAGAAGTCTATGTATATTTTATCATTCTTTGCATTGTGTATTTAATATGTATAATTGGCACCCAGAGCATAGGACTATCACCTAAAGATGTTTTATAAGTATAGATACATATAATTTGATTAGTACTTTATTATCATTACTGTTAGTGTTTATAAGGCACCCATCACTGTAATATCTGGACATACTTTACATGCAGAAATGTGGATCAGATGCAAAAAAGCATTTTCATGCAAACATCTGAAACTCTTGATTGGCATCCACAACTGTCACTGATATCAATGTGAATTCTTGTATGAAGGTCAAAGATAGAATATGCCTTTTAGCTAAAACTAAGAAGCTGGATACCCTATGTGTTTGTAACTGATGATACCTTTTCTTTGAATTAAATCAAGCTTCAATTTCTGGTTTTAAAAGACATAGGCATTTGTGTATCTATGAGTCCAGCTATGAACATCCCATGTCAAAATGTCAAATAACGGAGATTTGGTAAATTGCGTTTGACTTACAGAAGTGTCCTTTTATGAGGAGGACAGGAAGGAATTGTTAGGTACAAGACTGAATAAAACACTGCTGACCCTCCCTGTGACAGAGATTTATGAGATTAGTTTGTGGGGGGGCATTGCCTTGTTTCTGAGTTTGGGGCTATTTCCTTTGGTGGTGGGAAAATTATGTGAGAAGGTACCATATTTATTGTAGGGGTGGCATTGTGTTGTAGAACACTGAAAGATACACTGTGGACCTACTTTGGCTCTGACACCAATATCCATCTGTTTTTTCCCCCAAAAAACATTCAGTTTAACAATGAAAAACAAAAAAGCCCACATCTGTGTGTGAGACAGAATTTTATGTAAAATAGAGGATGCTTTATGCTGCAGCCCATGTCTTTGGTGCTTATCATATGTCCCACCAGGAGATATTTGCCTACTGGGACAATAGATTCATTTGTAAGCATCACCTTTGGCAGCCCAGGAAGGGACATCCAAGTAACTGACAGCAGTATAGCATTTAAGGGCGTGAGTCTGGGGCTGAAAGGAAAATAGAAGAGATGGAATCACTGGCTATTGAGCAGCTGTGAAGGAAATGATTTGTGCTGCCTGCTGGTATATAAAAGAATATTTTGCACAATAAGAATTATTTAGTCCCTTGGCTCCTAGGTTTACAACACTACACAGTATTAAAGGTACATAATACACTGGGCAAGTTTGTTTTTCCTTAGGTCTTAGAGACAAGTATTTGGCATTGATTTTCTTGAAGTTTTGTCTTACATGTCAGGTTTTGGTTGGCAAACTTTGTAGCAGAATTTGATCAAGCTGGTGTAAAGGCGAGTGTGATTGTAGTTGAATGAGATCAGTTTTTGGCTCATCCTGTCCTTTCCCTTTACATGACTGAAACATCAGGAAAGAGATTACAACCCTCAGTTGGGGGTTCTAGTCTTTTGAACACCTGTGTGTAGCGGGGGTTCCACGACAAACCTTGAGCTTTTTACATTCACACTCTGAGCCTACAATAATAATAAAATGTACTGAATTGACGCCATATACTAGGATTACCTTCTCATTTGCATTTTTAAGCAGTGACTGTGCACTGACGCAAAACCAGTTGATCAGTTTTGTTGGAGTAACATAACCACACTAGCTATCATGAATTAAAATAAAGGGCCCGATTATCTGCTACCTTGTGTGGACATTTGCAGCTGGGCAGAGTGGGTTTAAAACAGCACTATTCTGACAGGGTAGCAGTTTATACTCACACTGCACCACATGTAAATAGGTACATAAAGTGCAAAGTCGTGGTGAAGCTGACCCCAAGTGTGCAGTTAGAGAGATGTATTTGGTAGGAAACAAGATGACTGTTTGTTGTTTTGTGTGTGGTAGTTAAACAGTGAACAGCTGTAATTATATCGTCTTTCTCATTTGAATAGATACAGAAACATCATTTATGGAATTATGGAAGAGAGAAACTATTTCGTTGAATTTGCTCAAGGAATGAAGGGCATCTAGATCTCCCCTTCTTTTCCAATTATGCATTTGTCAGCCAGCTTATCATGCAAGTGTCATTAAAGCCAATTGAGGTTTTAATAAAAGTCTTTTCAAGAAATTAAAAATCTTCTGTAGGACATTTTCTCTTAGGGTTGTAGTGTCCTCTTGGAAGAAATATGCACATGAGTATGGGTTGCAGGATTGATCCAATTTCCCCTTCCTGAGCAAAATCAGTGAGAAAGTAACATCAATCAAGATACAGCAATATATGACTTTTGCTATCAGTCTTTGGACTGGTTCATACACAGAGAAAGCCCTAGGGATGCTGGGAAGACCTCTCTTATGTTAATGAATAAAAGCCATGTGTCAAAGCTTGTATTACTTGACCTGTCCAATGTAGTTGGTCACAGGTTGCTACTGAACAGTTTTCATGACATAGTTGGAGTAGAGGGCATAGCACTACAGTGGCCTAGTTCAAAACTCACAAACAGGACCAGAAAATGGTGATGGGCAACTGTTCTTTTCCCCCGAGAGCCTTGCTTTGTAGAGTCTTGTGGAAATCTCTTCTGCCCCCTCCATTTCTATATCTACATGAGACTACTTGGAGAAGTGGGAGGTACTATGGTCTCTAGGAGAGTTTTCAAAGGAACAAAAGGGAGGGAGGTTTCCAACTACCATTGATTTTCAGTAGGAGTTGGGCATCTAATTGCCCTTTGTGCCTTGGAAAACCTACCTCTTGGCTTCTAAGAATACATCGGTAACACCCAATTGTATATTGCTTTGTCAGCAAACACAACCAATGCCATCACACATCACAATGCTAGCAAGCGTTCTGCTTTCAGATGAAGAATGTTTGGATTAAACTGAACCTGAGCAAAACCCAACAAGCTCTTCCCAGTGAGGCTATCTGCCCTCTATTTGTCAAAATTGCATGACACCTCATGGTCACGTTGCACTCATCATGAACCCTTGAGAATGACCAGGTAACATTGGTCGTAAGAAATACGGTATTTCATCCTCATCTTGTTACAAGATTTTGCTGGGTTTTTTTTATGAGGATCTGGCCAAAGTGACCCACAACTCTTATTCCCCTTAATCTATTGTAAAGATGCAAAAATAAAAAATGTATACAAAAATGTGGAACTATAAAGATGTGTGCTTACTATTGCTTTTCACTGCTGTCCTACCCTGACTGCCACCTTTTGTTTGTTGTCAACAGAGACTGTAAGATCTTCACGATCTTGTGTATCTGTCTGCAAAACAGCTATCTAACCTCTGATGTCATGCCAATAATCATGAATTTATTTCCTCATCTCAGCTTGTGTACAATCAGGACTCACTTAGCTGAGCTTCTCCCCTGTCTTTCATTATGATAGTTAGCTTCCCCCAGGGACATTATTTGAGAAATCCAAAACTAGAAGGAAACCAGTACCCTTTCACAGTGACAGGTTGAGAGCCTGCTGTTTGCAAGTTTTGGTGCGATGACTTAGAATCAGTCCCAAAATAAAGGCAATCTGAAGTATTTGTGATGTACCTAAAGTGATTTAACACAGAGCATCAACTGGGGGCTGCAATTTAGCAAAGAAAAAAAATCTTTTTCAAATTTTCCTTTTCTGAATTATTAAAATAGCCATGTCAGGAAAACTCTGATTATCTTCCAGTCCATGTGCCTCAACACCAATCTTTTATGTAATATCAAGCAATTGCAGTGATCGGTTGGACCAATCATGGCTGCTCAGTAGTTCTGGAAATGTTTCAGCCGTTCCATTGCTCCACTGCAGTTGAATCATTTTATATTTTCTGTTTATACAGAGTCCTGCTGTACAGCTTAACTGGCATGTCAAGTACTGGCTTCTCTTAAAGATAGTGTTTAAAAAAAATCTGTGGAAAAATACTTAGCCAGTTATCAGCTGTTTTAAAAAATTGTTCTCACACATATAAATGCACACATACACATATAGGCAGCTGTGTATGCATACCCATATGTATGTATTTTGTGCCCGTCGCTGAACCCTTCTGTTCTGTCTGATCAGAAATACACTTTAGCATCTTCCTGTGTTCTTAAAAGCTATAGTAACTGCTGGGCTGTTGGTAAAAGGGTGGAGAAAGAAAGATATGGGGAAGTGAGGTTGTATTTTTGTCTAATCTATAGAATTTAATATGATGATAATCTCTTGTCTCAGATAACAGAGATAAATAAGTTTCATAGTATGAATACTGTAGATGCCTTTAACACAGAGATAAATAAGTTTCATAGTATGAATACAGTAGATGCCTTTAGGGTATGTTTAATTAAATGAGACAAAATATTAACTGGTTTTCAGTACAGTATTTTGATGAGTGTTCTTCTGACTTGTGCTAAACATCCTTGGAGAAGAAGCTTATACACATATATAGCCTTACACTGTATCTCAAAAAGGATGGGAATTTTATGGGTAGGACAGTACCCATGCATAGCAACTCCCCTCTTCACCTTTAAGGGTCTGTGGAATCAAGATTTAGGAGGCCCAGATCCTGCACAATTGGAAGCCAAAATCCACAGACATCTCTTCCTTGCTGCTCTTGGTGTGCTGCTCCTTCTGACTGCTGATTCAGATAGCTTGCTTCATCTCCCCTGCATGTGATTTTTGACGTTAGACACAGGGAGGCAGGGTTAAGCAATGCCAGAGAACAGGAGATAGAAACAACCAGTGGAAGATGTCTCTCAGGGAGTGCTGCTTCCAGGAGAGAGAGTAGGAAAGGAAGCCTATTTAACCTCTGTGTGAATAGAGGAGCAGCCTGATACACCAATTCAGTGACAATACATTTTTATACTAGATGCGGCTGTCAATTAGTCCACCTCAAAATTATGAGCAGGGGCACAGGAGTTTATGTTCCATAAAAAAGGAGTGCCTGATGGTTGCTGGTTGTAAACTGGGTCATACGTATTGTTGCTTTATTTTTATTTAAATCCTAATAAAATATTTTGGACCTTTCTGGGGGATTACTGAGAAAAATATAATAGAGCAATTTAATATATTTATTTCTTTACATTTAAACAACTATTTAAAAAAACCCACCACCCAGGCAAAGTGCTCTAGGTGCCCTAATAATTATATTTACAATTCTTTTCTATATTCTGCATGACATAAGCTACTATATGTCACTTGTGGTATGAATATAAAAACAGAAAGTGAAATCCTGGCCCATTGATGTCAATGGCAAAATTCCTCCTGATTTCAATGGGCCAGGATTTCTCCCTGAATATTCATAGGTATATATTTACATGGAAATAGATCACAGAAAGGTTAAATGACTTGCCTAGAGTCAACCACAAAGACACATGCTGCGCTAGGATGAGAACCCAAAGGTCTTGAAATCTCAGTCGTGTGTTATAAGAGCTATTTTTGAAGTCTGGCATAAAGTGAAAATGATGTAGAGCAAAAATGCAATTATACGACAAATAAGGCTACCAAGTTGGTGGTAAGTTCTCCCACCAGCCAGAAGGTTCATGCAACAGTTATGTTTACATTTTAAACTTTTTGATTGTAAACATTACAAGAACATGTATATGTATACATAATTCTTTTGTTTTCAATAACATATCTAAAGCTAAGCAAAGGTGGCACAATACCTCTAAAAGTATCATATTGATGCAAAACTATATGGTAGGAGTAAATCTGTGTTATTTATTTTGAAATAATTGTAGTTGGTTCCCATTTTCTTCAGACTTGCTCCATTAGAAGATTTACTCTGATTAGGTTTGACCAAAATTGTTTGACTAGGAAGCCTTTTGTGGTCCTGCTGGGTTTGCCCATGCTATCAAGTGTTTGGCCAGTGTTAACAATAGAAACTGAAAGTTTATATCCATTTGATGGAGTTTTAACATTTCACTGATGCCTAGAACACAGAATTGTAGTCTCTAGTATGTCCTTCATTATGTGTTACTTCTGCCCTAAAAGTTTATATTAGTGGATTGACATGACCATTTTACATGATATAGGAGTATGCTTGTCGATGTTCTTCACATTCTAAAACCAAAAAAAAAAAGTCAAGAGTGGAGTAAGAAAAGGAGAATTTTAGAACTTGGCACAGATATGTACAGAAATTCCAGAGGAAGCTCATGTATGTTGTCACCAGATCATATCACATGAAGTCTCCTTTTCAAGCATTCAGTCAACAAAAAGGTGGCATACAAGAAGGAAAATGAAAGTGAACCATTGCGTGGCTGAAGCACAACATACCTGCTCTTAGTTTTTTGTGGGACAGGGAAGTTGCTCAAATTTTGTTCTTCATCTGAGAAATTTTTGGGTGTGAATCAATGTTCCTCTTTTTAGTCTCTTTCTCCTTGGTTATGGGCTGAATAGAATTAATAATTTGAAATGAATAGTTTCACAATTTTGCTAGCAGAATATCTGTGAACAAATGGCTATTTCCTTGAACTAATTCATTTTACAAAATTATTAGACTAATGTCCTTTTGAACTTTTTAATCTGTGGCATCACTGTGAATATTTAACATGAGAGCTTGGTGGGACATGGGTTTCCCATACAATGAAAAATTTTGAGATTTTAAAAACATTTTCCTTTCTCAAATAAAGACAGTCAAAATCTCAAACTTTCAAGAACTGACAAGTGAAAAAACATTAGGTTCAGGTCAAATGAAACATTTCATTTTGATCATTTCTAAATATTTTGTTTTAACTTTGACCTTTTAACTTTCTTTTTATTATAATAAATTTGAAAATAGAAAAGTCATTTTGAACTAAACAAGCAGAATGTTTTGTTTGGAAAATACCAAAACTATTTTTCAAAAAAAATTTTAAACGAGAAATTTGTCTAAACTGATCCTTTCCCAAAAGGAGTCTTGTTTTTGACAAATTAGCATTTTCCAACCAAAAAATGTTTAGTTACAAAATTTCTGTCAAAACTCCATTGTTAAATACAGCTGATTATTAATTATGGTTGGTGAGATATATCATAAAATACTGTTTCTCTTCCTGATGGATTGTGTTCAAGTCATTCCTGCACAAGTACTTCAATATATAAATATGTCCACAACCAACTTTTAAATTACCTTTCTGCAAACAGTTGTGTCACTAAACCTAGACTGCTCAAGTCTTCACCTAGAATGAATGTAAAAGGTTCACAGACATGGCCAAAACAAAATTCCTTTTAATATTTATATAAAATGTTTGCACTTTTCACCTGTCTCTCGTTTGACAAATGCACTCATTGGCAAAGCCATGAAGTTGCAGGTGGGAGTCCTGCATGAAAAGGAAAAAAACATTAAAAAAAAATATCTCTGATGGTCTTAAGGAATTTTTCCTACACAGTAAAATTTACTAAAGACCCTGAATTTAATAGTTTAATTGAAAAGAATGACCTGCTAAGCCGGTGCGGAATTCCTTAAAGCCAATAGGCACTGACCACTTTGAAAGATCAGAGATTAAATCCTGACCACAATAAAGTAAATGGGAATTTTGCCGTTAACTTCCATTGACCATGATTTTTCCACATACCCTTTCTTAAGAGTTACGACTAGACTTAAATATTCTCTGTGACAATGATTTAGAGAGAGATGATGAGGTTACGTCCTACTTGCAGTATTTTTTAGGCACCACTAAAAATAACACACCAAATAATTTCACAAACTAATTGGTATCATTACGTACATAAACTATAGTTTTTGAAAGCCAATTTAAACTATATTTAACTAAAAGAGCTGAACAGTCACTATTATCATCCTGGAAAAATACGTTTTAGCAAAAAAGTGACTGTGCACTTAAATCCATTTTTACATAATCCTTAATTATGGGAGATTTGTACTTTTTCCATAAAAATGGTAACATGCATTATTTTCAGCACACATCCTAGTCTGCTCATGTTTTTACTTATTTATCTTTGCTAATGAGAACACTTTAACTTAAAGACATTAAAGCTTGACATCCAGGCAGCCTTGATGACACAGATGTCAATGTCATATAAATTCAGCAGCTTTGCTTATCTATTTATATGAAAGGTCAATCGTGTGGTCAATGTTGTCTGCCTCTGAATGATTCCTGTATGGAAGGTTAGTTTTCTCTTATTCTTATTTCTGTTCAGAACAAAATTCTGTTATTTATATTTATCCTGGAGGGCTGCTAATAATAATTCATAAAATGAATTAAGAAAAATAGGTGCTTGTGTATAACTTCCAAATAAAAGAACTGCAGTATGTCTTTAATACATACATTCAAACAGGAGTTTGGAATAACATAGTGTATCTTGCTGAGAAAAATACAATACTTACTATTATTTTCATTATCTCGTAAAACAGTCTACTGTACAGAACATACAGTGGATATTTTTATAATACATCCAGCATCATAAAGAGCAGCTTTGCTGAAACAGAAATATCTATCTAAAACCAGCCTTTTCATTTTCATCATGTCTAACAACTAGAAATAAACATGAAGACAAACACACACCTTCTCCAAATTCTCTTGCAAATATGTCTATTTCTGTATACCAAGCTGCTTCTGCTGGCTTGAATTTTTAAATGCCTTACAAAATAGATGTTGGGGTTTTGAATTATTCAAATTTGTTCTTGCTCTTCCCCTTTTTACAGAATGCACAATGCTTTTTCTTAGTTACCACAGTCATACTACACACATTTATATTGTCATTCCATGTTGAAGTTGGGGTATAGTAGCATTAATTCTTTTCCTTAGAATGCTGAGTGCTTCAGGTTTAGTAGAAGGTACAACTATTTCCATCACATTTTATGAGATCCTTTCTTAAGGTGGACACACTAACATTATCTGCAGCATATAACCAGGGCATTAGACCACACTGCAGACACTGTTCTTTTTACAGGTTTGTCACTGTGATAGCTGAACTGAAAAGGAGCTTTAGTTATAGTCTGATTCATCTTGCCTGTTCGCCCACTCCTCTTCACACATGAAAAAGCAAACATTGTCCTTGTCAAATGATAAATGAGGCAGAATTGGTGACTTGCATGTTTGTCAACATAAGCAAGATCAAATGATTTCTCAGCAGGAAGAAGCCACAGGAAATCCAATGATTTTTGACTAATTAGCAAAATAATAATAATGTCTGCCTAATGATTACCTTGTACTGGGTTGTGGCCTTTTATCAGGCAGCTGCAGACTAGTGCTTTTGAAGGGAAACCAGTGGTTTTCTTTGAAACCAATGTCATGGACTTGGAGGATTTCTGATAAATCTTCTGAGAGTCTTATTGGTCCTTTGTGTAGTTGCTATAATTGGGGAGGAAAATGAGGTTATTTCTAAAAGTGGAAGATCCTTTCTTCTTTCCCCATTTCATTTGAAAAGATTTTAAAAAATATATATACTTTGTGTCTGTTTATGTGTGTGGGTGAGTATCGATATTACCAAAAAATATGGGTGAATTTTAAGACCAGTTGAAATCTGTAAAAATAATTAGTTTTTAATTGTTTTTTGCACATTCAGTAATAGCAGGACTTGGAAGTATGAAAGTTTAATTTAACCTGTGAAGGGAAGGTTCACAAAATATTATTAGTAACATAAGTGAAGGGGCATGAAGCTTGAGCTAGTAGTTAGACTGGGAATCCAGGGGTCAGGATTTTGTCTCACCCAGTAGGTCTGTGTCAGATCTTGGGGAAGTTGCACATGTTTACCTGCAAACTGAACTGCGAGCACAAATCTGAACACTTGGGGCTCTAGCCACCTGATCTGTGCCTATATTGAGGCAGCTAAAAACGAAGATACTCACTCTTGCTTTGGCAATTCAGCAGGAACTTCAGACACATAAAGAAGGCCATCCTGAAAATGTGATACTTGAATAAACTGAGGCAAAGAGAAATTATCAGTAAAATGAAGATAATATTTACCCTCCACCTGCAAGGGTGCTGTAACCTGTTAGACTAAATTAATCCATATTTGTAAAGTGCATTAAGATCTTTGGCTGGACGGCACTATAGAAATGGTAAATGTTTCTATAAGTTTGGTGTCGATCCGGTTTTCTGTCTTCATTGCACAACAAGCAGGCAATTGGCACAAATCTGGTGTGGTACAGGTCAAGTCTGAGGTCATTAACAAAGTCCCCCTGGGCAAGCCTGCACGATGCTTGCATAACCTAATGATGCCAGTCTCTTCTTTTCATAAGCACCAAATCCACCAACACAATTTAAAATTTAAGGCTAACATTTTCAAGCTTGGACACCTAAAACTCTGTTATAAATTCCATATTTAGGGCTCCTTAATTTGGCCTGATTTTTTAGGTGTTCCAAATAGCTGATGCTCCCTATTGAAGTCCTTTGGCCTAAATAAATAAAATTCAGGGACCTGTAGCCTTGATACTAAATGAACAGTATGCTGTGCACCGAATCATGGACCGCTGCCCACACTGAGGCCGACTGTAGCTATGGGTAGCTGTCTATTGTCAGGAGTGTTAAAACTCTCCCATTTGTTACATACAGCCCTGCGGGTAAATAGCACAGATGCTAAAGTGAAAGCAGAAGAGTCAGTATATTTCTGGAAACAGCAGAGATAACACCCAGTATTAGAACAGATTCAACAATGAACATCACTGTAGGCTGCAGTCGTAATGCAAAATTGTCATAATACTCTTTCATTTTTATTATTAGTAGTCGGCTAAATCCTGACCCTCCTTCCATGCAGGTGCAGAGCCTGAGCAGAGCTCCCAGGTCAGGCTGAGCTCTGCACCCACAGGGCAGGGTCTAATCTTGAGGAGGTGACAACCTCTTCAGCATTGGCGGTGGGCCTGCGCTGTGTGTGTCTAGCCCTGCCCTCTTTCCCAAAGGAAAGTCTGACACATTGCAGTGGGGGCTACCGGGGAGAGATGTCAGGGGAAGCAGTGCCTCTTTTGACATAGCTGCTGAGGGGATGTGCTCTCCTCAGCTGAGTGCCAGAGGTAGCCAATGAAGGGGGCAAGTTGCTCAACGACTCCACAGCCTGAAAGCTGTCAATTGGCTCCAAATCAGAGATGCCAGTAAGGAACATGGGGCCCATCGTGGCCAAAAATACCCCCGTCAAAACCCCTGGTGACCTGTCTACCTCTGCAACGAAAGCCCTGGATTATGGAGTCCTCTGAGCATTTCCCTGTCTCCGAAGTCTCTCGCTGCTTCAGATTGCTGCACAGCAGCTACTGCAGCCTGAGGTTACAGTGGTCTCTGCCCCTGCTCCTGAACCATTCTGACTCTCATCTGGATTAGCCAGTCTGCCAGTCCCCTCTGTGGGAGCTAGAAGGGAAATGGAGGAGGATTTGGAGTCCAATGAAAACATAGAGCTGCATGTTTCTCTTCATTCTATGCCAGGGAGAGAAAGAGTGCAGCAAAACCCATGGGGATGAGGAGTCTTGCCTCTGTAGCATGCTTCCCCCTATACAGGAGCCAGTGGAAACCTATCCATGCCTATATGTTGCAGATGGGGATCTGCAGGTCTGCTTGGAGCATGCAGGTGCAGGAAAGGGAGCACACCGAGGGAGCAGCCTCTCTGTGCAACATGTGCTTGTCTCAGGTATTGGCTGATATCCAGCTGTCATCTTCACTGCAGTTAAAGCTGGTCAAACCAGCAAACCAGACCTGACCCCTATGTGCCCGCTACTGGAAGAGTAAGATGCAGGCACAAAGAGTCATCCCAGCTCCCTCAAAAGCTGTAGTGCAGATGGAGCCTGATTTCCCAGTGTAGTCTTGGCTTGGTATTTTGTTATTTTCATTTGAAGAACTTAAAGGATCACTAATTGTTGGCAATGCAAAGTATGGGAAAGTATCCTAAATATGAAGGCATGGAGTTTTTGCTGATTAGTAAGATTTGTGAATATTATTTGATCTACTGTACTCAGTGACCCTGAGCAGAAATATTTTTGTTCCTAGTAAAGGGGTTTTGGAAAACTTTTGCTCATTAGGGAGACTCTTTTTCCTTTCTGTGGGCTTGTGAAGCCTGAAATACAGGGAATGCTGCAAAGAACCTCTGCACGGATACTCTCCAACGCCTTCTGTGCTGTGGAGTAATGCGCCCATCTGCTTGTCTGTCTGTGAGCGATATGGGTAGATGGCCAGTGGCATACCCACTAACCCAGACCTTCAGGTTGTGGGGGCACAGAAGGCTGTGGTCACTACTCTTGCCTCTTGACTATAGTAGCAGCAGCCACAATCTGGCTACCCAGATGTTCCTCAGGCTGGATGATGAGGGGAGAATGATGCCTCCCAACTCTTTCCATATTTCCCCATGTACAGCTTTTCTGCTCAGGTTTTGCATAGGGACCAATACTTAGTGCAGGAGGCCTGAAATGTATCATGAATGAGCAGACTAGTTGTCTTTATGGTGTGAAAACAAAACAGAGTCCCACTTTGGAGAAGTGTAAGTTGTTGATATTTTCAACCTGATTTATCCTTAAAAATAGTAACTCTAACTCTGTGACATTATGTTTTATGGGAGGAGTTCGCTTGTGGGTCAGCACAAGGGCTATATGCCAGGTCTCTTGCAGTGTTTCCAAGTCTTACCATCCCGCTCCATGAGTTCCCAGATGCCTCTCTGTTGAGGAGAGTATGAAGAGGACATGCAGTCCACATAGTGAGCCTCATGACATTTTCCCTACCTGGAAGATTTTCACGTGGGCCATGTTTTCTATTTAAATATTGTTAGATTAGGAGATGTATTCACAGTTTATTTGGGGGGGGCAGGCAGGGGGCAGTATTTTGTTTGTGCATATAGGTTCACTATCATTTCTAAACAGAGAAAAGGTGTAAATTGTACCTATGTACTGACTTGAGAAAACAGAATTAAAAATTGCAGCCAACAGTGTGCCCTTTTATTTTAACTGATTCCAAAAGTTAAAAATGTATGATTGATGGCCTACAAACTAGGTATGACTGGGCATTATTTATTTATTTTATTTAAAATGTGCATGAAGTTGAATAACCCTATTGAGACTACATTCTTGTTTTCACAGGAGCAATGGGATACAACAGGATTGAAAAGTTGCGCACAAATTTCCATAAATTCAAATACACACAAAAAATCAGCATTAAAAGTTAATGACTGTGTATCCACGAGGCTTTACAAATGCTGCTAGGGTTTCCTTTAAAATAATTAGGGCATGTTGCGTGAATTACATTTCTGTAACATTGTTACTTTCTTGTTTTTTTTTTTCTTTTATCAAAAGTAATTTTAATCTTGCCTGTTATCTGATTTCCTTTTGAAACTATATTTCATGTGTGTTTTTTCTGAACTGATATTTGCAAGCAGGTATTTAGGCATACTTTGTAAAATCAGGGACTTTGCAGACATACACAGTTGTTGATTTTATAAAATGCTTGGTGATACGTATTTGATTAGAAACATAATTTTATAAGATACATGAGGTGCACATATTATAGCAATGTAATCTTATTACTGTGAGCCTCCTCTGTCCTTACCTCATGCTTGTAACTTTTACTTGCTGCTTCACATGTAAAATTAGGCCCTGATCCTGTAAAGACCTAGCATGTGCTTACATTTACATTGTGCTCTCATGGAGCTACTTACTGTGCATAAAGTTAAGTATGTGCATAAGGTTTTGCAGGATCAGGGCCTTACACTGTAAGCTTTTCAAGAAATGGAAGCATCACATGTTTTGTTTGCACTGTAAAATGCCTATACAATTTTATTTTCTGAATAAATGATGAGGATTCGAAATCATGCACTAAAACATTAACTTAACCATGGCTTTTAGAAAAAAAATTACAGTCAAAATGTTCAAATTTGAATACCTAACGTTAGGTTCTTAATCCATATTTAGTCTCGCCCAATTCTTATCCATTGACTTTAGGTGGCAATACAAAAACATTTTGTTAATGTTGTCTGCAGTGCAAAATTTCACCCAGTACCTTTTAATGTTGTAACTCTACCATCATTCTGTAAACTTGGCAGTCATTTGGCGGAAATTCACAATATTGATTCTTAGAAAGTGAAAATCATTTTTAGGCCATTGAAAACTGCTTTCTATTTTTATTACATGGACACACAGCAGGTAGCATAGGGTTAAGATAAGCTTAAAATGTGCACAGGATTCAAGTAAAAGACACATCCCTTTTAGGTAGATGTATAGGGCAAAATTTCTGTTCTTAGTTTCACCAGCTACATTTGGAGTAACTCCATTGATTTTGACAGCAGACACGCTGGTGTGTGTGAAAGCAGATTTTGGTTCATTGCCTGAATATTCACAGACAAAACTACACAGGTACTTATATTCAATGAAATATTGATAGCTTGTATTTTGCTCCTTCACACAGCAGTAACGAAATGGTGGCACAAGAGTTCATGTTTTACACATTCTGTGCTTACAATGCATTATGTACAACCCTGGAAGCCATATGGCCACAGGGTTTTTTAACTCAAGAGGGGTAACCACAAGTGTTTAACAAAAAGACAAGATTACTATATTTAGTTTACAGTCATGGGGAGGAAAAATAAATCAATAGCATATGAATTAATCAGGACTCTAGTCGCTATCATTAGGGGAAACAAGCTATCTAAAAAAACCCATTTAATTTCTGGAACATCAGAGAAGGTAAAAACCTACAATACATTAAGAAAATCGAATTTTTGGCTTACTGTTTTCATCTGTTGTCTGGAAAGCTAATCTCTTAATAGAGGCATTGGTTTCACTTTCCTGATGCAAAACTTGTTAAAGAAATGAAAAGTTTATTATGGTTTATTGTGAATTGTTCTCGATGCCTGGATTTATTAGACTAAGTGGTTTGTAATATTCCTTCTGATTTATTATTGCTCATTTATTATACTGTGGTGTTAGTATAAACAGCACTTTGCCTTATATATGCTGTGGATCTCTACTTTGATAATGAAATTGGGCCAAATTCTGCCCTCTCTTACACCCTGTGCAACGTTATTGACTGATTTCAGTGAAACTGTATGGAGTGGAATTTAAGGTGGGATTTGTATTCCTGTCTTGAAAAGAAAAAGAAAATCCTATTTTGTTTCTGGCTAAAATTGAAGTTAATTTAGAAATTTCCAGCATACTGTTATCTTTCATCCTGCTGTCTCACCATAGCACATTCTTGTGTGGTGTCAGTGGCAAATCCCTTGCAAATTATTCTCCTAGTGGTATTTAACTCAAATACATGATAGCAGTGATTCTCAGAACAGACCTGGACTGGGAACTGTTTGCTTCAGTGGCACTATTTATATTCTTAAAGTCAATTATATATTGTGATTTGTAACCCATCTAGAAACCACTTCTTGTTTTAATTTTATTCCTGTATTTAAAAATAAAGGCCATATGCTCCCCTTCATTATTTAGAGAAGATGAGAGTGAAATACCGAAGAAGAGATCACAAATTTGTGGGAAGAACTACAGTATCTCTGCAAATGTTTGAGCTTCTGTAACATACTCCCAAATACCATGACTTTCATAGTTCCTCTATAGTATTTTGTTTCTTTTCATTGGTGACATGGATGCCAGGGGTCTGCAGCTGACTCTGGATGGATGCCACAAAATACCAAAGGTGAGCAATGCAGATACTCCAGCCGATATTCAATGATATTCATACAACACTGTCAGTTCTGTAGTACTGTCTATTTGACCTGTCTTTCAGATGCAATGACTTCTTGTGATTATTACAGATCAAGTTGCAGTTAGCACTAATGTGCTGTCCAAATTCTAATTCAGGTTATTACTTTTGTCCTATCTAAATTCCCCCTGCTATTTCATTTGATAAGGTATTCTTTCGTTTCGTTCTTAAAAAAAATGTCATGTAGAGTTGCTGACACAATATAGCTACCACATGACATCCATTTCAATGGTGAGTGAAGTGATCCCTTTATATAATCTAAAACGTGTTTTAAAAAAGATAAGGTTCAATGCAGGTTATAAAATGTTTTGAAAAGATAGGGTTCAATAATTTTAAAAAGATCCTGTTCAAAAGGGTTTTCTTCCATTTATATTGTAAGTTCTGTAGGGCAGAGACTGATTCTTATTATGTGTTTACAAAGTGCCTAGAACAATGGGGCCTTGACCTTGGTTGGGGCATCTAATAATACAAAGAATTAACACTAATCATAAATGTGAATATGGTACACTTCGAGTCCAGTTCACTGTTGGCCAGATCAAATACAGCAATCAATAAACCACAATTAATTGAGTTGGTTGGCTTTGGAGATATAAATTTACATGTCTATTTCTCTCAGATATTTCCATGCCTTCTTCCAAGTTGCCCTTGACTCACTGAAAGCCCTCTCTGAGCTGGTCTATAAGCCCACTATCCTCTCTTCCTTCAAATCTCATAAAACCCACTTCTGCCACAATTCCTATAAGAAATTAATGAACTGCTGAGGTTTTGAGGGGCAGATGGGGTTTACTGATACTTTATTTATAATTGTGCATGTGTAGAAAATATACTGTGTACATTTAATTATATCCATCTCCACCCACTCATACGTTATTTATCGTCTTAAATTCTAAAATTGCCAAGGCAGGAACTGCCCTCAGATATATTTGTACAACACCTAGCACACTTAGGCAAAATCCAGATTGGGACCTCTGTGCACTAATGTAATATAAATTTAAAATTATAATGTAATCTGACCTCAAGGAAACAACCACTTTGTATTTTATTAGCTGGAAGAAACTCAAAAGGAAGAGCTGACAATTAAATTTTTAAGATTATTTTATCCATATTTAGAGGCTATTAATTTAATCATGATTCAGAAATGAGGACTAATTTGAATTACTGTATGTAGTGTGATGCATTTAAGTATACTCATTGACATAACCCACAATGGACACAAACCACGAGAATGCCTATATTGTGTTATATGGTGTGTGTGTGTAATTTACTGTTCAGTACTGATATTTGTAAAAGAATTATGTTTTATGTACTGTGTAAATTTACTCTTATTTATTGGAAGCAATGAGTTACTTAGTGGCAAATGTCCTCATAATTGAAGTTCAGTTGTAATAGCTTCATCACTAATATTGTGACTGGAAAAAAACGTTTGTGATGAAATGATGAAAAAGGGGAATGAAATTTTAATAAACATTCATTCCCAGGAGGACTTGGGTGTACTGTAAATATACCACAGTAGTATCAAAGCAACATTTCTTTTGAACCGAATAATGCAAATTCGGTGTACCTTACTTCCATATTACTTGCTGTTTTTAATCCAAGTAACATTATTTTCAAAGGAAAACTCAATGTGTTCTGGCCTAGTTTCCTTCTTGAAAACTAGGTCTTGCTAACAATGCCAAACCGTCTAGTTGTCAACATTTTTACAAAGCATGAAATGCATTTTCAAGCTCATTAATGAGTTAGGGTGGATAGTCTAAACTTTTGATCATTTGTGTCTGATGCTGCTTTTCAATAGCCATAATGCCGCACTCTGCCCTCAGTAATACACATACACATCTCTCATTAAAGTCAATGGGAGAAATGTCCACGTGTCTGAGAGCAGAATTTGGCTAATAGTTCAAAATCTTTAAATCTTTGCACTGAACAGCTTAGGCAGCGTTTAGATACCTGCACTATATAAAAACTCACTCAGGGCCCAAATCCACTCCCGTTGACATCAGTCGGAATTTTTCCATTAATGTCAGCTGGAAATGAATCAGATCCATAGTCAGTTGTCATAAATGGGAATCAAATTTCCCCCATATGCTCTCCTGTCTTACCATATTCTGCTTATTGTCACTCTTTTACTCTGGTTTTTCCATATGCTTTTATCCACTGCTTAGGCACATCAAATCAATGCTCTGTCCTACAGACCACCTGCTTCCCAATGTTATATTTTACAATATCATAGACTAGTATTACATGCAAGTCTTTTTTGATTATTTCTGCTGGTAGCTCTATCTTTGTCTTATGCCCAGGATGTTGTTAAATAACCAAACATACTGCAGAATAATCTAATTAAAAACAAAGTCCTAGATTCTTTAAGTTTTTATATCACCAGAGAATTCAGGGTCATACCTGCCCATCTCACTTAAAAGGATCTGGAAGCAGAGATTTACTTGAGAAGATCTTTTGAGGAGAGAATTTATCAGTGGCTTCTGAGAAAGAGCAGTGGCATGACATCTGCCCCCTTGTTGATGCAAGACAGCCAGGATGTGGGTGAGTTGTGGAGTGGTCAGCAAAAGATGTGTAGACTGAGAGTAATGATTCAGGCTATACACTATCCACTAGGCCTCGAAGTAACTCCAGACTCTATGCTGCTAGTGTTTCTGCTCCTGTGCCTGCCCTCATGTACCACCTTCTCTGGGTGTGATTTCTGCTGTTTGCCTGGAAACATGCTGTGCACAGTTACTGCTCCCTGACTCCTCTCCTTTCTATCTATTCACACCCCTTTTGCGGGTAGTACTCTCACACATATTTGGTGTGGGCAGAATGGTGGAGACTGTGCAGCAGCATGGGATACAACTACATTGCTGTGTTTTCCCTTCACACAGCCTTCCCAGGTTCTCTTGAACATTTTTTGCACATACTATAAGAAAGTGCAACATATAGACTTTAATTTTTAGTATAAGGTTAAAAAAACCTAACATTTGCAGCAAACCTTATATTTGTATTGCAGAGGGAAGAGGTATGGTCTTATGGTCAGAGATCAGGACTGGGAATCAAGAGTTACAGGTTTTGTTTCTAGCATAATGACCGTGCACCCTCAGAAAGTCAATTAATCATTTCATGCCTCAGTTTCCCCATCTGTAAAGTATGATAACACCTTCCTGAGGGGTGTGAAAAGGCTGAATTAATATTTATAAAGTGCTTTAAGATCCCTGGATGAAAGGTGCTATATAAATGCACAGTGTGAGTTTTAATGAAGGCAATGGAAGGAACTCCTGAAGGGTTGAGTTTGTATCATCATCCCTCGACTGGTTAGTTTGGTTGTATTTATGAGTATATAAAGTATCTAGATTCCTATTATGTAGTTTCATATTGAGTATGACCTAGACAGAGCAGCTTTTAAACTGGATCAGCTCGTGCTTCCCTTCAGCTATTCATCTCTGACATTTACAATGTAGACAGCAATTATTAGGAGTCCACAGTTTCAGGTTCTTTACCGGTTTATAGAAAGTGGTGAACAGATAAAAACTTCAGTGATTTTGCTTTAAAAATGTTACCTCCCAGACAATCTCTTCCACCACAGTCAACTGAGAAAACAAGTTAAAAGCTGGAGTTAAATGGTTTGAATATAATACACTGCCCCTTTGAATAATTGAACTTGAATCCATTTGAATCAACAATATTACCTGTCATATGGAACTACAGTTTTCAATATCAGTGCAACTTAAATAAAACCCATTACTTTTTATAAAAAGACATTTCAATTGTCCTGTTCGTAGCAGAAATTCTACTATTAACTTTACATTTAGTTTGCTCACTCCCTTTTGTGTATACTTTTTTTTTTTTTAATTTATTTTTTTTTTGCAATAGTCGATTAAAGGAAGGACTGTTCTGAAACATCACCTACCAACAATTCAATATACCGAAGGATATAGATCATTATGTTTTATAGATACGTTTTCAACTTTGCCCAAAGTTCAGCCTTCCTTTAGGTGTGAGGGACATGGCAAGATAATTTTTAGCTTTGGTTTGGCTCATTTTATATGGATTAGTTCAACGGGGAAAAAGGGTGCCTGCCAATTTCAGCAAACGCTAAAAGCTACCGTTAAACCAGAAAGTAACTGCTACTATTGTGTGACTGTGAGTATTTGCCTTTGTCTCCCTATGTGTTTTGGTTTGCAGCCATTAATAGCTTGGACTCCATGAAGCGGTAGCAAAGGGGAGCGTGTCAGAGCAGCAGGCCAAAATTAAATTACAGCAACCTCGCGCTTTGCATTAAAATCTCCACTAAGTGATGGGAGCTTGTAATGTCCAGATTTTCTGTAAAGACAATGGCCCTCCATGCAACTGGCTACACTCTGTTAATTCATGCTGTCAGCTTCCTTTATTGGCTGTGGGGAATGCAGTATTGATTCTTGAACTCAACAGAAGCACAAAGAGCCACTAGTGCATGGTCAAAATGCAGCAATAAAGGGCTGGCAGCTTGAGAAAAGCAACCATTCCATTGCACAAACAAGGTCAATTAGAGGACAGTGCAGCATAATATAAATAGCATTAGCATCCCTCTTCAGCCAGGATGATATCATGCTGGCAAGATGACAGTAAATAAAATAAGGTTTAATACAGAATAAATATAAAGGCATTTATTTGTGATTTAATTTAAAGCCCTTGTATCACTTTGAAAGTGCTATCAGTAATAAAATACTTATTTTAAAGAAATAATGGTTAGAGGTCTATTCTTCTAACTATACTATTCAGGTAAAGCTCTGGGTAAATTAGCAAATTCTCAATGTTCACATATGCAATAAAACAGGGGTGAATATTTTGCTTGAGAAATGGCTAATTCTTCCATTATGGCAATGAGATATGTCTGACAATGTATTCTATTATTTTTATTAATTCGAATCTTTCAGTGTAATTCAAGTGTAATAACGGAACCAAAAAGTCTCTGTATTTTTAGTTCAGCAAGTTAAAAAAAAGTTGCCATGGATTGCTGTGCTACTGGTCCAGATCTTGCAATCATTTCCTTTTATATCTGAGTGACTTTTTCTTACTGCTACGTCAGCTCAAAATTAATTACAAATGTAATAACATCACACTGGTAACATACAGTCCACTAAGCAAGTTCAGCTCTCAGAATAGATAATGGGCAGCTTGGGTAGACTGTTGATAAGACCTAGATTACGGACAAAAGCTGAAAAAGTTAAAAAAAATTATTTAGACTGGAAAAGATCCATTTGTTTCAATGGATTCTTAAAAAATGAATGTACTGAAGGTTGACAGAAGCAGGACTAGAAAAGAAACAAAGTCTGGAAGCCTGAGTCACCCCTGTGGTCTTCTAGTTTTATGCCAGCATAAGTTAAAAAAAGAAAGAAGCCTGTTTCTCTGAGCTTTTTGAAATGCTTATAAGCAGCTATGAGCCAGCTTCCATTAAAATTAATGGGAGTTGGATCAGGCCCTGTGTTATGAAGATTTATAGATTGAATATAAAGCCATCATTTTCATATAAAATAAAATATTATATATTTTTATATATTATATATATACATTGGGCTGTATTTTATGTCAGGTGTGATGTCATGACATAATCATCTTGTTCTGCCCTTAATGTATGAATATGTCTCTGAAGATGTGCAGAAATATCAATGTTTTCCTGTTAAATTGCATGGGTCTTCCAAATTTCCAATAGGAAATTCAGTCATATGGAAAATTCCTGTCAGTAGTGTCGGTGATGACCTCAATGGGAGATGCTGGTTTTAGGCAGGTCTATCTCCTGGGTTGAGAATGCAGGTCAGTCTTCTCAGTTGTCTGTTATTCCTGAAGCTGCTGCTTTCCTGTAAGAGTAAAGCCAAGTAAAAGAGGATAAAAGCAGTATGGAAGTTAATAAAGAAAATAAATCTGAGAGGAAAGACCCAAGTAAGGAGAGTACCCTAGTTCCTGGGCCTTCTGCCCTGATGGCACCTTTCCCCTCTAGGATTTTGCCCCACTTTTCCTCTCAAGCACTCAGAGTCCTTGCCTCTTTGCAGAGTAGCAACCTGGGTTAAGTACTAAATGCTCCTGGTGGCTACCAATCTTGAAACCAGTTTAGCTTCTCCCTGTCCCCCTCACTTTTCAAGTTAGGAAATATTCTTGGATATTTTAGCATCAATTTCTTTTCTGTGAGACTATGATGGGCTCAGAACGTATAGAGTTCAGGCTCCTGGAGGAGAACACCAAAGAAGCTGAGCGTCTTTTTAAAATACAACCTCAAACTGAATGTGTGTGTCTTGGGGCAAAACCAAAAGGGGCCAGTTAATATATATGAGGCTGAATGAAATGTATGCCAGTCTAGAGCAATGGGCAGTTTAAAAGAAGTTCAGTTTAGATTCGGGAACATAAGTGAGATTTGTAATTTTATAGTGAATTGAACCGTGCTTTTCATTAGCTGTTAATGAAAAATTAGGAGATCGTTATCTTACTCACTAATTTTATGAAGGTCCTTCTTCCATGTCTTGTTGGCAGGGCAGTTGTCAGGAGTCTGTGAGATTCATAAACCCTAGGGGAGGAATTTGGCCCAGAGAGGCACAGACTCTGAGCTCTTGAGTGGAGCAGGGAAAATGTGCAGGTTGGTGCCGCTTGCTTCCCTTTGCATGCCTGACCAGTCTACAGGTTATTAGTAGTGGAGGAATTGTCTCCTCTCTGCCCATTCCCTTTATGGCCATGTCCCATCCTGGGGATGTAAAGAATGATTAGGGACTGGCCCTTGTATAGAAGGGAGGTTTCTCGCAGCCTACACCTCGCCCCTTGTAAGGGCCAGAGACAATCTGGACCCTAGAAAGTAGCTGTTTTCAGAAGTGGTTGAACCTGAAATTTTGTATTCAAATCTTTTCACTGTCAAGCACTGCATTCTGAATGAAGCCACTTACTTTAATCATTCTCCTTTCCTCCCACCCTCCCCAAACTGTGCTACCTTTACCACAGGCTATTTTTTGGTCCTACAGGCTGCACAAGGAGCTCACTCTCTTCACACAGCCCACCTCTGACTATTGGTTGTCTCTTTCTCTTTTGGGGCTCTTAGTGAGTTGTTAGGTGACTCTGTCTAATCCCCATCTCCTTTTAGAGTCTTCCAAAGAGCAGGTTGCTTTTCAGCCACTTTTTTCAGCAGCAGTATAATTCTCCTCTGGTTCGTCCGCTGCCACTGCTTTGAAGATCATACTATCTCATTTGGGGCATGATGTGTCCCTGAATACACCACATGATTAAAGAGAAACCTACTATCCCCTGAAGAGCTCAAGAGGGTGGAAGAGACCAGATGGCTACCCCCAAAAAAGTCAGGAGGAGACAACTGGATTTTTCAGACTTCCAGGCTCTCATCTCCCAGAAGATGCCTAAAGATAAGGAAAGGGGCACTGAAACTTGTTGAGGGAGAGGTTGTGTAGAAGGAAGTAGGATCCTGAGTAGCCTTGATGAAGGTTGGGGTATTGTATTGTATTGTATCAGCCTAAATCTTCTCCCAAGTTGAAAGGAAAACTTGGAGATTTTCAAGTTCACACTGAAACTCACAACTAGACAATGCCCCTCACCAACTCAGCAGAGGAAGTGTGTGACCTGACCAGCAGTAATGGACCCCCAACTCCCAGAAAACGGGGAGAACTATAAGAGGGGATATCAAGGAAATGGAGACAATGGAGCTCTGCCCCTTCCTCATGCCTGAACAGCTAAAGAACGTATCTGAGGGATAGAGATGGGGCTTCTCTCCTTCCATTGGCCAAATGGGGGGAATAGGTGAACCAATTGGACCCCTGCTCACCCTTCCCAATTTAAGTCTTCTCCTGAAGCTTTTAGAAGCCATTTTACCTCACTTTATAGCTCCATGAGGGCTTCCATTGCTGGGACTCAGTTTGCCCCAATGCAATGCAGGGGCAATGCAGCTGCAGAAGCACCGAATAGAGGGGAGCCTGCACCCCAGAGAGAAGCGGGGCCCTTTGCTGGCTGCAGTGGTGAGTAGAGCAGTGAGGTGATACTCTCAACATGTGGGGGCAGTGCACTTAAGACAACAGAGGCTTTTTTTAGCAGACAATCAGGCTGATGGCCCATCCCAAAGAATCAGGCAGCACATCCTTCCCTATAGGTTTCTGCACAGAGGACATAGGTGCTGATGTTAGGGAGCCATATGTGAGAACTGATAGACCTCTTGAGGTCATTTTTAGGCTGTTAAAGTTTGGAAGAGAGAGTATGTGGATGTGTTCATCTTTTTGTGTTGGGAAAATCAGGTGAAATGTATGGATGGAAGAAGGAAGGCGAGAAACCCAGCTAGCCCAATGGCTAGGACATTAGAGAATTGGACTGCAGCCTTATGTATATGTGCAAATGTAATACACAAAAGGATCCAGATCGGAGTGTCTCCCTTCTCAAATTTTTAGTTGGGCTATTATGGGCACATACACGTAGAGGGACAGGACAGGGCATGGCTGAGATATGATGAGGTGTTTAGACTCAAGGAAGCAAAGGAGCCAAACTTGCCCCGGGTTCAGAAGGCTCAACATCCCTGGGTAGAATTCAAGACTCAGTGCCACCTGATCCTGCATGTTACACAGACAGTGGGCTACCTGTACCAAAACTATGGGCTTCAAAAGCAGGTATCAGGTCTAATATCTGTTTTGCATTTAAAAAAAGGAGTGTTTTTGTTCCTGTTGAAAATACAAGCATTGGTGTAAGAAATGTGACGGCCAACGTGATTCCCATATTTATTGTGTGGCTAGAAGAAAGGCCCAGTCTGGTGAAAAGCAAGGTGGTCATTCCTTGCCCAGCACTCCAATAAGAGCAGTGGAAGGAAGCAGCAGTGCTGGGATAAAGCTCATGTCCGGTTAAATTAGAGGTCTTAAGGACCTTGTTATGGGATTATCCTAACAAGACAGATGCAATTTATTTATGGAAAGGGTTTTTGGTAGGTTTTCAGATCCCAACCGGGACAACAGCTTCAGGTATGGGCAGAGAATTTGAAATTCATTAAAGGATTATAAGGAATAGTTTGTAAAAAGATTCAGGTGGAGGTAGCAGCCAAAAGAATAGCTGGGCTTTTTTACCAGTGCAGGACCTATAGCTATTCCCTCTGGGTGTGTTGCCTGAAAAAGCTAAAGGAGAATACAGGATTATCTACCATTTATCTAATTCTTGGGGAAGCACGATATGGATTGTGTTCAGTCTGGTGTTCTTTATTTGATGCAGCCATTGTTTAATAATGCGACCCAGGGGCACAATTAGCAAAATGTTACTTTTAGTCTGCATTTTGATTACTTCCTGTTCATCATTGGTTTCTTCCTGTTCAAGATTTTAACTTACTAGGTTTTGAGTTTTGAAGGATGTTACTGTTTTGACAAACCTATGCCAATGGGTTGTTCCTTGTCATGTTTAGCCTTTGAAAGGTTTGGAACAATGCTGGAATGGGCAGTCGTGTGGGAAACAAACTTGCATCAAGCCATTTACTATCTCAGGGACTTCCTGTTTGCAGGGCAGGTGACTACACCCACCTACTCGTTGCAGGAGAGGGCAGATGACTTGTGCTTCCCATTAACCTCACAAAAAGTGGAATTCCCAACAAAGAAGTTAATTGGACACAATGCAGAGTGTATCACCACGACCCAATGAAAAGTTAAATTGTGTCAGGATGTTGATAAGGAAATCAGAGTTCTAGGAAAGTTACGTTAAGACAGGTACAGGTTATCATGGGTCACTTAAACTTTGCATGTATGGTGCCAGTAGAAGGTAAAGCCTTTTATGCCCTCTTGGCAGCTACCATTTGTGGAGTAAAAAAGGCCTTTTTGTAAGGGATACCCAGGAAAAGGAGGAACATTTGGGGGTATGGGAAACATTTCTAGAACCGTGTAATGGGTCATCAATTTGGTGGTCTGATTGGATGCTAGGAACAGAGCTTCAGGCGCAATCTGTCACCTATGGAAGAATCGGTTTTGGGGTGTATTTCCAAGAGAATTGGCATGCACAGAGGTGGTCGTAGGAGTGGACAGGAGGGCATACCAAGAGAGATGACTTTTCTCAAGTGTTTTCTGAGATTGGTTCCAGCCACTGTCTGGAATGAGAAATTTAGAAATAAGTGAGTTCATTTCTGGTGCGACAACCCAGCAGTGGTGCACATTTTAATTGGCAGTTAATGAAGTTGCTACAGGTAATGTAGCTGGTAAGGGCATTTGTATTTCACTCCTTTTATTTTAGCGTACTTTTCTGGTGTTGATAATGGCATTGCTGATGCTTTATTTTGATATAAGGAGAGCAGATTCTAGGAGTTTGTGCCATTTGCCAGCCGAGACCCACAGGTGTTCTCTTCCTGTTTGTGGAATCATGGCTTCTGACTGCTTTAGGATTGGAGGAAAGCTCCATTGCCCCAAGGACCTTCAGGGTTTACAAGGCCAGTGTTGCTGACTTCATTGAATTTAGTTAAGGAAGGTCCCCAGCATGTTTGGCCCATCCCCTGGCATCAGGTGGTGAGATATGCAGTGTCTGTGGTGCACCATTGATTAGCTTCATCCGCAATATTTTTTTCATTTTGTTGGAGGCTGGCAGGATTTGCTGACCCAGATGGAGAATTCTTACTAAGAAAGTGCTTTGATGGATGGTCCAGAGATGATTGATGCAAAGAAGACAACAAGCAGGCTATAATCATATAGGTTTTGTTAGGATTCTTGAAAGCTTTACTTAGAGAATGCGGCAGTGGGATGGAAGCAGTTCCATTAAAGCAGCATTTGTGGCAGTCTTTTTTGGTGCTTTCAGAGTTAGTGAGCTGGTGCCATTTCTTCACAATAAAATGTGATGATCAGCTCAACTTCTCCTATACATTTCAGAAGCTGGAACGCTCAGCTTTACACATTTCATTGTCGTACTTAAAAGAAAATCTTAGCTCACAATTGGCCTAAATCAGTGGCAAGTCAGTAATTTTCCATGGTTTAATTTTCCTGCGAAGGACCACACTTCTGAAGTCTGGCACAACATTGATCAATGATAGCGTGCAATCTCAGAACTCAGTAGTGAACTTGTAGTGCAGCCAATCATATAGATAGTGTATGCAGTTTTCTGCTTCCTCATTGATTTATCTGAAATCAGTTCAGCATTAAAGCATTAAAAGAGGCGTGTATATTATGATCTAATATAATGACATACCATGGCAATTGTTCGGCATGAAGCAGAAGGCAGAGTGCTGTAAAGCACCAAAACATGCCATTGTTAGACCACAATACACACCTTATTATGATTATAAATGGGGAATTTCTAAAGAAAAAAATGCAAGATGAGAGGGGAAATTACAAATATTAAAAGAAATTACTTTTTAAAGGAGGAATTAGGCTGAATTTGAGGAAAATATTCTCGAATACTTTAGAAGTTTTAATCATAAACCATCAGTATTTTAAAGAGATACAGTTATAAAAATGAATAAATCATTCATTCTCTACATTGTACTTGAAAGTGATAATTTTAAAAAGTCTGGTAACATTTTAGTAAGGTCCTGATTCTTCTAACTTTATTCAGGTAGAGTTAAGACTGCTCTGCAAGAAATCCCACTGGGACTACTTCTGAGTAAGGGGACTAATCAATATAAGTACAGGAGACAGAATCAAACCCTATTTTACTAAACAGCTAAGGTCAGATTCTAATAGCATTACTCATGTTGAATAATACCTTACTCCAGTGGTTCCCAACCTTTTTGGCTTGAGGGCCACAGATATCATTTTTGCAATCCTAAAGGGCCACCGGTCTCTGCCAGCAGGCCTCTCCCCTCCCACAGCCAAATGGAAGGAGTTCTCCCATCTCCCTGGCTGCAGCAGGAAAACCACATATGTGCTGAAGCCCTGCTCCATCTGGGTCCCTAGGCAGTGGCTTCATTCTGTAACCAGGGGGATGGAAAATCCGTGGTCCCCTCCCTCTCACTCCAGCAGGGACCCCAGCACTTAGGGACCCAGGCGGAGCACTTTGCCGTGTTCCCTGCTACAGCCAGGAGGAGGGGAGCACTAATCTCCCATCCCCTTGGCTGCAATAAAGAGCCTGCACTGGTCTTTTAGCCCCATAGATACACGCACTGTGTCTGTCATCAGGCAGCAGCTTCCTTCTGCAGCCAGTGGGAGGGGAATCGCGGGCCACTTGAAAAGCTCCCACAGGACACTTTTTGCCCCTGGGCCACAGGTTGGGAACCACTGCCTTACTCAATTAATAGTCCCATTGAAGTCAATGGATTCATGGAATAAATCATAGAATTATAGAAATGAAGGGCTGGAAGGGACCTCAAATATCATCTAATCCATCCTGCTGCACAGAGGCATGATTAAGTATTCCCAGCCCAGCCCTGATGATGTTGTCTATCCTGTTCTGAAAAGCCTCTGTTACATGGAAATAATAGCATCAGCTTCTGACCCTGAACTGAAATGTTGTTTATATAGTTAATTTTCAAAGTTGATATGAAGATTGCCATGAAAGGCCAAAACTTTTGCCACATGTTAGTGGAAGGTCATTTGACGGACTTGTTGAGTGGTTTTAAATCTCAGTTTCAGTTTAGAACAAACAATTACCAGTATTCTCTTGGCATTTTCAAAGTGATTGAGGTTGAGAGGAGCCTGGTCAGAAAAGTCTGCTTTTAAATAGTTTCTCTCTGATTGGATTTAAGTTTTTGAGACTTTTGAGCCTGACCTAAATTTAAAAAGTATTTTTTCCTTTGAATGAGTAGGCTTTCCTGAGCATGTTGACTTTTCTCTCAGTATCAATTAGTTTTCAGCAGTCAATGGACACGATATACTCCATTTGAGCACCACTAGAAAAGGTGTATTGATTTTAGATATGTTGAGTTTTGGACAATAAGGAAGATCCAAACTATGTAGTTTAAATAATCACAAATCATTTAAGTGGTGCATAAAGCCTTGTATGAATGTCTTTCATGAGGATGAATTTCATCCTTTTATGCATTTAAAGGCTGGTTTGAGCTTTCAGTTGTAAGATTTGGATGTTTTCTTCAGAGCAATCACATATGAAAATTGGGGTCCGGGACCATGATTTTCAAAAGTGACTAGAAAGTGATCTTGGATGATTCAGTTTTTGAATGATCAACTACACACACTTTGAAGTGGCTAGATTTTTATTGCATAGGTATGCAGCAGTTGTCATGAGAATATCTAGAAATCTC
Organism: Emydura macquarii macquarii; assembly: GCF_026122565.2. NCBI lineage: Eukaryota > Metazoa > Chordata > Testudines > Chelidae > Emydura > Emydura macquarii. Next base: position 15,041,634 of record NW_027131614.1, on the reverse strand, counting down.
TGCATTATAGACATGAATCTCTAAAGTGTGTTAAAATGTTTTTATTTGTTTGGCTGGTTGGTTGACTTATTTTTTTTTTTTAAACTATCATTCTGAATCCATTAAGGAGGGGAGGAATCAAGAGTTATAGCAAACCAAGATTACAAATTTCCCAATTTTCAAATGTAGTTCCTAAAGTAGACATCCAAATCTTTCCATTGTCTTCATGAATGAAGAATATTATATTAAACGAAGAATATTATATTATCAATATTACATCTTTTCCAGATGGAAATCATCATGCATACGGATGAGTGTAATCTATACCTTGTTTTATGGATTCACTGTCCATGCAAAACAAATCAATGTGATGATCCTGAATGAGCTGGATTATAGAGCCATGTTTATAGATTCTATCCGTAGTTAAGGCTGTAAAAGCTATCCCATTTTAAGTAGTATTGAACCTTTTCTAACTTTGCCACACAAAACAAACATTTTTCTTTTGACTTGATTCTCAAGTTTAGGCTCAGGTCAGGTCTTTAATTTAGCCTTATTAAAAAGCATATTGTTTGCTTGTGCTCAGTTTACCAAGCAATCCAGATCATTCTGGATCAGTGACCTATCTTCTTCATTACTTATTAGTCCCCCATTTTTTGTATCATCAACTTTATCAATGATGAGTTTGTTTTCTTCCAGGTCACTAATAAAAATGTTAAGTAGCATAGGGCCAAGAACCTATCCCTGTAGGACTGCACTAGAAACACACACCTGTTCAATGATGATTCCCCATTTACAGTTACATCCTGAAACCTATCATTCAGCTAACTTTAAATCCATTTAATGTGTGCCATGTTAATTTTTTATCATTCTAGTTTTTTTAATCAAAATGTCATGTGATACCAAGTGAAATGCCTGACAGAAGTCTAAGTAGATTACATCAACATTATTACCTTTATCAACAAACTTGTAATCACATCCAAAAAACATATCAAGTTAGTTTGACAGAAGGTATTTTCTATATGTTGATTGGCGGTAATTATATTCTCCTCCTTTAATTCTTTATTAATTGAGTCCCATATCAGCTTCTTCATTATTTTTGTAGGGATCGATATCAGGCTGACAGGCCTATAATTAGTTGGGTCATCCCGTTTACCCTTTTGCACGTTATCTGGACCTGCTGATTTTAAAATGTCTAACTTTAGTAGCTGCTGTTTAATGTCTGCTGGAATACTAGTGAAATGGAAAGAGTGTTATCATATGATATTACTACATTATAATTTTTTCCCCAAATATAGAACAGAAATATTATTGAACACTTCTTCCTTTTCTCCATTATTATTGATAATTCTACCATTTCATTCTACTAATGGACCAAAACTATTATTAGGATTCTTTTTATTGCTAATATATGAAAAAAAACTCTCATTCTTAACTCTGCTGCCCATGGAGTTCTCCTTGTGTCCCTTTGCTTCCCTTATCAATTTTCTAGAATTCCTAGCCTCTGATTTGTATTCATTATTATGAACTTCCCCTTTTTTCCATTTGTTATTCATTATTATTCAACTTTTTTTATAACTGCCTTTACTTTCCCGATAGCCCAGCTCATTTTTTAAACTAATGTGGCCTTCTTTCTTGATTGTGGCTTTTGGGGCATCTACTAAAGTGTTTTTAAATTCCCAATTATCATTCACATTTTTCTGATTAAATTCTTCCTCCCAGCTGATTTTGCTTATCATTGTTTTCAGCTTTGTGAAATTGGCCCTTATAAAGCACCAAATATATATATTACTGGTCTGCTCTTTATTCTCTTTGTGCATTATAAATGTGGTCAAATCATGATCACTTGCATATAAGTTACCATTAATTTTTAGTTCCATGATCAGTCCTTATTAATCTCTCAAGACAAGGCCTAATATAGAATTCTCCCATGTGCAACACAGAACTTTTTTGAGTTAGGAAATTGTCATCTATAATACTTAGAAATTGTAAGGATGTTTTAATAATGGCAGCATGAGATTTCCAGCTGATGTCACTCAAACTGAAGTCCTCCCTGATCACACAGCTTTTTTCCTGCTGCTTGGTTTCTAATCAGTGTGAATTGCACTGGTGCAAATCTTGTTGCACTGATGTAAACTATGTGTATGCTGGGGCAGGGGACGGTCGCACAAGTACAATGGCTTTGGAGGCTAAAATCCTATTGTAGACAAGACCTGAGAGACAAGGAAAGGTGGAAAAGCAGATGTCCTGAAAAGGATAGAGCAGTGGAGTGAAAGTGACTTTAGAAGTGAAGGAAAAGGGAACTAGACTGAAGAGAATGAAACTATTATCTGAAATAGACTTGGGTGAAAATATTGAATAAAGGAATTGGGGTTATACTTTGCTGCTGGTACCTATGGTACTGTGCAGCAGCTGAAGCCTCCAGGAGGAATTCTACCTTTCTCAGACCAGCAAATCTACTAAGCCACAGTTCCTCCTTGGGGTCTCCCAGGCAAAGTGCTCCATATGTATGTATTCTCACACTCATCATCATGATATGTGAGTGTTCTCCTCTCTGCACCCAGCCAGCTATTTTGGCCACAGTGGAAATTGACAGAAGCCTGGCCCCACCCATGTTCTGGCAGCTAGCATCTTCTGGTGTGGTAGGAAGGGGCAATCACATTGTGCTAGGCCCAAGCACAGGGATGCAAAGGGTAGGAGAAAGAGGTTCATTGTGCCCTCTCCTCCATCTGCATACCAATTCCCTTAGGGCCAATCCCTAATTGATCAGGACTAATGTTATAACTGATCCACAAGAAAATAATGGATGTTAATATCAACAAGAAAGACACTCTAAGATTTTTGCATTTCAATAAGATGTATAGAATTAAAAATCTGGAAATGACTTTAAAAAAACTGAAGATTTACTTAAACTATATTAAAAATGCAAGATATGTTTAGAGAAGGAATCACTGAGAAGATTTATAGATATATAATTTCTTTCAACAAAGTCTTCAATTTAAAATTCAATGAGTCAGTCTTTGCTGTCCGGAACTCATTGAATTTAAATGAGAATTTGGTCTTAATAAAAAAATTAGTACCATAACCAACCACAAAATGAACATTAACTGAACTCTCCATCACAGAATGCCTCTTCCAAAAGGACTTATCTGCATATGTGTATCCCTGTGGTTGTACAATAGATAGCTTTCTCAAAATTGTGCCAATCAAAATTCAGCACATCAAAAATTCAGCGGCATGCAACCTCTGTGAAATTTAATCCTGGTGCTGCAATCGTAATGCCCATAAAGAAGCCAAAAGGCTTTTGGCTAAGTTTTTTGTTTGGTTTGGTTGGGACTTTGATTTTGTTTGTTTGGTTGTTTTTTTGGATCAAGTACAAAAACTGCTTTAAATTTCTTCAGTGGATATGACAGCTTTAAAATTCTGAGAAAAAGTAGTGTTTTTCCATCATGAAATGGGAATCTACTTAATTCATTTTTAATTGTTGATTCTTTTGGGTTCATGTGGGATAGATATCTAAAAATAAACGTATGGACCCGTATTTATCCTCACCAAAGGGTTCAGAGTGGCTGGTGTTCCACTCTCACTCCTATATACACACAGATACATGCTCCTTTAATATCTATCTACCCCACAAAAGTGGCACATTGTAATGGTGGGTAGAAAATACAACACATTCCACTTTTAATCTTGAGTTTCAGATTTTGGTTTTTTAATATCTCCGTGAATGTTGTGACCATTTAAGGTCCTGGGTTGGTAGCCCTGGAAACTGAAGCCACAGAACAGCCATGGCATGGGCAGCGAAAGTGAAAGCTTCCACACACCTTGCTCGAGTACCTCAGCCCTAATGTGGATTGAGCATCCATGGGGTAAGTGGTTAGTTCAGTTTCCATACTGACACTACCAATGGAGATGCTGATTGTGTGAAATGAAATGTTGACATGAACTGGAATGAAACCACTAACTTATTTCACATAGGCCACATAACAACCATGAAATGGTGACATGTTACTGGTTACTTTTGCCATCTAGACCTTCAAATATTTGTTTACTTTATACAGAAATTGAATCCATAGTTAAATGCCCTTGCTATTTCATATGGGTCTCTTTAAGATTTCTGCTCACTATTTCCAAAGCTGAAGATATCAGCAGTTGGGTTGGATGTACATGCCTATAATAAGAAAACTATGCAACCTTCCTATGGAGGTGACATACAAAGGGTTTGTACACTATCAAAATAAAATGAAGTATTATACAGGACCAAGTTTCTCTTCCTACAATCCCTTCTCTCCCCTACAATCAAGGGGCGTGCCATATGACAAGGGATTGCAAGAACAGTGTATCTTTCCAAATCTGATCATTGCGTATGATTGGAGACTTAGAATGATCAATTTGTGGGCCTGCAGGACATTATAGCAGTATATAAAATAAAGAATGGTATAGACAAGATAGATTTCGAACATCTGTTCTGATGTAACAACAGAAGAACAAGGGGACAGTCAATAACATTAAAATATGGGAAAATTAAAACCGATAAAAGTAAATATTCTTTCGCACAACATGCAATTAAACTGTGGAACACATTGCCACAGGAAGTCTTGGAGGCCAATAACTTAGCAAGATGCAAAAAGGGATTGGATATTTATATGCATATCAAGAATATCCAAAGTTGTCATAATTAATTATAAAAATTTAATGTAAAGGATATTAAACCACATCTGTCCGGGCTCAAGCCAATCTCTGCTTCTTATAGATCAGAATGAGTTCTAATATAATTACCCCACATGTGCCTGTTGCAGTTTTCTCACACCTTTCTGAAGCATCTAGTTATGACCACTACTGGGGACAGGATACTGGACTAGAGGGACCTAGATTTGATCCAGTTGGACGATTCCTATATTCCTAAAACATTCGCATGCTTTATTTTTTATACAACCACACTTTAACCTATGGGTTTAGTGGCAATTAGTGAATTTTCAAATGAACAGAAAATAGGCTCAATTATAGAAAATAGCACAATATGATATTTATGAAGTGCCAATTTTGTATAATTAGAGAAAAATCAGTAATTATCTGTGGATCTATTCATTAATATTTGAATGTTGGTAAATAGAAATGTCATTTATTCATTAAAATTCAAGAAAACAAAAGAATAGCTGATGATTATTGTGCATTTGATTCTGGCCCTATGTATCTTGTAACAAGGTGGTTAAGATAATGGCACTAGTAGCGCTCATCTGAATATAGGTCGTCGTCTTTGATGTGTCAGATAATATTCTGCTGCAGTATGAAATAAATAATAATGCCAACAACCACAGTAAGAAAAAAAATGATAGCATGAGAATTAATCGCTTAATAACTGTAACTATTAGTATAAGGCAAAAGTGATCCCATTAAGTTATATAAAGGTCACAGGCCTCTTGGTTTATTTACTACCATGAAAAGAGCCATTTATCACCACCTGATTATCACCACCGTTCAACCTAATTTTAGTTATGTGATAAGTATATGAGTGAAAGTATTCCAAACAGACCATCAAGCTTGAGTTGATCACAGCGCCATTGAGAAAATGTGTAAATGCCTTTTAAATCTCATTCCCAATAACTGCTCTGAACTGTGATCATGAGACAAAATGTTTCTGAATATTTGAACCAAACTATAAGACTTTATTGTCTTTAGTAATTTCAAAAGTAAAGCTGACTCATGGTTCTTATTGAAGATCTATAATTACATGATGAAGGCTATCGACTTCACAAATATATTTCGGGTACCCATAGTTCACAATTAGCGCGAGACCCTACTGGTGACAGGGCTCAAAGCACTTGACTACAGATCCAATAGACAGTAGTTTGGAGACAGCAGAAACTTATTGCAGCTGATTTGGGAGTGTTTTATTGCTCTGATCTTGGAAAGTCGTGACTACAACTATTCACAATTGTGCCTTTACTGCAGATAGACCATTCCATGTCCGCTACAAGATACTGAGCTCTGTGGCCACCATCCAGCAAATCACATAAACACATGCTTCACTTTAAGTATGTGAGTATTAGTGATCCTATTGACTTCAACAGCATTTCACCCATGCTTAAGTGTTTTTCTGAATAGGGACAAGCAGGGCTAGATTTACTCCTTATGCGCCCCTAGGCACAGCATCTTCAGCACTTCCCCTGCCTACAGCAGACTTTCATATTTTCCATACAGAGGGGCAATGAGGGAGGTGGGGAGAGAGAAGGGCTGGGGTGACTGGCTCGGCCAGCTTCAGGAGGGGGGAATATGCTCACCCTGAGCTCTGGTTTCTGGCCTGGCCAGGGGATGGGGCCTAAAGAGGAGGAGCAGGGCAGTGGGGCCAGAATTTTGGCGCTTGTGCAGGGCCCCCAAATTGGCTGGGGCTCCTGAGCACGGGACCTGTTGGCCCGTGCAGTAATCCACCACTGTTTAGGTGCTCCTAGAATGCCAGCGCCCCTAGGCGCATGCCTACTATGTCTAATTGAAAATCCGGCCCTGGAGATGAGCACTCAGTACCCTACATGATTAGGAGCAAGTCCTGGATGGGGGCAGAATTCACTGAACCTTTTCCTACTAGATTTTTATGGAGACTACTTTGAAGGAATCACTATGATTTCTTATAAGATTTCAATTAATGTGGTTTTCCTAGTTAGAGTTTGGATACATCCTAAATTTTTATCAGACTTTTATCAGACTATTATGTTTATTTAGAATTAAATAGAAAATTATTTCATTTTCTGGTAACTACTTAGTTGCATACTCACCGCAGATGGAGTTTTTGCAGATAACTAAAGTAAACTTTGCGTAGTCTGTTTAAGGATCTTATGGAAGTGTTGTTCATGACTCCATAGTTGAAGTTGGATTCCATTTTGCACTTAAAACAAGGATCCAACCGTTTTATATGTATGAAGCCTATAGTGTATCCCCAAAATAACAGCAATTACTATCTGAGCATAGAATGAAGATTCTGAGAATTTACAAGTAAATTCAATAAGTGTAGAAGTCAAAATTAATTAAACACTGGGTCTTTTAAGAAACTGGGCATCTTTGTCAGTCTTTTCTTTGTCTCGAATGATCTTAATGGAATAATGCAGACTCTCTATATTTTCCATATAGTTCAAATTAATTAAAATCTTCTTCACAGGCTTTATTTGGTTGTAGTTTATATAGTTTATAGTTTATTAGGTTGTAGTTTATATAGTTATTAATGTTTTTGTATCAAATTGTTATGATTATATAGGCTACTGACAGGTTGAGGTAACTCTTAAGTGAGTCCACTGTGATATCAAAAGTGACTCAAAGAATACCACTCATCCTCTGCAGCTAATTTTTATTAGTTACAAAGACTTAATGGTATGAGGGAGACTGGACACATGTTCAGAGTTCTCACTGGTAGATTAACTGATGCAGCTGCCACTGCTCTTTAGAGATTTTGTTGCTGTGTACAAAGTGGGCATCAAGGCTTGAAATGTTCCTTATGGCACTGCTACCTCAGCAGCACTGCCAGCAGAACTGAGGCAGGAGTACAGAGACCTTGGGACGTGGGGATTAGAATCTCCCTAGTCCCCCTTTACATAGCACCAGTCTCATTAATGTAACCCTCTAAAACAAATAAGTCAATTGCAAATGAAGGGCCAGATTCAATGGTACACTGCAGCTGCTTTGTGCTGTTGTAGTAATGCAAAGCAGCTGTACGCTCAGCTTAGCTGGCTGTTTGCGTTACTTTGGTGTATCTGTGAATCTGCACTTAAGGTAAATTTTAAAAAAATTAATATTGTTAATACATGTCTTCTGATCACTAGATTTATCATATAGCCATGTTTTCTTTGGGTTTCCTGTTTAGTGTTTGTGCATAAAATTTTTAAATAATTTTAAAAACTAAGGAAATTCCCAGACAAAAAATTACAGTAATGTGGAGCTAAGGTTGAGGGCTAGGGTTAATTTAAGGACAAAAAATGTTACAAGGATATTGTATTTTGCCCCAAATCAATTATTATAACCATAAGAAATTAAAGGTTAAAAGAAATCTAAATATATTAACCTAACAAATGGCTTGTTAAGATACAAAACTTTTCCCTAATGAGGGTGAAAAATATGGGGAAAAAAATTGAATGTGTCATTTCAAATCAGTTAATCTAATCAGGTATTACAAACATCAAAAAGCCTTAACCATACTCATGTAGTTATTGCATAGTGTCACTAATAAGGAACAAGTATAAGTGCTCAGATACTATGGTAATGAAGGCCAAAATATGTAACTGGATAGATAGAATATGCTTTGAAAGATACTGCTGGTATTTTGACATTTTGGCTTATCAGTCTTGCAGTATTTGGATTTTAATACAGGCTAACAGAACAATCATACAAGGTGGCATGTACCTTAATATAAAGCAGCCTTAGGGGATTTATATGGAGAACATCCATTAAGCATCTACATACCTCACCAACATCCTACTTTAAATTTGTGTTATGTGATTAAAAATGTATTATTAAATACAGATATATATGAGGAAATAAACATATCTGAAATAGTTACATTATGTTTGAAGACAGAGAGAGAGAATATCCATAGAGGTATTACTCTATTCTTGCTGCTGGTTAGCACTAATGTCAGTTTGACAGAGTGATATTCCTACGCTAATCTCATTTTTAAACCCAAAAACAAACAAAAAAAACCCTTTTGTGAATAAATATATATTGTAGTAATAAATTAATATTTAGGATTCGTGCTTTAAAATCTTTCCTGTAGGAACAAAAACTAAAAACAGCCAATGTCTATAATGCAACTCTGAAGGGAAAAACGCTCCACTCTCACTTCGCTGTAGTTGGTATTGAGCATCACAATGCACGTGCAATTGGGTCTTACTTTTATACTTCAAGGGTTCCATACTATTTCTATTTGAACCCATTTTTTGATATGGCTCAGCTCAGCAGTACTAGCTGCCTCTTGTTATGCAGTTGAAAAACTGTGGCCATTAAAAAGAGGATACGGTGTGATTTTGTTTTGCAGCACTGTATGGAAAATCAGTTGCTGTTCATAACAGCTCTGTGGTTGGTTGATTTATAACAGGAGGGTGACTTCGAATTGACAAGCAGGCAGTTCATGAAAAAGAATATTGTATCTTTAAGGCTTTCTGACTGATTGTGTTTAACTGCACTACTCAGCAGGCAGTAATTAGGCTGTAGCTTTGCTGAGAGACTTAAAGCAGGGACTGCGTTGCTCTGTGCACTTGATTTTTTTTTTTTTTTTTAAAGCACAACAATTTCTGAATTTGAACAAATGGGATTTTTACTGTTTTTTAACCAGTATGGGAGCAAACAGAAAGCAGACCCCTAGAGGCTCCTAAAGTTATCTTCCCATGCAGATAGTCTCTAGGGAATTATGGCTGCTTGCAAAAGGAAGCAATGAGAACCATTATAGACGCACATGACACTATTGCTGAAGGTCAGAGTAGTACTGGAATAAAAGAGAGGCTGCTGATACAAAGTGACATGGCTGCCCTGTCTTTTGGCCCAGTTCACAATCGTGATTCGAATGTAGCTCAAATACATTGTTAATGTGATTAATAAATAAAAGTGCAAATAATTATGAGGGGAGTGAACTGGTGCTTACCCACACTGCTGCGGGGCGAAAGAGAATGGGAATCTCAGTTAAAGAAAACAAACAGGATATGCAGTTAGAACTGCAGCCTGAGGAAACGTTTGAGTTGGAAATACTGCTGCAGTTTTATGAAGTGGACACTGCAGTGAACAATTGCAAACAATGTCACATTGCATGTGAGAACGACTTGTCAACCTTTTCCTGCAGAGCCTGGCGATAGTGTAACGTAATGTGGAGGGGAAATATCACAAGCTTTATAATTCAGTCTCCATATAAACAGCACAGAATCCTCACCACTAAATTCGTTTGGCAACATTGTTCTCCACTCAGACCTCCAGCTTTTGTTCTTGTTGTTTTGGTATTTGTGCTCTGAGATATCATCAAATAATACCAGTTAGGCTTTTGTAACACTTGAGATTTTATTACATAGTTGCTCTCTGAAATATAAATTAGATATATCCTCTCCTTCTCTACTAGTTTTGCTTTAAAAAATTATACTTCTTGGTTTTTTAGCCCTATTATAGATAGAGAAGAAATTATTCTCTTGGTGGTATTAGCCTCTACTGTGTTTAGCTACAGATACTAGATTATGCCAGTGGATCATATTTCAAGTTGGAAGAATAAAGGAGTACTATGTATATTTACTCCAGATTGCAAGATTTTTGTGCAGGGTCCAACAAAACTGTTTTGATGAATATGACTCATTCTGAATAACATTGCTTCTAATAATCCAGATAATAGTGCTGCTAACTTTGAGGTAAACTCATGTTTCTTTTAGAAATTAGTCTCCTTCACCCAACTCTGCTGTTAGATCAACCTTTTAGTTTATCTCCTCAGTTCATGTTAACAAGAAAGTAAACTAGCGTGTAAATTGGCAGGAGCAGTGCATTGTCCTGAGGTCTGTAGTTTTTAAAAAGGTTTGATCTAAGTACATTATGAAAGTTTATAAAAATTCTCTCACTGAATGATAAGAGCAAAAATTACTTTCCAAATACAGCTGGACTTGCAACAGCTAGATGGATTCAATGCCAGTGCCTAAGATTCACCTTTCTATATTTCCTGTTATTTTCAAGGTTGATTCATTTTGTTGTAGTTGATAAATACTCTTTGGAATCAGGGTATACAGAAGATCACAGATTAAATTGCAAAAGTATTTTTTCCAAATGACAATGAACCTAATTCACTGTCAGCTAATGGCAGGTGTCTCCTTCCCCCCTCCCCCCCCCAGTGCTTCAAAACAGTGGCTGTACAGGACACCATTCATAGAGGCTTAGTGCAGGAAGGAAAATGATTACATGAAGCTGAATAATATGAATAATTCATGACATCACATTTTGTAATCCTGGTGTTAAGCATAAAACCAGTGGTTTATTTTTCAACAAAATGTTTTTGTATCATTTCAGAGAGCACATAATGCAAAACAATAACTGCATACATAATGGGAAAAGTGTACTGGCAAATAGGACGCCTTATAGTGCTTTCAGTGTCATCTGGGGTATCACATTAAGCATGCTTTAAGGCAATGCCTGTGGGTGCCCATCACACTTTGGAATCTTCTGGGGTCAGTGGAATGGCTGACTTTTAATTTATTTTTTAAATATTGCCCCAGATCTTTACTTCTTGATAAAAATACATATTTCCCTATCCCATAACCCCTGTTTCTTTCCAGAGTTATTCTACTGAGAATAAACACAAAGTGATTAAGCACTCTTTATTTTTCCATTACATACAATATATATATAAATACAATATATATATAAAACTGAGAACAGTGATAGTGCATTGAGTGAATGCTTGCATAAAGTGTTATTCATTCTTAAAAAAATGTATGGACGTTTTAACAAAACTTTACATTTTTTCTTTCCTGCCCTGAAATGTTTGTTATGTAGAATAGTGGGACAGAAGAAATTGTAAATGAAATACAATCCAGTGTTGTTTGAAGCTTGACGCTATCATCTGACGAAGCATCTTTCTTTCTGGAAATGACCCTACATGAGAGAAAGGTTGTTTTATGTCCTCAGTGTAAAAATTTCCAGGTCACAGTTACTGTAACAATGCTCTTACATGGGGCTAATATTTACTCCATCATCCATGCTGAAATAATTGTGTACCTGGGCCATCTGTGTCTGCCTTTTCCAGCACCTTCCTGTGGACAGCTCCAGGGCACTCACTTGAGGTTGGAATGGACTCCTACTGGGTTGTCCACATATTTGTCTTATAGGAAAAACAATCTGTCAATGGATTTCAAAGCTGTTTAACAAAACATCCACTGCTTCTAAATATAACAGCACCAAATATAATACATTTGTAAACTCCAAACAAATGTATCTATATAATTCAGCAAACATGTCAATTAGTACAGTTATAACTACTAGAATGGCATTTTAATCCATTTTATTATTTACAATTAAAAAATGATTATTAATTATAGTAGTCAGTCATCTTCAAACTGGATTAAGAATCTGGAAGGCCATGAGAGTGATATGTGGGTATTTGTTTCACATTTAGACATGTTATAGCCATTTTTGTCTTGTTTATATTTCTGAAAACGTAGCAGAATGAATTTGTAGAATTCAGGGTTTTTAAAAATGATTTTAGTGTATTACTATATAAAACAGGTATTTTTAATTTAGTCTTTTATTTAAAGAAATGTTTTCACCCAATATACTAAACTAAGAACATTATAAACGTATTCAGGGCAAAATGTAATAGATTTAGAGTTTAATTATAATATTCTGTTAAGAATTTTTAATGGAAAACCTGATGACCCAATTATAGAATGAAAGTAGAAAATCAGAACACAGTATCTGGATTTGAATATAAAAATGCTGAGATGCATAATACATAGGAGTTTGAGATCTATTCTGCTTCTTGTCAAGAAGGTATAAAATTATCAAGAATTAACAGAGAGCACAGACATCAGACCCTGAAAAAGAACTGATCATTCTGTGGAAGAATATAAATTATATTTAAAATCAGAATAATAGTACCATAGAATTTATTCCTAAACAGCTTCTCAGTGCAATGCCAAAGAAGTGATTTTCTTTTTCTCCTGTGCTGTCATCCCATAATTCTCTATAACATCATTGCTTATAGTATCACAGGTGTTAGCTTCTGTCCAAGACACTCCTGCCACTACGGACAATCGATTGTGGAATCTGCTGGTTTGGGGAGAGATTTTTGAAGGCATAAAGGCAATCAGTCACTTGACTGGAAAGCCAATGGGAGCTGAGTGCTTAACTGCTCTTTGTGCCTTTGAAACCCCCCCCTTACAGCATAGATCCTTCTAATACCTATTCTCTCCCTCCCTTTCTAAAAGAATAGCTGCATAATAAAGACTCTTTGCACAGAATGACAAAAGAAGACAGAGTAAGAACTTTTAATCAAAATGTACCGGTCCCACGACAGGATAGTGATCCACTACTATATGGTACTGAGACAAAATATTAGTCTTCCTTCAAGAAATGATACTTTGGGTTCTTCTTAAAGGTGGAAAGGAGTGATTGAGTGTGGCTCTGGTGATGTCCTGATTTGGGGAAAGAGGTTATCAAGCAGAGTTCTTAATAAATTACCCTTCACTTAATGAAAACATGCAGATGTGCTAGTGCTAAAGATAGCAGACACATTAACAGCATGACATGTACCAGTTTTTTGTAGGTGGTCCTAAGCTCCCAGGTTCAGAAAGGCATCATCTTAGATCTTGGGTCTTTCAGTAAAAAGGGCTTCATCTACCTGAGTTGGTCCCAAATTGTGCGCATGGGAGGTGATGGCTCAGTCCCGTGTTGGCTCTGTGGCACCAACCATTCTTTGGCAATCCTTCCTTGTTAGTAGGTCTGCTGTTGATCAAAGCCAGCACCTATAGAGGATTAGCTGTTGGGTGAAGGGTGTTGCCAAGTACAAACGGGCTATGACAGGCCTTTTAGTTCACAATGTGCAGATGTAGTTTCAGCCTCCTTTCTGGACTTAAATCCACCGGGGCTCGGCCAGCCCTTCACTACTCCAAGTGACACTCATTTGTATCCGACCTCACAGCTTTGCTTGTTCTTATAGTTTTTCACAGAGATGTGACAGGGGATTAAGCACCACTCTCAAACTGGATTATGAGCCAGAGCGTCATGCACTGGGCAAGCAAACACACCTTAGCTCAGGAGCCCATTCAATAGAGAGCCAGAGAATGGAGCATGACATTACTTATGACTGCCCTGGAATCCTTTGTCCAGGTGTCTCCAACATGGTAGCCAATGTTTTCAACCTGGAAATTCTACCATGGATTAAAAATTCATTACAGGCTTTGCTGATGGAGTATGTTAGCTAAGCTCAAGGTGGTTGGTTGGTCATGCGAAGCAGGCGTGAGTCCAGCTACTGTGCTGAAGAGGGTTGGATTTGCAGGGATTCCTATGGTTTATGTTGTTATACCTAGCTCTATTGACCCTCCAAGATTCAGAGTTCCTTCTGGGTCGTGTTGAGTACCCTCACCTCCTGAGTCAATTGGGAATTGCGGGCTGTCAGCACTCTTCAGAAGCTTCTCCGTTTCTTGTAAGATCAGGTTCCCGGGGACAGAATGCTGGTGGAACAAAGGTGGAGCCTTACTTCTATCTTCTATTGCCAGACCCAGTAAAGGGTGGGATCAGAATAGATAAGACTTCTGACTCCCAAAGAAGGTATCAGCACAACTGAACTATTGGCCCCTGAGCTACAGACTTGGGAACTTCAATTCTCTGATCTTAATCCCAAGTAAAGGTGTATATGGAGTGTTTCAAAAAGACAAAATAAATCCCAAATAAAATATTCAAATCTAACAGGTTCAGCCAGTCCCTAAGGCTCATTTTGAATAAAGCCTCAGTGTAGCCTAGACGGAACTCTATTTCCAAAGCTGCAAGTAACATAGGCAGCCCAGTGTGACCCTCAATCACAGTAGGATTTAAAATTACAGACTAAAAAAATATTTCAGAGTTACTGATCCAGGCATTTATTGAGTTTCCTACTAAGGAGCTTTGTTAGTATGTTCAGGAAAAAGGTACTTAGAAACCTAAAAATAACTATAGAACATTAGTTCTATATTTAGTTCTTGCTCTTTCACTTTGCTGGCTGGGTGCGCACAGGCACACACACACTTAAATACATATAACCCTGCAACCAATTAAGGCTGATGAGGTACTTATAACCCTCCCCCCCTCAACCCAAATAAGTTATTTCAGTAAGTCGAGCAATGGAGAAGTATCCTGTGGCAAAATAAGCATAGTTAAGTGGAAAACATAATCAATAATTAATCAGCTGAGTAAGATCATACATTTTTAATACATGTTTAGAAGAATCTAAGCATAATGCGCGACATTTGTTGCATACCAAAGAATTTGCAAAGATATGAAATGCACAGCATATTGTGTGCTAACTTTGAATAGTTCAACAGGTGAGATTGATGAAACATCATTGATCTTTTATTGCCTGTCCTGCAAGGTGTGGTGTGCCTACCCTGAAAGATGTGGAGCCCCATTGACTTGGATATTGAGGGTAATCGGGAGAAGAGCTTGGCACCTTTCAGCATCAGAATCATACTCACTGTTTCCAGACAAAGGATGGGTGTGTGAAAAGTTTTTATTTGCTTTACACATAGTGTGGAAAAGTGGCTCTTTATTTACTGCTGCCTTTAACGGACTGCAGCGTTGACCAACAGATTATAATAAGATTGAAAATTTTCTAGTTTCACAACAACTCAAAATTTCTTCAGAAAACAGATATTCTCCAAAAAATTAGTTGAGTCAAAAACCCAATTTTCTGTTGACAGAAAACTTTGAAGTGCTTGAAGTGCCTTGTGAAATCAGGGCCACAATTCATAAAAGAAGAAGAATGTAGTGTTATGCAAATCACCACAGAGTAATGCTATGTTGAGAAATGTAAATATCATGCAAACTGATTTTTAAAGGAAATTGTTGGGCTCTGTGCATGGCTCTGCCTCAAATTTACATACCCATGAGCGAGTCTCTTACCCTCCCTGTGCCTTATTGCCCTCATTTTACACAGACTGAGAAACGAATATCAATCCTGTAGAGGTGTTGTGAGACTTAGTTAATTGCTTATCAAGCAATTAGATCCTCCAATGGAAAGTGGTTCTGAAGTGCACAATGTCACTTTTGCTTTCAAAGCTAAAGATTGTTCACAACCTTTGCTGAGATGATCATATGACTCAAAGTCCCTACTCCTACTTACTGCCTAATACGCCGCTACCAGTATGTTTTGGAACGCAGCCCAAAGAACTGTTAGAAGCATAAGATTCTGGATACTAGAGAGAGATTTGTTCCCCTTCTTCCTGGGATAGTATACCTTGAATTTTGTCAAGCTGATTTGCTTGGCGCTTGCATAGAGGACAGTATGAATCGGTATGAACTGCCCCTTCATCTTGAAACTACCTGCTGGTCATTCCATGGAGCAGCCTTAATGATGACTCAAAGAGAGACAACATGTCCAGAGTTTAGGCAGGATCAATAGTGCTGTGGTAATAGTCACAGTAAAAGGGAGAAGAGTCAAATGGGGAGAGGGCAACATGGACAGATACAAAAGAGATGATTCCAACTAAAGGGGGATAATAATCCATTGTGGAATGGAATGCCTATAGGGTATGCCAAAACAAGACTGAACCTTCCAGGAAAAAAGGACCTTGGATGTTTTTACTTAAACCATTACATTGCCACTCTCCAGGCTGCTATAATTAATAGTTTTACAGTATTTCCATTATAATCCCTCTTTCTCTCACTGAACTTCAGGCTGAGAGAGGGTGAGCACCAAGGAAATAGTGAATATAAAGTGACTAAAATAAGTGAAGTTTCCAGAACTGGTAATAGAATGGAAGAGGTTTTTTTCTTTTTTTAACAGGAAGAAACACAGAAGCATCAAGACTAGTGAATATTGTAAACAAAACCTGACAGGCTCATTTACTTAGAGCCAACAGTATATTTTAAAAACACTGAGTGGGACTGAATTCTGAGGATGCACTACGATGCCATGGTGATGGACATCTTTATAACAACCTAAATAGCTAGCAAAGGAATCAAGAGAGTAAAGAGCAGCATGATTGATCAGTGAGAGATTGAACAGTGTGGAAGAATGCCTGGAAGAAAGATATAAGAGAGAAAGAGCACAACTTGGAGGAGTCAGAGGAATAGACTGAGTAGAAACAAAGGCAGAAAGAGATCTGGGTTCATAGAGAAAGAAGTCCACAGTGGAAAATACAAGGCTTAGAAAGAAGCAGTTAGCCTTGGGCCATCAAAGAACATCTGGAACTGAGTGAAAGAGATGCCTGAATAAGAGGGTGTACATGGGGTAAAGGGAAAAAAGCTGGATAGTATCTATACATGGGGGTCAGTGTGTTAGCTGGAAATGGTCCCAAGAAACAAGAGACCCTGATATTTGAAGATGTTGGGCATGGTGACTCAGTCAAGAGCTGACAACTGTTTCTATTGATGAGGTACAGTCCAATTTGTTTGTTTGTTACCAAAATTGTTACAAGGTTTCCTCTCTGTCCCTTAAAAAAGTGTGTTTCAATTAGATTAAAGACACATTCCTATTTGCCTTCACCTCAGATGTCTGTGCCTTAACCTTATTTCAGCGCAATTAGCTGCTCCCCTCAGTTCTAATCTCTCCCTCAGTGCTGTTCCTTGTCTTGTAGGCATGTGCTTTCCTGGATAACCTTTGCATAAGTGCAATAAGCAGACTCAATATTCTTGTCAAGCCATCTACAAAATGCTTATTCACATTTTCATATTTTTTGTTTTCTCTCAGGCTTCGGGGCTCAGGTGAAATTCACTCCTGTGCACAAGGACCATGCATCACTTTAGTTTCACATACATCCTCACAGGTTTTGTGCTGGCTTGCTGCAAAAGGGGGAATTTCACCCTCCGTACCTTTCAGTAGCTCTAAAATCTCTCTCTAGTGTGCACAGTGAAGTAAATGAATTTCAGACACATAACATCATCATGCCCCTCGTCATCAATTCTTGAACCTGACTGTAGACCAGTAGCTTCTTGTCAATACAGTAGGCTATAAGAGTGATGAATTTAAATCTCCCAATCTTTTCTTCTTTGTTTGGTTCCAGCAATATGAGTGGGACCTTCAACTCTCATTTTACCTCTTCTATCCACTGAGTATAAATATCAAAGCAAATTCATTGACAAAGATGCACTTTCTTACCCTACCTCAAACGCTGAATCAGCATTGGTACAAGCTCTATACTTTCCCTAGTAAGTACCTACTGGATGACTTTGTTCTAAGTAAGCAGCTATGTATTTTTTAGTGTAGATAAGCAGACCACTATGTAAACACTACTGTTTCTGTAACTAATATATTGAGAAATTCCCAGTGTTAGTTGGCTGTCAAACTCTTATTTCTACCTGTGTATTTTTAGCTGAATCTCTTATTGCCCTTGGTTACTGTAATATAAATTTCAAAAGGATCTCAAAGTTGTTCAAAAATTGTCAGAACTGATGAAACAGTTTGCAAAGGAACTGACACTGCAGTTCTGTATCCAATAACGCTGTAGGGGATTGATAATGGGGAAATGCTTGTATTCTGGGACTCGAGGTCAACCCAGCAATCTCCTGGAGAAAGTAAAAATGAGTAATCATTTGATCAATGCATACAATGAAGTACCAGAAGATTAAGGGAAGGTGTAATTTTTGCACTTAAATTTAGAATCCAAATATCTTTTAACAAGGACAGCACTTTACTGCTTAACTGGATCCCTCCCCCTTTGATTATGAAACTAAGAGCTAAAATGAGTATACCATCATACAGTTATATAAAAATCATTCTTGGAGAACATCTGCTATAACTGCCTTTTATAATACAAAACAAGACAATAGCCCATATTCTTATTTTCATCAGAACTCTGTGCAGTGTAGCTGAGATGGGGGAAGAGGTCATGTTAAGATTTTTATAGACATGTAAAAAGATAAGGTTGCTGCCCAGAAGAGCTCATGATGTAAAGCAAGGAAACTCAAGCCTTACTTCCTATGGAAGTCAATGGGACAACTCAAATGCTCAGTATTATGCACTTCCCCTCTGCCTTCATCACTCTCTGTTACCCCACTCGTTTTACATCTATCTTGAACTGTTCTCCCTTGCTTTATTCTGTGGGGTGTATTCTCTTGATTTTGCATATTGGTTATTAAATGTGTAATAAAGGTACTGAAATAAATGCAGTCTCAGGATACATAAGGTGTTGCCTAAGTTTTGTACATTTGTGCACAGTGTGATGTGCTGGAGGAAAAATATTGTTATGAATAGCAATGGGACGAGTAATCTGTTTGATGTTAGGAAACAGTGTGTGGATTATATGATGTTATAGATCAATGTAAGTGTATGTAGATTCTGAAAGTTTATATTTTTAACTATCCTGTGATAATTATATGGCATTATAATAAGTTAACTTGTAGATTTTATAGCAAGTCAGGTTATGATATTTGTTATTGTTATATTTGAAAAGTATAGAATAGGAAAAGGGACTTTATAATCTCTTAGGCCTAGATTCTGTAACCCTTCCACATGATGAGTAGCACTTTCTCGTATAACTAGTCCCATTAATTGAAAGGGATCCATTTCCAATATACCATATTGCTAACAATAAAGGCAAACACCAGGAAGGAGATAAGTTTGGGCTAAATATCCAGAATGAAATTCTGTCCCATTGAAGTCAGTGGGAGTTTTGCCATTGACTTCAATGGGGCCAAGATTTCACCTCCTGTGTTTAGTCTCTGTGAATACTGGCATATTAGAAACATTATTGCCCTGTGCAATATGTGAAAACACCTATCACTTACTAATAGAATGACTTAGAGTGCTAGCATAACCACTAACAACTGAAGTGATACTGTGCAAGATCTTTAGCTTGTGTAAATTGTCACGGCTCCATTGAACTATCTGAGAATCTGTACCTATAAATGCTCTTGTCTTATTATTTGGATATACTAAAATTATATGAATATTCATCCTCTCTGCTAGATATTTTTTATTTTAATCTGGTTAAAAGTTTTGTACATTATAATATATGTTACATATTAATTTACCAGTTGGTGACATTTTAAACATAATCTGATTAAATTAACTCTTTAGCTGCTTTAAATTTTTATGTTGAACAGCAAATCTAGTTATTTGATGCAAATATTAACATAAGAGTTGAACAGAATGGTTCTTGAAAATATACTACAAATCAAGGACCTTTATAGAACGACACTCTATTGTCTTTCTTTGATGATAATTCTAACATATAAATGCAGGTGTACATCTCTTTTGTTGTTGTATGTAATATGGTTTAGTTCTAATTGATTGGAAGTTGTGCAAGTCTGATTTAGAACTGAATATGTAAAGAATAGCTAAATACATAATATGGGAATGTATTTTAAATTTTCAGTTCTTTTGTTCCCCTCTTAAGAAAATACATTTAGCTCTGAGCTGAACAATACTGCACTTCTACCATTGCACAAAGGCAATAACATATAAGGTCATTGTTTCTTTACTATTTTTTATTATAGCTTTACAAACTGTACAAAATAGGAATGGCTGTAATATTAGGGGACACCTAATTTCAGCATGGTTATAGGACAGTTTTCATCTCCCTGAGGAAATAATAAACAAATTTGCAGAGTAAGATTTCAGATGCAGAAGTGGAAGTATGAATGCTTCCCCCTTTCCTTTTATTATTCACTTTATGAATTAGCCCTAGTTTACTTGTTTCGATTGGTGTCGACATATTTTTGAATACTATTAGCATAGCAATCAGGCCTGTTCTCAGGTTATTGAATGGTGTGTTGACTTCCGAAATAAATAGATATGCAGAGTGAAGGGTGAGCTGTCACTGTGGGAGAGCTTTGCTGAGCTAAATTAAAAGGCACTTCTAATTGAAAACTGTAATAGCAGGAGAGTTAGGGAGACAATGGAACCACTCAGTACCTTTCAATTTTTGTGGGGTTCTGTTAGGAAATATAGGGAGAGGAGTAACATGACAATATTATATTACAATATAAGTAACACTATTAAACTATATTTACATAACTGTATCGCTGTGATGCACCTTCAGATATTTCCTTCAGACCCTCATGATACTTTACTTTTACCTAGAATACAGCTTTATGGTACTGATCCATACAAGGTATGACTTGTGCAATTCCCGTTCAAAGCAATGGATGTTCCTGGTGCCCAGCATGCCTTAAATCCAGCCTCTGCTCTGTCATCTTTGTTTCAATTCATTATGGGCCCAGTCCAAAGCCTACTGAAGGCAACGGAAAGACTCCCATTGACTTTAATGGATTTTGGATCAGGTCCTAAGGCCCTGATTCTGACGGCAGGAACACCAGTTTTACCATTATGTTGTAACCCCATTGACTTCAGTAGTCGCTCCTCATTTACGTCTGTGTGTGCATGCCATCTGAACCAATCTCACTGATAATGAGAAAAGCATCTTTATCCATGAAGCAAAATAAATAAATAAAGGCATAAATAAAGTTAAATATTTTGTATTCTTGTGTATTAGCTTCTGTCAAATGTTTATTGTAATTGTTGTGAATGGGTATTCGTGTGGCACTGATATACGAAATATCGTACTCAGGATAGTTTTGCAAATAGCTACACTTCTTCATCAGTTTTCCTAGTTACAAATTTTTTTCCAAAAAATAAGTTCACTTAAATAATTATGGAAGGCTAAACTAATAGCTAAAATAACCTATGATTTCTCTGATTTGAATAGCTACCAGCTATCTGAGCCTGTGTTTTTCCTTTTTTATTCTGGTCCTCTAAGGGTTAACAATTGAGGCCTGTCTATAGCTCATTTCTATAGTAACAGCAAGACGGAGACTTTTTTATGGGCACCTAATAATTAGAAAGTGCTAGAAGGTATAACAATATAATGAATCAAAACTGATAGACTTGTGGGTTTCCATAGAAACATGTATAATTATGATAATCGGTCCCTGGCGTACCCTCAGAATCGTATACATTCAGTTAAATGCAATAAACATTAGGCACTATTTAGTGAGCTGTGATGCAGATTAACAGTGTGAGATACAGGGAGGCTATGAATAAAATTGCTGTACAGTTTATCTCAAACTAATTTCCCAGATTGCTTTAATAGGCATGCTATGTGGATGTGAAGAATTGAAAGTGTATTTTTGTTAGTGGTAAAGCTAACAAAGATAATATTTCATAAAGTGGCTGACTGATTGTTAATTTCGATGCAGATCAAAATTTACTGCCGCATGTTATTACATGCGGGATCACAAACCCACAGAGCAAATTACATGGTGGGGTTCAACTGATTTATTCTGAAAAATATAAAGCATTCTTGTTTCCAATTTTACCCCCTACTTACTGGTTTTTTGTTTGTTTGTTTTTATTTACCTTGCTCTTATTTTAGCAACACATTCCACAATGCTGACAATAACAGGACCAAACGCTAATGCCAGATTATCTAGGGTAAAGCAAAGATTTAGCATTTTGGCATGTGACTATTCAATGTTACAGGATCTCCCTTTTGGTTTTCTAGGTGCCCTATGTTCTTATTTTTTCTGGCTTATGGATAAAAAGGATCTAAAATTTTGTGATTGCTGTTAATTTTAGATATATGGCCTGGGTGGGTAAAATGGAAGTCCCTGACACGGCTCACTAAGAATAAACTGTCCGTAGAGGATAAAGACCTTCAGGAAAACAATATTGGGGTGGGTGATGGAGCCTTGAGATCATGAATTCTGGATCAGCTGATCCATTTTATCATACTTTAATCAATCAGAGTAAAATGCACCCCCATTGCAGAGGTGCAGCGCTTAAATCCTACTTAATCCATTGTTTTGGAAAAATAAGTGGGACTTAAGTGAGACATTGATCTTGTGCTGTCCTTCTGCACCAGGGTGAGTTTCACCCCTTGTGAATCCTTTATCTTTGGGTGGTGGGAAAAGGGTGCCTGTCCGCTTACCTTCTCATCCTCTTCTAAGTGGTTCTCCGGCCACATTCTGAGGCTGGGAAATCAGTCTCATCCTTTTCCCCATCTCCAGCTACTGGGATGGAGGAGACCTGCCATTCTCTCTCTATCTTAGCTCCTAGAAGTGAGAACCTTCTTCTGATGGAAGGTAGAATAAATTCAAGAGACTTCCACGTTTTTTTCTTCGGAGCAGTTCTTCCTTGCTTTCTCCCCTCCCTGAAGAAGGAAGTGGGGAAATGAGTTGTCCATTTTTCTCCTCTTCTCACATCCATGCTGGGGTGAACTAGGAAACTCCCACACAACTAGTTCTGTTTCATCATCATTCCCCAAGCAGGGTGGGAAGCATGCTTCTTATTGCTGTTCTTCTGACGTCCAGGGAGAGTGAACGGAGAACAGAGTAGCACATTTGCACAGCGGACCAGGGAGGTGTGAAGTATTCTTGCACTGCTAGAAGGACAAAGTGTCTGCACAGTGCACTTTCATTTCTCTCACTCAGGCATTCATAAATGGATATTTCTAGTGTGTAAATATTTCAGCCTTCAGCACTTCCTATGTGCTTCCTTTTTAACAAAGAGTGACTTCCAGCTGGAAAAAGCCCCTTTGCTGGTTCGGTCAGGGCCTGAATTTTTTGATTTACCTGGAGGAATTTTAGTACTAGATTATGCCACAGGTTACCAGACTCAGATCCCAAGTCCAGCTCCCAAAAGGGGAGGAATATCAAAGTATCCAAAGAGCAACATAAAGACAAGTTTAGAATTGTCAGTCCCACTACCTTAGTGAGACAGATGGTGTCTTTTGGCTCACCTGATATATCTGCTGCCTTAATGATAAGTTTCAGGGTTGTAGTTTCAGGTGTAACTTACCGAAAAATATATTTGAAAGCCTCAATTTTTAAAAAAAAGTTCAATCCAACCTCTAATTTTGTGCCTGCAGTTTGCATCTACATTATAGTGAACTGTGGGCACGAATGATAACTATAGATGAGCAACTGTCTGATCTGAGGACTTCTTCAATTTACGCTGTGAGCTCTTTGGGGTAGGCACTGTGTCTTTTGTATGTTTGTCCAGTGCTATGCACACCTGGGTCATTATCCAGATTGGGACTTCTGGGAGCTAGTGCAATAGAAATAACATTAGGCACCTCCAGTCTAATATCTGCCTCCATAATTGACGAGATGTTCAGAATAGTACCCTCAATTGATTTCACCCACAAAATCAGAGGCCGTTTTTGAAAATTTGGTCTTTCAGACCCAGCCACTAGGTGGGGGATGCCATTAAATTATTAAGTTTGCTCTAGTGTCTGGCCTACGGTTAGCAGACACCACCATAATACCCTTCAGTTGTGTTTCTGCTTGTTCTGTGATAAAGTGGAACATGGGTCTCTTCCCTGAGGGAAAGTTTCTACCACTTCCTGAATGAAGATTTATTTTAGAGCCCCCATGCACAGCAGTTCTTGACTTTCACCTGTCACCTGTTGCTAGATTTCTTTGTACTGGCAAACATCTTGTTCCCCAGTGATTTCTTTTGTCATGGCAGAATGAACTCTTTCTCACAGGCTCACTCAGAATGTCCATAGCCATACTTTCATCTTACTTCTTTGTGAGTCAGAGCACCCTACAGCTCCACTTCTTGTTCTTCTTTCCCATGTTGCTAAAGTAGATTGCCGCTCTATGAGTGTACATTTCTAAGCAGCAGCTGTTGATCATATATATGCAGAGTTACTGACTTAGATTTCCATCGCTTGAGAAATACAGACTATAACATCTCTTATAACGTGGTTGTTCAAATGCTAGATATAAGAAAATTCCAAATATTGAAAACTCAAAGACAGCACTTTGTTGTGCAGAAGAAAAATCAGAATATGAACATACTGTGTTTTAATGTTTGTGAAGTGTGGTAATTATCACTACTGATCATTTTATTCATTCATTACCTGTGGTTACAATTCATTTCAGGCATCCACAGACCTTACAGCTGCAAAAGAGCTTCCAACCTAGGAAGTGGTGGATATTTTTGTGTTTAAAAATTAAAAACAACGATATTTCTCCCCCAGGGATTAATTCTCCCCATAGTTATACACAGGAAATGAGGTCCGGAGATATTAGACGCAAGAACTTATTTTGCATGACATTTTATTAAATTGAAGATAGTGTCACCCAGCCCGAGTGCAATGAATTCAGTTGTCTTAGTTTCTAGTAGCTAAGATAAAATAATAACAACTGCATCTGGCACTAGCTGGCCACCTTGTTGTCAATGTCGCAGAGAAGCCAATGAGTGAACGAATGTGAGGACTGAACTAAACTCAAGCTTGTCGTCATCTTGGTGTGAGCAGACATAAGCTTGCTTCACTTTCACTGCAGTGTGAAGGTTCCTTTTTTAAAGTCAAGAGAAGGTGACATGCTATCAGGCTGGTTACCCGCAGTGACAGTGTGTTGTATGTATACAGAAGAGATAGAAGACCTTAAAAATGTCTGAATACTTGCTTCTTTATGTACTGCCTGCAGGGGAAGAATGACCTTTTGCTGTTTTTATTACTGCTTATGGCTGAGCTTTTCACTACCTTCAAAATGGTCCCTCATTGGCTTTAGGAGGCAGCTGGTCCCATGTATTTAGTTTGCCTACATCTGACTGTTTATTGGAACCTTCCTCTTGTTTTGCGGATTTTTTGGACGTGGAGGGGGGCAGCTTTTCTTGGTCCAAATCCAACCCATGGTTGTTAAAGACTTGCTTGGATTTGTAAGTCTGAGTATGAAATTCAAATGAGTATGAGAAATTGACTCTCTTTTCCCAGCCCAGGCCCTATAGGAGGTGGGTCAGGGTGGCTAATGTTGTGAATCACGTTGCTTAGTGAGACACCAGTGAATTGTTTTCTAAATCACCAGCTGAAAGTCTTAAAAGCTACTCAGAAAACTGACAGCTGATTTTCATCTGATTGGAAAGCAGGACATTCTGGATGGCTGCAACATGTTCTGGAGAAAAACTTGCAATGGGTGGTCTGCGGGAAGTGTTACAGAAAAGAGTGGGCTATGTGAAAGTAGTGTAATTGTGACTGTTGGCAAAAATTCTAAAAGATACAGTATGCATATGGGGTGCCTTCCAGAGAGATTAAAGAGTCTGGGTGTACATGGTTGGTATGGAGAGCACAAAGGCAGACAGACAAATAGTGTCCTGAAAACAAGTTCTACTGCCATGTTAAATTCCTGGAGAAGCTGTAGGAATTGCAGTATAGTTGCATAAGTATCCAGTGCATGCTTCCATACGCATGTGCTCACACACGAGCACACAAAATAGAGTTCATTAAAAGCTTATTCATGTTGCTGTCTTTGAAATTATACTAAAGCAGTGCCATTTTACTATGCATATAGTATCTATAGTGCTATCATCACAGAGTACAATAAAGTAGTACCATTTTATCACTCAACCATTTTAACTGATATTTTAAGGATTTTTAGAATAATTGATTTGTTAAAATCCATTGCATTTCTTAAGATGTCATTCCCCCCCTTCTCCTGCTCACAAATTAGTTTGTTTTGGCATGTTGTAAAATGTTGTGTGCCACAGGAAAAGCAGTCAATTTTAATCCAGAGAGGGCCTCAGATTTATTCATTTAAAAATATTTTGCCTAATTATAAATCATTTTAATGACAGTTAAAAATACATGTGAAGCATTCATAGTTCAAATGAAAAGTTATACTAATTGTATTCTGAGAATTATGCAAAAGAAGAAACTCAGTATAAAATTACCATAGTAAATTTAGACTTTGTATTTAAAAAAAACACCCTGTGGTTGAACTGTAATTATTGTAATATTGTAGTAAATATACAGATAATAACTTGCAGCTATTATTCAACATAATTACTATAGTTTTACTATTATTAGGACCGATTTACTATAGTTTTAATAAACTACAGAATAATTACAGTGAGTTTACTATAATAACTGTAGTTCAGTTGTAATTTTATGACAAGATCTAGAGCTTTATTATACAGTAATATATATTCTGGGATGAAATTATAAAAGGAAGTATCATTAAAAATAAAACTGAGAAAGGTGATTTAATGTAAGGTTTTACAATTTTTTGGTATGGTATAGTGTATAAAACAAGAATACATACAAATTAAAGTAAATATCTTTATAATAAAAATAAATAAAATCTATCACTTTAATTCCTTCGGACAAAAGATCGACTAAAAACACAAGAACTAAGACTTTCTTCCCTGGTTAATAGCTTATTATGGTTACCTCATTGCTCCCTCACACACACAAAATTTTCAAGGTTTTATAAAGTGCATATATAGTACAGCACATGTTGTTTCCATACCATACACAGATATCAGCAGTTCAAATGTAAGCTCCTTGAGGTAGTAACTTGCCTTCCAATGTGTTTGTAATATGCTTGGTATACTTATGGCACTCTAAGTAACATATAATCAATAATAACAGCAGAGGGGAAGATGTTTATCCAGATTCCTAACTTTTTTTCCAGTCACCTATGGAATGTTCTATAAAGTTTGTGTCTACACCCATGTAACACCTGGGCCCAGACTCTCCCCTACAAAGGAAAAGCATCACATTGAGGCTAGGTTTCAATTCAGTTTGCATTTGGGGTAAGGGTTTGTATGGCTTTTGGGACATCTGCACAGAGCACGGGGCTTTCACCCTAATGCCAGACTGCTTTTCCAAAATGGCAGGTTGGCTCCTGAAGGAACCATCCTCATTGGCCGATGCCCCAGAACATCTTTTCATAATGGTTCAAAAAGTGATGGAGGAATCCATTTAAGATAATTCCAATTAGATTGAAATGATTTCACTCAGGGAGTTGTTCCCAATAGCACAGTGATACATCCCTACATGGACAGGGACCTTTGCCCTGATGTCAACCCATCAGTCTTGAATCTGGTGGTGCATATGTAGGATAAGTAATTGTATGTCTCCAATAATAATTAAGAGAATGAGGAGAGCATGCCATGGAAGCTGACCTTCCCCTTGTTGCATGCCTAGACCCACTTGATGTGCTTCCTCTGTGTTCATGGCAGAGGATGTTACCACTGGGCCTTAATCTTTTAATAAAATCTGTAACTTTATGAAACCATTTGGGCTCTAAGGTTTCATTTTAGTGTCAGGGAAGGTTTATATCTTCACAAATTACTCTTAGAGCACGGCACATGCCATGCAGATATTCACATAAACACATGCCTTCCCACAGAAAAGGACTTGAAGAAATAATTCTAGGTCTTTTTACCTCATGTGAATATTGTGAAGTAATAGCATTGGTTAGAGAGAGGCATAGTCTGGGCAGAGGCTTTTCAAATGTCTTTGAGGACCCAGTTGAACCACTAATGAACTTCTATCCATGCTGGGGATTCTCTTGAGCAGAAAATGATACTTCAGCTAAGGTATGAGATGGTTCTGTGTTGTGGACAAATGGATATTTTGGCTATGTCTATAATGATGGCGGCACAGTCGGTGCCACCAGGTCGATTCACCAGGATCGATCGAGCCGAAGTGGAGACCCGCTCAATCGACCCGGAAATCGACGCTGCTAATCCACCCCCACCAAGAATAGTAATGCTACATCAGTGGGAGGGCATTTCCCATTGGCGCAGCGAAGTGAAGTCTCTGCTGTAAGTAGAAATTAGGAAGTTAATGGGAGATATGCAAGCTACATAGAGCTGGAGACCCCAGTTAATCAATCCAGTGGTGCCCACTGTGCCGCCATCGGTATAGGCATGGCCTAAGTTGATGTAAATCAGTGTAGCTCCATTAATGATGATGGGGATACACTGATTTACAAGAACTATAGTGACACCATCAAGTTCATTTTCACTTGTAGTGTTCCTTTTTCCGAAGGATTTGAACCTGAGTTCCAGAATTGCACAAAGGTGCTGTGGCACTTAGCCTCCATAGAATCCTTCCTAGAATATTACAAAAGACCTTTCAAAGGGGAAAACAAAAAAATGTTAAGGATTTCTCTGAACACACCATTTGGCTATATTTATATTTCCCTACAATATTTAATGCAATGCAAGATACTAATCAGTTTGGATTAGCTGAACCTCAACCAAAATGGTTCATCAACCTCTGGGAGTAACTTATGGCTCAGTCTTTGTCATAGTTGTAAATATAGATCTAGAGATAGATAAAATCATGGGATTTATAAAGAAAATTCTTCAAAGCTGCCTTCCCATAGTACTTCATTTAAAGCACAGCTGCCAGGTCCAGACATCTATGTATGAAAAATAGAATGGGCATAAATGAAAAGAAAGATGAATTCGGATGAAAAGGAGGGGAGAACTGAACAGAGCAAGAAGCAAAGAGATGGACCAGTCAGATTTTTTATTTTAAGTTTGCTCCCTTGTGCCTTTTCCCCCTTTCACTCAACTAGACCAAATTGAAAGGGAAGATTTAAGCAAGTATGATGAAATCCAAGCATTAGCTACATTTGAAAGTTTGAAACTAATCTCTTTTTGAGGTTTACATATCCCTGTTTAATATGGTGCCAAGTCAGGGCATGCAGCAGCTATCCAGGAAAGGAAAACTGGAATAGCTTTTAGGCATGGCATCATGCATTCCACAGAGTCTGATGCAGTGCCTTTACAAAGCCCTAAATTCCTGAATACAAAGAGAGGCGTGGCATAAGAGCTCAAACAACTCTCACTGCAGAACCTTGAAAATGTACCAATCTTATTTATTTTGGCTTTACTGCATAGTTCTACTCTTAGCCATAGTTAATGAAGAAATGCCATCTCACTCAACAGATATATATATTCCTTGTGAGCACAGAGAGTCATCTCTGCTTCCACCATGACAAAAATAGATTTTACTACTTTTGTTTCTCCTCATAGCTCTGGAGAGCCAACACAGCTATGAGTATGTGAGCTAGATTTGATCTGGTTTGTGTAGAGTCAACAACAATCCAAGTTCTAGGCTAAATTCTGTTCTCACTTTATAACTGCAGAGAGGGGAATTAGTTACAATTATTCTACCCAATTGAACACAGTGGGATTGCACCACTGTAACTGTGGGTGTGTTCTGGAGACAATGGGGCTGCAGAGATGGCAGAATTTGGCTTCCAGCTTCATTATTGGTGATCATGCATGAAAAGGAAAGAGCCCATCTTGAATTCAGGGCCTCAAAGAGTTTACAGCACTGACAAACTCTTCTCTCTTTTCTGTAAATTGAGTAAATTTTGATGTAAAATGGTTGTGACCCTATAAACCTGGAATTTCACAGTACCAGTTTTAGAGTCATTCTCTAGGCTAAATGTGCATTTTAGAGTGATAAACTGCAGTCAGAAGAGAAATAGTTTCATCCTTTACAAATGAATCATTTTGACTCAGTCATAAAAAACAAGACTTGCCTGTTCCCTACAGTATTTGTACGTCAACTGCATTTGCATTGTGTTCTCTACAGTGTGCAGGTGTAGTGCTGGTATAACATTTGTCATATTCTTTAAGCATAATTCCTCTGCAGTTGTTTTTTTTTTTGTTTTTTTTTTACAGTTACAGGAAGAATTAAATCATTCCATTAACTTTATGGAAAATAACTTCTCCCAATATTCAGTTGCACCGGTGGTTTGCAATGTGCTCTCCAGGGATCTTAAGCCAATAGCCACCTTCCGGGAAAGTATATTTAATAACAGAGAGAGCACAATGAGCCTTTTATTTTGGTCATTCTGAGTTATGTCTGACTCTTGAATTTGTCACAATTCTGTGTTTAATCCAATGTTATGCTGGGGATCAGGTGAAATCACATTAAAGCTAGTTAGTGTGACAGTCACTCTTCATTTGGGGTCAATGTCCAAAACCATTAATCTCCTTTTGGAGTAACTTAGCTGAAACTATAGGAGTCACCACTCAAAACACAGGCCACATGGTAGGCCAGTTAGTAGCTGAGTGGTTTCACTGGGGGCTGGATGCAGACTCAGGGGTTGGATATAGTTTTGGTGGAGCTGCGTCTGAGCAGACACAATCAGAAACATCACAGAAGCAAAGAAGAAAGCTAAGAGCTTTGTAGGGAGAGTCCTGGTTGGAAAAAGGGGCTTGAAATACTGAGCAAAGAAACTGTCTCCTTTTGTTTTTATACCGACTACATTCAGAGAAACTGGACTTTGCATATGTTCTTTGTAAATAACCGGGATTGCATCTAAGAAACACCTAACTCCATCATCAATTCCCCCTTCTAATGCAAACGACACACAAGTCCCCAAATGTTGGCTAACTGCTCAGATCAAAAGGGGTAACAATGAAGTGGTATGCTGATATATTCTTAAACCGGATCACCATACAAAAACTATTTATGTGGAAGATTTAAGGATTACATAGCAAAGAGATCAACATTGCATTAAAGGAATTTGCCATGCTAATTTTCAGCCCTGACTGTTCAGTCTAAATACTAGATAATATCTCAAATTAGAAAAGTATCTCCTGGAACAGTTTTGAGACATACATGTGACATTTGATGTAACTAAAACTTGGACAAAGAGAATACAACAGAGAGAACTTTCCACAGTAAAGTGTTGACCCTGCTTTACTAATACATACATAAATGCTAATATATACATTAACATCAAGAATAATAGTCATTAGAAGATGGTCTTGTGGTTAAGGCATTGATCTGAAACTCAGGGCTCTGTTCCCACCTTTGCTAGATATTCGCTCTGTGACCTTGGGCTAATCATTAAGGGCTCCATCCTGCACCTATTTAAGTTAATGACAGAACTCCCATTTATTACAATGGTACAGGATCAAACCTCAGCTTCCTCTTATACTTTAACATATCAACACTCATTATTGCCCAATTTGTATGCAAACTCTA
Organism: Emydura macquarii macquarii; assembly: GCF_026122565.2. Lineage (NCBI taxonomy): Eukaryota > Metazoa > Chordata > Testudines > Chelidae > Emydura > Emydura macquarii. The sequence continues at coordinate 15,010,273 of NW_027131614.1, read as the reverse complement.
AGGAATACTAGAATAATACTGTAACATAAGATGGCAAAATGTCCCAGATATCTGTTAAGGAGTTTTTTGATCTTCTGGTTACAAAGTCCAGATCTTTGCACGGTTTTTGTTTCCACAATATGGACTTAATCCTGCTACATGCTAAGCACTCTGGCCCTGATCCAACTAAGCACTGTCATGTGCTCAGAGTTAAGCACATGCTTAAGTTTTTTACTGGATCATGGCCAGAGTGCTCAGAACCTTGCAAGACTGAGCCCTGTGCTAGCAAGTGCCAAGGATGCTGGAACTTTGGACTACTCCACAGTAAGGACTGTTTGAATGAACTCTCCAGCTAACAAAAGAGATTTTGGCTTTGCGGCTCAAACAGAATATAACTCAAGTTAAATCAGTAGTTCACGAGCATTGCATTGTGTTATACTTCCAACCTGTAATTAGCTCAGACAATAGAGAATTCAAAACACAAAAAGCCCAATCAACAAAAGCTATTTACAGCAACAACAAAAGGAAATTCTGCTGAAGTCAGATCCCATGTACTGAAATGATATTGACACTTTACAATAGCAGCATTTTTCAACATTTCAGCTCATGAATTCTTATCGTGAGAAGTTAAGGAGACCCTGGAAAAATTTTATTAATCTGTTGGTAGAAGGGGCACTCCCATATTTACTATGGGTGAAATCCTGACCCCATTGAAGTTAACGGCAAAAAACTCCTGTTGATGTCAGCATGGCCAGGAATTCACTCCGTTTCTTCGTAGATGTAAAGATGTTTGTTGCCATTTATGCTCCTTTTATAGAGGAAATGATATCAAAATCATTTCAGGAAGGTTTACTGGAGAGACTAGATCACTCAGAGATTTAATAATGAAATATAGAATGTTTTACTTCTACTTGACAAGTTTATATTTGGCCAAGATCAGAAGTGACACCAATGACTGCTTACTAACCTATATCAAATGAGCTGGTCGATTCAGTATATTGTCTAGTATACAAAAAGTTTTACACATCATAACTGTCACTAATGGGGATCCTGCCTGATAGTATTAGCTGAGAGGCCAAGGACTGAATGGGCCTGGAGACCGAAGTACTCTTTCACATCCTATTCAATTGTTATCCTCACATCCAGTTCCTAGGTCATTGTTGAGACTAAACTGACTGGTCAGTGTGGGGACACTTCAGCCAACTGTAGACAGCAGAGATAGTAGCAGTGCAACACACACCCCTGCACTTTAGTTGTTTGATGGATAAGATGTAAGTGCTATTATTGGGCACGTTACCCTAACACCAAATTAATAATTAACTAATTAATACATAAATAAAAGATGAGTTTGCTGAAAATCAAGGTTGCAGAACAGTAGTAAAATGGGTAATTTTGCCATTTGACAAGGTATATGTTAGCTCTGTTTTACTAGTTTTGACAAGGTGATAACTATGTTATAGACAAAAAACTTAGTTCTTTTCATATACCAGTTCTAATTCAAATCCACTGTTTCTTTTCTTAATTAAGCCTACCAAAACAAAGATATATAGAAACCATTATAGAGAGTGTTTAGCAGTTGTATTATTTCCCACTAGTCGCACTTGAAAAGAATGTGTTTTTCTTCACAGCAATGTTGAAATTAACATTTTGAGAAGTACAGTGTGATGAGAGGCACTTCAGAATTGCTATTCCTTTGCCTAAAAATATTGATGTAACAAAAGGGTGTATGCCAAGAAGAAAATCAATCTTGTTCCAGAAACTTTATTATATTAAGCTACTGTAGCACTGTGGGGTATCATTGTGCCTTTGCCTTCTTAAGGGTTTGCATGCAGAGAGGAAGTATCACAGAATCAAAAATGCCTCACTGGAGGATAAAAGTGATGATGAATACAGCAAAGGTTGAGAGCAAGGACATTTGAGATTATTTTAGGTAGATATTCAGACATGTCATAAAGTGAGTTTAAGACAAATTCTAATACTTGAGCAGTATCTTCTGTGATAGCTCACAGATTCAGCTGCACAAATTAGCGGTTGTTGGGTGGGGGGGTGATTGCACTTGCTCAAAGTTTCAGATGCTTCAAAACCAGAGGTGCCATGGCCCAACCACTTTTATGCAGTGGTCCCATACTAAATCAATATGGCCCCTGCCGGAGTGGTCCAAAGCATTGGTCTGGCCACATGGTCACAACACCACTGAAATTTGCCCCTTCCTCCCCTCCATCCAGACAGAAAGGCATCTGGGACAAATGGTGTTGTGACCTGGCAAACAGGGAACTTTTCCAGTACAGCAGAGTGCAGGAGAGTCTGCCAAGAACTTGACTTCTGCTGGCATTGCCTCATATGCTGTGTGGATAAGAAAGAAAGGAGATTTCCCGGCCAAGCGATACCAGGGGTCTCTGTGGGAGAAAAGTGGGGGGAATTATCAGGGACTAGAACTGGGTCTCTGCCAGGGCTGAAGGGGCAAAGCAATTTGCCCCTTTCACTCAATAAATAACTGATTTGATGCCACTGCATAATACCAAGGCCAAATGGAACCATTGTGATCATCTAGTCTGAACTCCTATATTACACGGGCCAGGGAAAATAGTTCCAAAAGCATATTTTTTAGAAACAAAATCTAAACTTAAAAATTGCCAGTGATGAAGAATCCAACACGAGCCCTGGTAAATTGTCCCAAAGTTAATCACTCTCACTATTAAAAAATAAGCCTTATTTCTAGTCTGAATTTGTCTAGCTTCAGCTTCCAGCCATTGGATTATGTTATACCTTTCTCTGTTAGATTGAAGAGCACATTATCAAATATTTTCCCCAAAGTGGAAACTTATAGACTGTAATCAAGTCACCCCTCAACTTTCTCTTTGTTAAATTAAATAGATGAAGCTCCGTGAGTCTATCACTAAAAGGCATGTTTTCTAATCTTTTAACCATTCCCATGGCTCTTCTCGGAATCTTCTCCAGTTTATCAACATCTTTCTTGAACTGTGGACACCAGAGCACAACATTTCAGCTGTGGTCGCACCAGTACCAAAAACAGAGATAAAATATCGTCTCTACTCCTCGACATTCTGCTGTTTATTCATCCAAAGATTGCATTAGACTTTCTGGAAAGAGTGCTGCACTTGGAGCTCACATTCAGCTAATTATCCACCAGGATCCCCAAATATTTCAGTGTCACTGCTTACCGAGATATCCTATAAGTATAGTCTATGGTCTTTTTTCCTAGAATGTATGTATTTACATTTAGCAGTATTAAAATGCATATTCTTTGCTTGCACTGAGTTTACCAGCCAACTCAGTTCATTCTATGTCCGTGACCTGTTCCCTTCGTTATTTACTAATCCCACAATTTTTGTGTCATCTGCAAACTTTATCAATGATCATTTTAGGTTTTCTTTCAAGTAGGTCATTAATAAACCTTAAATAACATAGCCCAAGAACCAATCCCTGTGGGATCCTATTAGAAACACACCCTCTCAATGCTGATCCCACATTTACAGTTATATTTTGAGACCTATTGGTTAGCCAGCATTTAATGTGTGTCATGTTTGTTTTGTGTTTTATTATATTGATTGAAGAAAAAAAAAGTTTGATTCCAAAGCAAGGGTGTTTGAAAAGATAGGGGAAGTCTATGTTAAAAAAATAGTACTCTAATTCACTAATATAGAAGCTGTAATAAGGTAGTATTTTAAAAATATGACAGGGTTAACTAAGGTTTGGTGATGTTGCTTATCAGCCACCGAATTGCTAATTATTCCAAAGAGCTTAACTACAGATGGAAATACTTTGAACTCAGTGGAGAGACTCTCATTGACTTGAATGGGTTTTGGATTAGGCCCATATAGACCTACAAAGTTCAGATCCGGAGCCGAATTTCTCCAATTCTTGGTTGTGTTCAGATCTTCAGAGTTTTGGTTTGGTCTTTATAGAGGGGAGAGGCTAGACAAGAGGTTTGTATCTGGACTTCCTTGAAGTTCAGGTGTTTGGTGTTTTTTTTTTTTTAAATTAGTTCTTCAGACCTCCTTCTATAAAAATTTGAGACTAAATTTGAATGCAAAGTCCAGGTGGGTAGTTGGACTAAAGATATACAGTACTTATTTTACAAGAAGAACTGTTTGCAGTTTTTTTAGAATGGAGGGAACAAAGCTTTATGGCAAATTTCTATCTTCTTGAAAACTGATAGACAAAAGGACCAAGAGTTTTTAAAAACATGTAGCCTCCTAAATTCATATGAAGGCCCCGGCCTTGAAAACATGTACACATGTGCTTAATTCTAAGCACACAAGTAGTCCCATTAAAGTCGATGGAATGGGACTGTTCACACACTTAAAGTTAGGTAGGTGCATGCATGTTTGCAGTACACCTACATGTGGGGCCATATTTTCAAAAAGTTCCAAGCCCCCAGCAGCTCCCATTGACTTCAATAAGAGGTGTTGTGTGCTCAGTACTTTTGAAAATCAGGTCACATTTTTAGCAGTCTAAATAAGAATTTAGAACTTTAGGTTCATATTTTTGAAAACCTTACTTTTGCTCTGTGTATGTACAGCACCTAATGCAATGGGTCTCCAATCTCAGCTGATGTCACTGAGTGGTACTGTATTATTTTTAATCATATTTCATCCCTGCTTTGTTTTTGTTCCCATGCCTGACTTTATCTATGCTTTCATTGTTTAGAAAGGCATTTAGTCACTTCTTGAATTCAGTTATGCTTGTTGTCCAGTGAGCTTTTTAAGGAAAACTGTATTCATAATATATTATTTCATAAACAACTTTCCTTATACTTTTTTATTTCCAATGTTCTAATAAAAACATTGGATGTTGTCATTTTTGCATTATTTGCAAATGCAATTATCTTGTTTTCCCCACAGATCATTTAAATTTTTTTTTCTCCAGTCTGATTTTGTACTCTGCTGTTATTTTGCGTATTGTGGGATGAATATGCTTTGCTTGCATTTGTTCCTTTTCTGAAATATCGTGGCCAGTATGGTGCAATGCTCTCAGATGTATTAGTGCCTTATGTGAACATAATTCTTGCTTTTATTTGCAATGTATTTCTCTAGGAGTACAACTCAGTATCTTGTTTGTCTTCGCTGCAGCTGTACATTGGGTTCAGTGCTGCGGGGATATTTTGCAATAACTCCCAAATCTCTTTTCTGATCAGTATGCCTCAATACCTTTCCAGTAAGCAGATATTTCCTCTTTTATATTCTTTGCTTTAAAGCTCATTATTTTGCATTTATCCGTACTGAACCATATTTGCCATCTGTTAGCCAAGGCACTTAAATGTTCTATGTCCTCCTATATTGGACTGCAGTGTTTCTCATTATTTACTCTTCTTCTCAATTCAATATAATCTGCAAATATTGAAGGGTAAAGGTATGGTAAGTGCTAGTTGGCCTTGTTTGTGTTTTTGAACAGATACAGGATGAGTTGCTTGGATATCAGTGCAGAAAAATAACGAAAAAAAGAGTAATCATGACATTGAGAAAGGTCCATTTTGGTCCATATGCATCTTTACAGTTCATAATGCATCTTTCAGTGCAGAACTGGGTCCAGTTTCAATATCAGATTCTATAACCCAAAATCAATAGATTCTGAATTATTTGTATGAAGATTTTTGCCAAAATGTAATGTACATATGATTATGAAGGTCTGTGTAACATCTAAAGTGATTTATTGTGAATCTCATGTAACAAACACACAACATTCTCATAGGACATATAGAGAGAGATCCTGAAGTGTTATCTGTTGGAGTAGCCCCGAGAAAGTCAAATTCACAAATTTTTGAATAGTGCAAAATATTGCTATTTTTAACTATGAAAAGAGGCGTTTGTTTTGTTTGTTATTTACCAAATTCTGCCCAGGTACAAATTGTGGGTACTGACAAATTGGCTCCAGAAGAAAAAAATCTAGTACAGCCAATCAGAACACAGAAAATTGAGTAATTCAGAAAGAGAACTGTACAGTAAATGTGCAAAATCTCTGGACTGATTGTTCCTGTATGGCATATAAATAGCTAGATGAACATGGTACACAGTAATATATACCAGTATTAGTAGAAATTAAGTAATAGTGGTCCAAAGCAATGTTGTGAATGTATTCCAAATCCTGGATAGAATTATTTAAGCAAGGGAATACAGCTATAACTTCCCAGTCATTACCAGTACTATGGTATATTTATGCAACATATTGATGCTGTTTAAAGTAGCATACTCTTAAAAGATTTTTGTTCTACTTAAAAGTGCTATAGAATGCAGCAACAATACTTTCTCTCAAGAATAATAAATGTCTTGATATTTTTTAGAACTATTGCATATAAAGAACAGAGTGTACAGAACCCATCTTGAAATTGACAGAAGAAACCGATGACCTTGCTACTACAGTGAAAGCTAAAATATTTAATCAAGTCAAAATTCACAGCTATTTCATGGCCAAGAAATTAGAAATATATTAATTTGTCAAATTTTATGATAGTACAATTTCTTTTCAAAGATGTGTGTGTGTGTGACGTGTCACTTATTATGTTCTTGACTTTGACTGTAATTGTTTGATTCATGCAGGTGCAGCGGTAAATGCATGAACAGTCTACTGCAGAATTGAAGTACCACTGGGCATAATTCTTAATTGGTGTGAGTTAGTCTCCTTGACTTCATTGTGATTACTTGCTTAACTAAAGGTGAGCAGATTCAGGCTTTAAGGGCCTAATCCAGACCATATTGAGGTCAATGGTAAGACTCCCATTGACTTCAGTGGTCTTTGGATCAGACCTAAGTCAGATGTCACACTGATTAACACAAATGAATGAATGAATAGTAGAGTTGGTCAGAGGATGATGATTTTGACTCACAAAGAATTTTGAGATTTTGAAATCTGGCTTAATTTCAAGTTGGATTGAACTCAAAACTTTAAAAATTGTGTAAAGCAAAATTTAAAAAAATTGTTTCAAAGCTGTCAAAATGTTCTTTCTCCCTGACATTTTGTTTCAATTTGAGCTTTTAATTTTTGATATTATTTTGTAATATAAATAGAAGACATTTAAAAAAAAATTGAAATGAAAATGTGTTTCAAAATGAAAAATTGAAACCTTTCATTCCAGACATGTTGAAATCATTTTTTTTTTTAATTGTTGGAATTTTTTTCTGATTTTTTTCCTAAATGATTTTTGGTGAAATTGACACATTTCACAAAACATTTCAATTTAATCAGAACTGCATTTGCTGTCAGAAAATGCTTCCGTCTGAATTTTTCCAAACAGCTCTAAGGGATAGTGTTTGCAGGTAGGGCAATAGAAAAAGCTGCATAGCTTCTCTGCACTGTCACTTGTATTAAGCTGTTAGTCACAATACAAGAAAATAAAGTGCATTGTTCCGTCCATTAATATATTACATATTTACCTTCATAAATAACTAAGTCCATGTATTATAGAAAATAAAATATATAATATTAAAGGCAAAAGTTTTCCCGATAGCACACAAAGAGTGAGGGAGATTTAGGTGAGTTTCAGATATGGTCAGTGTTTGGAGCAATGAGTAGCACAGTTGGGAATCATCTCCCCCACCCATTTCTTTCTTGCCTCAAGGTCAACAGCCATCTGGTCTGGCTCACACTGTCTCTCATTTGAGAGGGAGCTGCCTTTCCAGTCATGCCCCAGAACAAAGCCAATGGCTGAATTATGGAAAGTGTAGATTATGCTTGTTATAGCCATTTTCAGTATTCCAATTGTTCTGCAAATATGCTCCTGCCACATTTGATGTCCTAAAGTCAGCAGAAAGTTCAAGAAAGGAGTTGGGCAGGGGTGAGGGGGGAATGTAACGGGAAATGTCATTCTGCAACAATAAGACAGTTCTGCAACATGCTTAATTTAGGTAACGAATCAAAGTAGACATGTGAAACCTTTAAAAAAAAAAAAAAAAAAAAAGCCAGAGAATAAATGCTCTGTTAGAGTAAAACAGTGAGAGTTTTGTGGCACCTTAAAGACTAACAAATTTATTTGGGCATAAGCTTTCGTGGGCAGAAACCCACTTCGTCGGATGCAGTTCGTCAGACTACTCTTAGAGTAGTACATCTACATCAAAAAAGAAGTCCTGTCAGAGTGAGTCTCAGAGCCCTGGGTCAACTGACTCAGGCTCACATGGTTCATGACACAAAGCTAAAAATAGCAGTGTAGATGTTCATGTTTCCCCTCAAACTGGCGCCCCGCTATGAACCCCAGTGAAAGGGGTGGGTCCCGGAGCCTGAGCTCTAGCCCCAGTGAGAACATCTACACTGTTATTTTTAGCCCCATCGCATGAGCTTCGCAAGCCTGACTCAGTTGACCCAGGGTCTGAGACTTGCTGTCACAGGGCTGTTGGTTTTTTTGGCAGTGTGGATGTACTCTGTGCTCTCCAAGCTGATACATGTCACCCTTTCTACATTTTATACTTCTTTTAGGATTATATTAATTTTTTGACATATTTTTCCCACCAAGAAAATACAAAAGGTCTGTACAATGCATGTCCTTAAGAAACAAAAGTGTATTAATGCTAATCCTTTCATTCGACTGGCAGCCCAAGTATTGAGGTAGCACTTCTCATTTAATTTGCATACATTTTCTAACAAAAATAGCATAAACTGCATCCAGTGTGACTGCTATCCAAGCGATGAATTTCAAAATGCACTCTCTGCCATACAATATGTATAAATATATATCATCTTGAAAATACTTTGAATATATTGAAACATTCATACACGATGTACAATGCTCTCTCCAGTAAGCAAATATGTAACTGCCGACTATTTTGTTCATCCCGCGTCCTAATTCTGGTTCTGAAGTGACTCCCTCTCTTATCGTGGGCAAGTCACTTAATGTCTCATCTTCAATTAGCCCCAACGAAAAAGAGTTTTAAAAATACCACTGAGAAGTGAAGGAGAAGAAACTGCCTTTGGGAAAAGAAGGCTCCTTATCCAGTTTCTGAGACCTGAATGGAACCTCATTTCATGAGGGGGTTTTGTTTGTTTTAAATTTGTTTTAGGTATGTAGCTATATTAAAAGCTCTTGCTCTTGTTTGCTTTATATTATTTCTGCATACCTGCCCTGACACTTTACAGATTTCCAGTGGCTCAGGTGGGAGAGTGGAAGGATGGACCAGTGGTTAAGGTACTTTCCTAAGGCTTGCGTTCAAGTCCCTGCTCCACCAGACTTCTTGTGTGATTTTGGGCACGTAGATTAGCCTCTCTGCATCTCAGTTCCCCCTCTGTAAAATGGGGATAGTTTTACTTCCCTACCCCATAGGATTGTTGTGTGGATAACTGTTAAACATACTCAGAAGGTATGGTAATAAGGGCCATATAAGTACCTAAAATAATTGTGAACAGTCTGTATTAGTTTCTCTTTGACAGAAAAATTAGATCTGAATTTCCCACAGGGTTTGAGGCTGTTTGGACCTGGTTCAGAAAAATCAGACTTAACTTGTAATTTGCTTCTTCAGCAAACAATAGACTGTATCAGACATAGTGGGTGACTGCTTGGCCCCACTGAAAGTCAATGAGAGTTTTGCCATTGACTTCAGTGGGGCCAGTATTTCATCCAGCATGCTTATTAAATACAAATTTTAATTCTATTCCTGAAATTAAACTCATGCAAAATTAACAGTTTGTGCTTCCTCGTTATTCTGCATGTCAAATCAGATTTTTGTGACCATCCCCAAGAACTTGGGTATTATAAATGGGGCAAAGTTTTGGCTCTTTCTTCCAGCAAAAACAGCTTTTGCTGAGATAATGGCAATATTTTTCTGTTGTTATAAACAGGTGGATCTCTCACCACTTGTGAGAAGAATCTTTATTGTTTTCATGACAAATTGTTTCCATGATGGTAAATTAAAAATCTGAGGAGCTACAAAATATTTTGTGTTTTTTATGTGAGATCTCCAAAATGATGATTTTTTTTTCTTTTGTCAGTAGCCAGACTTTCTCTTGGTGTCTTAATCTCAATCTTCTAAACATAAGACAGATAATTTATCTAAAATACTAAAAAGCCATTGATTAACAACCACAGGAATTGCAGGTAGTAAAATAATCCACGTCCTCCCAGTCACCCGACAGTGTTCCATCAATTCATTAGGAACTTATTCTGTATTACAAAGAAGAATCAATTAAAAAATATAATGACTACAGAGTTCACATAAAGTATGCTCTCTTGAGTTCACACTGAGATCTATATGTGTGCAAAATGTCATAAATAAGATTTAATTTATGGTATAATTTGCTTCTTCAATAACAAGATGAATACAGAGAACAGTGATGACCGTATTTATGTATTTTTTATTGCTATTGAGTCCTTCATAACCAGTTTACCTATTACAATAACCTTAGTATTGACATCAGAGAAAGATGGTCTGAAGCACAAAATATTATCTTAGTAGTTGGAATTATAGCAATGGCAATATGGTAGAAAAGATAGCCCATCAAATTTGGCTCTGAAAACAGCAAACCATAATGCTCTTGTCCTCAACTGACCAAAGTTATTAGATTATCAAGCGACAAGTGAGTTATGAAGATCTTTAAAACATACAAACTTAACATAACAACACCCTTCACTTTCTGTTTATTCCACATATATGGCTTATTTTGTTAGCCTTTTGGGCTTCTATTAGACCCTCTGCTTCTCCCCTTCTGAGGCCCATAATAACTAATGGATACATTTTCAATGTTATTTAGGCTTTTAAAGATATGAATAGGTGCCTAGTGGGATTTTAAAAAATGCCTAAACATTGATTTCAATGGGAGTTTGATGCCTACCTACCTAGACATTTAGAAAATTCCTTGAGGTCCCTATCTGCATCTTCACCTCTGAAAATCTGGCCTTCAAGCCCTGATTCATCAAATCAAATGCACAAGTAGTTGTATTGGCCCCAATTAAGAAAAGTACTTAGGCCTAGATTTTAAAGCTATTGAGGCATTGCTGCTCTCAGTGTTGCAATGCTAATTGATTTCAGAGCCTAATTATCACTTTTAATAGGGATTTAGACAATGAGATTTTGGCTCCTAAGTGCCTAAATCACTTCTGAAAATGCAATTTCGGCTCCTAGATCAGCTAGGTGTCACAATGCTAAGAGCAGTAGCACTTAAATACCTTTAAAACCTGGGTTTTAAGCACTTGCTTAAATCCCTCCGTAACAGGACAGTACTCAAACATTTTTTTTAACTGCTGTCCTAAACAAGGATGTTTTGCTGAATCTGGGCTATTAAAGCTAATGAGACTAATCAGGTGCTTAAAGTTATGCATGTGATTAAATATCATGTTGAATCGGGGCCACGGCTCCTATGGACACAGTTAAGTTATTAAGTATGGGTGGAGTTTCGTGACATCCCCCAATGGCAAAACCAAGTCAGCCTCCACCATAGTTTGTGAAATATATAGGTTGATGATGGTTATGTTCTGTATATATAGACATCATAAACAGGGTATCTATCTGTCTATATACAGACAGAGACCAAACTAAGTGAAGGTATGCAGTAGAGCTTCTAACATTGTAGTCCTTTTAAAATACTTCACAATCGCATTTGGCATATAGAGTAAAGATTGTGTATGAAAGAGACCGACAGATCTGTTTGTTTTCTATCCAAATGGTTGAAAGCATTAAATTGCCATTATTGTTAAAAACAAGTTTGTCTTTACTGTGTAGTTTAAGTAGCACTGGCTGAATCCAACAACTCTTTGCTTTTAAAGCTTAAAGATTAAAATTGTATATATAGCAACAGCCTGTATTATTTTTTGTGACTGCTGTCATTTGTGCTCTAAGCATAGTGATATTTGGACAAGCATGCTAATTCAGAAAATATAGGCTTAAAAATTCTGTCAAAATATATGCGTTTCATCTAAGCAGGAATTGTGATTTAGTTTTCCCTTTTTTACTAGCCCCATCTGAACCCAAATCAAGTTGACTTTCGTTCCTCCTGCTGTTGGTTGTAATTTCTGTCGAATTCTACAAGAACCACAACTAAAGATACAAGGCACGATTCTGTCACCTTTATGTTGAGTAGTATCTTGCTCACGAGTAGTTCCATTGTAATTAATGGAGACAGCTTGTGGAATAAGGTACTACTCACTACAAGTAAAAGTGGCAGAATCTGGCCCACAATTAATTATTTAGGGCTCAATTGTGTCACCTAGTCAGTCCATATTAAATAGCAGCACGTTGCTGCATCATCCCAGGGTAGGCAATGTGGCTCAGGGAGACACAATTCCCTCTCTGCTTCCCACCCACTACTTCCTCCAAGGGTAGTTATTCACTGCAGATAGATATGAAAAGCAAATGTTCCAGCACACTGAGGAGTGGAAGGGGGGCAGATCCAAGGCCTGGGGACAGATTCCATCGCTACTTGCCCATTTCTCACCTACATGTTTAGGAAGGGAGAGCAACAGTTGCACAGCTTCTTCTTACTTCTGCATGGCCGGACCCAAGCTATGGGCATCCCACCCAGGGATATAAGCGGGATTTTAACCCTTAGAGATTGTTTGTAATCCTCTGAGCATATGGGGGTACAACTCAAGTAGACAAAAATTTACTTACTGTTCTCTTTATTTCTATGTACCTCAGATCTCATGGACATGTTATATCACCATCTACCCAAACTAGCAGTTTTAGAAAGAAACGAAAGCCTGAGTCATTTAGCTAAAACAGGAGAAGGTGAAATCCTGGTCCCTTTGAAATCAAGGGCAAAACTCCCATTGCCTTTAGTGGGACAGGATTTCAGCCTGGCTGTTTTTGCTCAGGGAACAATCCTTTCTGGATACGCAGCAGCAGTAAAATCATTTTGATTGGTCTCTGTGTGATCAAGCATGAGAAATAGGGAGGAGAAAAGGTTCTGACACTGCAATAAAAATGTTTAGAGGTCATTAGAACTATATTTCATGTACATTTTCTCAGTCCTTGCCTTTGTTTGTTTTTTTCCTGGCAGAGAGTAGAGATGGAGCTCCTTGGTCCAAAAGAGTTTGAATGCCACTGAACAGACAGACCAGTGAGTTGGCTGTGTGTCTGATTACCTGATTTCCCCCTGAAACTATTCACGAGACCATTTTGAATGACATTGCAGGAGGCGATCATTAGTTGTGACATGACAACATTCAAGAGTGTTGATTGGCTGATGAGAAGTTTAGGAATGTTTCCTGAGGTGATGACATTTATGATGACACCTGGGAAACTCATAACTTCCCGACAGGTAGATTGGCTATTTTTTAATTAGGGTTAGATCAACTTGCAGCCCTATCAGCGCACAGTTGCGGCCTATGTGACATCCTCAGGGCCATACTGGTAATATATATATTATGTGGATGCAGCCCACATAACACATAGAGAGCTGCATATGTGGCTCAGAATGGTAAATAGGTTGAGAACCACTGAGTTAAGCCGTTAGGGTAAGCCTGGAATAAAGGGTGGTATGTAACTTCTCCGCCTTAGGAGCAGGCCTCTCAGAGAAATACAAATCAGAATCCCACTCCTTTCACTTTCCCCTCTTGTTCAAGGGGCATGTAAGTTACAGCAGCCTTTAAAAGGGTACAGCTCATTTCAGCATTGGTGACTGCCTAACTACTCTTGGTGTGTGGAGGGAGTGGTGGGGGAGTGGTCAAAGCTCCATGTATGGCCTGCCCCTCTCCACCTCCTCACTGTCTTTTTCTACATCGTCACTGCCCCCTCCATCCTTTCACTGCACATTTGCTCATGTGGAGAGTGGGCCTCTATTGAGGAGAAACTGCACTCTGCACCAGACCCAATATCTGGGTAGGTCAAACAACCAAGTGGGGACAGGGGACTGCTCTCCCTTCCTCTGCTGCGTAAGGTAGAACACAATCTAACCTTTAGTTAGGGTAATCAGGTTTATCAAACACCTATCCGTCTCTACAGGAGAGACACTTTGAGGATGAGTATGTATAGGATACAATCCTTCTCTTCAAACTATAGACTCCAGAAAGCTGGAACAGGAAAAGGGAGACAAAAATGAATACAAATTTCAAATTTATTTTGGTTAAGAATCAAATTAAATAAAAAGAAATTATTTCTGAAGGCAATAGAGGTTTTAGTTTCCTCAAACATTTTGTTTGGACTTTCTGTATGTGCGTGTATGTGCATGTGTGTTTGAATATAGCATCAAGCTAAATACAAACAAAGCACAAAAATGCAATTGTTTATGCTGTTCTGCACATGCTTCCTCCCTGCTTTCACTGCCAAAGCTTTCCTCTTCATTTTTCATTTTTTAGCTCATTGCAGACCCTGTTCTTTAATATGAGTTACTGCCTTTTTTCCCCCCAAATCGTATTTTTTATAAAACTTTCAGTTTGTTGCTGTGCTTTCTATAACGTTAGAAAACATTACATGCCAACAGAACAAGCCAAGATTAGAGCCTGCATTCTGAGCCATCTGGAAGAGTAAATTCCAATAGAGAATAAAGCCTCAGGCTTTTTGACAAAACATGAAAAACTTTACCCAGTCTGACGTATGCTCCCAAATTCCATAGACGGTTCCTTACTCTCCATTCAACTATCATATGACAATCATTGCAATATTTCTCCAGTATATCAAATTCACCTTTTAGAGATGCTTGTTCCGATGATTCTGGACAATAGTAATTTACTGGATATGCCTTGGCAGCCTCCCTCTAAATCAGTACAAAGAAACAGTCTCTCTTTTCTCAGTATGGGAACCACATTGCTTAGGTACCACATAGTCATTGTCCCTCCTTATTTTATATTGTTTTGGAACTATTTGATACACCCTACCTTCATTTGCTTTCTGCAACATCAACATCTTAAGGTACTGCACTTACAACTATATATCTAGTGCCTTTCACTCCAACGGCTTGATGGTGAAACCCTCATCTGTATGGGTGAGGGAATTCATTTGAGGAGTCCCACTGAAGTAATGCAAGTAGGGGATTCACCATATATGGTTTACTGGAATGGATACAGATTACTGCCACCATTTTATCTATGGGGAAACTGAGATACAGGAAAGTTATGCAACCTGTCTAGATTTTATTATTCACTGTGAGTCAGTGGCAGTACAAATTATGACCTATTTTGAAATGGGATTAATATCTCTATTTTATTATTGGTCTGGACAAATCTGCAATAGCTTTAATGTTGGGTAGCTCTTTCTTTCTAGGATTCCAGACATGTTTGATTTAAAGAGAACCCCAGTTCTTAGGACTCAATCCTGCAAAGGGCTGAGCATATTTTGGGAGGTGCTGAATGTCTATTAGAAAGTGCAAACTTTCTAGAAATTAGTCTATTAGAAAGTGCAAACTTTTAACAATGAGGGTAACTAGTCATTGGGACATCTTTCCTATGGATGTGGTGGTTCCTCTATCATGTGAGGTCTTTAAATCAAGATTAGATGTCTTTCTAAAACAGATGACCAACTTTGCCAGGAATTATGGGCATGTTGCAAGAACCACAGCAAGAATTCTACATCCTACGCTATGCAGGAGGTCAGACTAGGTAATCACAATTTTGCCTTTTTGCTTTAAATTCTAAGAGAGGATGGGGGCTAAGGTTACTGAGCAACTGCTGGGGGGGAGGGCACTCAGCACTTTGCAAGATCCATCTCTTATGGCCTGGTTTTCAAAAGTGTTGAATGCCAGCAATTTCTGGGCTAAAGGGGCTAATGTTTTGCCTTAGTGGGTAGAAAGCTTCACAACTCTCATTATGATCAAGCTTAAAAATATATTTTAAAAAGATAAAAGCCAGAATTATTATTTTTTAAATAGTGGCTGATTGATAGCTTTTTCCTGCCTCTCCCTGGGAAATGTGAAGGCCTTTTTTAAAATTTATTATCTCTCATGTCCTTGTGTTTATGCTCCACTGGTTCCTGTGTCGCATTGGGAAGAAAAAAGTGATTTTACTTCTTCTTAGAGCACTTCCTCATGTCGATCCCAAGTAGGTGTGCACAGTCGTCGGAAGGTTTTTTCCCCTAGCAGTGCCTGTCGTGTTGGTACAGGCGCCCCCTGGAGTTGCACCTCCATGGCGCCACATATAGGGCCCTGCTGACCTGCCACCTCTTCAGTTCCTTCTTACCACTCATGATGCTTATTGGTGCTTCTATTTTCTCTTGCTTTGGCAAGCATCCCCCTTCCCCGTCCCTCTTCAGGGACCCCTCTCACAAGCAACTTTATATGCAGGAGGTGCAAAGGCTCCTAAGAGCAGGAGCAGTAGAGGAGGTTCCTCCTGAACTAAAGGGAAATGGGTTTTACTCCTGATATTTCCTAATCCCAAAAGCCAAAGGGGGCCTTAGACCTATTCCTGACCTACAAAACCTCAACAGATTCATGAAGAAACTGAAGTTCTGCATGGTATCCTTGGCCGCTATCATCCCCTCCCTGGATCCGGGGGACTGGTATGCCACTCTTGACTTGAAGGATACGTATTTTCATATATCAATAGTCCCATCCCAAAGAAGGTCCCTTAGGTTCATTAGTAAACCACACTCATTTTCAGTTCACAGTCCTCCTCTTCAGCCTGTCAATGGCCCCTTAAGTGTTCACCAAGTGTATGGCGGTTGTCATGGCATTACTAAGGAGACAATAGGTACAAGTGTTCCTGTATCTAGACGACTGACTAATCAAGGGCTGCTCCAGGGAGCAGATAGAGGCACATGTCAACCTGATCCAATCGACCTTCAGTACATTGGGTTTACAGCTAAACATACCCAAGTTGATCTTGTCCCCTACCTAAAGAATAGAATTGATAGAAGCAGTCTTAGACTCAGGCCAGGCCAAGGCACTTCTGCCAGGTCTTGCTTCCAGACCCGCCTCCATCATAGAGGACTTCAGATGTTTTCCCACCATGACAGCACAGAGCTGCCTGAAGCTCCTAGGTCACATGGCCTCCTGCACGTATGTAGTCCAACACACAAGGCTGAGACTCAGACCTCTCCAGGCTTGGCTGGCATCCACATACCAGCCACACACAGATAAACTAGACATGGTAATTTTGATTTCCCCTCAGGTCGCTGAGTCCCTTTTGTGGTGGCTCAACCCTCAATCGGTATGCAAGGGAATGCCCTTCTCCAGACCCCAGCCATCGTTGTGTCTTGTCACAGACACATTAGCATTGGGGTGGGGAGCGCATCTAGGAACACTCAGGATTCAAGGCCTCTGGTCTCAAGCAGAGCTATCACTCCACATCAATGTCAGAGAGCTGAAAGCAGTTCCCCTAGCATGCCAAACCTTCCAGTCCCATCTACAAGGCAGATGTGTATTAGTCTTGATGGACAATACAACAGCAATGTTTTATATAAACAGACAGGATGAAGTATGCTCCTCTCCCCATTGTCGAGAAGCCCTCAAGCTGTGGGATTTCTGCATAGCTCACTCCATACACCTGGAGGCCTCTTACCTCCCTGGATCCCAGAACAAGCTGGAGGACCATCTCAGCAGATGCTTCCAGCCCTGATTTAGCAAAGCTCTTAAGCACAATTAATTTTAAGCACATAGGTAGCCCTGCCCCATTCACCAAAGCACTTGAGCAGGTAGTTAACCTTACACCTGTGAAAAGTTACATTGAAATTCAAAGGGACTGCTCAGAGGCTTTAAGTTAAGCATCTGCTTAAGTGCTTTTTGGAATAAGGATGTGATTACTCATGTTTTTAACTGCTTTACTTTACTGGGATCTATTCTAGACATGAGCGAAGGGGAGATTCTTATGCTATGGTTTAGTTCTTGGTTGAACTCATCCTACTCATGGACTTCAGAAAAGCGGACTTTGATTCCCTCAGGGAACTGATGGGCAGGATTCCCTGGGAGGCTAATATGAGGGGGAAAGGAACCCAAGAGAGCTGGCTGTATTTTAAGGAGACCTTATTGAGGGCACAAGAGCAAACCATCCCGATGTGCAGAAAGAATAGCAAATATGGTAGGCGTCCAGCTTGGCTTAACAAAGAAGTCTTTGGCGAACTTAAACGCAAAAAAAGAAGCTTACAAGAAGTGGAAGCTTGGTCAGATGACTAGGGAGGATTATATAAACACTGCTCGAACGTGCAGGAATGAAATGAGGAAGGCCAAAGCACAATTGGAGTTGCAGCTAGCAAGGGACGTGAAGGGGAACAAAAAGGGTTTCTACAGGCATGTTGCCAACAAGAGGAAGATTCGGGAAAGTGTAGGCCCCTTAAAGAAAGAGGGAGGCGACCTAGTGACGGAGGATGTGGAGAAAGCTGAGGTACTCAATGCCTTTTTTGCCTCTGTCTTCACAGACAAGATCAGCTCCCAGACTGCTGTACTGGGTGGCACAGAATGGGAAGGAGGCAAACATCCCGCAGTGCTGAAGGAACAGGTTCAAGACTATTTAGAAGGATTGGACATTCACAAGTCCATGGGGCCGGATGCAATGCACCCGAGGGTGCTGAGGGAGTTGGCTGAGGTGATTTCAGAGCCATTGGCTATTATCTTTGAAAGCTCGTGGCAACAGGGGAGGTCCCTGACGACTGGAAAAAAGCAAATATAGTGCCCATCTTCAAAAAAGGGAGGAAAGAAGATCCGGGGAACTACAGACCGGTCAGCCTCACCTCAATCCCTGGAAAGATCATGGAGCAGGTCCTTAAGGAATCCATTTTAAGGCACTTGGAAGAGAGGAAGGTGATCAGGAACAGTCAACACGGATTCACCAAGGGAAAGTCATGCCTGACCAACCTGATTGCTTTCTATGATGAGGTGACTGGCTCTGTGGATGTGGGGAAGGCGGTGGATGTGATATACCTTGACTTTAGCAAAGCTTTTGATACGGTTTCTCACAGTATTCTTATCAGCAAGTTAAAGAAGTATGGGTTGGATGAATGGACTATAAAATGGATAGTGAACTGGCTAGAGCATAGGGCTCAACGAGTAGTGATCAATGGCTCCATGTCTAGCTGGCAACCGGTCACAAGCGGAGTTCCCCAGGGGTCGGTCCTGGGGCCGGTTTTGTTCAACATCTTTATTAATGATCTGGAGGATGGGGTAGATTGCACCCTCAGCAAGTTTGCGGACGACACTAAGCTGGGGGGAGTGGTAGATACCCTGCAAGGTAGGGATAGGATACAGAGTGACCTAAACAAACTGGAGGATTGGGCCAAAAGAAATCTAATGAGGTTCAACAAGGACAAGTGCAGAGTCCTCCACTTAGGAAGGAAGAATCCCATGCACAGCTATAGACTGGGGACCGACGAGCTGGGCAGCAGCTCTGCAGAAAAGGACCTGGGGGTAACGGTGGATAAAAAGCTGGATATGAGTCAGCAGTGTGCCCTGGTTGTCAAGAAGGCTAATGGAATATTGGGCTGCATTAGGAGGGGCATTGCCAGCAGGTCACGGGAACTGATTATTCCCCTCTATTCGGCATTGGTGAGGCCGCATTTAGAATACTGTGTCCAGTTTTGGGCCCCCCACTACAAAAAAGATGTGGACAATTTGGAGAGAGTGCAGCGGAGGGCAACCAAAATGATTAGGGGGCTGGAGCACAGGACTTATGAGGAGAGGCTGAGGGAACTGGGCTTGTTTAGTCTGCAAAAGAGAAGAGTGAGGGGGATTTGATAGCGGTTTTTAACTACCTGAAAGGGGGTTCTAGGGAGGATGGGGCTAGGCTGTTCTCGGTGGTGGCAGATGACAGAACAAGGAGCAACGGTCTCAAGTTGCAGGGGGAGGTCTAGGTTGGACATTAGGAAAAAGTTTTTTACTAGGAGGGTGGTGAAGCATTGGAATGGGTTACCTAGGGAGGTGGTGGAATCTCCATCCTTACAGGTTTTTAAGCTGAGGCTTGACAAAGCCCTGGTTGGGATGATATAGCTGAGGTTAGTCCTGCTTTGAGCAGGGGGTTGGACTAGATGACCTCCTGAGGTCCCTTCCAACTCTAATATTCTATGATTCTATGATTCTATGATACTCTTGCAGGAGTTGAAGATCATACCATGTTATTGGAAAGGTAGCTTTCCCTAGTTGTGCAATAAAAAAAAATCTAATCAAGATTTAATCTATGATCTCGAGTTGTTGGATTTGAATTCACCCTAAACTATTAGGAGTTGCAGATGTGTCATATAGTGTGTTATTGTAAAGGTAATTTTCAAAACTGAAAAGGGTTTATAATGTATGACTTTTACTCAGCATGACAGATCTCAGAGTTCCCAGGACTGAGAGTCAACTCATTACCCACCTGTCTCCAGTGAGAGGAAGACTTGTTTGTGCTTAACTGGGTGTCAGTTTCCTGACAGCTCCAGTCTATTAGCCATTCAAGCACTCTCCAGAAGGCTAAACCAGCCTTTACTTTGCCTTGCAGATTAACAATAGGTGCACTCTAGTCCCTGAGCCCCTTTAAAATGTTTCCCTGTAATGTTCAATTCCTTATCCAATGAATACTCACATAAATACCGGGTTTGGTATCCCCAGGAGGACAGTATATATACCAGGTTGAATGACTCAACTCAGGATCAGCTCTTTGTATGACACCACAGCACTGAGTTATATTTATAGTGAAAACAATCACAAGTTCATTATCAAAGATTAAGATTTAAGAGAAATCATAGAAGGATAATGGAAAAATTTGTTATAAAACAAAATCATAGCCTACTTTCTAGAGATTAAATTTAAACAGGCTAACCTTCTGCCCAGAGAAGTCTATCTCACCCAGATGTCCTTTATGGTGCTTCCAACCACCTATTTTCATGAGTGTAATCATATTGCCTGACTACCTCCTCAGGTGTGAAGGGTAAAAGGGTGTATTTTTTACCTTCCCTTTATATTCCCAAAAGTTCATTTTCTGCCCCCAGATGCAGAGCAGCTCCCTATGGTTAATTATCTGGTGTGCTCCTTTCCTGTTGACTCAGTATGTAATTGGAACTTCCATTGCACTGGCTTTCAATGCTTAATTTACATTTAGACAGAGATACACATCTTACCTCTTGTCTGGAAGAAACCTGTTTTTCTCTCTTTGGCTGCTGACAGATTTTAAAACATATTTTTGGTACATATACTCAGTTCCTTAAATGTCATCTGTACATACATCTCAATGATTATGAGGTTCGGTATGACATAAGGTTTTAGTAGAGAATTTATATGACATCATTAATGGATAAATAACATGAAAGCAGTGTGCTAGGTGTAGTGAGTGTGTTAGGCCTGTTAGGAGTTGCTGTTACACAACAGTGAACTCTTTGACTGTTGTCAGTGAGGGGTTCTTACAGTCACTCCCAGGTAAGGAGATTAGAAATAGAGGATGATTTAAAAACTAGTCAATTAGAAGTGGAGAACTAGGGCAGAACTATTCCATGCTATACTAGAATTGTAATAAATTACTGAAGGATGCTATTGAAGCAAGCTGTGTAAAAATTTGATGTGCCTAGTTATTTTAGAACCAAAGATTATGTTCAAAATGCAATAGAGAGGGCTATCTGGCCACATGCTTTTGTATATTTTTGAGTAACAAGATCTGCCTTGCAATATTTTATTTATTTACACGTGGGTGGACTGATGGTTTGGGTGACTTGTCACTGCATTTTCTTTTGTCATTCATGAGCAATATGTGTAAATTAATAAACACAGGATTTTTAAAAAGCCTTGATATATTCCCGCTATACAGCATGTGTATTTATATATAATACATATGCACAGACACCCACCAACAGACACAGAGGCCTCAGCTGGTCCAACTGACAAATCCACTTCCTAGGCATGATAGACTGAGCAGAGTATATCATACCAGTTTCCCTCACTCTGCACTGACTTGTAATCCATGTTCAGATCTTTCTGAAGATTTTTAAGAGTCTCCTTAAAGTTGGGTGGGACATAAGCTTCCTTAGATACAGTCTCTCTTCCCAATATTTTCCCACAAAACTTTTGTCAGCTAGGATGTTACAGTTGTTGGAGCCCAAGAGCAAACTTTGGAGAATGGGCATTCTCAGGCATAGGCCCCAACTATGACATTCCCTGCCACTAGAGATGAGAATGAGTTTAAGTCTTACCTCCTTCAGAACACAAGATACCATTTTTTGCACAAGTCTTCCCTTGATGACAATGAAGGCTACAGAATGGCCAGCAACACCCTTCCTGGAAACAGATTCACAGATATTCAGGCCAGCAGAAGCAATTTTGATCATCTAGTCTGATTTCCTGCATAACACATGGCATAGGATATCCCTGAATTAATTCCAGTTTGAACTAGAGCATGTCTTTTAGAAAAGCATCCAGTGTTGAGTTAAAAATTGCCAATGATGGAGAATCTACCACAACCCTTGGTAAGTTGTTCCATTACCTATTTACCCTCACTATTAAAATGATTTCCGGTCTGCATTTGTCTACCTTCAGCTTTCAGCCTCTGCATCTTGTTAGATCTCTGTCTGAAGAGCCTATTATCAATTTTTTGTTTCCCATCTAGAAAATATCAAAGAAGTCAGCAAAAATTATGAGATGGAGGTAAGTGTTCTTTTGTTTGGAATTTATGTTCTTTAATGTCTGTACATTGTGTCTTCATCACTACAGTACTGGCCACATTAAAAATGCCCAAGATCTTTCCACTCACTTCCGTTGCCTTTCAATTAACTACAGTGAGCTTCGGATCAGGCCCATACCTCTGCAATCTTATGTCAGTATTTTGCTTCTGTGAATGATACAGTGTTTAATTAGTGAAGTGGCATATTGGAATATATTTTTTCAAAGCAGAGTGAGGAATGCACACACACAAATCAAATCTAACCATTTGTTAATGGAACGTGTTCATATCCATCTGCCCCATTCCCTCCCTGTCACCCATGAACTTTCCCCATTACTGTGTAGCGTCTGTTCCGTCTGAGTGTGCTTGAAACCCATGGCTTTGAGTGAATGCTGTTACTAGAGGTAAAAATCCAAAGCCAGGCTCAATTCTTTTGCACTTGCAAGTCATCTACCTATTGGTATATGTCTAAAAATGGGATCATGAGAGTGAATTCTACAAATTATTCTGTGATATTTTTGAAGGCTGTTAAAGGATTTCACAAAAATATTTAGGGATTTATGCCTCAAGAACTATGTAATCTCAAATTAAATAGATACTGTATTAAGGCATCAAAGCAACAGTTTTAATCTGTTTTTCCCTGTTTTAATAGTTTAAGATCTGAACCTTATCAGAAACAGCTGCTACTAATGCCTAACATTTGCTATACATTTTCCATTATTTTTCCTCCCTGTATTTTTCTCTTTCAATCTATTTAACCTATTTGTAAGAGGTGATGGTTTAGCTATTGCCTGAGGGGTCATATTACTCACTTGTTTTGCATGCCAGGCTTAAATATTTAAAAGCCTACATTGTGGAAGTAGTAGTGTCTGGCTGGATTTAAAAAAAAGTACTTAGAGTTTAACTGCAGTATGGATCAGATGGAATTTTTGTGATTATATGATTACAGTAAAATCATTCTGATTATTTAATATTTCCTTTCACTATTTATTAATATGTCAGATGTATTCCAATGCTTTGGGATGGAGGCCATTGAAATTCAAAGGATAGAATGCAGCTGTCTGCAAAAGCTTAAGGTTTCGATCCTGCAATTTGTTCCAGGTTCAGTGGGGTGCTATTCAGGCAAAAGAATCTGCAAGACAAGTCATAAATGGGACTAAATGATTAAGGTTTGAGATGATTTCAAGTAGGCGACTATATTAAATATGTTTTGATAAAGTTAGGCCAAAATACATTCTAAATGTGTGAGTGAGAGAGACTATACACACACATGCACACACACGATGTGGGTTTAATCTGAGCACTGCATATTTTGAATCCCAATATTATATTTAAAAATATATATTCAGGGCCATGATTACAGATATAGATCCTATTGTCATCTGCAATATTACTTGTATTTGGTTCAACTTTAATGAGGGTGAACTTTGGTTCCTTTTGTTTTGATCGTGTTTTTATGATGTTGTACAATGCTCCAAGCACCTCAGTAGTCACGATGAGGGTGGAGCTCTATAAATAAGTTATTCATTATTATTTATAAAAGAGCATAGCTTCAGATGCAAAAATAATCTTTCCTCGCAAAATTGCTTTCATGGAAAAGTTGGCTTCGTAAAATATTTAATGTATTTCTGTCTTCCCTTAATTCAATTTAACAGCTGGAAATCAGGAGGAGAGCCATCACCATGTGACGTGATAGCCTCTGCAGATTACTCACAAGTCCTCTGCAGACCACAGATGGTCCATGGGCCACAGTTCGATAACCACATCACTAATCAATCAATACAAGTAAGACAGCACTGCCAATCATTTTAGAAAATTCAATCTTTCAATCATTGAACTGTTCTATTGCCTTCTTTTTAAATAAACAACCCCCTACAGGAAAGACATAAAAGGGCAACTATCAATTCTGAGCAGGGCAAGTCAAAAAAATTCAAATTGAGAAATTTTTCCGTGAAAAAAGTGACAATTTTTTTGCTAAAATATTCTTGAAAAATGGTCTTGTTTTCTGACCAGTTCTAATCTCAAGCAACAGAAACAGAATATGAACAGATGTGACTCAGTGATCAAGGTTTGACAACTTGCTGCAACAAACTTCTGTGAGCCTTCTGTCTGCAAAGCAGAACGCCTCATGTGCTAGATATGTGCTTGATAATGCTCTTGGTCTAAGTAAGGGCTTAATAAACCCTAGTTAGGCCTTTTCTAGGTTGAGACAAATTATGTTATTGGGATCATTTTAAAATGGGGCCTGCCAACATGTTATGCAATGGACATAAAATACTTTAAACATGTGTTCTAAGGCACACTGTAGTCTAGACCATTAACAGAGACTAGAATGGGGTTTTCAAACACTGGTTTCAGACAATTATGCCTGACCCACACTGGCCATCTCAACTATAGGGTGTGGTAACGGGATGCTTAGTGCTCTGCGATCCATACACATCTACCAACTTCCACATGGAAGGGATTCCTCCCCTCCTGCTTTTGGACACTGCTGTGTACTTCGTGGGTTCAGAGTCCCCAGGAAGGAGAGGGCAGGTTGGGACCAGAAAGAGGTAGGCAGTGGTGAACAGGATGGACACAGGTTCCTGTCTTCCTAATACTTCTGCCCCTCCTCATTCCTTGCAGGAGTGATGTCCATTGTCCTCCCACCCATGTGCTGGGCGTGGAGGGACTTGGTACGTGGTGCCCCCAGTGGGGCGCAGTATGTAGGCTCTCTAACCAAGTAACAAGCCACTTGTAAAAACTATCCTGGGCTAGATTCACAAGGGTAGCTTAGGCATGGTGACATTGAGCATCACCACACTGTGACACTCTGTGTCTCAAAACAGCTCCCCGGAACCCCATATTCCCCCCATCATATAATTATGATATATTCTGTACGAAGTATGCCTTGTGAGGTATCATTTTAAAAGTCTTGATCAGTTGAACATTAATATCCTGTTGGATTGTATGTGCTATCACGGTATGTGAAGCTGTGAAATTTTGCTATGTGTATGCTACTGAAAGATGTTGTAAAGAAACACCCACAACCAGCTTTTCAGGTACAACAATGGAATAGCTAGACATGCTGATGGCCCATGAAGGGGAATCCTCTCTCTCAATGGCCATCCCAAAAGACTTAAGAGCGGAAGCATGTACAAAATGGAGACAGCTTGACCAATGGGGAAGGCTCCTCCACACGTCACATGCATAGATATTTCCCAAGCTGGAAGAAGTTATAAAAGAGGGGGAGTGACATCATCACTTGTCTTCACTCCCCAGTTCAGCACCTGAAGTAACGTCTGGAAGACAAAGGACTTTGTTTTGCAGCCTGGGCTGTCCATCCCCTTTCAGAAACAACCCGTGTATCAAGAATCAGTAGCCTGCTTGTATCATCAATCAGCGTGAGATGTTGCTGATTTAAATCCTGCTTAGTGTATAAGAACTTAGAATGTAAAATTTACTTTTATTTCTTAAAGTAACCAACCCTGATCTCTTTAGTCTACCACTTGTAATCATTTAAAATATATCTTCCTGTAGTTGATAAATCTGTTTTATAATTTTACCTAAAACTTGGCTGGAGTGTTTGTAATTGAGCTGAGATTCCTCAAAGGCTGGTACATGACCTCTTCACATAGAGGGAGAGGCAGACTAAATAATGAGCTTGCATCGGCCAGCCGTCTGTCCAGGGCAAGACGGTATGCTCCTGTAGTGCAGGATTAGGGAGCTGAGGGGAATTGGCTGGTGCCGCTATCAATTGTTGGTTCGTGAGTGGCTGGAAAGCATTCATGTAACTCAGTTGTGTGCGTGGTTCCACCTACTGGTGCATTGGGTGATAACAGTGCCTGGAGGGGTCTGCTGTTTATCACCAGCAAGGCATGGTTGGGATTCAGCCCAGGCTGGAAGGGCAAAGGGGGCACAGCAGTTCCACAGCTTCCAGGTTGCATCCAGGGGCTGGGGGGGATCCCGTCACACACACTAACTTTTAGGTGCCTAGAAAGTCCTTGGGATTAACAAAGCCTAAATTCACTCCCTATAGAGTGAATGAGGAGGGAAAGCCTCCTTAAAACAGGATTCATAAGAACTAGCATGTAAGGTGGCTCCCTGCATAAGTAGCCAATGGGAGATGACAAGCTGAGGCGTGTGTGCTAAGCCTCACCCATCTCTTGGAGTTAGGTGACTAAATCAGGCCTGTAGGGAGACATCACCCTCTCTTTGGGATTCTCAGCTGCAAACCCTCTCTTGGCATTAGGTGCCTTGGCTGTTTTAGCAAAAAACCGGGGTGGAGGACCTCATGCATAACTTTTAGCCTAGTGGTAAGGATACTCATCTGGAATGTGGGATATCCCCAGTTCAAGTCCTCTTGCCACCTGAGAGAAGAAAGGATTTAAATTGGACACTGCCCCCTCTCAGAAGCGTGCCCTAGGTTATGAGATCTTGGCCAGGGGGGGACTCCCTCAGTTTTTCCTGTTGAAGCTGTTCCTCTCTCTCTGGCCCAATGATTCTTTCACTAGTTTATCCACAGTGGAATAGGCTTTAACCTCAGGCCAGTAAAAGGGAGCAAGCATGAAAATGAATCTGTAGCCTGGTGGTTGTCCACAGACATGCACTAAGCACCAGCGTAGTCCATTTCATTTTCAAGGTCCAATACACTAATGCAATGCTGCAACATATGGACTGTGGACAATGTAGAGCACATCTATTTGTTAAACCAAGGAGTTTTCTTAGGATTTATGGACTCAGTTCTGCAATTGTCTGTTGGGGCTGGGGGGCACACCTGGGCCATCATAGTCAATTGGAGGCTCAGGGCCTAAAATAATATTGATGGAGAGCAAAATTTTCCATTGATCTTTGGTTTTATAAAGATTTATTTTTCCAAAAAATAAATTTTGGGCCAAACTTGACCTAGTAGTGTCCTACTAAAGAAAAGTTTCCCTCAGTCCTGGATTTAGTTTCTCTGAATACATTTTTCCAGTGGAGTTGAAGCTAACTAATCACTTTTCTATTTATTTCACCTTTATAACCTTAATTACCCATAGGAGCTGTCCAGACTATAGAGGAAAACCATTGGTAAATTTCCTGGGAGAACCTAGAGTTAGCTGCATTTTGCGTTATAGCCATTGCCTATTTCCGCATAGTCCCAGATTGGCCACAAGGGCAGTAGTATATCTCATCACTAATGGGTGCCCTTCCACCTCCACAGTTTTACATGGTTGAAAGCAGGAGAAATTTGTTTACTAAACTCAGATCTTATGTAACTGGCAGTGCTAGAATTGAAACTGTTGGTCATAGTGTGAATGCATTAGCACTTGGCTCTATTTGAAAATATTGCAGGAATCAGAATGAAGATAAAGAACTGTGATTGAACCAGCTACTCTCTCTCTGTAGTTTTTGACTGATAGGTGAAGAATAATGATGTCTCCAAGGGGTCCATCCTTCCATCTGGTGCATTACACATTTAACTGGAAAATCAGTGCTGTTGAACCAAAAGCCCCACTGCTTGTACAGCTGACAAAGGCTGGATTAGAACATACTTAAAAATACAGATGAGAACATAGGTTTTATGAAGAGAGTGCCACCGGTGTGTGAGTTGAAAGGCAATGTTTGAAATCTCTGCTGATCATGATTCAGCCACATCGCTTTTCATTTATTGTTATAATTTAACATAATGGGGACCCTCTTAATTTTATATATACTATAAAACTATATATAGTTTACTATTATAATACTATATACTATGGATATACATATATACACACACACCATATGAATACTAAATACTTTTAAAGTATTAGAATACGTTTAAATTGTTCTAAACATAAATATGGAAGAAATTATATCACTAATATAGATCATTTTATTCAATACAAAAATAGGGCTGTTAAGAAAAAATCATTACATACATGTAGTATGATACACTGTTAAATTCCAGATAAAGGTGATGGAAAATAACTACTAAGCTGAAATTCACTATCCATATATTTTCTTATGGGGAATTCTCAGCTTCCACTTGAAATATAAACTAGATGCTTTTTTATTATACAGATGTAGTACAATGATGAAACTCAAGCAGCACTGTCCTTTGTAATTTTATGGCATCTTGTAGTGTAAGGATGCCCTTTTACAGGAACTTTTCCAGAATGTGGCTTACTGGAGCCGGCTGTTTAAATTTGGCACAGGCAAGAAGCTGTGGGCCTAAGGTGCCCATTTTGTAAATGGGTGCAGTTCCAGCTGATAAGTGTTTTTAGGTTTTCTTTTCTTATTCCTTTGGAGCTGGCACATTCTCACAGCCTCAAGGAACTTTTATGTTTTCCAAATTCTGACTCCTCCTCCTAATAATAATTATTCTCTGTTTTTTCTGTTCCCAGTACTACTACTCAGTATAGTTTATCTGGGCAATGCTTAGATAACTATTGTGATGGTTGCTTAAGAGAAAGCTGGAGAGAGATTATGAACATTTAACAACAGTGTCTTTATTTGGCACCCATTGGCTGTAACTAACCATGTATCTTACAGTCCTGTGTCCTTGAGGTTTTTCCAGACTGTCCATGTGGTAAAGAATTGTGTCTTGTGTTATTGGTTGCTGAGATCTTCACAGAAGGGTCAGCCTCAAAAGCATTTTTTCCCTTCAGACTAGAGGCTTTTCTGAGTTTAACTCAACCCTGTGTTCAGTGCACTAGATCACATTGCAGATAATCCTGGGGACATTGGAAGGAGGAGGTTTTTAAAAAAAAAAGTTATCTAAGTGCAAAAAAGACAGCTAAAAATGTATCTGGTAAAAAATACTATCTGCTCATGCTCAGATCTTAAAAAATCAGCCCCACAGAGTTATGTGAAACTTTCCAGAAGAAATTGACCTTTGGCTCAGGAAGGAATAGGAAGATTCCTAACAGAATGTAATTTTGTCAGTCAATGAGGCATTTGAAAATGGGGTCTTGCATTGAGGGGTCTCCTTCCACAGACGTGATTGGATGCCGGACTGAGTCCTTGCTACCTTTTTAAGGCTGGCTGGTGCACCAAAAGAACAGAGTAGAAGACATGCTTCACTACATCACCTTCCAGAGGCTGCCTATCCCTTGGCAGAATCCTTCCCTGAGCTCATTGGGCCTGTGGCAAAATGACACAATTTGGCCTCATATTTTCAGATAAACATCCAGTCAGAACTACCAGATGTTTTGGGTTTTTCTTATCGCTACAAAGATTAGAGCTGGTTGAAGTTTTTCATTCAAACAATGGCCTTGTCCAAAAATTGGCACAGAAAATCCCATTTCCCCTCCCAAATTTTTCTGATATCTTTCATGAAAAAAATTAAAACTTTTTAAAAATTAAAAAAATTGTAATGAAAAATATTTGGGGGTTCAGTTATTGTTTTCCCCAAGTTCTGACCCCTTCCCCCCCCCCTTTTTCATTGGCAGAATGGAAAAAGGGGGAATAAAAGAAGGGAATGCGGTAGGGGGGTGTAAAACGAGTTGAGGGGAAAGGGAGAGAAGGGGAAATAAAATGGCCACAACCCAAAATGATTTTGGTTTTGTGGTTTTCTTTGACCAAAAAATCCTAAAATGCTGAAATATTTTATGAATATTTTTGAGAAAACAAACTTTTTTCTGAATATATCATGAAATATGCTTATGTTTTCCTAATTCCAATATAGATATTTTTAAGGATTTCACTCATACAAAATCTTGGTTATTAACTTTCTTAAGTCCCATCTCTTATGTCTCTTTCCCTGGGAATTATTTTGGGTATTGACTACAAAATCAGGTCAGCTGAGGTAAAAGAACTGTCATAACTACTGTGAAAGAAGCAGACACTTAACAAGCATACAGTATCTCCATTCTAATTGCACTGATGCAATGCAGCACTTTACCACTCTAGGTACATTTGAAAAGCAAGTGATAGTTATTTTTAAGATTTTTTTCCTGATGTGAAAAGGTAAAAGTCTTTGCACAACTATACCAAATGGCTGACTCACAACCCAGCTTTATGCAACTGTTTTGGGTTTTTTTAACATATTGTCTTTAAGATATTACACAGGTTGTTAGACTGAGAAGCTACCAAGAGTTTCTCATTCTGCTATTTTAATATATCATAGGGAAAATCCTTAAAGCATTACAAAAGGTACAGTAATGACATTGGTATAAATATTGTCCTGTACAACAGCATTAATGAGCTAAGTATGGATATTCGGGATAAAAGAAATATTTACCTAGATAAAGATTAAATGTAGCACAGGCTAGGGTGTTTACTAGGGATCTCTACTATGACGTTTTGTTGCTTTTTTGCTTTTTACCTTCTTTCACTTTAGGAAATCATAAAATCTTTGTCTGAATTTGCTGGAAGTAGGGTTATTTTTTTAAATCTGGTCACTTTTACCATATATTGACTTTGCATTATGAACTTTATATGTTGCATACGTATGTTCTGTTACTGACTGAGACTTATAATGGAAAGTGAAAATACTTATCTGGTCTGTTTATCTCACTGTTGTTTTTTTATTTGTGCTATGGTAATCCCTAGACACCTTAGACGTGATCAATGCTGCATGGTGGTGGGCACTGTACAAATTCATAGACATGACAGACAAAGGATCAGAGGGGAAACAGAGGCAGAGAAAGATGAAGTGACTTGGACAACAGCAGGTCGATGAGGCTCAGCCTAGGTTGCAAGCTGTCTGTGTCTCTATGTTACTTGATTGTACAGTGCTTAGCACAATTCCAATGTGGGGTGCTTAAGCAATAAAAATAATATTTTTTTTAAATGTGACAACAAAGTTGGAGTTAATGGGTTTGAGAAATTAAATAAAACCCTTAAGTATTATTTGTTTGCATGATATTTCTATTTACATAAAGAACAATTCCCTACCCCAGTATTCTGTTACACCTTATACCCTCATTCCCACTTTTCTGCCACCTCAGTGTATAGCAGAGGCCAGCATGTGACAATGCTCATTACCAAAGTTATATTTGGCCAGCAGTTACCACACAATGGTATCTGAGACTGCCACGGCTTGCCTTGTATCTTAGAACAGAAAATATATGTGGGAATTGTTGACAAATATTGACTACGTTGTGACCTCTATGGTATAGCATTATTTGTTACCTCTGAATTTGGTCCACTGCTCACAAACAGGGAAGATTTGGTAGGGGAAGTAGAAGTGGATGGCAACCTAGGCAGCAGTGACCATGAGATGGTCGAGTTCAGGATCCTGACAAAAGGAAGAAAGGAGAACAGCAAGGTACAGACCATGGACTTCAGAAAAGCGGACTTTGACTCCCTCAGGGAACTGATGGGCAGGATTCCCTGAGAGGCTAATATGAGGGGGAAAGGAATCCAAAAGAGCTGGCTGTATTTTAAAGAAACCTCATTGAGGGCACAGGAGCAAACCATCCCGATGTGCAGAAAGAATAGCAAATATGGTAGGCGTCCAGCTTGGCTTAACAAAGAAGTCTTTGGCGAACTTAAACGCAAAAAAGAAGCTTACAAGAAGTGGAAGCTTGGTCAGATG
This sequence comes from Emydura macquarii macquarii, assembly GCF_026122565.2. NCBI lineage: Eukaryota > Metazoa > Chordata > Testudines > Chelidae > Emydura > Emydura macquarii. The sequence continues at coordinate 14,978,390 of NW_027131614.1, read as the reverse complement.
ACTAGGGAGGATTATAAAAATACTGCTCGAACGTGCAGGAATGAAATCAGGAAGGCCAAAGCACAATTGGAATTGCAGCTAGCAAGGGATGTGAAGGGGAACAAGACGGGTTTCTACAGGTATGTTGCCAACAAGAGGAAGATTAGGGAAAGTGTGGGCTCCTTAAAGAATGAAGGAGGCAACCTAGTGACAGAGGATGTGGAGAAAGCTGAGGTACTCGATGCCTTTTTTGCCTCTTGTCTTCACAGACAAGATCAGCTCCCAGACTGCTTCACTGGGTGGCACAGAATGGGAAGGAGGAGAACATCCCTGAGTGCTGAAGGAACAGGTCCAAGACTATTTAGAAGGATTGGACATACACAAGTCCATGGGGCCGGATGCAATGCACCTGAGGGTGCTGAGGGAGTTGGCTGAGGTGATTTCAGAGCCATTGGCTATTATCTTTGAAAGCTTGAGGCAACAGGGGGAGGTCCCTGAGGACTGGAAAAAAAGAAAATATAGTGCCCATCTTCAAAAAAGGGAGGAAAGAGGATCCAGGGAACTACAGACTGGTCAGCCTCACTTCAATCCCTGGAAAAATCATGGAGCAAGTCCTTAAGAAATCCATTTTAAGGCACTTGGAAGAGAGGAAGGTGATCAGGAACAGTCAACACGGATTCACCAAGGGAAAGTCATGCCTGACCAACCTGATTGCTTTCTATGATGAGATGACTGGCTCTGTGGATGTAGGGAAGGCGGTGGATATGATATACCTTGATTTTAGCAAAGTATTCTTATCAGCAAGTTAAAGAAGTATGGGTTGGATGAATGGACTATAAAATGGATAGAGAACTGGCTAGAGCATAGGGCTCAACGAGTAGTGATCAATGGCTCCATGTCTGGCTGGCAACCGGTCACAAGCGGAGTTCGCCAGTGGTCGGTCCTGGGCCGGTTTTGTTCAACATCTTCATTAATGATCTGGAGGATGGGGTAGATTGCACCCTCAGCAAGTTTGCGGATGACAATAAGCTGGGTGGAGTGGTAAATACCCTGGAAGGTAGGGATAGGATACAGAAGGACCTAAACAAACTGGAGGATTGGGCCAAAAGAAATCTAATGAGGTTCAACAAAGAAAAGTGCAGATTCCTCCACTTAGGAAGGAAGAATCCCATGCACAGCTATAGACTGGGGACTGACGAGCTAGGCAGCAGTTCTGCAGAAAAGAACCTGGGGGTAACAGTGGATAAAAAGTTGGATATGAGTCAGCAGCGTGCCCTGGTTGCCAAGAAGGCTAATAGCATATTGGGCTGCATTAGGAGGGGCATTGCCAGTAGGTCACGGGAAGTGATTATTCCCCTCTATTCAGCATTGGTAAGGCCGCATTTAGAGTATTGTGTTTTGGGCCCCCCACCACAAAAACGATGTAGACAAGTTGGAGAGAGTACAGCGGAGGGCAACAAAAATGATTAGGGGGCTGGAGCACAGGAATTATGAGGAGAGGCTAAGGAAACTGGGCTTGTTTAATCTGCAAAAGAGAAGAATGAGGGGGGATTTGATAGCAGCCTTTAGCTACCTGAAAGGGGGTTCCAGGGAGGAGGGGGTTAGGCTGTTCTCGGTGGTGGCAGATGACAGAACAAGGAGCAACGGTCTCAAGTTGCAGTTGGGGAGGTCTAGGTTGGACATTAGGAAAAAGTTTTTCACTAGGAGGGTGGTGAAGCACTGGAATGGGTTACCTAGGGAGGTGGTGAAATCTCCATCTTTAGAGGTTTTTAAGCTGAGGCTTGACAAAACCCTGGGTGGGATGATATAGCTGAGGTTAGTCCTGCTTTGAGCAGGGGGCTGGACTAGATGACCTCCTGAGGTCTCTTCCAACTCTAATATTCTATGATTCCATGAAGCCATTGAAATAATGTTATTCTTATTTCTACTATAGATTTCCTCTAATGGATCCACTTCAACTCATCCAAAGTAATTCACTCAAGTGGCAAGTACTACAGATGGATCAGGAATAGTGCTGATTATAATATAAGATAAGATAATTATAATTCATTAATTCATTAATTAATGGTGTGTGAGAGGCCACAATGTACACACAAAACACCCAGGAATTGATTTTATATTAGTCCAGTAACACATTTTTAGGGGAGACTGTCTATAGCAGTATATAAATCATTAAAACAGAATGAATAATTAACGACAAAATACTAGCAATGTATTTGCTATTTGGTGAATATTTCTGTGATTTTTTTTAAAAACCAAAGTCTATGGATTGATCTGGAACAGTTCTCCCCAAGCACTCAATATTCATTATTTGGATTGTGTTGGTTAGTTGATTGATCATATAATTCACATTAAATTATTTGATTAATATACTTCCACTAGTGGCCAGTTTTTCAAAAGTGTTTAGGTGCCTAAAAATGCAGAAGGGCACCCAGTGTGATTTTCAAAAGTGTGTAATAGGAATTAGGTGCCTAACCACTTTAGGCACTTTTGAAAATCCCACTAGGCGCCTCTCAACATCTTTAATGTGAAAATCTCGCCATAACTGGTATGAATATTTACAAAACACAGTTTTGTGAAGACATGGATTTGATTTTGAAATTCACTTTCTGCAAACATTTGTGTCAGCAAAGCTCCATTGCCCTAACATTAATGGACAGTAAATGCAACCCTGGGACACTAGCATGACAAAAGCAAGCATGTGACAAAATAATTGGAGTTGGTTGGGGTTTTTTTTTGCAATGTTCACCCATCTTTGTTAATCATCCTCCAAGGAGACAGTGCCAATTTTTCAAAATTAGCACATGCAATTACACACACACATTTATATGCAAATAATTGAAGTATCCAAATACCTGTTGTTCATATATAAATTGTGTCTTTGCTCATGCATGTTGCATGTGGACTGATGTCTAATCTAACTGTACATTCATGAATGAAATACCTGATTTGTGTGCATAAAGTCATTAAGCAAAAATCACTTTATTGACTTGGACACCAATTTATCTGTCCATCACTGTGAATTTTCATCTGAAATAAAATGAGCATAAGTGCCATGAATAAGTATGTTTCTAATTATTTATATGTTTCATCAGTGGCTCAGTGTTCTTCCAGTGCAGCTCATAATGCTTGTCAAGCCATTGCCCTCAACTATTCTTTAACTTTTCCTTTTTTGTAATAGTCTTTTTTTATCAAAATAATTGGGTATCTAAATATTTCTAAAGCTAGCAATTAAAAAAAAATACTTTGTTGCATAACCAATACATCTCGGGAGAGATACATTAAGGGAAAAGAAAAACAGTCAAGCAGTCCCACAAATAAGAATCAAAATCTGAATGCCTTGACTTCTTCATACCTTTTACAAATAGCACAAGAAAATACTCTAGAAACAATTGAGAAAGTAGAAGTGCAGGACTTCTTTATTAACACTGTACTGTAACACTGTACAAACACAGGCAAAACTATGTTTAACTCAAGCATACATAGGTTTGCCACCAAAGACTGAAGCTAAGACTTTCTCAGCAGGCGGGGAAGGGGGAAATCAGTTTTCTGTGAGAACTGAGAAGGGGAAAGCCAAAAAAAAAAAAAAGTCATCCTCTATGTGAACTATATTGATTTGCTGCTTTTGAGTCTATCAGTTATACTGCAGTTATAGACATATAATGTTTAATGTGAGCTTCTGAGCTCAAATGATTGGATTATTTCAAATGCCTAAGAAAGAGAAGTTAGCAGTCAATGGTCAAAACTGTAATTAGAATCAAAGAATAATTTGTGATTGGAAATGATTTTTGAAAAGGTGCACTCTCTCTCACCTTGTTTTTATAATAGCTCTGTGAAGGTGGTGAATGTCAATTACAGTAGACCTAATTACCTGAATAAGGATTTGTGGTGGCTAATCAGTAATATGAAGTATTCAAACTATATAATTCTCACCTAAAATACTGAAAGTGTCCAATAGAATCTCATAGAAAAAGCCAACAGTTAAAGGCCTGATTTTCATTTGTACTAATGCCCTCTACATAGAGGGGCCTCAATGTAAATGACAGTCCAGACCCTTAGTCTTGTATCCGAGCATTCAAATTCATGCAGCTAGAATTGGATTCTGACTGAAATTAATTACATTGATTTAATTGGTTTGAAATTTAAAAATCCACCCATTCAGTCCATAAACTGATAACATATGGGACTACTTTAAAATGCATCTCTCATAGCTTTCAGGGCAGGGGCCCACTTTTTGTTGTGTGTTTGTACAATGCAAAGCACTGGTCCACGACTAGGGCTCCTAGGTGCTTAATAAATATTAATCAAAGCATTAATGACAAAGAGCCTGGTCCAAAGTCTGTTGACATCAATGAGAGTCTTTCTATTGACTTCAGAGAGCTTTGGATCAGGCAAAAAGAGACTGAGCCCACCTAGATACCCAAACCACTTCACTTTACATGGGTATGTGAGGGGATATCCACCCACACAAGTCCTGAAGGGGTAGATTAGGCCAATTAACTAATAGGCTGCACCTGGAGGAAAGCCAGGGAGTCCAAAGGCTTAGTTGCTGATGGAAGTCCAGCTGAGGGAGGAGCTGGGCTGGATAGATAAAGACAGGAAGTTGATGCAGAAAGGAGCTGTGGGAGAAGTAGTCTACAGTTACTCCCTGTGGGAAGGGATGTGTGTTTGGGGGCTCCACTGACAAGTAGCCTGCAGTTACTCCCTGGGAAGAGGGAATTTGGGCTGGTAAACCTAGAAAGGCTGGGGGGAAGCAAAAGGTAGAGCTGAGAGATAGGAAGGAGTCCAGGGGAATAGCAAAAGTGGTCTGGAAGAAAGTAAGCTATACATAGGGTTCCTGGACTGGAATCCAAAGTAAAAGGCTGGTCCTGATTTCCCTATCAGCCACTTGATGAGTGGCATAGTCAGGGTAGTGAAGGGATGACTGCCATGTTTCTATGGAAGGACTTTGATAACTTTAAAGAGGAGGACTATAGTGACCTGGCTGAAGGGCTGAGTCATGAAGAAGGAGTATCCTGAGTACCAGAGAAAGAGAGAGACCATGGAATGAGGAACCAAAAGAAGGAGGCATCAGACTTGGAAGGAGCTAAACCCCAGAGCAACCAGGAGAAGAAAGTCTAGTGGTGAATGGACCCTGTGACAGGGTAATTTAACCCACTGGTACGTCTAGAAAAAAATATCAGTAGTGGAGAAAGAGAAGGAGTATGGGCCTTGCTAACTGTTTTAAAAGGCTCTGAATGTATCTAATAACTTTTGCAAAACTTGCCACTTATTTACCACCTATCACTGCTTTGTTAACTTTTCCTTTTTTTATGGCCTTTATGGGATGGGAAAGATGATCCATAGCCAGCCCAGCCCATCACTGTGAAATGATAAGATTGTAAATGCAAGCGATTCTTTTGGTGATCTTGGGCTACTTACATCTTTAATGTTTCATCAGCCATCTGACAAATTTGTTGTCTGAGCTTACCTGGTTAAAAAATGCTTGCCACTGAAATATAGGAGAACACTTCTGACGTTGCTTCATGGAGTCCTTGTGATATCATTTCTTCTGTGAGATCTATAGCCAAGTTGTTTCTTGCTCACAACAGAATTCTTAGCCCATATTTCATACATATTTGACTTTAATCTATTGAGGTCAATGAGTCTATGCTGATTTACAACAGCTGAGGGTCAGGTATTTGTGACTAATATAAATGCAATAGATATAAATCACTTGCCTGATTCAGAAACATACATCTGCTAGTACATTGCACATTTACATGCAGGTTTTAGGTTTGCGCATTTCTGCATGTTCAAATTTTGTGACTGCATAATCTGAAGTCACTTGGACTATGGCCTTATTTTTAAAATAAGCTTTGCAATTATGAGAAATGAAACTTTCTATGTAAACAATTGCAAAGGAACTGTAAGAGAGAAACACATAATCTTTATTCATTTATCAAATTAGATGCTCACAGTAGTCTAACATGGGTTCCTTCTTTGGACTAATGCAAACTTGACAAGAAAACGTTTCGTGCACTTCATAGATTTCAGTTTCTTAACAATAAGCAATATTTTTCTGCTTCTAATAATACTTTATACATGTTAACAGATCAAGCTTCTGGTACACTAAAGACTCAGTCCTGAAAGTCTTGCACCTTACTGTGATTCTAGGAGACTCAGAGTAAATTTTCAAAGTGGTGTGTGAGACATAGGAACACAAATCACGTTAGCAAGTAAGGGGAGTTTTGTGGGCACCTCCTGTGCACCATAAAAGGAATTCAGCTTTGAAACTGTCATTATCTCTTTTTTGTTAAAAGCGTATACGTATTGTAAATGCTGATCTTTTGGTATTGACCAAGTGACCTGCATTTGACAGGTCAACACTATGATTACTGAATGGACCCAGGGACACTCAGAACTCTGACACTCTGAACTTTGTGGGATCGGTGCTGGATCCCATAATGAGGGGCCAAGCCAGCCTCCATCTGTTGACATCAACACCTTCAAAGAGTGTGGGACTAATGACAATGTCAGCTTAATTGATTTCTTTCTACAGTGGCAGAAAATCTTCCCATATACGTTTGGTTTTTTTTTTTTTTTAATAAAAAATTAGTAACACTGGACCCTTGGTAGATATGTTAATATATAATTAAACTGAAAAAAATAAGCATTCTAATATATATGTATAGAAACACAACATGAATCAGGTTATAAGAAATAATTATATATAATTATTTCTAAGGCGCATAGTACCTATAATGCTGATCATAGGCCCTGCTCAGAAGAACTGATAATCTAACACCTCAATCCTGCAAACATTTACACAGATGCTTAACTTTACTCACATGATTAATCCCATTCGTTTCAGTGGCATGAAACATGCACAGAAGTGTTTGCAGGAACCTTAGAGCCCAATTCTGAAAACAGCATCATACATAGACCTGACTCTGCTTAGTAGTCTAATTGGTTACCATAGGAATAGCCATCCTGCATCAGACTTGTGGTCGATCTAATCCAGTATCTCCACCAGTGATGAGCACCAGATGCTTCAGAGAGAAGTATAAGAAGACCTCTAGAAGGAATTTAAGAAATAACATACCAGTATGAAAAGTTTATTCCTCACATCCATCAGTTAGATGTTGGCTAAGCCCCTGAAGCCTACGGAACTGGTGCACTTTGGTCTCATTTGTTCTCTGCCTATTGCACACAATTGTTTAGTCTTCTGAAGGCTGTAACACTTTGGTCTAATTCTGGTGGTTGGGTTTGGTGTGTGGGTAGCTGAGTAATGCTGGTGTCCTGTGAACACAGGAGGTTAGGCTAGATGATCTGGTGGTTCCTTCTGACTTCAATCTCTATGACTCTATAAGCATTCATGACTTTTCCATAAATATTGTATTTTTTAATCCTTGTTGGTGTAATCTCAATCGTCTCATTGTCCATATAAATGCCCTTTTATTTTAATCCTGTTTATCCCTTGGCCTTCATGATATTTTATTGCAATGAGTTCTACAGGCTAATTGCTTTTGCGTGAAAAATATTTCCTTTTGTTTTAACATTCTGTAAGAACAGGAAGTGGAAGACAGGGACAATAACAATGAAGCTGTAGGCTTCAGGGGCTTAGCCAACACCTAACTGATGGATATGAGGAATAAACTTTCCATGTGGGCATGTTATTTCTTAAATGCCCTCTGAAGGTCTTCTTTGTACCTTTCTCTGAAGCATCTGGTGCTCATCACTGGTGGAGGTACTGGATTAGATGGACCACAGGTCTGATGCAAGATGGCTATGAGATCATGTGGCTGCATAAGTGCACAATGGGCATTTCTTAAGGAATATGCAGGTTCTATTTCTTTATTATGTTGTTAGGCTGAGAAATGTAAAATCTATTCCCATTAAGAATAGTTCCGGAGGGGTAGCCGTGTTAGTCTGTATACAGCAAAGACAAGGAGAGTTCTGTGGCACTTTAAAGACTAACAGTTAGTCTTTAAAGTGCCACAGAACTCTCATTGTATTCCCATTAAGATAGCCTGAGAAGAGAAAAAACATTTGGGTTACCTGGTACTGCACACGTAAGTGGTCATTCTGTAACAATAATACTTCCAAGCAATACATAACACTTCACATGTTCAAGTCACTGGGCAGGTAGTAAGTAATCCTCATAGCCCTCAGCCATGAGATAGATAAACATTCACCCCCATTTTCCAACGGGGAGACTGAGGCAGAGTGATACAATGACCTGCATAGTGCCAAACAACAAATCAGTGACAGAGCTTCTCCAGAGCTCCTGATTCCTAAATCTTTGTTCATTTCTCTAGACCAAATTTCCATAAGAAAAGGCTGGGATGGACGGAGGGAATTACCAAGTAAAAACATTGAAAGTAAAAGAGTGGAGCAAGATTATGGCTGCATGGATGAGTCCTCATTCATTGCTCTGCTGTGAATGCTGTCTCCTTGATCTTCAGCAGTTTCTGTACAGAAATCTGGTAGTCCCCAGAAGCTTACTCTCCAATTGTTTCATTTTTGTCACAAGTTTTGAGATGCTGTTGAAGACATAAGAAAGGGAAAATCAGGTGGCAAGTTTCTTAAAGCAGTTCTTGGACCAATAAACTTCAGTGACTGTAACTAGGGTGAAATAAATTTTGCCGCGCTATTCCTGTTGCACTGAGCCACTTTGTAAGTAAGTATGTTTACAAATCATAGAATCATAGAAATTTAAGGTTGGAAGGCACCTCAGGAGGTCATCTAGTCCAGCCCCCTGTTCAAAGCAGGACCAACCCCTACTAAATCATCCCAGACAGGGCTTTGTCAAGCCAGGCCTTAAAAATCTCTAAGGATGGAGATTCCACCACCTCCCTAGGTAACCCATTCCAGAGCTTCACCATCCTCCAAATGAAAAAGTTTTTCCTAATATCCAACTTAGACTTCCTCCACTGCAAATGTTGGTGTTGATTTCCTGGACAAGACTTCTGTTTTGTTGGGACAACTAAAATTTTATTGGATGCTATCTTGTAAGCTTTGGAATCAAGAATAAGTTCATTTATCCCTGATTAGAATGATTTGGAGATGAGAACAATCATTGGAGAACATGGATACAAACAAGATGCACGGTTTCCAGTCAGAGATGGATAGCCTTAACCTTTTCTGATGTCTTGATTAAATAATACAGACATATTTAATAGTAAAAAAAGGAGACTCTTCAAACTATCATTAACATTTTTTGGATGACATCCTAGCCTCATTGAAGTCAATGGAAAGAACACCAATAACTTTAGCAGGGCCAGGATTTCACCCTTTAAGCTTGGGGCCTGATTCTGCTTTTATTTACTTCACTAGGCATCATGTGTGGAGTTACACCTGTCGAAAAAAATAGTGTAGCTGAGGAGACAATCACACCTTACAGTAATAGTCTTCCTCTTAATGAAGGGTAGAAATCAGTCATCTGTGCAAATTCTGCTATCCTAACAAGTGAAGAGAAAATGTTACCCATTGCTTAAAGGTTGTCATGCCTGTCATATCCCACTCAAATTTATAGAGGGGCCTAAAACAATTACCATTTTGTGCTTGGATTTTGTTTTCCAGCTCTTCAATAAAACATAAGGACTGGAGCATTTCTGTGGTGCAGGTGCATAATCCTTTTGTCTGTACCTATTGCCTGGTCTACAGACACCTGAGGATCCTGTAGATGAAGAACTGCTAACATTTTTTACTATAGTTGCTTGTTTGGTAAAATAGTTCCATGTTGACAAAGGTATTTGGAAACAATGAGTGAGGTACCCATTATTGCAGAAAGCCATACACAGAGCCAGTGGATTGGCTAGCACCACCTCTGGCCATATACTTTCACTGGGAGGAGAATTTCTCTTACAGTAGATGAAGTGAAATCCCATCAGTGGGAGTAACATGCATGTCCTTTAGTGTATGGCTAGAATGATGAACATGTAAAGAGGAGCAGTAGCCCTAAACGTAAAATCCTACATTAAGACTTATTCTGTTTTGGTTACTGCACTGGTTCTAGAATCTAGAACCTTCTGGAAATTTGAAGTTCTTGTTTCATTTTATGATTTCTTGATTAAAAACATCAATCAATAATATTTAATTACGTATTGGACACAATTAAGTGTTTGTACCTACAGGACTTGACCGTGCTCTCTGATAAATGATGTACAGCACTGGAAGGGGGGAAAAAACACAGCTAGTCTATTTGTATGCATTAGCCACAGCTGATTTTGCAAGATACATAGAAATGCATATGATGCATTAGAAGACAGGATCAATAAAAATGAAATGGCTTTAAAAATGGAAACATAGGGTTCTATGGCAACTCATCACATAGGATCATCGGGAAAATAAGTGTAGCCCAGAGGAAGAAAGGAAAGGGATATATAAGCAAAATATATTTTTAAAAAAGAATATATAGCTAAGCAATTATAGATAAGTAAAAAGGAGGCTAAATTAGAATGGGTCACTTGAAATATTGAAAGAAGTCAAACAAAACATAATTTAGAATGTGATTTTTTTCAGGAATCTTCAGTGTTGGCCTTACCCAGCACCCATTGAAGTCTATGGGCATTTTATCATTGACTTGAATGGTAGCCAAGTTCAGCCAGCACTGAGTGCTTTTGAATACCTCATCCTGGATCAAAACAAATGTTGTTTCAGTTGGAGGGGGAAAAAGAGTGAGAGAACTTCTGAAACAACATGAATAGGAATCAGAGGAACCAGTAACCAACAAAAGAATAATGGTACTGAAAATAACAATAATGCAATACTGGTTAGTAATTTGAAAAAAAAAAATGAGAACCAAAAGTGAGCATGTTGTATGAAGCATTCATTGTTACTGAGGCTGTGCATTTCAGTGAATGAAATATAAACTGGGGAGGGAAACAAAGTGGAGAAAACAATTAAGAGGAAATGAAGGAAGATAACCAATAATTTAGAAGTTAATGGGATAATAAATGCACTGTGAAGTTGGGAGGTTGTTTTAAAGAGGTACCTTTCTTATTTCAGGTTTAAATCCAATGCAGTCCTTGCTTCAACGTACAGTTGAATTCTCAGTTTTTTCTAATGCAAAAACACAACGAGAGGATGGTATTTAAAGTTCTAAAATGTTTTATGGAGTGCTGGTGCTGCTAGGCCATGAATAAGAAGCAGAGACTCAATTATCATTGGTAGCTTAATTTATTATGCAGATAAAGGATTAACTGAATAAGGAACAGTTATAATGAAAAAAGACTGGAACTTCATTAACCACAACAACTACAGAAAAGGCAGATAGTTTTGCTGTAACTACTTCCTGAGTCCCATTAACTTTCAAAATTCCCATTGCTGGTTGAGACAACTTGAGTAGGTCCTCCCAAATGTATTTTAGCCAAAGGATTACAGCCATAATTTTACCACCACTCAGCGCATTCCACTGCTTCTCTTCTAATATGGATGGAAGAAAACTATTCCTTTTCATTTCCCTAATAATACGCCAAGTGATCTTAGGCTGTCAGCCCACTAAGTTGTTGGCACAAAGAACAATTGATATGGAATTGTCTCCTTCTGCTATTTTGATACTGCAAAGAGAAAAGAACAATTAAGTCTTTTTTTTTTTGTGATCTCTGCACAGATTTTGGAGTTAAACCACCAGATTGGTCCATATCTGGTCAAATTTATGGAGCTCAATCCTTTCTATGGAGGCCTAATCTTGCAAGTTGCTGACTGTCCTCACCTTCCATGTCTACTTATAAAGTCAGGACTCTCCAGTCTCTCCTGCAGGTGTGCATGTACCTCTCCATAGAATGGCCATGCACTGGAATCACAAATCCTATGTGACAGAATAGGACCCCTGGCTACAAAACTAATTTTCATTGAAATAAATGACTCAATGTAAAATGAAACAAAAGCTAGAATATAACTTTAATCAAACTTTTTCCTTTTTCTGAGATTTACCTGGTGACGACAACAACAAAATAAACATTTGAAGAAAGTGCATCTTAAAACTCCTCTGGAGTGTCAGGATTAAAACAAAGGAGTGGATCCATAAATCTGAATGAAGAGAGAAAGTGAAAGAAGCATGTCAAAACAATATAGTTCTGTTAAATCCTTTTCTAAAGGTGTAAATTGCCATTTTGACACAACTGCCAGTCTGAGCTGTTTTTCTGATAATAAGTTTGATCATAAAAATAGCTCTCTTTGGCAAGAACACAGATGGGCTATCAATTCCTGAATTTGATAGCCCTGTAAATGATCTGTTACACTCAGGACTGGATTTTTTGACCCATTACTAAGTGCAAACATAGTGATGAAAGTGTACTTCTGAATGTTGGAAAGATGCTTGCTATCAATTTTATGGGTTTTTACTAAACCTGATTGGAGTTCTCCCAAACATTGTAATATCACTTAAACGATTGAGAAGGACATGAGAAATTCTTCTGAGGATAGAGGATTTCAAAGGTATTATAAACAAATTATTATTAGGGAAGGTAAAATATTCATAGCCAAACCCAGTGAAACTCATGTGGTTTGAGTTTCATGAACCCAACACTCACATAAGTTCATGGACTTTTCAGCCCAGTAGTCTGAAACTATTATCTTGCTCCAGTGTTTCTTAGGATGGCCAGGTGACCCATTCCCCTCAACTTGCCTTTCTTGTTGGCTAGGGCAGCAAAAGGATCTCTATTGCTAAATCAGGAAAAATCACCTCAGTGGAGGAGGTGATGTAATTCAGCACCAGAGGATCCCTAAAGCCCGAATATCTTCAATGCTTCAGAAGCCTGGGTTACCTGATAAAACACCATATAGTAACCACTTCTGGTTCACATGACATTTAGGGTTTTGTATAAATCTTAAGATCCAAGAAACCTGAAGAAATGTGAGTTCCGGAGTAGCAAACCTGCTGGGGAAGTGAAGGGTGAAACCTACTAGTCTGAGTTTGAGTGAGCAGTCTGCCCAGAAAGGTCCTGCAAACAGTGATAGATGCATGAGGGAATTTGAGCCATGACTGTGGGAAGGTGACTGAATCTAGGTTCACAGAAGATTTTATAGAACAAATTGGTGGGGACAACTTTAGTGCAGTTTTCAAAGATAGGAAAAACATGGTTTTCTTGGCGCTCCAGAGGTGGTCTTAGTGCAACAGATTTTTTTTCCAGAATCTGAAATCCCAGAATTATACATTTTTGAGCGTCTCTAACGAATCTATATTCAAAGTGCTCAGGCGTATGGTGATGAGGACCTAGTAAATACCTAGCTATATTGAATCTGGAACTGGACAAAGTACTTCACAGGAATCTGTGAGGAAAGATTTTTTTCCCAAAGCTTTGTGTAAAAGTATTTACAGAGTGCTCCCTCAATCCTGGTTAGTGAGGACATTTAGTACATAATTCGGTTTCAATATTTCCTTTGCAGCTCACATTTAAAGGAAAATAATGAAATACACAGGTCACGCTTTGGCTATTATCATAAAAATATCCATCTTCTCTTTTTGATGTAGATAATTTCAAATAATGTATAGAAGCTCCTGAAAGCAGATCTAGTCAATATATTAGCTTTTCTTTCGCTGTGTGATTACAATAGAACATACAAAAAATCAGGCTATGAGTGTTAGGGACTTACTGCCACTTACTTACTGCTACATTCTTGGCAGACATTGAATATGCACTTATCAATATTTATATTTTACCTCAACATAATAAAACAGATTTTAAAGCTGACTTGTATTTTTTGTTTTTGAATGTGTGTAATTAATGTTATTCAACATTCAATCAATGTTATGTGAGTTTGGATGAGATAGCTTAATTCCTGGGATTAATCAGTTGATTGTCTTCCTTATGAATGGTCAGAGGATGTAAAACATGACTTAAAGGGAAAAAACAATAAATACTGTATTAAACATCTAATAACTTCTATTAATACGTTTTAGGGTCCTTAGCTTGAATTGTGTACATATTTTCCATTAGTATTAGTGTGGGGGCTAGGTTAAGTAGATCCACAACTACACATATATTCCAGCCATTCCTGTCAGTAGAGGAAAGGGCACCAGCCCTGGGGACTACAGCAACCTTCAGGCTACAGCAGTGACTGTGGAAGAGATCTACTGCCAGTCTCCTGACCAGCATCGGGGAGGATTCCTTCCCCAGCTCAGATGGATTTCCCTAGAGAAACCACTGTTAGTCATATGCGTGTCAGCGTGACTTACTTCCTGACACACCTCTAAAAATATAATCTTGAGTCATACATGCACAAAAAGAGAACAAGGGGCAGAGAGCAACCAAGAAGGCAATTTAAAGCATTAACCTGAGATGAAAGTGGGCTCATTGTACATGTAATGGGAGTGTGCGAAACTGCGTTAGACATGTAGTCAGTCCTTAATGAGGTTGGAATTTGCTTCTGTTTTAAAAGTGTGATCTGAGTAGTTTGGCCTCAAACCTACTTATTGTTATTTGTATATCCATAGCACTTGGGAGCCCTAGTCATAGATCAGAACCTCATCATGCTGTATGAACACAGAACCAAACAATGGTCTAAGTCAGCGGTTCTCAACCGGTGGTACGCGTACCACTAGTGGTACTTCAAAGAAGGCTGGGTGGTACGCGAGCCGTACCGCGCCACTGAATCCGCCGCCGGAAGTTCCCCCCCACCCACCCACCCACACGAAACCCTGCCGCCGAAAAGGGGCAAACGGCGGAAGGGTTTCGGCGAGGGCATTGTTCCCCCCATGTAACCCGCCGCCGCCGAAAGTCCCCCCATGCTGCGAAACCCCGCCGCCGCCGAAAGTCCTCCCCCCCTTTTTTTCCCCGAGTGGTACTCGGGTCAGGTACAGTCAGGTCAAGTGGTACTCGGGAAAAAAAGGTTGAGAACCGCTGGTCTAAGTAATGGTGTAGGGAGGTCTTTCATAACATATTCTTACTTACTCATTGACCCTTCTACTCATTCCTCTAATTGTTACTGTATATGTACCGAAAAACAAGAGGTGAGTACCTGCCTTGGGCTCTTTCATAATCTCCTGGCTTTCTGGGTCTCAGTCTCAATGTTATCAATACCTGCGATGTTTGGTGTCTTTTTTTAAAAGCCACACCACCTGGAGTCATGTTATCTGAGGATCTGAGCTTTGATTTTTTTTTTAAAGTAAGGTTCTAGTCTTCATAGTTGCAGAGAAAAACATGAAATTGAAAGGCTGAAAAAACAAAACAAACAACCAAACAAGAAACCACACACAGAAGACAGACAAAGAGAGCCCATTTATTATTTTTTAAAATCTTGTGATTTTTAAGATAATTCAATATTGGGGGGTGGGGGAGGATGCTCATAATTTTTGAAGACCTTAGATTGGCAATGTTGCAATCTTTAAAGCACTCTGTCTTCCATGATACCTCCACCTTCCCCAGCCTAATCTGAGAAACATGCCATTTGTCTGGTTTAGCCTCTTATCCAGCAAAATTGTGTGTGGCACAGCAAGGGGCAGCTTTGATTTTTATTAAAATTATAAAGGATCAAAAATTTGCTTAAAGTTCAATCTAAGTAATAGATTGAACTTTATAGGATTAACTCAATGAACAGATGCAGGTCAAGATAGATTTTTGCTTTATGAAGAGCATATAAATGTGAATACTCTCTCTTTCCTATAAAACTTACATCATTCCTGTAAATGGGAGCGTCTTCAACTTTTTTGCATGTGTGCACTTTCTGTGTGATGATCACAGCAATACCGCTCAAGAAACCTGCCAGTGAAAATAAAAACTATTTTTTCCACAAACTGTAATTACTTGAATTATAGGATAATTATATAAATAATGCATTTGAATGTAGGTTTCAGTTTTTCTTTGTTTTCTAAATATTATCATCTTTCTGTGTTTTCAGTTATGTAAACAGGAAACATTCAAGTTAAAATGCAGAGCAGGTGAACTGCATGTGATAGAAGGCGAGACAATCAAAAGATGATTAGGCTCTTGAAAACTAACTAGGTGATAATTTTTAAGTGAGCAGGTGTACTTAGTCATTATAACTTTAAAATGGAAAATACATTTGAATTAAATGCTGAAATCCTACATGAACAGATCTTGTTTACACTGACAAAAAAAGCAAGAAAGTTCTGAGCTACGGTTGAAATTCAATTACTGATCCCCAGGGATTAGTCAAATTTTATAAGAACCAAACCGACAACAGGAAGAATATACAAACTCACTGTTTCTAGTCAGTGATGGGATAAAGCTTTTTGCTTAAGAGAAGACTTCTTTGCTTCATTAACAATATAAATATTTATTCATATAAATGGACTCCCGAAACTGCTTGGACCAAGGAAATATAGTCACCTCACTGCCCCCTGTTGCCACACCCATGGCTGGATCCTTTACTCCAGGTTCTATTTGGGTCATTCCTTCTTTGTCCACAATTCCTATGACTTCCCAGAGGGCTCATTCCTGGGAGTATTGCCTGAGTAAGGGCCGGAGAATCAAGCTGCTACTGGACTCTAATGGTGAAATCCTTTCTCCATTGAAGTCAATAGGAAAACTCCCACTGATGTCAATGGGGCCAGATTTTCACCCTAAAATTCTATCAATACAAGTTGGTCATACCATAAAATGTGTTTACATTCTCAACACTTTTCTTAATGGAGATTCATCCCCAGGAGTCAGAGAGTGGTACAATATTTAACTACAAAGCAGCCTAACAACAGTGGTGCTAATATTGTTTTGGTTGGAGTTGTTAACTAGTCAGTAAACAACCTTTGATTCATTCAAGTGTATGTATGTGTGTGGGCTAACCTTGTGATTCAAACCAGTACCAGAAGACCAGATGGGTCTGAAATAGTCTTCCTGTGTATCCTTCAGAAGATCACTGAATCTTTCTGTGCCTTAGTTTCCACATTGGTAAAACGTGTGAGGTGATTTAAGATTTAATTCCTTATTGTTTATTAAAGTGCTTTTGATATCAGTAGAAAATGCTATTGGAAAAAAATACATACATTGTTTTTATGGTAATGTCAAGAAATAGCATACCATTAAAAGTACTCGGGTCTTTTTGTTTGTTTATTTCATTTACCTGTTACACTGAAATGCACTAAGCAAACCAAATCTTCACAGTATATGGCAGCTATGCACAAAATGCAGGTACAGTGCCAAAAACGTTGAAAAGCTAGTCCCTAAAGTTAGGCATCGACATCCACATTTAGATATCTGCAAATAACTAAGTGGGCTGATTTACAAAGGGTTGCTGAGCCCACACCTCACTGAATTTTTGTTATTTTATTGACAGGTTTTTTTTTCTGCTGCTCATTGCCAGAGTAGTTGAGCACGTCACCAACATTAAAAACGTTGTCCTTGCATCATCCCTGTGTGCAAGGTATGGATTATTATTATCCCCATTTTTACACAAGGAACAGAAACATTTTCAAAAGTGGGTTGTAATTTTCAGTGCTTCAGTCTTTGAGCGCATGCCACCTGCTGCCTCAGCGGGTGGGGGAACTTGATGGATCCAGCTATGAAGGGGAACAGGCCCAGCAGTGAGTTAGGGCAGAAGACACTCACTGAGGGACACCAAGTAGCTCTTCCTCCCCCCAGGAGACTCTGGCACCCATTAGCTTGCTGGGAGAAGAGAGGTGCAGTTTGGACAAAATTCCTCAACTCCCAGGATTTAACCGGGAGGGTGGTCAGGTGGAGCCTCTTTCAGCTCCATTCCAGAAAACCCATCCAGCCAATATTGGGCTAGGAAAGGAACCCTGTCTGCCAGATGCTGTGGGTCTAGTTGATCACCCATTTGGGGAGTCAGGAAGGATTTTTTTTCTCCCATGAGTCAATTGGCTGAGGATCAGGAAGTTTTTCACCTTCCTCACAGCACCATCAAGCCACAGTGGGTTAAGTAGGAATACATACCTACCCAAAGTACTTGGGTTGAGGTGTTAATTCGTCACAGCTTGTGGCCTGTTTCCAATGTGATTAAAAGGATAAAATGAATGGTTCTCAGAAGTAACTGGGATTTTGATGATGGGCCTTAGCTCTTGGGATAGGGGGAGACATTGTGGCCTTTGCAGGCCACACCCTCTGTCCCACTCATCAGGGGAAGGGTATTAGGACTCAGAGAGAGCTGAAACTTATGGGGGCGGAATGAGGAGATCCTACCCTGAGTTATGGGTTGTATGGCAAGGAGCCCCGTTAAATCTCCTCCAGCCCTCCCCGACCCCATTAAATGCCTGGTATAAGAAAGCATAACACTCCTCCCCCGTGCTAAAATGTAATGAAAGTTGCAGCCGATCGCTTAATTACATGCATGCATCTGTCCCCATTTTGCCAGTGTCTGCATCAATCAACATTTGGACTTTTAGAAGTGCTGACTTGTGCGTGTCCAGCTGGCTGATGCTCATGCGAAATCTGAGTTACCCAAAGTTAGAAGCCATTTTCTTACAATGTAGGCCTAAGTGATTGCCCAAAGATGACTAAGTCACACTACTTGAGTCTCAGCCCAGGGCACTAACCACAGGGCCATACTTCCTCGCAATGACAAGTCTTGGAAGTAATTAACCCTTGTGGGTGCTCAGCACGTCTGAAAATCAAGTCACATATTTAGGTTCCTAAATATGGATATTTAAGCCTAACAAATTAGAAAAGTTTGACCAGTGTGTTTCTGGTCAGCAGCAAGATTTAATAGGATGTACTAATTCAGCTAACTCCTAGCGTGGTCTTATAGGAAGCATGAGGCTGGTGGAAAGTGCCATCCGTGAAGCTAAGCATGAACTGATGTAACACAGTTCTTGCACTAGCGTGCCTTAGTGTGATCATAAAATGTTATATATTACAATTGTCAATTTTGTATGTACATATATGTATGTTGCTCATTTTTTTCGATCTGGCCAGTTGGTTTTTAGATCTTTGCGATGGACCCCCAATATCTTTGCAGTTGGTATGGTTTCCTCCAAATCCTTCCTTTCTTTAAATTTTGTGGAGCTGTTTGCTGACCGGCCAATCAAACTATACCCTTACCATTGTGATCTGACAAACAAGTCAGCACCACTACGCTGAAGTCAAACAAAGGAAAAAAATAAAACTCAAATTTCCCAGCTATGAATTATGGTTTATCATAGTCACAGCTTGGAATTCTTATTGGCAAATCATTTTATCCACTTCTAATGTCTGTTTTATTAGCACAAATTCCTCTCTCACTTACACTGATGTACATTTAGAAAACTCCACTGAAGTCAGTAGATACCACAGTGCAAGGCGCTTTAATGCCCACAGATAGAACTGAGAACAGAATTTGGCCTGTAGCCCTTCACCTCTCAGGCTACAAAGACGAGTAATTCCATCTGTTGCGGATGGAAGTTGTGTATACTTATACAATCATGAGGCTACTGTGTGCTATTACATCAGAGATGCTCATCCAATACAGTTATGTGGGTCTTTTTTCTAGCCCACATCAGGCTCGGCTGTAATGAGACCATCTTTACCGAGTTAGATAATTTCTATTTTGGAAAGTAAGGGGAAATATACTGCCTGTTTATGTGTATGTCTAATGGGGAAATCTGAATGGGTTATGCAGTGACCTTCCTTGGTCCTTAGGAGCATGCCTGTGTGTGTGTTCAAAAGCACTGGTTTATACTGTGTGACATAGACCAGAAAGGTTAAATGTCAGTCACAAATAACCTACATTCACACTTTGTTCCCTCCCTAGTTCTGCATCCCCATGTTGTAAATTGTGTCATCAACTGCTTGACCATATGTTCTCTCTGAAATATATTCAAGAGACCAAATAACCAATATCAGTCTGATTTATTGATAAAAACCAATAATATAGTACAGGAAAAAAGTTCAATATGATAGCAGTCTCTGGGAAGCCTCTATGCAGCATTGTGACTTTCACTTTCACTTCACGCAGAAAGTGTGCTCCCAAAGTTACAATCCTAAAGCTATCCTTTTTATACCCATCCAGTTTACAAGCAAAAAGATGCTATGCATCTCATCTGAAACTGGATTTAACCAATCAGCTATACCCTTTTTTTTTCTGGCACCATGGGGGTACACCTTATCTCTTTGTTCTTTACACATGTATTCTATGTACCAAGGGGCACAAAGGCACTTTCTAAGTTTGTACCAGGGTAAAATAATCATATATCTTGTCCTTCTTGTTTGGAACATTCCAGTACTGACCTGGTGAAAGTAATTCCTACCTACGGTTGCTATGGTAAAACATCCATATGTCCTGAGCCTGACAGTTTTCCTATCTGCTTAAGCCAAAGCTAATGCAAGGTGTTATGGGATATTTGACGTAGGCAAATAGAACTGTGGGGAGAGTTAGCCTACCTTTCCGACACTTACAATAATATTATACCTAACATATATGTATTGGCTAACATGACTCCACATATTGAAGTGCACTTAAATACTGCCACTGAAAAATGACAAAAACAGGACAAAAGCAGCAACAGCAAAAGGCAAACTCTTCTAATTCCTGTTCCAGATCTCCCTGCTGTGCTCTCTCTCTAAGCTGGTGACTTGTGAGCAGTTCTGATGCCATTATTAGAGAGGAGTAATTGCATAATGACAGAATTAGAGGCAAGAGAACACTCTTATTTGTTGACTTTTTAGACTTCATTTGTCAGATCCTGATCTCAGTTACACTGGTTAAAACTGGAGCAACTCCATTGATTTCCACCTGGATCTACAGTTTATTAATAAGATCTTCTCTGATGTATCTGCTCTTTATTTAGGGTTGATTTAACTCAGGTTTCATTTTTGGTGCTGCAGGTAGATGAATTACAAGGGTAATGTGAAAACAGCATATAGTTCTTCAAGAAAAAATATTCACACTTGCACTCTGAAAATATTTTGTGGCCAGAAACTTCCTTTTACATGGAATTTTCATAGAAAATGTTGACTTTTTTTAAATTGAAAACTGCAAAATTGTATGTTTCTCTAAGGAAACTAATCTTTGTGTAAATACATTTGTGAATTTTGCAAATTTCCCACCCCTCCCTCCCCTGCCCCTCCTTTTGACTTTTTAGTGAAACGATTACAATTACACACAAGACATCACTTGTGAAACTGAAATAGAATGTGAAAACCACAAGTTCTGAGGGCTTTGAAGTTTGCTAAAAACATATTGCACAGCCTAATTATTATCAGCTATGACCCATGACTGTCTATTGCATTTTTAATAACAAAAAGGGTATTTTGTTTTCTTTCTGTAAACACAGAAATCGTCACAAGATATTTTATGCACTTGCTCTGCTTCCATTTTCTTTGTGACCATACTGAATTTATAAGGCCTGATCGGGAAGCCCACTGAAGTCAATGAAAAGACTCCCATGGCATCAATGAGCTTTGGATCATGTCTACTCATAGTATATGTATTAAAAGGCCTAAAAATATCATCCCAAAAATTGTGGTGACATGAGACTGTACCACCATTCCCAGAGACATTCTTGCGCCAGGTGACAATGAATCATCATTTCAGGCATTGTTAATCCATTCTTATAATTACAGCATTTCAAACCTGCATGGTGATTTAGTGTATGGCAAGCCTGGGTGTAAATCTACAGTACACTAGCCTGCTGTGCCCTAAGTTGCCATGTGGATGCTGCTACCATGCACTAAAAGATCCATAGTGCACTTTGATGCACTGCTGTTTAAAACGGGAGTACCTCAAAGCACACTACAGAACTTGTAGTACACTGCAGCAGGGTCCACAGGGCCAGTAAATGTGCAGCAAGTTAACCCCAATATTTAAAACTAATCAAACACATCAAAATGTGTGCCTTAGCACAGAAGTAGGATGTGTCTTCATATCTTGGAGATACAATACTTGTCTTTTCTGCAGTACTGTGTTCATGACGTCTCTAATTATAGACTAACACCTTCCAGTCTTGTTGGTCTCTTTACCTCACAGCTCTTAGGGTCTGTCTACACTGCAGAGTGAAGTCGATTTACTTTAAATCAACTTTCACCCACCAATTTTTAGAAGTCGCAAGTTCACATCACGCTCCTTATGCCAGGCTCGTGCGTCCACACTTGCCATGCGTGGGTAGAAATTCAATGAAGTGCACTGTGGGTGGCTATCCCACAGTGCAAGTAGCCGCGGAGGCTGTTGGGAAGATTATCAACATCCCATAATGCTACGCTCCTTCTCCCTCCCGTCTTGCCACAAACAAACAGGAACTGGGTTTTTGCGCCATTTGTTAATGCCGTGCGCTCACCATTGCTGCAGAGACATGGAGCCTGCTCAACTCTGCACTGTTATTGTGAGCATCACAAATACATCATGGCTTATCCTGGAGTATTTTCAAAGGCGAGAGAGAACCCAAAGCACAGACAACAGCGATGTCACTGAGGCTGCCCAGCTACAAGCCACAGAGTGGAAAAATTCCCAATTGCTGCAGGCTGTTACGCATCATCTGCAGTTGGTGTAGTGCCAGTTCTGGTCCCAGAAAACAAGCACAGACTGGTGGGACCACATCGTTATGAAGCTGTGGGATGATGACCAATGGCTATAGAACTTTCGTATGAAAAAGGACACTTTCCTTGAACTTTGCACGGATCTGTCCCCGGCCCTGAAGCACATGAATACTCAATTGAGACCAGCTCTGATGGTGAAGTGAGTGGCCATCGCTCTGTGGAAACTGGCAACCCCTGACTGTTACCGGTCAGTTGGGAATCAATTCGGAATTGGTAAATCTACACTGGGGGCTGCAGTGATGCAAGTGTGCAGGGCCATCAATAGACTTCTGCTCCGAAGGGTAGTGAGTTTGGGAAACATGCAGGACATACTGGACAGGTGTGCCGTGATGGGCTTCCCAAATTGTGGGGGGCTATCGATGGAATGCACATCCCTAACTTAGCACCTGGCCACCTTGCAACAGAGTACATAAACCGCAAGGGGTACTTTTCAATGGTGTTGCAGGCCCTTGTGGATCACAGGGGTCGTTTCACCAACATCAATGTGGGGTGGTCTGGAAAGGTGCATGACGCACGCATATTTAGTAATTTGGTTCTGTTCCCGAACATACAGGTGGGCACTTTCTTCCCAGACCGAAAAATTAACATCGGGGATGTGGAAATGCCAATAGTGATCCTGGGGGAATCCTGCCTACCCCTTGCACGCTTGGCTAATGAAGCCCTACACCGGGCACCAACACGGAGCGTTTTAGTAACAGGCTCAGCACTTGCATAATGGTGGTGGAATGTGTGTTTGGGCATTTAAAGGCCAGATGGAGATGTCTTCTTACTAGGCTAGACATGAGTGAAAAGACATCTCATCAGTTATATCTGCATGCTGTGTTCTTCATAATGTGTGTGAAGAGAAGGGGGAGAAGTTCCCCCAGGATTGGGCTGTGGAGGCAGAGAGGCTGGATGCAAATTTTGAGCAGCCAGATGGCAACAATACGCTCAGAGTCAACCAAGGAGCACTTTGCCTTCAGGAAGCATTGAAAAAACGGTTCTGTAATGACCCACAGTAATGTTTTCTGTATGTTTTGTGCCTTTCTTTCCCATCCCTCCTACCATCAATATCAGCACCCTCCAATTCCCTCCTAAACCAAGCTATGAATTAATAAAGATACATGTTTTGTAACACTGCAACGTTTTATTTATTAACATTCCTGGGAGGGGGAAGGGAGTGTTAATTCACAGTTTAAAGTTATACTAAAAGCAAGTGTGGTTGCTTGCAGTTCAGTTCTTAACGGGGCCGCCGTGTCCTTCTGCTTGCCTCCACTGGGGTGCAGTGAACCATGTATTGCAGCCTGCCCAGTCATCTCCTAGGTTGCCTGAAGGGTAGGGGAGGGCAGCAAAGCGTTAGGCGGAGGAGCGTTCTGGAGGGGCTGCAGAGGGACTCTGTCCTGCCGCCGCTCTTCCTGGAGCTCCACAAGACGCCTGAGCATGTCAGATTGATCTCACATTATTCGCAGCATCTCCTGCTGTATGCTGCACTCCTGCTCCTGTGCAGATCTTCAATGATCCATGTCCATGTCCAGTTTCTGGGACAAGGTCATCCTCCACGCTTGGAGCTCTGTCTCTGCAGCCATGGAGGCGTTCATGAGCTCGCCAAACATAACGTCCCGTGATTTTTTTCTCCTCTTTCTGATCTGGGAAAGTCTTTCTGCAGGCCCAGGCCAAGGCCCAGGTGTCTAGAGAAAGATGCACAATGTTGCCATTGTTAGCAGACCCACAGAACTGAAGAAACTGCTACAATGTAAAAAATACTTCCCTTCATGTGCACAAGGCTAAGCCAGACCCACATTCCCTTCTGAACATCTCAGAAGGATTGGGTCGCTCTGCCGTTACAGAGATGGTAAGCCAGGGGCCCTCTAATCTGTTATAGAGAGGCTTAATTATCGTTAAAAACCACTGTCCAAAATTAATGTATGAGAGGGGTCACCGGGCTCCCCAGTTACATTCAGAAGAACGGTTTGGGAGGAGGTGGCCAGAGTTGATCAGAGGACACCACTGGTGAAGTGTTTTGTCAGATCCCTTTGGAAAATTATTTAAGTGACCCAGTATGCCCATAGAAAGGGGACTAGAGGAGTACAGGGTATCAACTATATAGCTTCGGTATTGTAGACGTGCGCCATCTTCCCTAGGTGACCATGAGCGATATCAGTCTCCTGAGGGTCACAGAGGAGGAAAGGGAAGATTTGCTGCATGCATCAGGGTGCAGGCCTGGCCCTTATTCTGCTATGCTGTGTTCCACCATGATACCGGCTCATTTAATTGCAGCATGGCATGGAAAAATATCCTTCTGTGGCAGAAGAAACAAGGCTGTCCTCCCCAGAAACCTTGTGCAAAAGGTAACAGAATAACTACATGAGAGTTTCCTGGAGATATCAATGGATGATTCTCAGAGCATACCTCTGCACAAGAATAATCTGTTCTGGGAGTAACCCTCCAGTCAAGTCCGCTAACACCTAGACATCCCCCTCCCTCCGAATAAAAAGGCCATTTCAGAGATTGGATCAGAGACATAACCGCTAAGAAGAAGGAAAAAACTCACCAGATGTGCCTTCCCTGGGATCACAATAATTTATCCTGTCCTGTGTGTTGCTGGACTGCTCTGGGGTCAGGAATAGGTCCTGGCTATCTGGGAGAATGGACACTCCGCACTCCTGCACCCTGCTTCCTCCTCCTCATCCACAGAGTCCTCCTCATTCACCCTGGACTGTGATCCAGAGGAGGTATCTCCTGCATAGCGGCACTGTGGTGGGGTCACCGCCAAGAATTGCATGCAGCTCCTCGTAGAAGCGGCATGTTTTGGGCGAGAGCCAGAATAGCTCTTAGCTTCCCTAGCTTTCTGATACGCTTGCCATAGCTCTTTGATCTTTACACGGCACTGCTGCGCGTCCCTGTTGTACCCCTTCTCCAACATGCCCTGAGATACCTTCCCGTATATGTCAAAGTTTCTTTTGCTGGCTCTGAGCTGAGCAATAACGGACTCCTTGCCCCACAGATTGATCAGATCTAAGAGCTCTGGTCAACTCCATGCCAGAGCGTGTTTGGGCCTTGCAGTCGCCATGATGAGTTCAGCTACAAAGCTCTCTCCATGCTGGCTACACAGGAAATGAAAATCCAAAATTTCCCAGGGCTTGAGGGGAGGGGCTATTTCCTGTTTGCGTGGCCACATAACAGCAGAGCGCAAATGTCCAGAGTGGTCACAATGGGGCATTATGGGATAGCTCCCGGGGGCCATTAACATCGACTTACGTTACGCTCTGTGTACACTGACGCAAAATTGACCCATGAAATTCGAAATAAGTGCTACGCCACTTACGGAGGTGGTTTTATTAGGTTGACTTTTACTGCGCTTTAAGTCGACAGAACTAACGTGTCTGTGTAGACACATGCTTTAGGAGTTTGACATAAGCGATGTTATGTCGACCTCCGTCACCAGTGTAGGCGAGGCCTGACTCATTTAAGTGGTGGAAACTGTTTATAGTGCATTAAACATTTATGCTTTTTCATGTTTCTCAAGTCATTTCCTTCCATTGGCATATGAAACCATGCCCCAATAAACCCCCAAGACAAACAAAGAGAAACAAAATATCAATAGTGGACATCATGAAGCAAGCCATTTGTGGGTAATCAGCTAAGTCAACAGCAATATGAATGAACAAAGTAATGCTATCATATACTGTACAATTTGTGAAGGGTTTAACTTCCTGCATATTTCTAGTAAAGGAGCATCAATGATACTTTTGAAAAAATGAGTGGTTATGGGGCATTTTTCAATAAAATACATTGAAAGGTCACTTTGAGCTCCACATGCATGATATCATCTGCTGGATGAAAATGGGAAAGTCAAGAAGCTAAGCTGTTTCCTTTAATGGGAAGAGATGGCAATTTCTCCATCAAGCAACCTTATATCATAACATTACAGTTCAGAGAGAGAGAATTGGTTGGAATTACACTGTAAAATCAAGAGCTTCCCAATTCATATGAGAAAGAGCTGTCCATTAGAACAATTATTCTGACTGGCTTTGACAATTAAGTATTGTATACTTATATGGCAAGTATTAATTACAGTATTTCAAATGTAGTCACCATGTGCATTAGAACTCATGATTTGCATTTCTTCACTTAGTGTTATTGTCCCTTTTTATGCTTTAATGGACACTTGTTACATTGTAAGTGCAATATAACAAACACCATGTATAGTGCTTCAGTCCTTTACCATGGGATCTGTCAGGCATATGATATCTTACCCTTGTAAGTCCCATCCTTGCTCTAGAGCTACTAATGATCTTTCAAGGCAGAAAACACTGAATAAAGAAAAAAATCCACTACATTTATTGCTATCAGTCATGGTCTCTTCCATAGGTCAGCAGTCGTATGGCTCACATTAGAACTGTACCTGTGATCTCTTGCTTTTCCAAGTGAATTATTGAGCTAGTAGCTCAGTGGGGCTAGTTCGGAGATAAGGCCGACATTGTGTATCATAGTCAAGCTCAGGAAAATATTTAAATATGAAGGGCCAAATTAATCTCTGGCTGAACCCTTTTGAAATACATAGAGTTACATCAAGGTTGAACTGGGGCCAAGAAATTCACTTAATTCACAGTCCACAGTAACCCCCCTGAGCATCATACCATGTGCCGCTTCTCATTTCTAAACTCTAATTATATTCCCACTCATTCTCTTGAGAGATGGTAACTAATTTTGGTCATGATTGACCTGGGCCTAATTTAAAGCCCTGGTTCCCTCTCCTATCACATCACATTATGGGGCTATTCAGTCCATCAACTCTTTTGGAATGTTGATATTTTAATATACTGAGATATACAATTTTGAAATGCAGCTGCTAGGTAAAGACATTCTTTTATAAAATTTATATTTACATGATAAACCTCTATTGCAGCCTATGCTAAAACCAAACAAACCAAAGAAAACTATATGGCCTCAGTCAAATGAGAGTTCAATAATACATTTTAGTTTAATAGAAATGACCACAGTTTAATAAGAAATAATTTGGAAATATTTAAATGAAAAATAAAATTATACCTACGTACTAACTGGAACAATAGAAAACCGATCAGATGAAAATATCACAGGAAAATATTCAAAAAAGAAGCTGTTTCCTCCAAAACCATCCCTTATCTTTAAAATACAGTGTGGAAGAACTTTGTTGCCTCCCTTCATTCATCTCTTTGATTTCCTCCTCTTTTTGTGTTTTTGGAGGGGAGGAGATGCCTCTTTGTTATCTCCTCCGTTTTTCTCACGGTAGATGATGTGGAAGCTCATTCACAACAACTTTAGGAAGTGAAGAGAGTAGCTTTGCTTTTTGTATGCTCTATACAAACACATCATATTAAAAGTTCTCCTCATCCCTGTAGAATTGTTAAAGGGAAAGTGTGGAAAATTCCTCAGTGTTGTGAATGTCTCATTTTCCGATGAAGTAAGGGGCACTTAGATGAGCTCCAGTATAACTGAATAATCTACACTCCATATCTGTTCCAAAGTGACTACCGCTGAAGACACAGTGATTCTCATTCCCTGCTCCCAGCAGAATTACAAACAAGGATATGATAAGAATGAGGAAGCTGATATGAAGGCTCCTCATTTTCAGTATCAATATTACTTGTTTATTCCTTATACTATATGTATTTGTTAAAATCACTGACCTTCTGCTCTATTCTTTGTCACATATTCATGATCCTCACCTACCTGGCTATTTCTTCATATCAAAAATACTTTGCCAAATGGGAAAGTGGCCAAGTGGTGGAAAGGGAGCATCCCACTTAGTCATAGTGGACCCATATCAAGGGACAATAACTTCTCCAGAGATTTACTCCCAGAAGTATATGGATGTGGGTGAAAGCCATCTGGACCATGGCCATTATCATACAAATTCAACCATAGATACCCTTAGGTGAATTCTTATGCACAATTTTTTTGGGTTAATTTCTGAAATTCTTTCTTTCCATTATAGTTACTCGTCCACACTCTCCAAAGAGTAACATAAACACATTGGACCACTTAACTCTCCTTTGCCTTGGTTTTCATTTTCTTTTCTCCATTTCGAACTTAACACTGAGTTTGAAAGTGTGACTTGAACAAGGCCATGGGGGGCAGATTCACATTTACATTAATGCCCCTCTATATCATTAGCACTGTAAAGAGGACTTAAAATGGATGCAAGTATAATTTATTCTGACCCTTATTATTAAGACCTGTTTCCCAATGCAGTGTAAAGGAGCTTACTAAACAGGCCCTGGTGTTTAGTTTAGAAAAATCTAGGGTGGGGAGGTGAAGGTGCAAAGAAGAAAATCCAGTGAACAAAATGAATCAGAGTGTGTTCAAAATAGAAAAACACAGGATCTAATTTTGTTCCCACTGAAGTCAGTGACAGTTCTGCATCCAAGTGGCAGGCAAATTTTGAAATTTGACTGTGGTCCATTGGAAGATTCGTTGAAATTGACACGTTTCTGCAAAACATTTTGTCTTCAGTGAATTGGCATTTTCCAACAAACATTCCATCTGAAAATTTCTGATCAGCCATACTCAGGAGCAAAATTGGTCCTTTGTTTGTTTTAGAAGCTGAACCAGAAGCTAAAATAAGCCACAAAAATGGATATATTTTGTGTGCTGGGCTATGTATGTTCATGTAGTTCCATTCCCATCTTTTTGCTTCTCTGATGTTTAGAATTTCTCCTAGGAGGATAATTCTCTTTCTCTCTTCACACAGAAAGTTAATGCAAACAGTAGATAACTTGTACAAACTTCAGAGGAGACCTATGAAAAATGCTTTACAGCTTCAGAAAAAGAGCCCTCTCTTTCTCTCTCCCCCAGTTTTACAGTGAACAGACATGCTTTAAAAAATTTCAGTTGAAAAAGGCCAACTGAATTTTCATAAAGCATTTTTGGTCAATGTAAATCCGGGAGGGGAAAAAAGATTGTGGTTATTTTTTCTAATCTCTGGATCAAAGTGGGTGTCCTACTGCTTCTGAAATTTAACCCCATAATTCAATGAATACAAATATGAGTGGGGGAGGTGCTTTTATTTGGAAAAAATATTTAATGTTACCTAATTTGAAAACAAGAATTTAAAAATGTCTTTGCTATGACAATGTTATTGTTAAAACTAGCAAAAATAAAACTCAGATATCTTTCATTCTTTTTGTACTTGAGTTGCAAATATCTACCTCAGTTATATATCTCTGCCTTTACTGTATAGTTTGCCCAATATTCAGTATCTTAGATTCACCATCATATAACATCAGGACAGATTTTATAATGGTCAAAAAGTAACATGCACTCTCCAGCTACTATGATAAAGCAGGCAACTTTATGGAATAAGTCAACACAAAGAACCACCTGTACAGTTCATACATACATGGCTGCCTCCGTGGCCTGGATAAACCCTGCTCAATTTTAAAAGTGGTATGAGAAGCAATTCCTGACAGAGGCATTCAGAAAGCAACGTGGGAGGTTTAATATGCCCATTTTCATGGAAGTACTCAGAAACCCTTCAGTTACAACTGTTCCATAGCATTACCAATGTCAGAGCTCCTGGAACAATTTGAGGGTCCAAGTACATCTACACTGTAAAAAAACAAACAAAAAACATGGCAGCAAATCACAGAGCCTAGGTGAACTCACCTAGACACATACTATGGGGCTAAAAACAGCAGTGTAGACTTTCCCATTAGGGCAGGAGCCTGGGCTCTGAAACTGGTGAGAGGTGCGCAGTGCAGACAAAAGGCTTGTGTGTGTTGGTGGATGTTCCAGGGCCATAACGTTCCTACCTCCAGCTCCTCTATACAAGATGGGCTCCCTGTGTTCTCTCAGGTCCAAGGAACTAGAGTGCTGGGGAAAAAATAGAACCTGATGCCGTATCTCATTATCCCCAGGTTGCAGCTTTAACCAGCTCTGTCCTGTGCTGCTGCTGCTCCCTTCTTGCAACTCAGCTCTGCCCTCAGATCCACCAGTGGCAGTGAAGCACAGCAGCTGAGAAAGGCAGCCTGGGGAGCAATCGGCCACTATTTTCTTGCACACTCTGCCAAGCTGCAAGCTGGCATTTCTTTTAATACCTCAGGCAGCAGCCAGTCTGGGACCATGGCTGGAATTGCTCACATCTGTTTCAAATCCCCGGGATCTGGCTGGACTTTTGGCAGCTCGGTATGCAAAAGTATGCTGCTAAAAACACGCACCTGAGATAGCCCATTAATATGTGACGACTCTTTGCCTGGGCCCTCTGTGTGGAAGGGATTCTGTTAATTTGAGGGTAGGAGGGGAGGGAATGACAGCTGTCTGCGACACCGTGCCCTGCTCTGCACCTGGATTGAATTTCTGCATAGAAATAGGCGGAAATACAACTGGAAGCCATGCTCTGTTGTTGCTGAGCAGCTACAAGGGACACAGCCAGGGCAAGTGTAGCTCCAGCTGGCTCCATGCCTCCAGGAAGAAGGAGAAGGAGACCAATAGAACAGCATGACAATTAGCCTTCCGGTGTGCATCTTGGAGCCCTGAGGAAGTACAGCTGAGAAAACTCACTGCCCCCCTACTCACTCCTGCTGAGATTTTCCAGTTATTTGTCCCACGGGAGAGGATGATCTATGTTAGCCCCATATTAATAATTGAAGTAATCGATAGAAAATGTAGGTACACTCCTCTTATCTGGAGGTTTAATACATAAAGTGGTGCATTCCTGCAATGACTGGCATAGGGATCTATGTGCACAACTTGCATTAACATTAATGGCAGCTACCTGCTTAAATCTCTCATGCATTAATGGGAACATCAGTTCCTAAGCATCTGGCCCAAGCTGCCTCCCTCCTCTGTGACGACAGCCGTGAAGCTGATTCTGATGGGGACCAAGCGTTCCTCAAGGCTTTCATGTTTCTTCTAGAGCTGTCTCAACAACATACAATAATAAATGAATAAACAAGCAATGAAATAAATAAATAATTGACTCACTACTGATATTTAATTTAAATACAATTTTCTTTCAAGCTGCTTGTAGCCTTCTTTGTCTTTTCAAAAAACTCGGTCACCTGTACTCGCCATGCTTGCTCATTTACTGCAGAATGAGGTTTTTAAATGGGCATCCTGGACATGTG
Source organism: Emydura macquarii macquarii (assembly GCF_026122565.2). Classification (NCBI taxonomy): domain Eukaryota; kingdom Metazoa; phylum Chordata; order Testudines; family Chelidae; genus Emydura; species Emydura macquarii. The sequence continues at coordinate 14,946,913 of NW_027131614.1, read as the reverse complement.
GCATACACAGGCGCATTGTCCTTCTATGGGCTTGTTTTCATCTGGGAGAGAAACACATCAACAGGGTACAAACCAGCCTCATGTGAAGCAGCTTAGTGGTCTAATGATGGGTGCAATGTATTCAGCCCCTTTGAAATGACAAGTTCAGATAGCACATTTTCACGTGTATAATTAATTCCATCTACTGTATTGTGTGCACTCTTTCAGGTGAGATTTTATAACCTGAGGTCCTGTGACAATGAAGCTTGTATGGCACTCCTGATAAGAGTTGGAGCTTGCCACAGTTGTCTCATCAAAAAAGTCCCCCCTGACAATATGTCTACCTAGCTGTTGCCGGTGCCTCATCTCAGAGGTTGTACTATAATTATGCCATTTGTAAAAAGAGCGTTAGTTTATATGTTCATTATAGGCAGGGCTGGTAGCACTACCTTTAGCTAAGGTTGTCTGACATTTCCCATTATAAAGACTCTGTTTTCAGTTGCTTATAACTTTGCTAAACGTTAACAGTTCAGACTTGCTGGATGTTTACTCCAGGCTGAATTTTGTTTGGAAAGTTTCAGCAAAAATGGATCAGCTATTTCCAAAAATGAGATTAGGAGAAAATACAGTGTTTTGTTCATGTTAAAAACATTCTTACAGCTGTTTTGTTGAGAAGCTCTAGGACCGCCATGATTTCATAAGTACCAGATACTCGGCAAGGTGGGGGTGTGTGTGTGTGTGTGTGTGTGTGTGTCAGGGATTTGCCTTTTTCTGTCCCCATGAAAAAAACACCCAAATTTAGCCAAGTTATACACCTTTGAAAAAAACCTCAGTTTGTATAGGCTCGGATGAGATGGCTATATCTACACTAGAGACCTTACAGCAGCACAGCTGTACCTCTGCAGCTGCGTCACTATAAGGTCTCCTGTGTAGCTGCTCTATGCCGACAGGAGAGAGCTCTCCACACCAGCGTTTCTGTCAGTAAAACTGATTTTTAAACACACCCCGACCAACAAAAGTGTAATGTAGATATCGCCTTAGAGTTTAGCAGCAACATTCTCCAAAGATTCCACCTTTACTGAGCAGCGTGCTCTATATTCACCCAATGCCTATGGGTCTGTGCAATCTTAATTTGCCCCTCTTGTGTGAATACATTATGATACAGCCTTTAATTACATAAATACATTTATTCCACAGGACCTGTGACTCATTCAATGCACAGCGTATACTATGCTCTGGGGATGAATCAGGGTTGTGCAGTGAAAGTAGCCATTGTCTGTAGGACCTCGGCCCCATTTGTTGCAGAAGTTGGAAGGTGTGTCGTGAATGATCAGGGACTGCAGGAAGAGAAAGGATGGTCTCATTCTTATATGATGCTATTCAAGTCCCTTAAACCAAACTTTTCACAGGTGGCCACTAATTGTACTTCCCTAATTTTCTGCGTGTCTGGCTGGGATCTGACTTGCAGAAGTGCTGAGCACTCAAAGCTGCAACTGAAGTCAATGGGAGTAGTGCTTTGAATATATAAAGTACCATGCCAGTTTAGCGCTCTGAAAAACCAGGTTCTAGACATCTCAAATTGGGCACCCAAAATTAGTAGAGACTTTTGAGTTTAATCTCTTTAAACTTCCCAGCTGTAAAATGGGGAATAATAATACCACCTCATCTCACTGGGTTCTTGTGAAAATAAATTAATTTCTGTTCATGAAGCACTGAAAAATGAGGGAAAAATTTGATTTGTGTCTAACAGAAACTGATTTTTTTTCTTGCTGAAACAAAAAATACCCCCCCCCCCAAAAAAAAAAAAAAAAAAAAAAAGTAATTCTGGATCAGACAAAACATTTTGTTTGATCCTAAAGGATTTACCCCCTCCTGCCCAAATTTTCATTTCATTAGGTTTGGGGATGTTTTCTACTCTTTTATTATTTTTTAAACAAATCTAGCTAAATTGCTAAATGAAACACTGTTTCTAAAAGAAAATGTGAACCCTTTCTTTTTGAAAATATCTAACTGAAGCATTTCAACTTTTTCATTTTATTTTAATTGGGCCAAAACTATTTGCCAAATTCAACCTAAATTCACTAGCAGTTTTGGTTGCTCCAAATCTGCATTTTTCAGCAAATTTACTATTCGACCAAAAAAGTTCATCTAGCACTAGTTCTGAGTATCTGCAGCCAGCCTTGCTGTTGCTGGGATTCCTAGTCTGGGTTCTTTTTTGTTTTTGCCAGTGGAGAAATCCCTCATTTAAAAAACAAACAAATCCAATAGGGTTGTGTAGTTTGTATTAGCCAGGTTGAATAAACGGATTCTTTTCAATTCGACACAGATATAGCTCACTTCAGCACTTATAAAAGATGTGTTCTTTTCTGCATCAAAATCTATACCAAACTTCACCATGCAATAAAAATACAATATTTATGGGACACGGAGTTTCTGTAAAATTATGTTGCACAAACCAAGCTTTCAGAATGTACAAGTCCTACAAGTCCTAAATCTTAAATGCTTTACACATAGCTTTTCAACTGTCATCAAAGACCAAAAAAAAAAAAAAAGAACACACTAGGGCCCAGTCAATGAATTCTCTCTGCTCCGTGGTAATGCTTTGCACAATAATATTGTGAAGGTGCTGCTGATCTTAAAAGGAAACTGCAGCTCACTGCAATCCTTAAACTTCATGAAAAATTCTTTTAGAAATGCTGGCATCTCTGATGTAATCTGTTCGCTGGCAGGGAGCCCACATAGGAATAAAAAAAATGTACCACAGGAATTTTTTATCCTACCTAAAAATAACAATCAAGGTACATGACTAGTCACAATGTATATGAGTATCTGGTGAGTAGGTCACAGCACCTCAGTGGTTTTGTGATAGCTATGAGAATTCAGGGGAAAAATGTAAGAAATAAATATCAGTCTATCATATTTTTCACTCCTTGGGTGAGAAAAAGCTCAACCTATTCATGCCTTCTATTGCTTCCGTTATCAGCATTCTTTTTCTCACCTCCAAGGTCAGGATTAACTAATTTCTTCTTTCACTACTTTTACCTATGAAGAATGAACTAAATAAATTGAATAGCCAGATAAAGTAGTTTGTGAATAAATTAGGAAGTCTTTCCCTCTTGTCATTGTCACCCCTTGAAGTGACTGATTAGCTGCTAATCTAAAATCTATCCGTTGGATTCTTTGGGGGGGAAAATAACCTAGCTAAATAAAAACAGCTATAAAAAGGCTTTGTTTTCAGCAAGATAGAGAATGTGCTAACTCTTGGGGCTGCATCTCTCACCTCGTCTCTAGAACTGGGGGTTATATGGATTTTTAGTGTTCCTTTTTCAGGAGAAAAAGGATTGCAAAGCCTGAGAAATTACATTCATTTCAGTATTACGTTGCACTTACCGTGCTAAAACAAAGGTCCAAATGTGGCCCAATATGTTAGTTTTCAGTTCAAATGGGATGTCATTTGTATCTGTTTCTAATTAAATACATTTGACAAAGTCTTCTGGCTCATGTTTAAAATTGGTTTACTAACAAGAAAATCAAAGTTGAAGTTGAAACTTCATCCTCACTCTACCTAGCTATGACTACATATTCCAGCATATATGGAAAGTAACATCTTGCATTGAGACCTTAAACTATGGAGACACAAGGGAAAAAAATGAGGGCAAAATCCTCCTCTCAGATCTGCTAAGCATGGATTGACGATAAGCACCTCAAATTAGGGTATTTATCAGCTGCAATGCACAAATATTGTTTCATGAGATCCACTCTAGGCTTCAAATAAAGACTGTGCCAGTTGTGCACACCATTCATCTCTGGGCCAAACAAATCTCCAAGAGTGTGTGCTCCGGCGAAAAAGCAAAAGCAAATGCTTTTACCTTGCAGTATCTTCTCCCATTAGATATGTTCACACATACACAGTCCACTGAACAGGAGATTGAATCAATACGTGAAGGCAAGGTAAGGAATGAAACATGACCACTCAATACAATAAAGAAATAAAGAAATAAAGAAATGGTATATTGGCCTCAGCCTGATGGAAATTCAAGTTCTCTTATAGCATTTTACAGTTTCTATACACAGAAGTTAATTTTCTGTTAACTCCCTATTTTGTATGTTTATCATAATTCACTTATACTCCAAGTAAAAGAAAATATTACGCACGTTTGCTGTGTTTATGCTTAATCAGCCTATCCAACAGAAACCTGTTTTATTACTGCATGAGAGGTTTAGTCTGTCTTTAAACTTAATGACTGCTATGCATGTAAATTCCCAAGCAACTCAATGGGCAAATGTCCCACACAGAAATTAAATATGAAGAAAGTCTGCTTTATTTACCTTTAGTCAACAAATCATATCATATTTTACATGTCACAGAAAGAAAGAATCTCCTCACGGTAGGGTGAACTGGGAACTCAAAGCCAAAGCCTTGTTCACAGAACTTCATGTGTCTTATTTGAATCACACATGTACCTGTGTTTCACAGTGTATCCGTTTGTCCCAACACCCAAGTAGAATATCGTTCCCCATTCCCTGAAAGAAGCAATCTTGTGTTTTGTGCTTAAAACAAACACATTGGAACAAGTAAATATGTTGCACTCTGTCCCTAGATATGGCGCTAGCTACTGGTTCACCACTAACTAGGTGTTTCAGATTATTTTAGAAACCACTCATGCAGAGGGGGATTTAGGAATGCGCTAATGACTAGAGATCTACAGACATCTGAGAGAGCTGCCAAACTTCAGGAGTCAACCTTAAGGATGGATTTTGAAACTTTAACTTTGAGTTGGGTTTGCTTGATTTTACAGATGGGTAAACTGAGGGATAGCTTGACTGTTATATGATTGATTTTTCAAAGGCATTGATAGTCACAGAATCATAGAAGATCAGAGTTGGAAGGGAACTCAGGAGCTCATCTAGTCCAACCCCCTGCTCAAAGCAAAACCAACCCTAACTAAATCATTCCAGCCAGGGCTTTGTCAAGCCGCACCTTAAAAACCTCTAAGGATGGAGATTCCACCATCTCTCTAGATAACCCATTCCAGTGCTTCATCACCCTCCTAGTGAAAACGTTTTTCCTAATATCCAACCTATATCTTTCCCACTGCAACTTGGAACCATTGCTCCTACTTCTGTCATCTACTACCATTGAGAACAGCCTAGCTCCATCCTCCCTGGAGCCCCCTTTTAGGTAATTAAAGTCTGCTAGCAAATCCCCCCCCCCCCATTCTTCTCTTCCGCAGACTAAACAAGCCTATTTCCCTCTGCCTCTCCTCAGAAGTCATGTGCACCTAGCCTCCTAATCATTTTTGTTGCCTTCCTCTGGACTCTCTCCAATTTGTCCACATTCTTTCTGTGGTGGAGGGCCCAAAACTGGACACAATACTCCAAATGTGGCCTCACCAATGCCGGATAGAGGGAAATAATCACCTCCCTTGATTTGCTGGCAGTGCTCCTAGTAATGCAGCCCAATATGCCATTTGCTTTCTTGGCAAAAATGGCACACTGTTGACCCATATCCAGATTCTTGTCCTCTCTAATCCCCAGATCGTTTTCTGCAGAATGGCTGTCTAGCCAGTCGGTCCCCAGTCTGTATCAGTGCCTGGGATTCTTCTGTCCTAAGTGGAGGACTCTGCATTTTTCCTTTTTGAACCTCATCAGATTTCTTTTGGCCCAATCCTCTAATTTGTCTAGGTCACTCTGTATCCTATATGTGCCCTCCAGTATATCTACCACAGCTTAGTGTCATCCACAAACTTGCTGAGGGTACAATCCTCCCCACCCTCCAGATCATTAATGAAGATGTTGAACAAAACCAACCCCAGCACTGATGCCCCCCGCAAGAGTCTCCCATTAGTTTTAAGAATCTATGAAAATTGAGCTAAAAGTGACTTGGCCTAAGGTCACATAGGAAGCCAGTTGCAGACCTGGGATAAGTGCCAGCTTTGTGTTTTAGCCACAAGATCATTCTTCTTCCCTAGTTAACATTTGTTATTGAACTTGTTATTATAGACCAGAGTCATCCCTGATATAAATGGAGCTGGAATTAATTTGGTCCCAAGACTTAGTACCTGGTTTGAATAAAAAATACCAGTATTTATTAAAACAAATAAATACATAAAAATGGCACGCTCATACTGGTGCAGTGTCATTAGAGGATTTTCAAAGATCATGACAGCCGTGTTTCTCTTTCAGTTTTCAAAAAGCTGTCTGTGTGCTGGGACAAGTGCAAGATTAGATAAGAATTTGATACTATTTCCATTATAAAACCGTCTTTAACAGAAGGGTGAAATATAGCCTTATTAGGTGAAGTTGATTAGAAAAGAAACAAAGCCATTCAGAAAGATAGTGTCTTTTTGTTTTTCTAAATTATTCAAAAGGAACTGCTGATCTTCTGATATACAAATAGATAGCCCATGTTGTGTTCACTGTCACCTTGCCCAGATATCTTTCTACTCTCTTGTAATTATTGAGCCTTAAAAAAAATTAGGTATTTTTTCTGAGTAAAGTGTAGCACTTTAGGTAGCATTGTGGAGGCCTATTCTCCAATGTATTGTAGATAAACAGTTTTACTTGCATAAATGGTACTGACAGAAGATTTTATTATCCAAAAACTTCTGAACAACTTGCTTAGGAATTCAAAACTTGTCTTATCAAATGGAAGAAAGCAGGTTGTAGGAGTTGTGGCCTAATTCACACATGTGCAGTTAGGAAGTGTGCTTTCTTTCCTGCATGCAGAGACAACAGGGGCTTAGTATTGTAGATGTGCTTTTCCCTACACCTGGACCTACACAGCCACTATAATGACTGCCCTCGAAATTTCTGGTTTATAAGTAGCAGAGACATGTGCTTGCAGTGTGTTTCAAAGAATACTTTTTGCAAGCTCAGGTCAGCTTTCACTTTTTGAATATTTGGCTTTTTATACTATATTTCCTATAAGTGGAACTCATCAAAATTTTCTGAAATTTGATATTTTTGGATGTTTTCCATTAAAATTTTGAGTTTTGATAGGAAAAAAAGGACAAAGTTTAACCCAAAAAGTCCATCAGCTATTGAGATGGTTGAGACATTTAAAAAATCCTTAATTTTGAATTTCAATGGGGGAAAAAAGGGACAACATTTAAGCAATTTTTGTGTGTGTATGTGAAAATTTAGTCCCAAGTTCACCGGATTGTGAGAGTTTAGAGAGCACCTCTTTAGTACAACAGCTGCAACCAGACTGTATTTGAAAACAAACTAGAGACTTACAACCAGAAGGACACATCTGATCACCGTAGTCACCCAAGCAGTCTGTAGTCCAAATCCTGCTTTCCTTACACAAGCAGTCAACAATGTGAAAGATAAAATGTGAAAGGAATGGGCCAGCACCTGAGAAAACTAAACACTTGTTTTGCCACGGAGGGAGAACCTGAAGAAAAAAGATGCCAAAGAAATTAACAACTTGCAGCATTCCAGATCATCCCATTGACTTCAATAGAGTTTATAATGCCAGTTGTTGGAGGCATTTCTGTAAAGAGCCAGGTAATGCTACACTGTGTATTGTTCCTTTGAGCTGTACTGTTGCTACAGACCCCAATGCTGCAAGCTTCCTAGCATAAGTTGGCCCTGCACCCATCCAGAGCTCCACTGATCGTGGCATTCACATGAGCGTAAGAGGTCTGCCCATGGCAATGAGTTTTCAGGATCGGGGGGGGGAGGTCTAAATTAGCACCTAAACCTGTTCATCCTACTCACCTGAGGAATCTCACTGAAGACAAGCAGACCCCTCATAAAAGGTGATTGAGTTTTGGGCCCCAGTGTCCAAAAAAGCATGTAAAAAGTGAGCAAACATCAATGCTAGGAAAAAAGGGCCTTAGGAATTCTCTAAAGGTCATAGCAAATGAATAAATATTAATGCACTTATGCAAAAGCTGAGAAATGTGCTGTTACTACTGAAATATTATTCAAAGACAAGTACTGTAATTGAGGAGGTTGTTTTTTCCCCTAGGCAGTGAAAAAGAAATGCTGGGCTTATCCTCCACCTTTAGCCAAGGAGTTGTTGGGGTTTTGGCTTTTGGGTTGTTTTTTTGTTTTTCAGTTCTGATGTGAGTTCTTAATGCAGACTTCTTTCAGACTGAATGAATAGCTACTTAATACTTCACAAGTGTGGCACTCCTGTTGCTAAGCATTTAATTTTTTCTGCCCTGTTCTGTTACTTCCAGGTTTGTTACTGGGCTGCAGCAGCTGCTAGTTTGTGTAACCCCTGAAAGTCAGAAGGCATAAGATTCCCTAGAGCTAATACAAAATGTATGGGCATGTCATATCTGGAAAGTCCTACTCTTGGAAGTGCCAGCTGGGAGGGGAGTCAGAAAGCCTGAAGGGGAGAGGCAGGGACAAGACTTAGAGGAGAAAGGAAAGGGAGAAAAGAGAAGAAATTAGGCAGCATAAAGCAGGTGGAGGAGAAAGTGAGGCCTGAAATAATTGGAACAAAAGAGGGGCTTTGGAAGAAGAGACGGCTATTATTCCATAGCGATGCAAACTGAAATGGATCATCATGGCCAGATCTGGAAGGATACATTTTTCCATATCCCACATAAATGTTAATCAAATGTCCCTCCCCACCATTATTCTCAGACACCTATGATTAGGAACCCATACCCCAACTACACAAACATGACAGGCAGCAGCTCAGCGGAGTAGCTATTGTGGAGGTGCCTGCTGGCACACAATGACAAAAGCAATCAGCAATAGCGGCAGTATTATTTCTGTCCATCGCATCACACACAGTGGAAGCAAGGGTCAGGCAGGTGCCTAACAGACCAAATGGTTTGAGGAGGTCATGGGGCCTTCCTGCTAATTATGCATTAACAGACAGAGAAGCAGTGCAACCCGGGTGTGGTGAAAGCTGCATGCAGCAAGCATGCAAACCTACTGTGAGACAGTTTGGGTGCTTATTTTTCTAGTGTAGGGGGGGAGATGACAGTGTAAGGGGACAGATGGTAGAGAGGCTGAAGATGGTAAACTTTCATGTTATCATTTATTATTACTTATTGTTTTGTTTGGCTAGTGGAGGTCATAGGCGGGCTTGTCTCTTTATCACCGTGTAATTATTATTGTTAATTTATATGGTCTAGAGTAAGGGAGTATTATGGGATAGCGACACAAGTAGGTGGCCGGTAGGACTTAATAGAGTGATGCTTGAAGATTAATCACATTCTGCTTAACAAAATCCTAACAAAGATAAATGTTTAAAAAAACAACTTTATTTAACACAAAACATTCCCATCAGCTGGAGCCAATGTAAAAACCACAGACAGAGAACAAAACATTGTCCATATCTAAGTTGTCTAGCAGACAGGAAATCTGACATGCCTGGGTTCCTGTTCTCTTTCACCTGGCCAGGGTTGAGGGCCATGGTAATGATCAGGAGGGGACAGGTGAGCATAAGGCAGCCATAAAAGCATTGCTACTGTCCTGTATCACGGCACTATTTTGAGTAGATAGTCCTCCATGCTGTGCATGGCCTGTGAAGGGCCACACTGTGCAATCTGCCTTTGTCTCTGCATGTACACAGTGAAGAGCTCCCTGTGGTACTCTTCCTCTTGCAGCCACACTCACTGTCATAATGGATGTGTGACATGGCTTCTCTCTCCTCTTCCCTAGTATCTATCTTGGAAGGCAAAAATGTGGGTTAGTTTGCCCATCCTGCTTTTCTGTTTCTGTAGCGCCACGTCACAAATTCTGTCATTGTCCCTTCAGAGCCCACCGAAGGCTAAGAACCCGTTCATCTTGTTCTCTGCCCCTCACCACAGAGATTGGTCAAACACTCTGCCTCTCGTCTTGCTGATGGTCACTATCCTGCTCTCGGGGGCTCACAGGCAGCACAGCTGAACCTTTCCTCGTCAAGGTGCATGGCTCAAAGTGGAGGGGGGAGGATTCCCACTTCTGTTATTGCATTGTAATCTGCAGCGAGGGGTCTCTAATGCGGCACACAAGCCTCCAGACAAGGAAGGAAGGGGCTAATAGGCTATTGAAGGCCTAATTAGTCCTCACTGAGGCACTGGAGCAGGAAGTGGGCTCCAGGGAGGGACTTAAAAAGTAAAGCCCTCCTCAGTGGAAGGGATCAGGCAGACAGAGTAGATGTGAAACTACCACCATGGGAGAGAAGGCGGGTCAGAGTCAGGGTCATACTGCTGCCTAGCAGATCTCCTGGCAGAATGGGAAGAATTTATGCAACTTCATACCTGTGGATTTTGAGACCCCTGGAAGAGGTGGAAATGTAAGAGACCTAATAAGAGGGCTAACTCTTTGCAACCGGGAAAGTGTTGGAAGCTGGGTGGAGCAGAGGAAGAGAAATGGGAAACTGAGTCTGAGTGGCTGCTGCACCACGCAGTGCTGAAAGGGGGTGCTCTGGTAAGGACATGCAGTAGCATGGGGGTAGGTGATCAGATCTGGGACTTGAGGGGACCCTGAAGCTTGTTAGTATTGATGGACAGCCCTCCCAATCTGGGGAATGGGGAAAGATGGAGGAGGTGATACACCTGCTCGTGACGGTGCAGCAGCAGCAGACAGCCATGCTTCAGTGGCAGCAGGAACAGCAGCAACAGACCCAGACCCTGATCCTGCAACCAATGGAGAGCCTGCGGAAACAGCAAATAGCACAATTTGCAGCTCAGCAGTGTTGGCAAGAGGCCCCTTCCAGAAGCAGTGGGGCCACGGGGCTTTGGGGACTTTGGCTGGTACTGGAGAAGGTAACTCAGGCCAGCTTATCCCTGGCTTGGTGAAGTTGGGGCCAGACGATGACCCAGATGCCTTCCTCCCTACCTTTGAAGAAACGGCCAACACAGTAGGCTGGGAAGAATCTACGTGAACGGCCCACATAGCACTGTTTCTGGTGGGCAAGGCTGGGGCAGCCTACCAAGCAGCGAGTGATGAGCAGGCAGGCTCATACCCTGTGGTCAAGGCTGCCATCTTGGATAGAGTGGAATTGACCATGGAGTTGTACTGGCACTGTTTCCAGGTCAAACCGTTCCCAAAGGGATCTCAATCATGGACAGTTGATCAGAGGTTATAGTACCTCGCCACCAGGTGGTTTTGACCACAGACTAGTTCCACAGAGAAAATCGTTGACCCAATGGTCCTAGAGCAGTTCTTGAAGGCCCTGCTTATGGGAGCTGAAAGCTGGGTAAAGCTGCCTGCCTTGATGGGTGAAGCAAGAACCTTTATGAGGCCAGAGGAGTTTGGCAGACTAGGAAAAGGGAATACCCCAGTCTGGGGGTTCAGAGGGAAGCTTGCAAACGGAGAGGTTCCTAAATAGCCCCAAATAAGAGGATGCAGAAGAGCTATCAGAGTGCTTCTGGGGATGGCCAAGAAAGTCAATTGGTGCGCTTCAGCTGTGGCAACCGTGGGCATATCAGGCAAGAAAGCCCAGTAATGGAGTGTGACTACCTGGTCTATTTTTACAGCCAGGTTTTTGGCTTGGGGTCCTCTCTGAATGGCATGGAGACTCCACCATATTTGCTTCTAGTTAGGCTGGAAGGCGTGTCAGTGGAAAGCCTTATGGACTCCAGTTGAATGCCACATCCTTGTTCAGGAAACAATGTTTGGCAAAGATGGACTGGCACCTTCCTGTATGTGTCTCATGTGTACTTGACAAGATGTGGCCTATCCCCTGGAAGATGTTGAGCTGAGGGTTCAAGGCTGGAAATGTTGGCTATGTGTCAGGGTAGTAAAGGATCTTCTGTGGCCTGTTACCTTAGGAAAAGATTGGCACTGGCCCTGATGAGGGGGAAAGCAAGTCAAAAAATGGAAGAGAAAAGATTTTGTGGATCCAGAGCAACAGCCTAGGATGGTGAAAAGGAAAACTCCATCAAATAAGAAGTGGAGGAAGTTGGAAGCTGGGGTTGAGGCAGCCAAGAGGGGCTGAGAGGAAGCCCTTAGTCATCTTCAGTGATTATGGAAACAGCTGAAAGATTGTCACAAGAGATGGAGGACATAAGCACCTCCCAACAGAAGATGATGAAACTGGAGGAAGAATTAGCACAGACTCTGGCAGGCTATGGGAAAGAACATTGCTTGACGCTGGAGCAGCAATTGGCCATGCTCCAGGCAGATAAGGGTGCCAGGGAGTGGAAGGTCGTGGAAGAGACTGAGCAGTGTACAGTAGGGACCTGAGCCATACCTCATGCAGAAGCAGAAGCTCCGTGGGTGACTAAAGCCCTTCATCAGCATTCTGGGTTGATGGCTGGGGCAAAAGTAGCGTTTCCCTGGAAAAGGCAAATCATGAAACACCCGTCTGCAAGAATTGGCAGCCACAGAACATGCTCGACAAGTGACCAGGACAGAAAGTACAGCTGGCTGCGGAACATCAGGTGACTCAGGAAGAGAGAAGTGGCTCATGATGGTTAATGAACTCAAAGGAGAATTGGAGACTGCATTCAGAGACCTTGAAACCCCAGGGAAAGAAAGTGACATATCTTGTTGAGTACACTCTTAAGAGGGAGCAGGTGTAATGGGACACACTAACTTCCATGTAAGCTAGGAAGGGTTTAATGGGCTACTGAAGGCCCAATTAGCTCAAACTGAGACGCCTGGAGCAGTAAGCAGGATCCTAAGAGGAGCTGAAAAAGAAGAGCCCGGCTCAGTTGGAGGGAGCCGGTAAAGGAAGCATACATGGAACTGTCACCGTGGGAGAGAAGGCTGGTTAGGGCCAGGCACTGGAGAAGATTGGTGCCTAACAGCTCCCCCAAGGAACAGGAAGAGTTTATGTTGCTTTATATTTGTGGATTTTGAGGGCCGTGGAGGGGGTAGAACTGTAAATGACCTAGCTGGAGGCCTAAGTGTTTGCAAGCCAGTTGGAGGCTGGGTGGAGCAGAGGAAGATTGCTGGGAAACTGAGGCTGTGTGGCTACTGCACCACACATGCTAAAAGCTGGCGCTTGGGAAGAGGGCGTTTCTGCCTAAATGGGAGGCTGCATGTGCCCGATTCACACCAACAATAACAGCGTTCATACGAACCCAGAAAACTGTCCTCCTCGGCCAGGCCATACAGACAAAACCTAAAGCAGTAAGAAAACGATAAAAAGCAACATGTTTGTGTAGGGACCTTTGCATTTCTCAAGTCCTCCTTGTCCCAGACCTGCTCAGCTGCTACCTCTGGAGCTCTCTCTGCAGCTTCTGCTTCCATTAAGAAATTTGAGAGCCTAGCACTTTTAGGAGGCCACTTTTCCAGTTCTAGGATTGGACACCTCCTTCAGTGTCATTCTCGGTCTTGGTGTCATCATAGCATGCTGTTGGGTATCTAGGTGCTGTCCAAAACTATCCCCGGCACTGTAGATGTGTGTTGGGGGGGAAAGAGGGAGAAGGGGACACATGGTGGTTAGCACATCTGTATTCACTGGTGTAGACAAGGCTTATGAGAACAGAGGGACTAGGGGGCTTAGCAGGATCTGACAGCTGAGGCACGAAGGACAGGAGTCTTACGGAAGTCAGACACCATGTATTTGGAAAAACAAAGCATCAAGCTGTGTGCTTAGCTGCAGAGTGATCCAGTCCTAGAAGGCCCCTCTAGCCATTGAGGGGGTCTGTCTTTTTTATTAGTAGTAGTAGTAGTAATTTTATTTGCTGTAGCAGAAAGTTCTGGATATTTCATAAGAATAGCTGTTGTTGCAAGTCTTCTCCTAGCCCAATTTTGCAGGCTCAAGAATTTTGGATAGCTTGGATAAGCTTGTTTGCAACTGAATTTTGAATCTTATGAGGTGCTCTAAAAAAATCACTCACGGTGCACTCCAAAATCACTTGAACGTCTGATAGAAGGAGTGGCCTGAAGATGGTGGGGAAATAGATTTGGACAGATCAAATTTAAAGTGGTGGTTGAAAAGCTTCTATGCAGCAAACATCTCTGTGATCAGATTCTTTTGTGTTGCAGTAATTGACTGTTACTGGAAGTGGTATAGAAAGGAAGGCTGCTGTTAAAATAGACCTGATCCTGCAAGTCCACTGCAGGCAGACCTTCCTTTACATCCTGGGATATCTGCATGCAGAGGAATGGTATTGTGGTAGATTAGTATCCGAAGCGGAGCGTACAACTGCATTAGGCAAACCAATAAAAAAAATTAAATTAAAAAAAATGCCTGTAAGCATATACAAATCAGAAAAATGGCCATCACCTTGTTCGGCCTTCTGCAGTTGCAGGTATGACAGACTGCTTCCTGTTAGCGTGGCAACATCAAAGTGAACTAAGGCAAGCAAGAGTAATAAACCCATACCAACTAAACAGGAGACTGCTAGGAAGCAAGGGAGTGGTGGAGCTTGGTTCCAACCCATAATACTCTGAGCAATCCAGTTAACCCTTGATAACCATTTTACTGCAGCCAGCAAGTATGTGAATTTCCTGAGTAGGAAAGGAAGGGTAAATATTGCTTTACTTTGCAGGATGTTTGATCTTGCTGCAATGGAAGGTTCAGTTTGATAAAAATGGGAGGAAGCCAGTGAACGGTCTTTCGGGTTTCATAGCAATCACACTGGGATTTATTTGATGCCTGAATATGTTACAGAATAGACAACTTGTTTCCTCTGTCTTTATATGCACCCTGGATAGTATCAGCATAAACTTCTTTATGATTTTTATAGTATCATTTGTTATCAAGGTCATGACATATCTCCCAAACACCACAGTGTTGATTCCTCATTCTGTTTTGTTTTGAAAATGTAACATTATACTCTGGCTAAACAGCAGTACAATGAAAAATGGGGGAATGTCAAGCAAAGCTGTCTGCAGCCCACGGTACTGTCACTTTAAGATCTGGTTGTGCAGCTCAGTAAGCAAACAGTGTGCACTAGTCTAGAGTAAGATGGACTACAGATAAATTATTAAGGTTTTCTAGGAGGCGGATGGGATATTTTCATGTAGACTGCAATGCGTGTCAACACATACAGCAAAAGGATAAACAGGCTTGGGCCAACTTGATGAAAATTGATAGTGACTTGTACATCCCTAGTCATAACCAGTCATATCCAGATTAAGGCAGCTTCAGCCAGCAATTTCCAGAATAATCCTACATAACACTTCCCAGGCTCCCCGATCATTAATGTGTGTTGATTTGGGAAAGAGTTTTAATTTGCTGATTCAGGGGTTCAAGGAATTGCCTACTGAATAATCAGAGGAGAAACTTTTTTCATTTTCATTTTGTACTGAAGCACACGAAAAGCTAAGAGGTAATTGCTGGAATCCTTGCTGTAGAAATTCAGCCTGAAAATATGTAGGTATCTGTTTTAGTCTGATTAGTAACATCTATGTATGACAAAATGATTTAGCCCCAGGATAAAATTTTCAAAAGCACCCGAGTCTCCTAAGCACGTTTGACAATGTTAGACTCAGTGTGCAGTCTGAAAGCCGAAGCATTTTAAGCACAGTAGCTGTTATGATCCTGTAACCAAGGATTTGCACCAGCATTTTCTTCTGTCAGAAAAGTCAAGGAAGCAGCACAGCGATAACATACGTTTCTAAACAAGTATTTAAAATAGAGGCTTGGCAATCTGGAGAAATTTGGTCTCTTGTTACAAAGTTTTTTCAACCCCAGCAACATTTGCTTCACCATATCTGTCCGAATGTCATCTCCAAACAGTCCATGCTTTGGGAGAGTATCCTCAGAGCACACATGGCAGGAGATGGCTCGCTATGAGGCAAAGCAACCAGCCTTCTCCTGCCAACCTTGCCCTAGGGATGCAATTGTGGAGCATGATGCCTTCTAGGCAGATGATGTGACACACTGTGATGTAGTCATCATGGTAACACAACACCAAGCCTGCTGAACCTCAGCTTGCTTAACTTCAGTGCCTTCAGCTAACTCCAGAAGGGCTGCTGTGGATGGCTATCTGAATAGTTCTTCCTATGCTAATCTCTGGCTCTGGGAGAGTTAAAGTTCAGTTGGGATTTTGACTGAATTCCTTCTAGATGTTTCTAGTGAAGGCAATATATTGATCCAAATTCATCCCTGGTGAAACTCTGAGTTTGAATTTGGTCCACTGGTTTTAACAACCAGAAAAAAAGCAACTGCAGTTAATTCTAAATGCATGGCACATGAATTGTGTTGCTGCCCAGTAAAGAAGAGAAAATAGAAGGGGGAAAATAGTGCATTATTATTTAATACATCAATGTGGTGTTGTTGTTTGCCTTTTAAGTTCAAAGATGACCATGACATCACTGATTGGTTAGGTTTCTGTGAACACATGAGTGGCTCATCGGGCCAATTTGAGCTTTGAACTGTCTGTGGCACACTGAACAACAGATGCCACTATGGGGTACTTGATTAACAGCGGACATGCTGCTGTTATGAGATTTATGCTGCTAGTACTTCAACTCTTCCTCAGCAGTTCTCCTCTGCTCATAGACTGTGGCTCCAGTTCGGATGAGACTTCACCAGGTAGAACGATCCTGAGCGAAATCTTCCCAAAACTCTGGGTCAACCTTGAAATGCCTCAAGGATAGTTTGAGGGAGTCTTTGAAATGTTTCTTCTGGCCTCCCTGAGAGCACTTTCCCTCCTTTAGCTCACCGTAAAAAAGCTTTGTTGGCAGTTGCTCATCTGACATTCTGTTGACATGGCCTGCCCGTCTCATCTGTGATTTCATCAACAGAGTATGGATGCTTGGAATACCTGCCCGTAGGAGAACCTTGGCATCTGGAACCTCAGCTTGTCATCTTATCCTCATTAGTTTCCTCAGACGGCCCATGTAAAAGTGATTCAGCTTCATAATAGGGCATCTGTACACCATACTGGTTTCGCATGCGTACATCCAAGTTGGCAATGTGATGGCTTTGTAGATCTTCAGTTTTGTTTGTTGACTAATGCCTCTGCTCTCCCACACATTTGCAAATAGTCTGCCAAAGGCCACACTTGCTTTGGCAATTCTGGCGTTGGTTTCATCATCGATGCGAACTGCACGTGACTGTGTACTGCCGAGATAGGCAAACTTGTCCACTGCCTGTAGGATTTGGCCATTCACTGTGAAAGGAGGCTTTACATAAGACTTCCCTGCTGCAGGGTGGTACATCACTTCTGTCTTCCTGATGTTGATTGTGAGACCAAAATTGTCACAAGCTAAAGAGAAATAGTCCATACTCCGCTGCATGTCAGACTCAGATTTGGAATTCAGGGAACAGTCATCAGCAAACAGAAGATCACGAACAGTCACTTCCTGAACCTTTGTCTTTGCCTGTAGTCTCTTCAGATTGAAAATTTTAAGGCAGGGGTCTGTGGGGAAAAAATAGCCATCAGTATCTGATGCCAATCACAGTGTCACAGTCATGAAAGGCATCTGTAAGCATGGCAGAAAACTTCATGCCGAAGAGGGTTGGGGGCCAACACATTGGTGACTGGGAATGGTTCAGATGACTCACCGTCATCCATAACACAAACAAGTGCGCCATCATGGAATGTGTTATTATCAAATAGTGGTATCTTACGTCGATAGAATGTCTAGATCTTAAAATTCTTTCCAGACAGATACACAAGCTGTAAAGTGGGGTCGTTAAAGACAGGCGAGAAAGATTCCATCCCCTCCCCAGTCATCACACTACTCAGGCTTAGCACAGAGGTGAGGATTTAGCTTTTGGAAAGCTGACTATTAAAGGAAAAAAGAAAGCCTTTTTGAAAGGAATAAACAAGATTTACCTTCAGTTCTGGTATCTGTTATTATAGTACCACATCTGTGTGTCTACTAGTAGGGTTTCTATAGTGCCCACATTGTATTATATAAATACTCCCAAGTAAATTAGATTGGCATAGGAAGATATCTCTTAGACCTCATGGAGTCTTCTGTTCTTCGCTGGTTATACAAGTCTTTGCTTAAGATATATGTACATGTTTTAAAATATTCCAGTAAAAGAAAAAAAGCTTGATCAAAGAAGAGGATCTTGCAATGTGTCCTAAAGCTGGTTGGACTCTGAATAAGTCTGATTTCCTTTGGAAATTCATTCCACAGCTTACTTGCCTCATCTGAGGGTGCTTTATCTTTGTCCAGGTTAAGCTACATTGTCTCAGAAGAGTACAAATGTTTTGTAGGCTCACAAATGGGGATGTGGAAGCTGCTGTAGTTGGCACCTGACCTGTTAATGGCTTTGAAGATCAGAGCTAAGGTACTAAGCTGGCAATAAAGTGGACTGGGAACCAGCAGAGGGACTAGTGATGGATGTGCTTAATGGTAGCCTGCCCCACTGAGGAGGCAGTAGTCACATTCTGTACAAGCTGGAACCTCTGCATTGCTCCCACCTTCAACTCCAGTTACAATGAATGATAGCAGCTCAGTCTGCAGCTGATGAAAGCATAGATCACTCTGATCCTTGTCTGGGAGGAAGAGACAATGTTTCTTCACAAGCTGGAGGGGGAAGAAAGCAATTTTTACCATTTATAGTAACTGATCTGCTGTGTTCAATGGTAATTTGAACAGAAGGACCTCTGCTGACAAATGAGGAATGGATTCCTTCAATATAAGGGGAGGACATTATTGTGGCCAGTTTTCAAAGTGTTCCTCTTCCAAAGAGCATGAGTTCTGAATTTTTCTGGGTTCAAATGGAGCCATGTGTTCTTTAACTGGAAGCTGATCTCTTGTGGGCATTGTGATATCCTTACCTAAGCTGTGGTTTCATCTGTGGAAATTGAAATATAGAACTGAGTCTCATCAGTATGTTATCATGTTATATAATTTCTTAGGGCATGTCTTCACTGCCACGGTGGCAGGGATCGATGCAGTGGCATCAATTGAGCAGGGCTGTGTAGACCCACTCAGTCGATTGGAGAGCGCTCTCAGGTCGACTCAATTAATCCACCTCCCTGAAAGGAGTAAAGCTATGCTGATGGGAGGGTGTCTTTCATTTATGCAGTGCCGTGAAGGCGTCGCATTCATGAACGTGAGTATGTTGGTGGGAGATAAGAAAGCTACATTATGTAGCTTGCGTATCTCCTGTCGACTGCTGCCACCAGTGTAGACCAGCCCTTGTTAATTGTGGTTTTTCTCTGAAATGTGGCTCTGGAAAAATAGTATCAGTCAGCCCATGCATCCTTAATTCATCCCTCTGTGCATATGTATTATGATAGAGTCTTGAACTAGATGACCACATATTATGTTTTACCCATAAGAACCCTGGTTCAAACTGCTAGACAAGATTAAGTATAGACATTGCTGCCAGCTCCACCTATAATCTGGGTAATTCTGAATGAAAGTGTTTTCTGAATGAAAACCTGGAGCTGGCTGCCAGATAAATTACATCTTGGTTGTGCTTCTCTTTTATTGGTCCTGAGACCTACCAGAACCTCATAGAATGTCACTGAAATATTTTGAGATTCTCAGATAATAGAGACCATTGGCAGCATTTTCTAATGTTCACTATTTTAAATGCTTCAGTTTTTGTGTGCCCAGCTTGAAAGAGGTGCTGAACACCTGCAGTTCTCATTGATTTACATTGGCATCAAAGGTGCTCACGTTTTAGAAAATCAGGCCCAAAGTGTTTCAAAGCTGAGTATGCAAAATCAGGGGCCACTTTTGACCCTTATGTAAATGCAAAGTTGCTATTATTATTATTATTTATTGGGCACTTAATGAAGAGAGAAACCAGCCTGATTTACCAAAAAAAAAAAAAACCTCACCATTAGAAACACATCGTCTTGGAATACATGATGTGTTATAGTGCTGGCTAAAACTCAAGATTTCTGGTTTGGGAGATATTTCAAAAAATTTTTTTTTTAATTTGGTTTAATTCTGATTAGGAAAGAAACTACATTTTTCAAGATTTCTCATGAACCTGAAATCCCAGAATGGTGTTTTGGAAACAGCAACAGATGGTGTTTTTAAAATTAAATATGCTCTCTGGGTCCAGCAACTGCTGAATGAAATTGACATTTTTGTCAGTTTAGCAGTGGTGTAACTGACAAGAATGGCAATTTAAGAATATAAAAATGGCCATACTGGGTCAGGCCAATGGTCCATCTAGCCCAGTATCTTGTCTTCTGACAGTGGCCAATGCCAAGTGCTTCAGAGGGAATGAACAGAACAGGTAATCAAGTGATCCATCCTCTGTCGCCCATTCCCAGCTTCTGGCAAACAGAGGGTAGGGATACCCAGAACATGGAGTTGCATTCCTGACCACACTGGCTAATAGCCATTGATAGACCTACCCCCCATGAACTTATCTAATTTTTGTTAACCCAGTTATAGTTTTGGCCTTCACAACATTCTCTGGCAAAGAGTTCTAAGGTTGACTGTGCATTGTGTGAAGAAATACTTCCATTTGCTTGTTTTAAACCTGCTGCCTATTAATTTCATTTGGTGACCTCTACTTCTTGTGTTATGAGGAGTAAATAACACTTCCTTATTTACTTTTTCCACACCAGTCATGATTTTATAGCTCTTTATCATATTCCCCCTTAATTGTCTCTTTTCCAAGCTGAAAAGTCCCAGTCTGATTAATCTTGCCTGATATGGAAGCTGTTCTATACCCCTAACCATTTTAGTTGCCCATTTCTGTACCTTTCCAATTCCAATAAATCTTTTTTTTTGACGTGGGGTGACCGGATTTCAACATAGCATTCAAGATGTGGACGTACTGGGGATTTATATAGAAGAAATACTATATTGTCTGTCTTATTATCTATCCCTTTCCTAATGTTTCCCAGCATTCTGTTAGCTTTTTTGACTGCCAATGTGCACTGAGTGGATGTTTTCAGAGAACTATCCACAATGACTTCAAGATCTCGTTCTTGAGTGGTAACAACTAATTTAGACCCCCTCATTTTATATGTATAGTAGGGATTATGTTTTCCAATGCATATTACTTTGCATTTATGGACATTGAATTTCATCTACCATTTTGTTGCCCAATCGTCCAGCTTTGTGAGATCCCTTGGTAACTCTTTGCAGTCTGCTTTGGACTTAACTATCTTAAGTAGTTTTGTATCATCAGCAAATTTTGCCCCCTTACTGTTTACCCCTTTTTCCAGATCATTTATGAATATGTTGAACAGCACTGGTCCCAGTACAGACCCCTGTGGGACACCACTATTTACTCTTCTCCATTCTGAAAACTGACCTTTATTCCTGCTCTTTGTTTTCTGCCTTTTAACCAGTTACTGATCCAGGAGAGGACCTTCCCTCTTATCCCATGACAGCTTACTTTGCTTAAGAGCCTTTGGTGAGGGACCTTGTCAAAAGCTTTCTGAAAATCTAAGTACATTATATCATGCTGGATCACAGCAGCTGCTGGGGCTTCCATGGTATGGGGGTCCAGGGAAGCTCCACCATGTGACTTGACCTGGACTGGGGGTCTGGTGCTTCCAAACTCCAGGGCCAGCTGACTCCCACGGCTACCCAATCGGGAGTTAGATAACACAGGGAGCCAACTTGGCTGGCAGTCTGGAAGCCTTAGGGTTCCCAGTCTGAGGCAATCTACGTGATGTAGTTGTTTTAGAGCCTTGAAGCCCCTTTAGAGCCTAGAAATTGGGGTACCTGGCCTCAAGGCAGTTTGTATGGCAGGGCTGTCCTAGAGTCCTGGACCCTAGAAGTCTGGGCTCTCCAGCAGCCGGCCAGGCTAGCTGGCAGGGAATCAGGCAGTTTCTCCCTGCCTGGCAGACAAGTTTCCATCGGAACCCTGCCTACAATGTGATAAAAGTTCTTCAAACTCAAACTGTTTTGCCAAGATATTTCGCATTCAACAAACTAACATTTCAGCTAGCTTGCTGAGACTTACTTACACTTCACAGAGTACCTATGTGTATATGTCTGTGTGGAGCAAGAGGGGGAAATAAATCTTTGCACTTGTAGCAGTTTGAATAAATATTGCCCTTCATTAGAAAGCAGAAGGTGAGAGAGGTATCAGAATGAGTAAGATAAACAGGAGCACATTCTCTCTCTAACTCATTATACATAAAGACCTAACAATTAGCTCTGGTGGCTACATTAATAGGAGGTGTTTAATAACTACTCTAAGCTGAAAATACCCTCTAACATCAGACACTGACACAGAACAGTTAGAGAGTAGGCAGACCTTTCCTTCACATATGCATTATGCAAGTTGGGCAGAAAAGGAAACCAAATGCTATTGCTCAGTATTGTCTTTGGAAGCAATTACGTGGAAAACTGTTTAGAAAAATATGCATTAAAAAAGAATCTCTCGCCAAGAATAAAATGTAGTGAAAGGTAGATCAAGGGGAGCTCAGAGCTCTCTGTTGCTAGACGGAGATGAACAAAACCGGCTTGATACCTTGGGGCCAGCTGATCTGGAATTCCCTTCATCATAAGCACTGCTTCATTTTGTCTAAATATGTCATGCTGGTGAATCCTGAGGTTAATTATTAGATTATTCTAATATACATCAAAGGCTTTCGGAGGCTCCTGAGTCTTCACAGTTTAATATGTTCATTTATCAGGAGCAGGTAGGAGAAATGAAAACTAATTAAATGATTTTTTAAAAGTCTTTTTAAATTATCTATTATTTTCAAGTCCTATTCATGGAGCTGGCTCGGTGATACAGAAGGATGTGCGGTACGCTGCTTGAGGGGAGACCTGGGTTCCAAGGATGGTGTTCACTGATTCTCACTCTTTGACCTGGGCTGGGGAGTAAGGCACTGTGAGATTTTTGCATTCAAACATGGCACTAGACAAAACTCACCTGAGACCTGATCCATTGCCCATTGAAGTCAATGGAGCCTTTCCTTTGATTTCAATAGACTTTGGATCAGACCCTCCGTTTCTGGATTCAGGCCAGCCCTAGCTTTTACATTCTCACCTCTTTATATTTGGCCTAAGATCCCCATAACTAAACAGTGCAGTGGTTTTCTATTCTCCTGCATTCCTAATGTTGGCAGGGACAGCCATCTGGCTCTCAGTCTTGAACTTCAGGAAGCAACTAGCTGACCTCTAAATCTTGGTGAATTATCTTTGGGGGAGTTTTGGACAGAAAGCAACCATGTGCCCATTTTACATTTTGATTCCTATTCGAGGAGTACCTCTGGTCCCCTTGTTGCCACTTATCAAGGCCTTATTTCCTCAGACTAAAGATGATATACTGCCGATATGCAAGATGATATTCAACTGGAGGAATGCAGAAGACCAGGATTACTTTGTGTTCCAGTATGTTTCAGTACCAAAAATGTGGTAAAGGGACTTGATAAGCAGCAACAGCAGGATCATAGGCAGTTTTCACAGTCCTGTTGTAGCCAAGCGGCATAAAGATGTGCAAGCCATCTGAGTCCACAGAAGACATGAGAGGAATGTAGCTGGAGCTGCCTACTGTCTGGAACCTAAAATTCCACAGAGGGAGTGGGCCAGTTAGCCGCTCCCTGAAGACATCAGGAGGGAAATACAAGTAGCAGATTACTCCAACCTTAACTCAAGACATGTATTGGTAAGAAGAGAACATGAGCCTGTTGGCGGGAAAGGGAATTATGATGGATGGTGAAGCTCTCTGTTCTCACTGCAAAATCACTAAGTTTTGCTTGAGTTTCTCTAGATTTGTGACTACCTAATTTTTGATGAGTCAGATGAGATATGTACTGAAGGAAAGGAATGGTGTTATGTAACTGGAAAAAGTCCTTCAGGGAGGAGGCATCTTTGTAGCTGAAGATCCTGGGTTTTATTCCCAGTGTCAGATGTGTGCAATTTGGGCTGGCAATTTTGATGAC
This sequence comes from Emydura macquarii macquarii, assembly GCF_026122565.2. NCBI lineage: Eukaryota > Metazoa > Chordata > Testudines > Chelidae > Emydura > Emydura macquarii. Next base: position 14,923,292 of record NW_027131614.1, on the reverse strand, counting down.
CCTTGTTTGTAGATTTATTACATGCACATAGTATTTAAGCTTCTAGGTGACACCTTGGGACCTCAGCTGGTGATCTGGGGGGTGCCTGCTCTGGAGCTGCATTGTGTATGGGTATTATTAGGAAGAATAACAGCACTGGCGTGGCTAGGACAATCTGCCTAGTGTCCATACTGTATTTAGTTGTTAGTTGTCCTTTATTTTTAACACAGAACATCTGTCCCTAATTCCAGCATGCCTTTGAAAAAGGAACCTGCTTAACCTTTCAGTATCCTTCATTCCAAGAATAAGTAGCAAGTGTTCATGACACTAATGAATGGCGTTTTGGTCCATAAACTCCAATCTCACCCTGAAGTGACTGTAATTTCCATTGGGTGCAGAAATGTCTGAATTCTAGATTACCTAGCTCTTTCTGCATGAAACAGAGTGGGTTAGGAAAGTCTATCTGTTTTTCTTATTGTGCAAGTGTACCAGAAACACTACAGCACTATCCCCAGACTGATTAAAATGAAAACAAGAAGGCACATTTCACCAGCTGCACAGATATACACACTGAATATGCAAAGATTTTTTACCATTATGCTTCTCTAAAGATCTTTTAGTATCTAGATAGGCACCTTAGAAACACCTTAGATACATAGCCAGATATTGATAATGCATGGATTATTCCACTGGTCATAGTGTATCTGAATAACAAACAAAATTTGCTCCCATTCTACTGGTTCTCTGCTACAGTAAAGAAGCACTAAAGTCAATTTATGATTCAATTCCTCTGCGACTATACCTCCATGTATTATTCTCTTCTGTCTCTCTTGCTCAGCCATATATACCCACACACACTCCTTTTTTTACTTTTAAATCTCCTTCAATCTGAAAATGACCGAAAGGCTAAGATTTGAAAGCACATTTGCAATCAAAAGGCATGTGCTCCTTTTTTTAAAAAAATCATTGCGAAGAACATTTTATGAAAAGGTCTGCAATGTCCCAGAGCTATGTCTCCCCAGTGTCACGGGGTGGGTAGGGGAAGGTATACCAAGAAAATGTCTCAAAATTAAGTTCTGTATTTGCTCAGTTACCAGAAATAATAACTTCACCTGCAACTAGGATATTTGCAAGTGTGTGGAAAGTAAACTCAGGAAATTAATGGTTTACTTCATATCTGCTCCTTGTAATAGGCTCACATTGGGCATTGGCTATCTGAATTAAAGACAAGTGTATAATCCAAATGTTTTGTAGCATAGAGAAGCAGACTGACTTGTAGAGTGCCTGCACCATCAGAAATTGATTTGACGACTAACTCAATTACTTTTGGCACCAAGTTTTCTGTGGGTTGCTTTCTGATTGATCTTTTGGTCAGATGTAACTATTTTTCCTTCAATGTATATTCTTCTGGATTTATTGACTGTATTGGCTGTCATAAATCATGCTTTTTTTTTAAACCCATGTGGAACCTCTGGTGATATTGATTGAGTCAGAATTATTCTTAATTATTGATTATTCTTTCTCATTCCCAGGCAGTAAGAACCGTTGCTGAGCAATGCCCTCAGTTACAAAAGAGCTCCATCAACACCAGTCTTGATTTGTGAGATGCTATTTGAGGATTTAACTTATCAACAAAACATCGGTTTCTGTGTATTTTGTATGACATGCAAATTGTTTTCTGTGACACTTTTTGATGACTGGATTTGTTTCAGTGCTCTTGAATTGCTAATGCTGCATATGATTCTGCAGAAACTTTTTGTATGTTAATGTGTCAGATACTTATGTTGATCACACAAGATCCCATGTAACAACTTAATCATCAATTTTTCAGTGCTATAGTGCTTATAGGGGAATTAAAAAATAGGGAAGGAAATGACATTATGCTTTTTTGCTGTCTTACAATATCTAAAGAGAGCCTGAAATTAAGGTTTTTTTAAAAAAATTGTTCTTTTTTAAAAAAAAACTGAATATCATTAATGCCATGTCTTGTTTGTCCTGATTTTTGCTGGAGATGTCTTTGGAGGATGCAGAGAAGTGGATTTGGAATTTTCTCATCCTTTAATTGAGGGACTGGGAGTGTTTAATGTTTGAACAACTGGATGAAAAGATCTTTGTGAAAATGCCTTTGAATTATCTAGTTGGTAACAAAAACACACAAAACCCGAAGTTTTCAGTGGTCTTATTAACAACCACTTGTCTTTGTTAATGGGTTTTCACTTCCTTAATATTTGTTTGGTCATAATTGTACTTGCTTTTCAGTCTTCTACAGAATCTTCCAGGAAAACAAGACCTTTAAATTTTTTTTTTTTTTAAGGAGAAAAAAATAGCTTTCAGGACTCTTTTTATTCATCACAAAGAGGTAAAAATGGTACAAACCCATTTTCCCCCCTTTAAAGGTCATATTCCTATTCCTGTTGCTGTTCCTTCACCTCAACTGTGAATGAGCATTGTCTCTACAAACTCAGGATGTTTGTTTCAAACTTGTGGTCCCTACGCAATGATGCATGTCAAGCAATCTTTTATTTATTTCTTTGGATGCTTTAGTGCCTGAGAATTAGGTCTGGCCAATCAGGGTTAATTACTATAATGCTTGTATGGCAAGTCCATCCTTAAGACATCTTAGCAATATTGTACCTCCTTTAAAATGGTGCTAATTGTTACCTGTATGGGACTTTGACCGCATATTAGTTCCACTTTATGCAGATTGAGCACTTGCAATTTGAAGTTGTACAAACCATTTTTAGCACAGATAAAAAGATTGAAAGATAGAATTCTCCGATAATGATTTAACCTCTGATCGGTGACTTTCTGAGATACTACTTTCTTATTTGTTTGGATACTTTAAGGCATACATCACTGAATGTCTTGTTACTAATCAAACTGAAGGTAGCATAATACAGCACTTCGCTCACTTTGAATATTCATTTTTAGGCTAATCTCTGCTTTTTGACTGAGCTTGTCTAACATTAAATCCCTTAACAAATTGTGGTCAGCTGGCAGGAAGGAGCTTCCTGATCCCAAACGCCTCGCTTTATTTGTATAATAGCAACTAAGTTATGCTGTCCCTGTTTTGTAATACACATTGCTAAAAGACAAAGGACTGCCATTTTTGGTATTTCTGGGGCTGGGTTTGAGCTCACAAACTCATTACCAATCTATAAGACTAAAAGGAAAACAACCCTAGAAATAGCTAAAAGACTATCTGGGTGAAGTTATACTTGAGTGGCAGAATACCCAAACAGAAGGCATCACCAGCAGCCCTGTACAATAGCTAAAGTCCACATGAACCTGGACACTACTCCCTGCCACCAATGAATTGCTGCAGCTAGTGGTTTGTGGAAGGAGTGACAGATCGCAAAACTGGCATCATTGCAAAGCAATGGAACACACGATCAAGGAACTAAAAAACTGCCAGAGCTGAAACCAGGCCAAAGAGCAAGCAGGAAGCCATTTCCAACCAAGAGAGATGAAAAGTGGAGACAGAGCAGCTGCTTAAAACAAGTAGCTCCATATTTATATGCAGCTGGACAGATATACCTATGCCACAGAAAATTCCTCAGAAATACCAAAAAAACCAAAATGAGTAATTATACTGGAGGAACAGAAATAGCTTCTACTGTCACTGAACCAACAGCTTATTTTAATTCTGAGTCAATGGAAAAATTGACAAGCATGCAGAACATATGCAACATCAAAGTACTCCTGCAATATTTTTTCTCTGCATACACACACAAGTGATGTAAACACGAGCAAGATTTCAAAACTGGAGATAAATGATTACACATTAAGCATATATCAAAGGGTCAATTTGGGAATTATTTTAATGTCTCTGTATATGTGCTTGTCTAAATTCTTCTCCATCTCCTGACAGCGGGGGGTGGAGGTTGGACTAATGTTTTACCCAAGGACAGGCAGGCTTAACTCCCATTAGCAAAAATGGAAGGTGGATAGCAGTGGGTATTTTGAAAATGGTCATCTTTAGCTGAGACCAGCCTGTAGCCTCAGTCCCACTGAGAAGATGAGAAATGGGGCCATTTTGAAACAGGACAATTCTTCATGAGTTTCTCTGAAGGAGAAGATGTTATCTTCCAGCCTTTGCTGAGAGAGAAATTTCCAGGCAGGAAAAAAAATGGTAAAAAATACCATTAATCTTAAATATTTCCTTTCCAAAACTACCCATTGTACCAGACTGAGTCAACAAGGAGGACTGGAGGGAGTGGGAAATGAGGTATGTGTGTGCACGTATGCAGGGAAACATAAGAGACATAAAAGAGAGGAAAACATATGTATTGGTTGTACACACCAGCTGCTTTGCACTACTTTGGCGATGCACAGCAGCTATGAACCCAGTTTAACTCGTTAGTAATCCATGCCTGCATTGTGCTGCTCCAAAATTAAAATAAAAAAATAATGTAAGATTGACAGTACATATCTACAAAGCATTGGAAATATCATATGGTAACAGTTTATTTGAGTTTCTTGTTTACTGTGCCTATGAGAAAATTTTAATTAAAAAAACAGGAAATTCCCAGACAAAATGTTTGTAAAAATGGAGTTAAGTTTGAGAGGATAGATCAGTAATTTACAGTAATATACACTACAGGGGTATTGTAATTGTATTACAGGGATGTTGTAATTCTAAAACCAAGCATTACCAATCTACGAAATTCAGAGTTATGGATATTCTTAATAGAAATCCAAACATATTAAAGTACAGAAATGCACAGTTAGGGAACTCAAACAACCTTAACTCCTCCCTGAAGTGACACTGTGATGGTTTAAAAATAAAAAGAGAGAGAAAATGAAATGAGTCTTTAAAAAGTTGAATCTATTCTGGTGTCACAGACAATAAAGTATCTTTGAGAAGGGGGTCCTGCTTTGAGCAGGGAGATGGACTAGATGACCTCCTGAGGTCCCTTCCAGCCCTAGTCTTCTATGATTCTATAAACTACAAAAAATTAGGAAGCTAGTAAAACAGAAATAAAAAGGAACAGTCACAAGAATGAAATGCCTGCAAGCTTTATGGAAACTTTTTAAAAACACCAAACTAAAGACTCAAATTAAAGATATACCTGAAATTAAAAAAAAACAAAACAAAACAGTAAAAGGACCAAAAAAATTCCACAATGGCTAAACAACAGAGTAAATGAGGAGGTTAAAGGCAAACAGGCATCCTTTAAAAATTGGAAAGTCAAATCCTACTGAGGAAAATAGAAAGGAACATAAACTCTGGCAAGTCAAGTGTAAAGCTATAATTAGGCAGGCCAAAAACGGATTTTGAAGCACAGCTAGCAAAAGGGAGCTGATGGGCAGGATCCCCTGGGAGGATAATATGAGGGGGAAAGCAGTCCAAGAGAGCTGGCTGTATTTTAAAGCAACCTTATTGAGGGCGCAGGAACAAACCATCCTGATGTGCAGAAAGAATAGCAAATATGGCAGGCAACCAGCTCGGCTTAACAAAGAAGTCTTTGGTGAGCTTAAACACAAAAAGGAAGCTTACTAAAAGTGGAAGCTTGGTCAGATGGCTAGGAAGGAGTATAAAAATACTGGTCGAGCATGCAGGAGTGAAATCAGGAAGGCCAAAGCATAACTGGAATTGCAGCAAGCAAGGGACATAAAAGGTAACAAGAAGGGTTTCTATAGGTATGCTAGTAACAAGAAGAAGGACAGGGAAAATGTGGGCCCATTACAGAATGGGAGAGACAACCTAGTGACAGATGATGTGGAAAAAGCTGAAGTACTCAATGCTTTTTTTGCCTCTGTCTTCACAGACAAGGTCAGCTCCCAGACTACTGCCCTGGGCAGTACAGAATGGGGGAGGCGGTGAGTAGCCTTCAGTGCTGAAAGAACAGGTTCAGGACTATTTAGAAAGGCTGGACATGCACAAGTCCATGGAGCCAGATGCAATGCATCTGAGGATGCTGAGAGAGTTGGCTGCTGTGATTGCAGAGCTATTGGCCATTATCTCTGAAAACTCATGGTGATTGGGGGAGGTCCCAGATGATCAGAAAAAAGAAAATATAGTACCCATCTTCAAAAAAAGAGAACAAGGAGGATCCAGGGAACTACGGACCGGTCAGCCTCACCTCAGTCCCTGGAAAAAATCATGCACCAGGTCTTCAAGGAATCCATTTTGAAGCAGTTGGAGGAAAGGAAGGTGATCAGGAACAGTCAGCATGGATTCATGAAGGGCAAGTCATGTCTGCCCAACCTGATTGCCTTCTATGATGAGATGACTGGCTCTGTGGATATGGGGAAGTGGTGGATGTGATATATCTTGACTTTAGCAAATCTTTTGATAAGATCTCCCACAGTATTCTTATCAGCAAGTTAAAGAAGTATGGGTTGGATGAATGGACTATAAAGTGGCTAGAAATCAGGCTAAATCATTAGTCCTGGGACCGGTTTTGTTCCACATCTTCATTAATGATCTGGAGGATGGGGTGGATTGCACCCTCAGCAAATTTGCAGATGACACTAAGATGGGAAGACACTAAGAGTGGTAAATACTCTGGAGGGCAGGATAGGATACAGAGTGGCTTAGACAAATTGGAGGATTGGGCCAAAAGAAATCTGATGAGGTTCAAAAAGGACAACTACAGAGTCCTGCACTTAGGATGGAATAATTCCATGCACTGCTACAGACTGGGGACCAACTGGCTAAGCATCAGTTTGGCAGAAAAGGATCTGGGGGTTACAGTGGACAAGAAGCTGGATATGAGTCAACAGTGTGCCCTTATTGCCAAGAAGGCTAAAGGCATATTGGGCTGCATTGGTAGGAGCATTGCCAGCAAATCGAGGGAGGTGATCATTCCCCTCTATTCAGCACTGGAGAGGCCTCATTTGGAGTACTGTGTCCAGTTTTAGGCTCCCCACTATAAAAAGGATGTGGACAAATTGGAAAGAGTCCAGCGGAGGGCAACAAAAATGATTAGGGGGCTGGAAGCACATGACTTATGAGGAGAGGCTGAGGGAACTAGGCTTGTTTAGTCTGCAGAAGAAAAGAATGAGGGGGGATTTGATAGCATCCTTTAACTACCTGACTGGAGGATAGTTATTGTGACACCAACTTTTTAAAAAAATGGTTCCAGAGGGGATCCTGGCAATTACAGGCCAGTAAACTTAATTACAGTACCAGGCAAATTGGTTGAAATTATAGTAAAGAACAGTAATATCAGAAATTTATATGAGCATTATTTGTTGGGGAAGAGTCAATATGGCTTTTGCACACAAAAATTGTGCTTCGTTAATCTATTATAATTCTTTGAGAGGGTTCAACAAAAGTGGACAAGAATGATCCAGTGGATATAGTACTTGGACTTTCAGAAAGACTTTTACAAGGTACCTCACCAAAGGCTCTTATGCAAACTAAGCAGTTATGGGAATCTCTCGTGGATCAGTAACTGGTTACAAGACAAGAAACAAAGGGTAGGAATAAATGGTCAGTTTTCAGAATGGAGAGAGGTAAATAGTGTTGTCCCCCTAGGATCTGTACTTGGACCAATGTTGCTCAACATATTAATAAATGACCTGGAAAAAGGGATAAACAGTGAAGTGGCAAAGTTTGCAAATAATACAAAATTATTCAAGACAGTTAAGTCCAAAGCAGATTGAGAAGAGTTATAAAATGTTTACAAAACTGGTTGACCGGGCAACAAAATGGCAGATGAAATTCAATGATAAATGAAAGGTAATGGATACTGGAAAACATAATCCCAACTATACATGCAAAATGGTGGGGTCTAAATTTACTGTTACCACTCAAGAAATATATTTTGGAGTAATTGTGGATAGTTCTCTGAAAACAGCCGCTCAATATGCCAGGGCAGTCAAACAAAATGTTAAGAACCATTAGGAAAGGGATAGATAATAAGACAGTAAATATCATAATGTCACTATATAAATCCATGGTACACCCACACCTTGAATACTGAGTGCAGTTCTGGTCACCCCGACTCATAAAAGATATATTAGAATTGGAAAAAGTTCAGAGAAGGGCAACAAAATGATTAAGGGTATGGAACAAATTCCATATGAGGAGAGACTAAAAAGACTTGAACTGTTCATCTTGGAAAAGTGACAGCTGGGGGCGATATGATAGAGGTCTACAAAATCTTAAATGGTGTGAAGAAAGCGAACAAGAAAGTGTCATTTACCCCTTCACATAACACAAGAACCAGGGGTCACCTATTGACATTTACAGGCATCAAGTTTAAAACAAACAAAGGAAATACTTCTTCACACAATGCACAGTCAACCTGTGGAACTCATTGCCAGAGAATGTTGTGAAGGCCAAAAGTATAAAAGGGACCAAAAAAAGAATTAGATAAGTTCATAAAGGATAGGTTCATCGATGACTATTAGCCAAGATAGTCAGGGATGCAACCCCGTGCTCTGGGTGTCCCTATGTCTCTAACTGCCAGAAGCTGGAACTGGATGACTAGGGATGGATCACTTGATAATTGTCCTGTTCTGTTCATTCCCTTTGAAGATCTGGGACTGGCAACTTTTGGAAGATAGGATACTGGGCTAGATGGACCATTGGTCTGAACCAGTATGGCCATTCCTGTGTTAGGTAAAGCAGGAACTGAAAATTTGGTTCTCAAGTACCAATTTGCATCCACAACATCTATAACTGCATGCCCTAGCTATTCATATACAGTAATTACATTCAATATAACACAAGCAATACTATTAAATACCATTTTGCAGCCAAAATGACCTCCTTCTGCTAAGATCTTATAAGTGACCTGTGAGTAATCTTCATAGTTAATTTCCTGTTTATAAAATTAAATTCTGTACATTCAAATCAGAGTATAGGAACCAGTAGTTGATACCTTTTGACCAACTGAGCAACTGCTTAGTGGTATGTAGCCTTTCAGTGACTCCACTGTACCAGATCCAGGCAATAAATCAGCAAATAGTTCTATTTAAATAACATTGAATAAGTTAATTAAAGCCATAGGAATGATCAATAAGGAAGCCGAATAAATACATCTCTCTATTCAGAATATTACACAATAAATATAGAGGTCTAAAGGCAAATGAATCTCAGCTCTGTTTTTGACTTTGCTTTGAGAACAGGGGGAAACTCCATAGCACAATGCTTTTCCATTTCTTAAGATTTGAACAGGGTTGTGATTATTTCTTTATATTGGAAGTGGGAGGAGGGGAAGGGGATGGCTTGGCCATCTGCTCTGAACACCGATCTATTTCCCTGTGAGAACCATCTTTAATTTTGGCTCAATGAACGCAGGTTGGAAAAGACACCTCCCGCCAAGACCTAAAACACAATGTCTGGATGCTGTCAACAGATACCAGTCCCTCACAGGTTCCTAGCCTATAATGTTCCATATTTAGCTCAGGACAGAGCATCATGGAGGCACATAACATGTTTAGTGGCCGCTATACTGTCCAACTGATAGCATCAGAACTAGTCAGTCTAACCATTTTCAAAGGGGCATATGGCAGCAAAATGCCTAAATAGCAGTGAAAATCAATGGGAGTTGGGTGCCTAACTCCTGTACCTTTATATATCTCAACCTTAATATACCACACAGTGCATATTATTAGTAATGATGGGAAGACGCCTCTGTTGTGCCTAATGCTAAATGATAGAGCAGAATTTAATATAATACATTCTGGCCAACACAAGATATACGTTTGGGAAGGACTTGGGAAAAAGAGGAGGATAGCACAGGGGTGAAGTGGCAACATTTTTGTGAGCTTATTTGAGGAAAGAATTCTGTTAAACCTCACCAAATTCTTGATTGCTGCATTCAAAATAAAACAATGATTTACACTTCTTTTGGCTCACGATGCCTTATCTGTCTCCTTGTATTTTTCCATCCACTCAAGGTAGTGCTTCAAATTACAGCTTTCCGTATGCTGTCCACTGCTATAATACATCCTGTCTTCAGAATAACTTGTGTATGATGTACTTGAAAGTTCTATGTACAGCTTGGTGTGCTACTGTACCACACACCTGGGTGTATTATGCATAAAAGTGACATGATTAATCATCAAACTTGGGTATATTATGTACAAAAATATTGTGATTAAGGGGCCGGGTTCTGCCAGCCTTACTCAGGGCAGAGTAAGGTCCTGAGGTCATCACAAAATGTCTCCCTCATAATTTCCCAATAGGTGCATATGGCATTGATCTGTCCTGGTGTATTCTACAGTAAGATAAGAGCCGCCCCCCCCCCCCCCCCCCCCCCAAGGATGCCATCATGGAGTTTCAGTAAAATAAGCTGTATAATAGAATGCCTGGGGGCCAAAGGAAGAAATGTGAGAACAGACAGAGTAAATTTGAGGAGCTAGATGTGGTGAGGAGTTGGAGGAAAAGACCTTCTCCCTTGGCAGGTGGGATGAAACTCACGTAAAAGTCTGAGATTATCCAACAGTAAATTTTGATCAGAATGGTCAGGCTGTGCTGTTATCCAAAAGATATCTGTCATAACTAATACCTTTGGGGAAAGTTTTGGGCCTCAGTTACTATTTATTTGGCTTAGTAGTGAAACTAACAAGATGTTTAGTCCTTCTAGTGCACATAGTCCAGTAGTAATTCACTCTGGGACATTCTGACAGAATTTTCTGAGTAAATGAAGCAACTCATACTGATGGTACAGTTTCTGAAAAAGGGAAAGGATCTGCATTTTAATGCTGCTGAGCTATAGAGGTCTTCATTTCAAAATTGTTAGTTCCAAATATGCTGTCTGATATTTGATATAAAATTGTTTAATCAACATGCAGGAGTCTAATCTTAAATGTACAACGTATTAGTTTAAAGATAGCACAATACCCTTTCTTTACCAAAGCCATATCCTGTTCTTGTCTTACAATATCATTCTCTCCTACCTCTTCCTGTTGCGCTAGAACCATTCCCATCATTCTGATTTAATTGTATAGTGTTTAAAAATTTCAAAATCACCATAAAGAGAAACATCAAGTTGTCTTTATCACATATAGCCAGAAATGCGATCAATACTACTTTGTTTATTATAGTATATAACTTTCTTGTATTGTAATTCCTAGGGCATTCAACTACTGTGATGTCAGAGTGGAGTCTAGAGACCACTCAGCCAGCAGAAGACTGAGAATATTATCATCGCATTTAAAAGTTGGTACAATAAAATATATTACCTCGCCCAACTTATCTCTATAGAATCCTGTGACCGATGTGGCTACAACAACACTGCATACATTTTTTCCCCTTGGTTTTGAGAATCCTGGAGAAAGAGTCTTTTCACACCATTAAAGTCTTCTTGTTTTTTAAGGTTACAAATGAGTATCAATCCCTGCATCAGAATGTGCACTACTTTAATAGTCTCATAACGGCAAAAATCATGATTATTATTCTGTTTTGTTGGAGTACAGAGGCGTATTAACTCACTACTGCTGTTTATGTCAGCTTCGCACTGATTCGACTGATTCTCAGGCTAATGAGGCTAGTGCAGAAGGGTGGATGGACTAGTTCTGTGGCACCTCCACGGTGGTTTGCCGCTGTGTGTCAGTACCTTCTTGGGTGACAACCTAAGAGAATCCACCCATTTTCTGCGGCAGGTGTGGGAGGTTCTGTTTCTCCCATCTTCACTCCCTGGAATCCTGTGGCCCACAGATGGAAGTTGAGGAACCAAAACTGGGCTGTGAGACCCGTTGAGAAGCACATCGTTGCTGCTGTTGGGTGTGGTGTTTCCATGGCAGGATTCCACTCCTTGGCAGCAGATCTCACATGGAGAACATGTCCCCCTATGGAATGGCCTAATCCAAAGGCCACTAAGTAAATGGAAAGACTCCATTAACTTGAATGGGCTGGGGTCAGCCCCTAAATGAGCTGCCAATTTAAGCCTGGGTTCTTTCTACCCCTTACATGAACACTTAGAGTTTTGTGAGGGACAGGGAGGGAGAAGGGTATAATGGAGTCTTGCCCCCCACTTATAGGGCCCCCACTTATAGGGTCTCTAGCTGCCGCTCTCGAAAGGTACCTACACTGCAATCTATCTAGCATGGCTACAAACATCAGTGAAGACAGACAGCGACATGGACTTCAGCACAGGTGAGCAACATGAGTATGTACCTAGGATTCTGGGTGGGCTTGTACAGTCCTTGCTGAAGCCCGCACTACCACGTCTTCGCTGCTAATAGTACTTCTGCTGGCTAGATTAAAGCTTGTGCAGATATGCCTACCCAAGCTGCAATCATACCTCCAATTGCAGTGCAACCCCAGAAGTACAGGGTTTGTCCTGATTCCTCAAGTGCTAAATGCTCTGAAAGGGGTAAGCAGGAGCTGTAAATGTAGCCCTCTGTATGCACTCACTGGCCAGCCACATGGGATCAGTGCAGCCTTCAAGGAGGTGTAGTAGTGGACATGTAGCCTCTGCACGTCTTGGAACTCCAGGAGGTATTCTGCCTCCAGGAGCTAAGGTGCTATCTAGTGCTCTCTCTCTCGGGTGGTTTCGCTCCACGTGGCTCTTTAAGTCTTGCCTAAGTGATGCAATATAGCACTTAGAACTTTGCGTTTAAAAATATGAACCTGATATTTATTTTAAATATTAATTGAAGTTCCATGAATGTGCTGGCACATAAAGCCAGCTTGGTATAAAGACAGTGCAATGCAGCTCAATATTACTAGGCATGGAGACTAATGCTTAATTTAACTTCCAAGGATTAATTATTAATTTCATGCCTACAATAAAACTGCCAACATTTGCTTTTTTTCCAAGAACTGGGCAGAAAATTTCCTTTTTCCCTTGGGATAATATTGCTGGTATCACAAAAGCAAACTAGTTTTCACTGGATTTGTCACAGAAAACTACAGTAAGCTTCCTGAAATCATTGCTTTGTGTCACTGCGAAGGTAAAGCTGGAGGTCAAAGTTTGAAACTGAAACACATTATGTACTGCATCAGCTGAATAAATGGTATTCCACGATCACAAGATCTCATTATGCCAACAAGAAGATTTTGGCAGCTGGTGAAAAGAAGTCTGACTAAAACTCATTTAGCTAAATGCAAAGAAAGCTATGCTGAAGCCAAATTAAAAGGACATGGTCAACTTAAAAGAATTCTGTCTGTTGGGTTTTTTTTTAAACTTGCTAGTATTTCAAGTAACACTTAAGATTATTACAAATGGAAGTTTAGAAAAAATATTTGGTTCTTCCAGTTTGCATAATTTGAACATATTTTGAATTTGAACAAACTCTTAAATCCTGATTCTGCCTCCTAAATACATGTGCTTATTTTCAAAAGCGCTGAGTACACAGTAGCTTCTAGTAAATCTTAAGCTAAATCAAAATCAGCAAAGTGTAAACCAGTTTAAGGGTGTCTTCGTTAAGAGGGTTACACGTTGTAACTTAGTCTATTTTTAAATTGATCTTGTTACACCAGAGAGTTTGTGTGTGTCTAGTCAGGTGTGGAGGCGAGAGGGAGACAGGCTGTTTCACTGCATGCTGTGCCAGGGCAAGGGAGTCTGTGTAACCCCTGCTAAAGTTTCTGATCTGGGTCTGCTCCTGGCTTTTAGGGGCTTGTGACCCAATTGCACCCACAGCCTTTTCCTTAAAGTCCTCAAAGTCCGTATTGGGGTGTTGGACCCACAGGGAATTCAGAGCCTGCAGAGCAACAGTGTCACAAGCTGCTTCTGCCAATCGTCGAGCCAGGTCCTGTTCTAAGTCCCGGGCCAGTAGGGAGGTCTCATTTTTTTGCTGGAACGGAGGATCACTTGGAGGTTATTGGCAAAGTCCCTGAGTGTCTTGGTAGATTTTGGGGCCTTAGCAAAAATTGTTTCATCTGTTCATGAGGGGTGGGAGTCAGAGGCCCATCAATTAAATCCAGTCACTTAAAAATATTTTTGTTGGTACTCTTCTGGTCATTGCGCCAGGTCTGCACTTCCAAGAGGGTGGTTCCCCCCCAGCTGGCCCAACAGGATTCCCACCTTCTGGTACTCAGGGTGGCAGCACATATTAAACGTGGAGTCCAGCCCCCCCTGAAAGCTGAGAAGCTGGTCTGACCATTCCCATTCCTAGAGGGCCCCCATGTGATATATCAGGCTGCCGAGAGTTGGAGGCTAGGTTGGAGGAGGTTGTGGGAGAATCTGTATGATTCAAAAATGTCCCCGGTACCTTACAGACATTGTCACCATGGATCCCTACTTAAACTCCCTAAATCTTGTTCATTACACCACTTGTCAGGTGTGTGTGTATGGGGGTTCCCTAGGACTGAGAGGGGTCCATGGTCCCAGCCATGCACCTCTGCACAAAGACCAACTCTCTGTTCCACAGCGGGAGGCCAGATGTCAAAGTAAAAAGAAATAGCACAACATTTTTATCTTTCCCAGGCAAAGCCAGAAGCAGAGCAAAATGAGAATTTTAGCAGGGGTTACAGTATTATTTCCTGGTTTCAAATGGGTCTAGATATTCCTGGAGCCAAGGTAATGTTTGTGTTGTTTTGGTACCTGTGCTTCCAGTGTTAGTTGAAGAAGCTCACACGTATGTGAATTACAAAATACTGTACAAAATTAAAAGTTGACTGATCATTCATCACCTTTAAAAAAATTCATTTCAGTTTGGGTTTGGCTTGAATTTTGAGCAGAGCTTCAAGTCTCTTTTTAGTCTGTGTGATCTGATTCATGGTATATTTACCACGGTATATTTACTCAAAGGTGTGAATGTGACAATTTGTATATTTCTAAAGTAGGGAGATCACAGCAAAATGAAGGCTAGAGTTTTCCCGTTTCCTTAATCCTAAAGAAACTCAAATGTCTCAGATCTTTCCCATAAACTACACAGCCATTTCTTTCAATATCAATGGTTCCTAATGGAAGTAAATAAAAGGGTTTTTTGTTTTGGTTTGTTTTTAAGCAGAAGATGTCCAGAATGGCAAGATCCTTTTGAAAAGAACTGTAGCTTTTGAACCTGCTTACATTTCAAGAAGAAATGTGAAGTTCTTTCACTCTTTTTGGCTTTTTAGAGAAAAGATTGAAATTGGAGATCATAATTTGTTTTGAATGTGAAAAGGAAAAAAGGATACCAGATAGAGTCCAACGCTCAACTGGATGCCTTTTATATCAAAAGGAGATTATACAATCAAAAACTATATAACATCTTTTATATTTTGTTTTTAATGTGAACAGTCAAAGCTTATACACAGACAGAACAGAAAAAGTTAAAGCGATGCCATCATGGCCTGTTTTAACACTGTCAGGCTGTTAAAGAATACATTATCTGCATATTTTAGCCCACAATTATTCAACCTCACAACAGTGGCAAAAAGCCACGGTTTTTAAACACTCTGTTCATTGTCGTATTTTCTCATCATCTGTGGTGGGGGTGGGAATATCAGTTTGCATTAGACAAAAAAGTTTATTTTTTCCCTTTCCATTGCAGAAATTCATGTTAATTATTCTTCTGCACCTGCCTAATGGGGCTGAAGTAATTCAATTGTCATATTGTTGTAGACTGTTGCTTTGTGTAATGTATCACCCCTGCTGTTTCACTTAAAAAAATTCTATACTCCTCCATTATTCAGCAAGGTCTAATGATTATTCCAGCATTTGTACTTGCTGCACTGTTGTTTTGATTTTAATTGACTTCACTTTTTTAATTAAGTACATTGGTTTTAACACTGTTGTTGACATGCATGGTTTTGTCTTTATCAGTATTTGCTTCCATTTGCATTCCATATCTATTGACATTTTATTTAGATTCATTCTAAAAGAATAGATAGATAGCTATTCTGCAAGGTTCATCACCAACTCTAACAACTCATTTCACATATGATTCTTAACTAATGGTCTGAAAAATTTAAAAATATGCTGAAAATGTTAGCTTATGCCATATCTGAGTTTGTCATGAAATTGGAAATTTCAAGAAATTCCTTCTTTTAAAAAATACAAATTGCTTTAACAATTTTTTTAAAAAAAGCAATGTTGTAACACATATTATTATTTTCTTACTTGTAAGGGTAAACCTAATTTGTCTTATATACAAGCTGGATTTATCATCCAAACGATTGTATATGTTTAATTTGCATCACACAGTATTTCAGAACTATATTTTAAGAAGTTTATACATTCTATCTGTTTTCCATTGGACCTTCAAAACAAGGTGTTTTATTAGAAAGTCATCAGGGCAAATGTGCACTACAGACCATACAAAGTTATAGCCACATATGCACTTATTTTAATTATTTAAAATGAAGCAATGGTAGGTAATCTTTTCAAAAGAGAGTTTATTTCTTCTATTCCTTAAAGATCTAGTGACAGTACTTTTAAAATGGTCCCCATAGCCTTTAAAATACACTAGTCCATTGATGTATCATAGGCAATATGCCCTTTACGTACAGCCTGAAACAAAATCCTGTTGCGGAACCCATTCAAGTACCCTCTATGAAAGTATGTTTCATCTATTTATCACAGTACAGGATAATAAAGAACTATAGATAAAATGATTCTATGGGTTTTTTTAACTGTAATATTCGATGTTGCTGAGTTGAGAGACAGGATTACTGTAAATTTAAAATTAAAAGGAACACAATGATAATGACACACGATTTTTACAGATTTTGAATCCAACGCTGGCACAATCCAGCCTATGAAAGTGTAAAGACAGTACACGCGTAGCTTAAGCTATTGCATGAATGCTCACATGTCTAGTTTCTTAATGGGTATGAATGAATGGGACCTGGCTGCCATTTGATCATTCAAAGGACATAGGGTGAGGATTTAAAAGCAGGCTCTGATGCCCTATTTGGTGCAGCCTCCCTGCCACAGCACTGATTGTTGATGAGTCACACAGCCTTCCTTCTCTCTGGGATTCTCTGTCGGCTTGGTGTTCCTGACCTGGGTTTTATATTAGCATGACATTCATTCTAATGATGGCATGATTGAAAGATGGCTAGCGTGACCTCACAAAGTGTTGTGATAATAGCGTTGCAACAAACCCAGGTTTCACTGGCTTATGCAAGGCCAGACACTATCAAGCTGAAGAAAAGATTAAACAGAAACACATAAATATGCATGTGTACATATATGTTTTCAACTTTAAATAACGCTATGTTAAGAGAACATTGAGGGTGCACTGTTAATTCAAAGGATGCTATTGTTAGGGTTGTTTATGCAGCTTTTACGGTGTCTCCTTGTTTGTATGCATTCATTATAGCATTTCATTACATGGTGACGCAGTATTGCCAACCGCAACTATTCAAAAATCATGGATTAGGCCTCCCTCCTCAAACTGAGTTTGTCTTGAAAATCAGGTGATCATAAAAGCCAACAGTTCTGGGAGGCTTTTTATTTGTTTTCTATATTTTGAGACTTTATGGTGCAATTGGGTAATATTTTCTAGCTTTTCTGTACAACCACAACAGCTAGAAACGTATGCTGTTGTTGTTTGTTGTTTTTAAATGGAAGCTGAGATTTTTATGTAATCACTTGATTCCAGGATCTGGGGGTTTAAGAAAAATGCCAAATATCTCAAGACTCATGATAAAATGAGACTGAGCAACACTGTGTGATCACAAAGTATTTCTCAAGTAATACAGCAGACACCTTTTTTTTGTGGCAACCTTAGAGACACTGTAATACTGCATACCTCCCTGAAAGTCATTTACATGCTAGGTGCTCAGTGACTGAAGCAAGCACTCCTAGAGATACCTGCACATTGTATACACAACGCAGTGGGCCACCGGCATTTTCCTTCTTTGGATTGATGTGTACACTTTATAAAGTGCACATGGACCACTGCACAATTACAAGATGTATAGAGAGTGAGGCATTTTATAGACTTAGTGGAAACGACATTTAGATGCCAAGATGATGAGGAATCTTAGGAAAAAACCTCTAGTATGTATGACCAGTAACTGTCCAATCAAAACCAATTTCCTCTGGACCAAGAAATGAATGCATAATTGGGAAGCTGAAACAGAAAATGACAGCTCCAGAGAAGGGCATAGCAGGGAAAATGGAAGTGGAAATGTATCATTGCAGTGATGGGAAGGAAAAGTTTGAGCAATGACTAGGAAAGGATTTTAGGCAGTGTTATGGAAAAGTCTGCAAGAGGAAGAGGTGCCTCATTTTCTTGAGAAAGGGAAAAAGAACAGCTCAGAGGAAGGACAAGCTTTTGGTGAGTGTGGAGGGAGAGATTATTTTTCAGTTTAGTTTGTTGAGGTCAAGAAAACCTTTAAGGAGAACAGAAAAGACAGATGAATATACCAATTGACCAACCAACCAAGCAAGCCCTAATTACAATTGCGGTGCTTGTGGGGGACAACTTCGCTACCACTTCTATGCATATTGCTTCAGTAACATTTTTAGATATGGAAGTAAAAAGAAACTCCATTGTCACAGTGCAAATATTACAGAAATACATGTGCCTTGACTAAATGATCCTTCTGGAGTATGTAGCAAGTCACTGGGGATAGGCAACATTTATTTCCTTTACTCCAAGGGTCTGCAGTTGCCTGGTCTTTAGAAATACGCCAATTGATCTCACCACTTAGCCTGTACATCTGCAGGCCGCAAAAACAAACTGAAAAAATAGATAAAAAAACAATGTTTGTAACAACACCACCACCAAGCCCTTAGATTTTCTACTTGACACACTGCTTCTGTATCAAAGAATTGGGTCAAAAAACAAAATGAGAATATTCACTCTCCATCTTGTGGCATTTATCATATCACGTTGAGGAGATTCGTCTTGTCTAACCTAACAAAGTGACTTATTTTACCTAAGATCTCAAACAATATGGGGCGGGGTGTGTGTAAATGTGCACGTGTTGGATTTAGCACTGTGCAAAGCTGACAGCACCAGAAAGGCCAACTGGAGAGGACCTGCAACAGTACAAGAGTTCCACAACCCCTGACAGCTCACCAGGCAGATGTCCCAATAAAGCGGACATCACAATCTAGGCCCGGGCCCTGCCATGCAATTAATTGAAGAAAACACCTAGCCTGTGCAAAGCCCCACTGACATCAATGGGGCTCTGAATCAATACAAAGAGATGAACTTGCAGGATCAAGGATTTAGTGAGTCCAAATGAATGGAGTACTCGGAGAGTCCATATTTGTCCATTTACACAGCATCTTTCATCCAAAAGCATATTACAAATTATACACATGCAGCACCATTGAACTGCAGCCGTTTCTCAAGAGAGCAGCAGAAGCCAACTGGTGCACAGAGTGCTATACCATAGTGATAGGAGAGGGTTAGTGAAGTGACGTGGAAGCACACCCCACTCTTACAAAATGCATCAGGAGCTTCAGTTTGTAAAGGCCAGGTGACGCTCCGGAGAGAGCTGAAGCAGCAGTGCCAGAAGAGTCAAGTATCTCTGAGCCCAGAACTTGAAAGGTTCCCCACAGATCTGCCCCAGGGGCAGATGCAGGTTCCCAGTTCAACAGTGCTCTGTGATACACTGCCAAGGGGACATCGACTACCCGCAGCAGCACCTTCTGCCGTGGCACCACGACATTAATCCCAAACTGGTGCGAAGGGGAGACCGGAAGGAGCAGGGCCTGAAAATGAGCCTGTCCCACCCGCACCCTGCAGCAGCGGCTCCTGTCCTGCAAGGCTGGGCCTGGCTTCCCACTCTGAGCACTGCAACCTGGTGCACAGGATCTCAGAGCCACTCAGGTCTGGCCCTGTCATGACACAGGAGTGACTGGGCCAACCCCCTGTGCAGGTCGCAAGGCCCAGAGCAGGGAGCCGGGCCCAGCCCCTGGGACAGGAAACACTACTGCAGGGTAAGTGCCGGACAAGTTCACTCTCTACCCCTGCATGCCTCTGGGGGGGTCTCACCACCCCAGGAGAAGTGTATGTTCACCTGGTTTTGCACCCTTCGTTCATGATTTCTGTGGGTGCAGTTGAACCCATGAAGCCACAATAAAGTTGCACCTGTAATGCTGCCTCAGTAAAGTAGGAAACTGAAAGAGCAGTGCCAGAAGTGACCTTCTAGCACAGTGCTTTGGCACAAAGACATCGGGCATCCCCTCATCCACCCCCTTGCACAGTTCTGGTCTCCTTGATCTCAGGCCCACCTCCCTGCTCCCACTTTCCTGCTCACCCGTGTGCTTTCCAGATGCCCATCTCTTTCCCCACAAGCTTATCCCATTCGCCCAGCCTGGCTCTAGGACTCACTGGGGGAAGGCGCACAGTTAGTGAATTGGGAAGCAGGCTAGCAGCATCCAAAGACGGAAGCAGCTGACAGACATGAGCAGTTTTGCCAACTTGAAACAGTTATTTCTGAATAAAGGGAACAACTCCTTACGTGTTTAATTGTACAAAATTAATGTGAAATTGTACATGTAAAAATTAATTGTGACACCCTGTGTCTGAAAACAACATCCCCAAACCCGCATATTCACCGAGGTCATATGATTATGATATGTTCTATACAAAGTATGCCTTGTGTGGATTCTTTTAAAAGTCTTGATCTGCTAAACATTAATATCTCATTGGATTGTATGTGCTACCCTAGTATGTGAAGTTATAAAATATTGTTGTAAATACTACTAGAACATGTTGTGAGGTGGGAATACCTAAACCAGCTTTTCAGGTACAACAATGGAGTGGCCAGATGTGCAAACGAGCCATCAAGGAAAGAGTTCATTACCAGGGATTGCTTACTGGGAAGGCTTCGCTGAAGAACTCAGGTTCGCAATGGGGTCACTTGACCAATGGGAAGCACTCGCCACATCACACGCATGGATAATTCTTGCAAGTGGACACAGAGTATAGAAGGAGGAACGTGACATCATCACTTGGCTTCAATCCCATTCACCTGAACACCTTCAGGATCAAGTGGAAGACAAGAGGACTTTGAAAAGAGGGGAGGGGAATCCTAGGCAGGGAAGTTTGTCCAGCAGGCATTTAAGAAACTGCTTGTATCAGCTAACAAGGGTGAGACATTGCTAAGCTTGTTAGCATGTAGAATTTAGACTGCGATCTTATGTTTATTTCATTTGGTAAGTTTTTTTAATCTCTTTCCATTTGCCACTTATAATCACTTAAAATCTATTTTTCTGTAGCTAATAAACTCGTTTAATGTTTTATCTTAACCAGTGTGACTTTGAGTGAAGTGTTTAGACAAACTGTTCAGTAACAAAAGCTGGTGCATGTTCCTTCCACTTTGAGGGAAGGGCTGACTGGATAATAATCTCCACTGGTCAGGCTTTTTGACCAGGGTTGACGGTGTGGTCCTGTGGTCCTGGGCTGAGAAGCCAGCTGGAGTTTCTCTATTGTTAGTTTGTGAGTGGCTGGAAAGCAGTCATTGAACTAAACTGGGTGTGGCCCTCCTGTTGAGGGCTGTGTATATGCAAAACCTGCCAGGGATTTTTGGCCTGTCACAGCATCCCAGTGTGAGAGGGAGCCCAAGCTGGTCAGACAGAGGGCTCAGTAACATCCCAGCTATCAGGCAGTACCCCAAGGCTTCTGCATACTGTCACAGACCTATACCCCAGGTATTTGCTGCATGTCTGAAAAGTTTGGGATTTGTGGGGATTAGCTCTTTACCTACAGCCACCCCAACAATGTAAGGCAAATTGGGTAAAATTTCAAAAAGGGATCTAGGAAAATGTTAGTATTTCACTAAAAAAATTACATAAAAATATCCCATGAAGGATTGTTGTACCAGATTTGAAGACTATTAAAGAAACACGAAACAGAAGGATTTTAGTCACAACCCAGTCTTTACCATGGAACTGCTGCTGCTACTTCCACAATAATACCCTCACACTCTCTTTCTCTCACTCTCATCTTTTCATGTGAAACGTGCAATTGTTTTTAGATGTAACCTGATCAATTTACCGGAGTTTTCTTATTTATAATTTACAATGTTTTTATATTATCTTAGACACACACAAAAAATACAATACTGTTATTAAAGAAGCTCTGCTGGACTGAATCATATTTTTAAGCTTCAGCAATTTTCACTGCTTACAGTTAATTATATACAATGTATTCAAGTAGACAAATTCCAAGTGGTACTGAACAATCTTTTAATGCTAACTATGTATTTTATGGACTCATTTTCCTTGTATGCACTTTAAATATTTTATCATTTTTCTTTTACTAGTGCTTTTTATGTATTTTTTTTAAAACAATAGATGCGTTGGCCCAGAGTCTTAAAAATTAGATCAGCATACTATTGCTATAAATATGCAAGCAAATACTGTTATCTCTGTTAATATAAATTGATCAGCATTTCATTTATAGTGTAGAATTCTATTATCATCCATTAAATTCTTAGGCAGGGAAAAACTAAATCTGAGATACGTTTTTCTCATCCATGTAAATGGAGAAATCCTATAAATATTGGACTATATTCTTTTACATTGTGTTAAAACAATAGGCTATTGCTTTTCAAAGAGACTCATTGCTAATGGAGTTTGCAATTCCAATTTAAGATATTTTCTGTAAGCTCTAATAAATATGTATATTCAGACTTCTGCTGGTTAAAAAGAACAGGAGTTATGCTAATTAGTGTATTTATGCTATGCGCAAGAATAGCTAAAAAGCTAAAGACTTTCAGCTGAGATCAAGTTTGCAAAAATAACTCACTTACTTCAGTCAGAAAACCAACCAAACAAAAAGCCTTGAGAATATTATAGATTTTTCAGAGAAAAAAATGTTTTCTTGGAAATTCCAAAATAAGTTTCCCCTTTATTTACAAAAAAAATTCACAGAAAAATTAAGGTAAGCTAATATGCAGTGAGGGTCACCTCGACCATCTTAACTCTGTTCTCAATCAACACTAAAAGCCTGACTAGAAACTCTAGGATATACTTCTCTATCACACAGACACATCCCAGTGACCACAAAACTATTAATACTCTGTACTCAGTCTAAGTGGACCCATGGGCACAGATAAGATTGTTTCAGTTTATGGTAGTCTCAGGGTGGTACTATGGGACAATTGAAGTTGTCTGAGCGACCTTAAATGTGTATTTGCATACTTTTAAATGTTTGCTTTCCAGGTTATACCTTGGAATTACCATGGTTTCAAACGTTTTTTTTGGTGGGGTGGGGTGGCAGTTTGTTATTTTTGGAAAACTACAATGTTACCATGAGTGTTTCGGCTGAAGTTTTAGATTCTTTTAACCTTAAGAATAAAAAGACTGGGACTTTTCAGCATGGAAAAGAGATGACAAAAAGGGGAATATGACAGAGGTCTATAAAATCATAAATGGTATGGAGAAAGTGAATAAGGAAGTGTTATTTACTCCTTCACATAACACAAGAAACAGGGCTCACCCAATGAAATTAATAGGCAGCAGGTTTAAAACAAACAAAAGGAAGCACTTCACACAACGCACAGTAAACTTGTGAAACTCATTGCCTGGGGATGTTGTGAAAGCCAAAACTATAACTGGGTTAAAAAGAAATTAGATAAATTAATGGAGGGTAGGTCCATCAGTGACTATTAGCCAAGATGGTCAGGAATGCAACTCCATGTTCTGGGTGTTCCTGGACTCTGACTGCCGAAAGCAGGGAGTGGATGACAGGGGATGGATCATTTGATAATTGCCCTGTTCTGTTCATTCCCTCTGAAGCACTTGCACTGGCCACTATCAGAAGACAGGATACTGGGCTAGATGAACCATTGGTCTGACCCAGTATAACCATTCTTATGTAATTATGGGTTCACAAAGTGGGGTTTGTTCTGCTTTGTCTTCTTTGGTCTGGGAATTTCCTCACATTTTAATAAATGAGTAAGAATTGCTCTGTGACAGGAACACCTGTAGGATTTACAAACCATACAGAGACTCCAGTGGACCTTGCAAATCATATAAGAATGAACTCCAGTCTCTCCCAGACAACGTCCCTCTCCTTGCCTGTGCTGGACTCCATGTTTCCCCATGAGGTTCTTCCTCTACCATGACTCCCAGATGGGCCCCACCTATCTTTCATGTGGTTCCTCCATCATAATCATCTGCATCTCTGAGTAGTGTGCAGACCACCTATGGAGCCACCCAGACTTTTCAAAGCATGTGTGTGTGTGTTTGTGTGTGTGTGTGTGTGTGTGTGTGTGTGGTGCTCATATATTTCAAAGCCAAGTTTTTCAAAAGTGACTGATTTTGGGTGTCTCCTTTTCTGAACGGTCAACCTGACACACTTTTAAGCTCTTTTGCAAATTCTGGCCCATGTGACTGATAACATGTATTAGGAGACAAGGGGGGTGAAGTGATATCTTTTATTGGAATAATTTCTATTGGTGAGAGTAACAACCTTTCAAGCTCACATAGAACCAGGCCTGAAGAAGAGCTCCGTGGAGCACGAAAGGTTGTCTTTCTCATCCACAGAAGTTGGTCCAATAAAAGATATTACCTCACCCACCTTGTCACAACTACAACAACATTGTCTGATAACATGTATAGCAGGGCCCGGGCTCAGTTCCACAAATGTATTTAGGAATCTAACTTCCATTCATTTCAACCAGGGCCTTGGTTGCTATATAGGTGAGGTCTATTGGTGCCATGTTTGCATGTTTGCTTTCTCTCTCCAGTGAGTAATTTGGTTTTTTAATAATGCTTTTGACCCATGGCGAGGAAGGGATGGGACCTGCCATAAGTAATTAAGTCTGCAGGAGCAGGGTGGCTTACTTTTCGTCACAGCAGATAATCAGAATGCTGTTGCTCAAGTGTAAAATGCAGATATAAATGATCCTATATAATACAGATTGGAGTTTTCATTTTGAAAACTATCAGTGCAGAACAACAAAAATAGGGAACCCAGCACCCACTCTGGAATTTCAATGCACAGGATCTTTAACATATTTTGAGAGTCAGTCTGAATATAAAACAGAACAAAATTCAATAATCTGATATTTAAAACACCTGATTAGATCAGAACTCTAAGTATGTAACCTCCCTCATTGCTGCTTTGAAAGAGGAATCACTGTACACATTCTCTGATTGGTTTTGTAACTCACAAACCCCCAGTGTTTAATAAAGCAGAAAGTTTATCCTCCATACACAGAATAAAATTGTGCATTACCCAGAAGAAAGTATAAGTACAAAAGATACTATTTGAAAAGTTTGACTTTAGAATCTCAGAAGAACATTTTCTAGAACATCATTACTCTAACTTCCAGCTGACTAGAAGTTATAAGATCCTGTTTGGACTGGAAATTTAATATTATTGTTTGTTGTTACTTTTACTGCAGTTGTGCTTAAGGCCCTAACCAGAACCAGGGTCCCATTGTGCTAGATGTGTACAAATATAGTAAGAGATGCTCCTTGTCCTAAAAAGCATATGCAATATACGGTAACAAAAGACAGAAAAAAGCAGGGGGAGCTAGACACAACATACAAGCACAGTGGTCAAGCTGGAGAGAAAAACACATCTTGTTAGTTCCATGTGTTCTGGCCTGGACAGATGACATAAAAAGGCTGGGGGAGAGGGATATTATAAAAATGCATATGATATTTACACACATTAAATATGAATAATGTTAGGAAACCAGGCAATGGGAAAATGTTCTGCAGATTTTTTTTCTCAGTGCTGTGAACCAAGCTCAAGTAGTTACACAAATGGATGAGCATCCCAGCAGTCAGATATAATGCCAGCAGTATCATTACAATTTAGTAAGGTGGTGGACAAAAGGGAGTTCTTTGTCCATTTCTTACTTATGCTTAATTTACAGTAGTTCGTAAACTTTTTTTTTCTGGGTCCGTATCTTTAGTCGCTGTTTTATAAGAACATAAGGCCTTTTACTAGGCCTATTTCAACACAGCTTTCTTAGGAATCCGTCACCTTTCTTTTTCAAAGAATACTTCATCAGTAAGCTGACTACCAAATTAATTTGGTTATTCCCTTGCTCTAGGGCCTGATCCAAAGCCTATTGAACTAAGTGGCCCCAATCCTACAATGACCTTTCTGTGGGCAAAGGGGTTTGCTTTTACAGAACTCATGGCAGGCCTGGGACCAATGGGTGTCTTTCCATTGACTTCAAAAACCTTTGACTCCAGCCCGGTTGGGATCAATAACCTTATCAATATCCTATTCTCTTATTCATGTATGGAACTACAAATAGTAGAAGGAGAGTATGGGAGGCTCTTATCTATAAAACACTCTTTTGTAAGCAACCAGTCTATCTGTGCCTCAGTTTCTCTATCTCTAAAAATGGAGATAAGATCTTCTTTGTAAAGCTTCGAGATCTATGGATGAAAAGCTCTGGGTAAGAGCTATGTATCATTATTATTATTTTATTATTTATTTTTATCTGTGTCATTATGTATTGGTGCAGTTTATCAATCATAATACTAGTTATTTTCATGTGTACTTTGTTTCAGCCAATACTTGACTAATCTTCGTCTCCTAGAGGATTTTTAAATCTCTTCCTGAACAACGAACTCTGGAGCAGATGATCACGAGTAACATTCAGATTGAGACCAACTGACGCATCAAGTTGTAATTTTGTTTTAAACTTTAACCTTCATCTTACCTGGCCGCTGACATAATTCTGCTTTGCAGGAGATGAAAAACAGTCATTTTCTTCTGCAATGACAAAATTGGCAAAAGTTATTATTCCCATGCTCGCTTGCTCTCTCTTTCTCCATCTCAGTGATGTCTTTGAAATTGGTGAAAAGGGGTAATTTGTCACTTTTGCTGTAGGTGCATTGTTTTGGCACAACTCTGAACCCTAACAGAAAGATCTCAGCATGTCTAGAATGATGCTTGTTATACAAATGTAGCCATGTCGCCACACTAACATCTGCTGTATGTATCTGTAAAAGAATATGCTACTGCTGCACTACTTCTATTTCCATTTGATAAACATAAAAAGCCCAGGGCACTGGTGTTGGTTTGTACATCATAACATTGTGGGTTTCATTATAATTACTTGGTCTAATGTAAGCCCATGAATTTGCAATGATGAACTCTGTAGCAGAGGACCTGTACTGTACACTTCAATTTTCACTTCAGCAAGGCTACATTCCATAGCCAGCTTTGCTTTGTGCAGCATGATTGATTCAGTGGATTTGAGTGCAGGGTCTTCCAGGTCAGATTCAACTGCTGAAATTCCACTGTGTTGGGCTGTCAGAAAACCTGCAAACCACATTTTGAGCATTATTAATGTACTCACGCTGAACATCATGCAATCAGAAATGTAAGTCCATTGGAAATACATTTTGAAATTACTATTTCTTTAAGCAAAACTAGCTAAAGAGAGAAGAGGATTTTAAAAACTATCAGAGTAACATTTGACACAAAACAGGTTGATCCAAATTCAACCTTGGTGTAAATCCACTGTTGCGAGGAAGACTGCTTGCATGACATTTCCAGCCCAATCAAGAGGGGAAATAATGCAAAGGGTAGCACGATCAGGCCCATTATCTCTAAGCACTCTGGGCCAGATTGTTCCATTAAGGTACAGCCCTGAGTAGGAAGCTATGTGAGGCTGATTCACCTGCCTCAGACATGATGCTTAAAAGAATTGGCTGAGGAACTCATGGAACCACTCTAATGTTGATGTTTAACAAATCTTGGAATACTGGGAAAGTTCCACAGGACTGGAGAAAAAGTTAATGTTGTGCCAGTATTTAAAAAGGCTAAACAGGATGACCTGGATAATGAGAGGCTGGTAGCTTGACACTGATCATGGGCAAAATCATAGAAAGGCTGGTCTGAGATGGACTCAGTAAAGAATTTAAGGATGGTAGCGTAATTAATACCAGTCAGCATGATTTTATGGAAAATAGGTCTTGTCAAGCAAATTTCATATAGTTTTTTGATGAGTTTACAAATGTAGCTGTGTTGACACAATATATTTATGTATACGGTTCTTGACTTAGAGTATGTCTACACTGCAATCAGAAGGAGTGACTGCAGCATGTGTAGACATTCCCAAGATAGCTTTAATTTACCAATTTAATCTACCAATAGCCGTGAAGCTGTGGGAGCATGGACTTCGGTGTGGGCTAGCTCCCAAGTAAGTACCCAGGGTTCATAGAATCATAGAATCATAGAATATTAGAGTTGGAAGGGACCTCAGGAGGTCATCTAGTCCAACCCCCTGCTCAAAGCAGGACTAACCTCAGCTATATCATCCCAACCAGGGCTTTGTCAAGCCTCACCTTAAAAACCTCTAAGGATGGAGATTCCACCACCTCCCTAGGTAACCCATTCCAATGCTTCACCACCCTCCTAGTAAAAAACTTTTTCCTAATGTCCAACTTAGACCTCCCACCCTGCAACTTGAGACCATTGCTCCTTGTTCGGTCATCTGCCACCACCGAGAACAGCCTAGCCCCATCCTCCCTGGAACCCCCTTTCAGGTAGTTAAAGGCCGCTATCAAATCCCCCCTCACTCTTCTCTTTTGCAGACTAAACAAGCCCAGTTCCCTCAGCCTCTCCTCATAAGTCCTGTGCTCCAGCCCCCTAATCATTTTGGTTGCCCTCCGCTGCACTCTCTCCAACTTGTCCACATCCTTTTTGTAGTGGGGGGCCCAAAACTGGACACAATATTCTAAATGCGGCCTCACCAATGCTGAATAGAGGGGAATAATCACTTCCCGTGACCTGCTGGCAATGCCCCTCCTAATGCAGCCCAATATGCCATTAGCCTTCTTGACAACCAGGGCACACTGCTGACTCATATCCAGCTTTTTATCCACCGTTACCCCCAGGTCCTTTTCTGCAGAGCTGCTGCCCAGCTCGTCGGTCCCCAGTCTATAGCTGTGCATGGGATTCTTCCTTCCTAAGTGGAGGACTCTGCACTTGTCCTTGTTGAACCTCATTAGATTTCTTTTGGCCCAATCCTCCAGTTTGTTTAGGTCACTCTGTATCCTATCCCTACCCTCCAGGGTATCTACCACTCCCCCCAGCTTAGTGTCGTCCGCAAACTTGCTGAGGGTGCAATCTACCCCATCCTCCAGATCATTAATAAAGATGTTGAACAAAACCGGCCCCAGGACCGACCCCTGGGGCACTCCGCTTGTAAGACCGGTTGCCAGCTAGACATGGAGCCATTGATCACTACTCGTTGAGCCCTATTCTCTAGCCAGTTCTCTATCCATTTTATAGTCCATTCATCCAACCCATACTTCTTTAACTTGCTGATAAGAATACTGTGTGAGACAGTATCAAAAGCTTTGCTAAAGTCAAGGTATATCACATCCACCGCCTTCCCTACATCCACAGAGCCAGTCACCTCATCATAGAAAGCAATCAGGTTGGTCAGGCATGACTTTCCCTTAGTGAATCCATGTTGACTGTTCCTGATCACCTTCCTCTCCTCCAAGTGCCTTAAAATGGATTCCTTAAGGACCTGCTCCATGATTTTTCCAGGGATTGAGGTGAGGCTGACCGGTCTGTAGTTCCCTGGATCCTCTTTCCTCCCTTTTTTGAAGATGGGCACTATATTTGCTTTTTTCCAGTCGTCAGGGACCTCCCCCTGTTCCCACGAGCTTTCAAAGATAATAGCCAACGGCTCTGAAATCACCTCAGCCAACTCCCTCAGCACCCTCGGGTGCATTGCATCCGGCCCCATGGACTTGTGAATGTCCAATCCTTCTAAATAGTCTTGGACCCATTCCTTCAGCAGGCCGTTCCAGGCAGGCCTGTGAAGTGCTGCTACAGCATCACTGCTATTGGTACTCACACCAGCTAAATTAAAGCTAGCCCGCAATGCCTACACATGCTGTGGTCACACCTCTGATTGCAGTATAGACATACCTTCGGTCCCCCACGGCATTCTAATAAAAATAATTAGCACTATACAAAATCATTGTAGTCATATTATTGGATTAAAACTGGTTACTTGGTAGATCTCAAAAAGAGTAATTGTAAATCAGGAATCATCATCCTATGGACCTTTTTAGTGGGATCCTGTGGGGATCTATTCTTGGTCCAATGCTATTCAATATATTTTTCAATGGTCTGCAAGAAAACCTAAAATCACTGCTGGTAAAATTTGCAGATTACACAAAAATTGGAAGAGTGGTAAACAATGATGTGAGCAGGTAAGTTATGCAGATCAGTCAGGATCAATGTGTAGGATGTGCTCATTTGAACAACGTGTTTCAACAGAGTTAAATGCAAGATGACACTTAGAAGATGCGAGACAACATCCTGGAATGCAGTGACACTGAAAAGGACTTAGAAGTCATGGTATATACCTAAAGCCGAGTGGGAATGGAATTTTTGCAGAGCAGCAGCCTGGCACCAACAACTGCTAACCAAGCAACTAGGGAGGTGGGAAGCCTGCTCACCCACCCTCCACAATGGCAGGCTGTGGAGACGGCTGCCCAGCTCCACAAGAACCCATGGGTCACTGGGCACTGGCGAGGGCCTCAGGCACTAAGTGAGCTGCTGGGGACCCTAGTAACCTGCCAGGCATGCAGTGAGGAGCCTGGGAGACCAGGTTTACCTGGAGAGCTTCCCCAAACCCGCGGGCTCTGGAAGCTCTTATGTCCCTAGATCTGCAGCAACCTGCCAGGTGGTTTGGAGTTCACAGCTGTGAACCTGGAAGCACTGAATCTACGGCAGCACACCTGGCAGGCTGCCCGCAAGTTGGGGCACCTGAAAACCCTGGGCTTTTGTGATCCGATACTTTTTTTTTAGCCCTCATTTTTCTTTTTCCTTTTTCCAACCAGCACTCACTCTTCCTAATGCCCCACCGGAGCCTTAATGTAAAGGCATAATAGAGCCAGGTCAATGCCTTCCCAGACCCATCAACAACTGTGGGCAAATCCATCAAAAATCTTGCAGCTTCTTTTACCTAGTGTCATCAAATAGAGCAGCAAATTGTATTCCAGCTATGCACAGTGTGCTCACTGGTCTAACTGCAGATCACAACACCTACATGCCAGTTTCTTTATTTAAAAAGGTGAATTAGCAGAGTGTGTGTTTGTGATGATTACAGCACTTTTTTCCATGCACATATTTTAGGTTGTTTACATGTTATTTTAGGTAGAAGATTCACAGACGTTTATGCACATCTCTAATTTTTTTAAAAAAAAAATCTTTACTAACTTTAAGTTGGCTTGTGAAAGTGGTGAGTTCTGTAATTTTTTTTTCTTTATAAAAAGATGCTGGCTAATCAAGTAAGTTTCACCAAGCCTTCTTGGCTTTATTTAGAAACTGTAGATAGTTTTTGTTTCTAAAAGTCATCCTTATTTTCTGAAAACTCTTCAAATATTTTAGGACAAAGGAAAAAATGCTTGTTTTAGCCTGATAAGACTTTTCAGCTAATAGAGCAGGACATTTCATTTGCACAAACAAAAAGAAAACCTAGCCCATAAAGCTCAATATCTTGCACAATCATTCTTGAGCTGAACACCTTCAGATACATTAAATGTTTTATTCAGATATTATTTCCAGCAACCAAACTGTATGCAAAGGGAAGTGGCAGGAAGAAACGTATTCAATGAATACTGACTAAAATTCAGCACCTTTCTTGAACCCTTCAGGTTGTTTGGAATTGTTTTCCATATTCTGACTTCCATTATCTATCTAGTCACTGCATTTACAGGCAAGAAGGACTGAAGTAAAAGGGAGAGGAAGTTTAAATGTCAGCAGTCCCCAAAATAAGAGTATTTTAAAAAAATCAGAAAAGGAAAATAATCTTAGAAAGCATTCTGTATGACTGTTACCATTTATGTTTCATCAGTCACTAGAGGTAGCAAAAGCCCCTCTTATCTCTTCAAAGTAACTTTTTTATTTTTATTTTATAAAAGTGATCTAGAGACTGATACTAATTCAAACAAAACTTTCATGTCGTCCTCTGTAAGGGTGCAGAGGAGTTGTGTTAAGTTCTTCCAGCTCACTTCATCAGCGTCTATAACAGCAAAGACAGAATTTCTAAATTGCCAGAAAGATCCTGGTTTAGGGCATTTATCGGGTAAACCAATCTTTTCAATTGGGACGAAAACAACCACTACACAACAGTCTTTACAGACTCATAAACTACCATACCACACAAGATGTTAACAAGCTGGCATGTTTTGAGCATCAAAGATAGAGAGGAAACTGTGTTTACATGTTTGGCACAAAAACTAATGAGGAAAGTCAATTGGCCCTTTGTCTTGCGAGTCTGAAGAGCTGTGCGCTAATGTTTGGTTTCTTGGTTGGCACTTGTTCAAGTAATCACTCGTGGCCTGACAAAGCAGCACTTGTGTTTTATTAGTGGCCATGCTGAACTCTCCTGTCTGGGCTGTGTTGTCTCTCAATAGAGTGCTGCACCAGAGGGCACACTTATTTGAAAACACTAAATCAGAGCATGATGATCTTTGCCCGCCAAATGCAACTAAGAGAACAGAAAAAAATGTTTACAACAGCTCTCCTTTTGTTAAAGGAAGGTGGGGAGAGTCCGTAGAGACTTTTGAAATGCCAATGACAAAAAGAGCAAACATGTCATCATATAAATTGGATAATATTCAGAACCTGCTGCATTCCATTGCACAATATCTTTCAAAATAATGTGGTGCAAAGACTAAGTTTGTTACTCACAACATGCAGTGTGGTCATGTCTGGCATCAGTGGAAATCACATAGGTGCAAGGAGAAGTGATACATTCCAAAGAGACTGGGAATCATCATTTCATTTTCTTGAATCAGACGATGGGCAAATCTCAGCAGGTTTGTATATTATGTTTCATTAACATCAGATGCAAACTTTGGGTACTTAAAAAAAACCTGCAAAATTGAGCTGGAAACATCATGTGACTGGACTTTCCGATGAAATTGCTAGTATACCCTGCCTCTCTTCAGGCTGAAAACATCATGGGATCAGACTCGCAAACCCCGATGCTTGGCCATATTCCCATTGATTACAAGAAGTAATCTCTTTGTTAAGGTTTTGCAGAGTCTCTAAAGGTGCCTGCATGGCATCAGTTTCACATCAAGGCCACAGCTGGAACCAGAAAGAGGCAAAAATTAAAAATAATGTCTAAGTCAACAATGTTTTAGAACCTTCGACGTTTGGCTTAGAATCCCCTTCTTCACATCTTTAGGATTTACAGAAGTTGCATTTTCACTGTGAATATAGTTGGCAGGAATTCATAAGTGTCTCCATGAGGAATGCTAGCCAACTTAGGCCCTGATCCTGCAATACTTAAGCAGGTGTTTAACTTTACTCATTTGACTAGTCTCACTGATTTTAACTGACTAGCTACACATGAATAAAGTTAAATATTTAAACATCGTTAAATATTTCCATGATCCGGGCTTTAGAGAGGGAATTTCTTAAAACTGGAAAAATCAGCAGCTTGAATCTGTTTGAAATGTACATTTAAAAGGACAGAAAATGTTCTTCATAAATGTGGTTCCTTTTCAAGGACAGCTTAATTAAATCTAAATGAAATGGGTATATAATTTATTAATTCATTATGCATACAGCACAGAAGCACATATTTTTAAAGTTTAGAATATATGGAATATAATTATGTAAATTATCCTGTGCAAAGTCCATTTTTCGTGGAGGGCCATGTCAGAGTTACAAGTTATAGGATTATAACTTTGTTGCAGAAAAAAAAGCTAAAGTGCTTATATTATTATTATTTATTATTATTTTATTTTATCATTTAAATTATGGTAGTGCCTAAGCCTCAGTCATGGACTAGGACCTATTGTGCTAGGACAAACATAAAACAAACAAACGGTCCCCGCCCAGAAGAGTTTAAATGTTATGGTTAACCTGAGATGATATTTAGATTAAGACAAAGTCCTTAGAGCAAGTAGAACAGAGCATTGTGATACCGTATTCTCCTGTTGCTAAAACTACAGTATCAGTGCCACAGTGTCTAGTGAATATAGTAAAATAACATAATTCTCCTTTTAGTTAGGTCCTTGAGGTTGCCTTCTTTGCATTCAGAGGCTGAACTACATACCAAGAGTGCATTTAGTGGTACTATTCCAAAATACTGTGCAGAGTTTGGTCATAAGACCCAAAGAAGTTGGTGAAATTTGAGTGTCTTAAACCCTCTACATTCCCATAAAAAATTCCTCCTAATGTCCAAACTATAGAATCCCAATGTTTAATCAATTTCTCAGATTAAAATTTTTAGTTTTTACCATGCCCTAAAGCAAAGTTTCTTTCTATCCCTTAAGTGCCAGCAGTCATGCAATCCCTGTATGTCGATAGTACGAGAACTGAATGAATAAATGCAATACATAGCTGACTCTGAACTTTCATTTAAAAATGTGGTTTCTATTGATTCAGACCTGTCAATACTTAAGTTTACTTAGGAGACTGACAGTTTTCACTGACTCAGTTTTTGTTTTTTCCTCTGTAACTTTGCCATTTATTTCAGTGACTATTTTGAAAGGGTTTTTTAATGTCTCAGGAGTCTTTTTGTTGTCTTTAGTGTAGTTCAGTACTTTATATTGATCTGTGTCTCATCATTAACTCATGCACTGTAGTGGTATGAATTATACTTTAAAACTTAAACAAGGGAAATACCGGATGGGATAGTATAAAGGGATTTTCAATATTTTCTTCAAATGTAGACCACTTTAGTAGTTAATAACAAAATAAAATTCTGAAATTTGTGTATACACCATTTCCATAGGGAGGGTAACATTATTAAAAAAAAAGACTTATGTAAATGATGTCTGATTATTAAACACTGGAAACATTTCTCCAAGATTTATAAAAGACTAACCAGATGGTGATTACTATTTACTTCCTTAGATGCATTTTATTATAAATAGAAATTACCCATAGTTATTGTATACTTCCAGCCATAGTAGTTATACTTAACAAGTCTTGGATTTAAATACTATCCTGTGAAATGCTACAACTCATCAGTTTGCATTTTCCAGATTTCACTATCCTGTATAAATATTCTTATTTCTTATTTTTATACCTTGTTTAATTTGGGTAAATACTTACAGAGATATACTGAATTTCTACATTGCATTTAAAACAAACTTATTCAATTCTGTTATTAGCAATAAATGTATTTATAAATTGCTAATTTTATATGAACACAGACATTTTGAAATTAAGAACATAAGAACGGCCATATTGGGTTAGACCAATGGTCCATCTAGTGCAGTATCCTGTCTTCTGATAGGGGCCAGTGCCAGATGCTTCAGAGGAAATTAACAGAACAGGGCAATTTTGAGGGATCCATCCTATAGTGTCCAGTCTTAGCTTCTGCCAATTGAAGATTTAGGGACACCCAGAGCATAGGATTGCGTCCCTCACCATTTTGCTAATAGCTACTGATGGACCTCTCCTCCACAACCTTATCTATTTCTTTTTTGAACCCAGTTAAACTTTTGGCCTTCGCGACATCCCCTGGCAACGAGCACCACAGGTTAACTTTTATCTGAGCTATTCATTAAAATGTCACTGAGGGCCTATTCCTGTAGTGCTTACACAGGGCAAATGCATTAGGGGCCAAGTCCTGCAGCAGCCACCTAAGTAAAACTCCCACTCACTACAATGGGAGTTTTACTTGCCTACAAAAAGTAGAGTTTGGCCCTTGCACCTGAATCCTGCAACCCATCATTACTGAGCGCACTGCTTACAAGAATGACTAGCTGCACTGAACCAAGGTCATCATGACATTATGGTCTGAAATAAAACAGGTTGCCAAGCAGTAGAGTTGGATACAAAGATTCACATGAAGTGATTGATTCTGCAGGCCTGTCTGTCGGGGCTATGCTGGGTAGTAAGGGTTTACAGGACTGGGCCATTACACCTCAAGCCTGCAAGGAGCTCATCCATGTGGATTCCTGTGCCCACGCAGAGATCCCACCCTGTAGGACTGAAGAGTTACTGATAAAACTTGAAACATGAAAAATATCTGCCCATTATCTCTCTGACGGCTCCTGCGCTAGGCCACTGGAATGATAGAACTGCTGAGATGGTGGAGTTAAAGCAGTAAAACATCTTTCTTTATACATGTCTTTGTAATAAACATTTTTGTGTGGCAGAATAGAAGGCTTGGCATAAGTAAGTTCCTTGATAGAGAATCTCCATCTGCAAAACGGTTCTAGATGTAATTGTAAATATGAATGTTATCTGTGGATATTTCTGCTCTGGGACACACTATGTAGGTCCTGAATCAAATGAAGGAAGACATACAACAGTGTTAGATCAGCAGAAAAGCAATGGTGATTTTTTTGTTGGAGCAGTTCAGAGCCTCTGGTCTTAGCAAAACTGGAGACGTTCATGAAAATATCCACAGTGCAAAATTTTATCAAATGTAATTAATTTGCACAAATATCCATTTGTTCCTTGATTTTGCAATAAT
Organism: Emydura macquarii macquarii; assembly: GCF_026122565.2. NCBI lineage: Eukaryota > Metazoa > Chordata > Testudines > Chelidae > Emydura > Emydura macquarii. The sequence continues at coordinate 14,887,117 of NW_027131614.1, read as the reverse complement.
TTCTAGTAATACCTGAGAATCTTTCCTAAGCATTCTAAAAATGCTCCTGCTTTCTATAAATATAATATTTCTATAAATACTCAGAAAATTTGCTGTCATCCTGAGTCTAATCCTGCAATGTTTACTTAAGCAAACTTCTCATTGACTTTAATGGGCATTTTGTACTGCAGGACATATTTTGTCCTTTGGCCCAAATTTTTAAACCTAGGTCTTTAAAATTAGGCTCCAAAATCCATATTTAGATAATTAAATAAAAATGGCCTGATTTTCAGAGTTGATAATTATCCACAAATCCCACTGGAGTTAAAGAGTTGCTCAGCACCTTCGAAAACAGACTACTTTTATTAAGTTGCCTAAATATGGATCCAGAAGCCTAACTTTAGGCTCCAGTTTTAAACATTTTGACCTTTGTATGTGAGTCTTTTCACCCAGCTCTTTATTACCTAGTCACCTTTTTACTTCAGCTCATAATGGAGTATGACTGTTATAATTAATTGGATTCTTTAAACACGCCCTTTACACAGTAAGTCCAGTTTTCGGATCACAGCAACACAGAAGTCTTCTGTTCTTACATACCAGGATGGAACTACAAATGCACACTAAAATTAACTTCATTTAGGTTCTCCTTATGTAGAATGTCTGGTAGATGGATTTACAGAGATGTATTTAAACAGTCCTATAGCCCAGTTGACATGCAGAACATTGTTTCTAATGGCTGGTGCCAAGGCCTATTTTATGTTGCCCTCATTCCATGGCAGGACAGCTGCTGAAATGAATGGAAGCTGTGTCTGTAGGTCAAGGGTATTATGCTGTCAGTCAGATTCTGGGGGTGCAATCCAGACAAGAATGGGGTTGTGTGTCACTATCTGCCCTGTTACCGGGGCTCTCTGAAATGCCCTGCTATGGCTCAACCCAGCAGTCAAGCATGAATATAGTATCCTGAGTGCCGGTCTGCTGTACATCCCTGGATTAGCAACTCTGACTCCAGCAGTCCGCCTGGGTTACTACTCGCAGGGTGACCCCAACACACGCCCAGTCCTGAATGTTCCCAAAACCATGAACCCTGAAGTGTCCAGCCCTCTCCTGGACCACTCCAAGAAATAATAAGGTTTGTTTGCTCGTTTTTAAAGAGACAAAAACACATTACAGCTTATTAACCTAACTGCAGTTTAGGCACTGGTGAAATAGTTTTAAGTGATTCTCAAGTGAAGAGGCTGGCAACAGTCAAAGAATGGCTACAATTTTTTGTTTATTGATTTCAGGCGAGGGAAATAGAAAAAGAGAAAGGGTAAAGATGAGTAAGTGACAAAAAAGGCAGGAGGAGCAAAGAAATGGATGCTGAAGAAGCAGTTTGAAGAACTGTGGGCACGGAGAGGTCTGTTGGCAGCTGCTCAGAAGAAGTCGGAGCTAGTGGCCGTGCTGCACGCATATGCCATGAGGCAGGATGGAGCACCTGCTCCCAGCCTGGGTCCAGAAAGAAATTATTATATGGCATTTTGTGTTAGAAAGGCCCCAGGAAATGGGAAGGAGAAGTGTGATATTTCTTCTTGTCTTAAAGGATAAGGGCCAACATCATTCTCTCCAATGACAAAACCCACAGGAGGGCTCTCAGAAGTAAGAAATCTCAGTGAGTATCCCCTCATTAAGATCCTCAGACATGTTGATGTGGGTAGGTACAGGAGGTTGCCCCACTGTGTTGCTGATGTGAAGCTGATGTGAAGCTTGCCCCCTAGCAATCAGCAGGAAGCACCATCTTAGGCCCCACTAGACACTACTCCAGGCCAGCCCAGTCCTCCATAAGGCCACCCAGCCTCCTCCACCTCCCTCAATGTAAACCCTGAACAGTACAGAGAAGTTGCTACAAGGCCCAATGGGAGACACCAGCACCACATAGGCAAGTGAGTTCTCTCTTCCTTGTAGAAAGGAAGAAATCTGTGCGTGGAGGGTCTCCTCTGCTTGGGGGGGAGGGAGAGGCACAATCTGGCAGAGGGGTAAATTCTGCCTTTAGTTACACTGGCCTACCACTATTAACATCACCAGTATAACAGAGTACAGAATTAGGCACACCGCATTTGCTCAGCCTACTTTTCCTAGGATTTAAAATTAATACAATTTAGTATTGCCTAATATAGGGTACTCCTGTTGAAATGTTTTAGGCCTAAATATGAGCAAATCAGATGTGAACAAGGTATTGTGTATATTATTTTGTCCCTTAATTCTTAATACTTCCAAACGTCCCACAGAGTGTTAAGATAATGCAAATGGACAAAACTCCAAGCCAGGCTTCTGAATACAAAATCTATGTCCTGCAAGTTCGATTAAGCCAGCTAATTTTCAGTCAAACAAGCTAATTTCCAGACGGATTCTTCTGATGTTTTCCCTCTGTTTGTAATTTGCATCATTAAATAGCTTGGTGTTTCAAATCAGCCACAGTAGTGAGGTCACAAGGTTTTATGTTAAATAGCAACAACCTCAGCTTTTTAAAGAAGAAACAGAGCAGCTGATCTGCTGGTGCATAATTTTCTTTCTTTCTCTCTTTTTTCTTTGGGGTGAGAGGAAGAGGGATGGGAGCTTCTTATGAATCATAGACATTTTACTTTGGAAGGGAGAGCAGCTCTATAGGTCTTTGTGCTTTAGAAAGTAATACAGGATCACAGATGTACTTGATTATCAAGAAATCTTTTTTTAATGGTTTCTCCTGCCCTCCCCTCAAACAGCAGGTCATCTTTCTGACATGAATATAGCATTTTAAGTGATACAAAATTCAAACTTAAAAGGAAAAATTAAAATACAAGAAAAAAAATCATGCACTGAATTTGAAGATAAAAATTGGTTAACATCATTCAATATTCTAGAAAGGGATGGTTTTCTAACAATCTGGTTTATACAGTGATGGTAAACAGATGTTTCACAATTATTTTTGCCTGCACTGTGCTTTTCCACATCTAAGCAACAACATGCCAAATACAGAGCATGACACAAGGACATCTTAGTTCAATGTTCCTCCTCAGTTAAACAGCATTTAAAAAAAATTTTTTTTCTGGTCACACACAGTAAATTGATGGAATACAGCTATCCTGAAGCAGTTTTTCCTGCCTGAGGGAGGCTGCTTGGTTGTTGGATTGGAAAAGCCTGAGTCTTATAGCTTCATGCAGTTGTGGCTGATGCTGAAGACACATATCAGTAAATATTATAAAATGCAATTATCACACTAACCATTCCAGAACCTACTTACATTTACAGGGTGGTTCTTAGCTCACTAAAGACTGCAGCATGCACAATCTGTTGCTAGGTTCTATTGCTATGTTTAGTGCTATTAACATTTCTTCTTTCCTTTGTACCTACTGTAACATAATTTATGTGTGTCACACATACACACATTCACAAATAAACCTGGGAAATGTTCAGCAAGAAACTGTCAATACCATGAAGAGCTTCCTTGAAAATTGTGGCATTTTGTACAATTATATAATGCATGTGTATGTTTCTGTACGAATGTATGTCTGTGCATGTGAGGTATATACTCACATAAACAGGGGTAAGACTATGGTAAATGTAGAGGATTGTGGTGAATAATATGAGTGAGATTCGAAAAGGTTGATTTACCCAGAAGGGTCTCATGTCTGAGAAGTCGATAGGTAGAGAAATGGCAAGATGTTCCTGGAGAGCAGGAAGACTTGCTTAACTAAACACACTGAAGTGATATAGATGTTCTGACCTATGTACATGAAGTAAAGATATATATGAAATATAAAGCTCCATTTTGCAAGAAACATAATTCAGATGTAATCCTATCACTGGTATTTATTTGGGCAACCTTATAATTTATGATGCACTGCACTATTTCCTTTCTTGCAAGTTATCTGTTATTTTATTTATTACAATTAAGAGACGAGAGTTGAAAATTTGATGTAGTTTAATTCATTATACATTTTTCCCTTTACAAAGCCATCCTGTGATGTAGCAGAAGATAAGAGATTGTGCCTTTTCATTCAATATTTATTAAGCACAATGAAAAAGCCTGTTTTGTAGAAAACAAATTACATTTTGCTTGTCACACTAGAGTCTAGTACCAATGAGTTCTGATGCACAGAATACTGACTGAAGTAGGCTGTGTACACAGGCATTTTGGTGTAAGCAGTCCTATACTATTAGCATGTGTGGAGACCAAGATGAACTTGCCATTCGCAGATCTGCAAGGATGTTAAGAAAAGAAGAACGGGAATCCATTCTCTGCGCTTCCCTATTTAGATACTGCAGAAGAATATGAAAGTAGTTCAAAAAAGCAAATGATCCAAGAACAGTTCTTTTGAGTGTGTTCTGATGTGTGCAAACATGACATATTTAATTAGTATTATGTTCTATCTTTTATAAGAAACCCAAGATTTGAGATAGTATAATTACCTTTCAACAACGTACAGCTGCTAAAGTTCTCAGGTAAACAGAACCAAACACTGTTTTTTGAGCACATTACAAATAACCACTTTCATAACAGAACTTTTATAAATGTCAGGACACAGAACAGTAAAACTACTGTAGAAAGGGAAACACTTTGAGTTCTTATAGATAAAGTAAGGCCTCAGAACCTCACACCTCTGCAGTAATCAAACATGATTAAAGGCAGAACAAACAAGCGAAAAAGCTCCATTAAATAGATCATGAATTTGCTGGTGGGTCTGTAACAGATGTGTTACTAAGGATGCTTTGTTTACCCAGTTGCAAGTCTGTTGAAAAGACTCATTCCTGTGATGCTGCTTATCACGCTTTTAATTCTGTTTGGGCAAAATTGTTAGCCTTGAAAAAGCAATTTTTTTTGGCCCCACTCTATCTGGCTGCACAGAATTTTCAAAGCACCACTATGTTGTAAAAAATGCCCTTTTAATCAGATTACCCTTGGCGAACGTCCCAAACTCAGGCTGAAGTGCAGTGCTTGTGGTTTCTCAACAGCTTACACTAAGCCTGCACCATGGAAATAATCTACTTTTAAAACCCAGGAAACAAATCGACTGCACTAAAGACATAAGTCGCTGTCATTAGGGAGTGATTAGGCTAAACATTTTTATACACTCTGGTAGCCCAGTTTCATATTGTGCATCTCTGTGCTGATAGAAAGAATGGCACCTCAGATAACTGTTCGTCTCACCCATACCAAAAAGATCTGGTGTTATACAAATTCAAATTAATTTCCCTCTAATAATTGCAGAAAGCAATATATATAGAAAAAGATTTTATTTTAAATTAGAAAATATAGTAAAATCAGCTTTACATTCAGTCCTTGAACTGGAGATCGTGAGTTCGATTAAAGGCTATACACTGTAATATTTTTTGACGTACATTAGCTTCTCCTAAAAATCCTGTCACCTCCTATTAAATTACTGCTACTTGTTTTATTCAAATAGTCTTCTTTTAATACATAATGTATGTAGGAAATTCTGTGTGTTTTTGAAGAGGCAGCTACCATTTTTCCAATTTACCATTGTAACTCCATGACTTCAGCTTTCTGTGATGTCGTATTTTTCGTAGTGGGAAAATACAACATCATGATGTTTGAACAGAAATTATTCCGCTCCCCTCCCCAATTTTTTTAACAAAACAGAAAGAAAAGAGAATTTGGATCTGACTCTGTCTAATCAAATTATCTGGTGTATGAGTCAACCTTGCTATTTTTGTACACACAGAGCCCAAAGAAGAAAGGATCTAGATGTCAGGTCCTAGTGATTGAAGAGCAGAAGGCTTATTTTTTCACACTGAAGGCTGATCTAAGATCTGACAGAGATAGGATATTCAACTGGTCCAGAGCATAAGCCTGGTCCACTCTTGATCCCTACTTTGGCCATTCTGCTGATAGTTTCATTTCTAATTTATGAAACATTTCATTAATCCTCAATCTGTCAGCCTCTTCTTGACAATAATGCAGCCTGACATTTGAAGGATTAATATTTATTAAACATCCTATCCTTCAGAAGTCAAAGAAATACTAGATTCATTTCAGCAGCAAAATCTTCCAACACTTAGCTAACTAAAAATACCTCTCCATGCCCTCAAAAAAAGAAAACAAACCAAAAAATCAGAGGGCTACAAAACTAAGTGACACATATAGGAAAAATAAAAAGAGTAGTTACAAAGAATGCTTCTTCAAAAGACTTTGTTCTGTATACATTTAAGGTATTCCTCTTTCCAAGCATATATTCTTGCACTCTTCCTTCCACTACATACCCCCTCCCTTTCCCACTTCATAAATAATTCATAGCCTGATAAATATGCAATTTCAAAAAGTGCAGACACGGCAGCACTGCATAAAAAAAAAAAAAAAAAAAAAACAACCAAGCTTGTGCTTTTCACACAGAAGACCTGAGCTGCACTTAACGGATGACAAATTTTCCAGTATTCAGAAGCTGTATTATATATATATGATAGGAGTGAGACTGTATTTCTGGTCTGATTCCTTGCTAGACATGTTGTGAATTGTCTGTAGAAAGCTGTAACACAAAACAAATATTGTTGGTTGTTTTTTTTTTAAACATGAAGTTAGCAATGTTTAAAGTTGATTATAGAAATTAGCGATTAAACACTTTCGGAAAAGGAATGCAGTCATTTGCTCTCTTGTGTATGGTGTGCAGAGATTGCAGCCATTGCATGTACTCTACGTAATTCTCTAGTGCTAACCCCATAAAGGTCTCAATCTTCTAAGTTTTCCCTTAAGCACTGGTCATTTATTTGACATCATTGGAATATTCTTTGGAGGCCCATTTAACAAGATCAACAAAAAACTGTTCTGTCTGCTGCTTTCCTACAGGTAAAGATCACCCAAAGTAATATGCAGTATAAAAAGCAAAGCAGAATACCTCCATTTTGTGAACTAATTGCTTGATTACCAGACTGAAACAAAATGGAGGAAAGACTTTTTTGCAAAAGCAGCTCAGTGCTGACATGACAGAAGAGAAAAAGCATTAGAAGAAAAATCATGCTTATAGAACATCAGTCATAAAATCACAAATATAACACGGAATATGAAAAATATAGATAATTCATAAATATTCCTAGAGCTAATAGATGCCCAGGATTCATGTATAGATGGTATTTTAGTTCAGCAACAGTTAAAACACAAAAACGATTTCAATTCATGAAGTGTAACCTTTTGGATGAACACTTAAATTGGAAACACCATGGGTAAGAAATAGACCTCAGCATTTAATCTGGACAAGCTAGTTGGAAGCCTATATTTACTGTACAATAATTTCAGATTTAATTAAATCACTCTGCTGTTGCCAGTCACACCAACACTGTAAAGATGATTAATTGCATGCTTAAATGAAATACAAACTGCCTTTAAAGTAACATCAATGCAGAGCTCTGCAAACAGACACCATGTGATAGATTTAAGTGCAAGAGCCTACCTGTGTCTCTTAGAAGCATGCCATAGTTAGAAAGTGGGCCCTGGGTATGAAAGTAATTGTTGTACCAAAAATAGAAGCTTTTACAAGGCATTGTTTTTCAAGACAAGTCTGAATCCTTCCCCTCCCACTGACATGATTTGTTATCTTATAGAAGAGTTTTCACACAATTTGCATTGTCATCTTATGGATTGGCCACCGGTATACAAACAAGAGCTGACACACTGTAATAGCAGGATTGTGCTGTCACAACAAGGCAGCTGGACAGTTATATATTCCACTTTGCCTCCATTGTATTTTGATTCACAGCAACAGCAGGACAAAGGGCCTGACAGAGCTAACCATGGATTGTCACCTTGATTTGTCCAGTCTAGCAGATACGCAGAAATGAATTATATTCTCCTGTTTATGAACACAACACAAGCAAATAAGCTTTTAACAGCATTTTCCAAACTATAGTATCTGAGAAACATCAAGCATCTTCATAGATGCTACATGCTGCATATCTCCATAAAAGGAAAAAAGCAGAAAGAACTATTAGATTAGTGAAGACCCTGAAAGCCTCTTCTTCTATAACACAGGATATTGTAGACATTAGAAACAAACTTTTTTTTACTGAGGGCTATACAATTTGTACTGTGGTCTGCTTTTATTTTTGATGAATGCTGTGACAATGCTTCACAATTGAAGTTTCTATCACTAATGTAAGCTCTTTGGGGCAGGGACCACTTATTATGCTATATTTTAAATAAAGGTTAGCCTATATATGGTTCTATGTGCTTAACAGCATTAATGTTGAAAATAAATGTGCTTATATGTATGTGGAATCCAATAGCTACGTTGAATTAAAATTTTATCTTCTAAAGGATTAAAATCAATGACTTCAAATTAATTTCTACTATAATATAGTTCCAAACTAAATATAAAGAATGCCCTATTTTATATTGACTGACTGGACGGTTGTAAATCTGAAAGCTCCAAACTATGAGGAAAATCACTGGAAGGTAAACATGACATGGTTTGAATTACTAATTTTTTTACTCCTTTTTTTTTTTTTGTAATGTTGTGCAGCTTTTTAACAGACACTCATGTGTACATGAAACAAAAACACCAGAAATTTCCAAAAATTATAAAGAGCAAATTGTCTTCTGCCATCTTTCTTAGAGTATAAGAAGTCTGGCTCCCTCTGCTTATCTGGAAAGCAAATTCTTTCAGTGGGCGATACGTATAATTTTTGTATTAAAAAATGATTCAAGTAAGCAAAGGTCATTTTAAAAATACTTAATTTTTTTATACAAGACAACAAGCAGAGTGAACCTTCATTGTGGTTTTCTACTACCACATATTTATTATTAAATTTATGAAAGACATAATCAAACCCTCGTTTTGCTTAAGCTACACACTTCACCAGAATGTGCAAAATACTTGTCTCTGAAGGAAAGCCTTTCTGAAATGCATCATTTATACATCTTTTTTTATTTATGAGCTAAGGCTTATCAGAAGATACAGTGTTACACATCACAATAATGTGTTCATTTTTGAACATGCAGTATCTTAAGCAGCCATGGAAGACTAAATATATGTAATATTTGTACGGTCTTTATTAGTTCTGAATTGTAAGCTGGGTAATTTTGCAGATTTATATACATTTTGATATACCATTCACTGTGTGTTCATTTTTTAATAGTGAACAAACATACACCAAAATATTATATGACATCATAATGTTTCTAAGCATATAGTTGAAGCTGTATTATGTATTATAGAAGGAAAAAGTAAATAAAATCTTACCCAGATACAGAAATGCTAATGTGCATCCATCAAAGAGCTATACATTCATAGTAAAGGTTTCAGCACAAATAAAGCCCTTTATTTTAATGTACATGTAAAAAAAGTAAAAGTAAAATAAAATAGAAATAAAAAACCCCTCATGATTTCTTTACTAAAATTGTTAGGAAAACCTAAAAGCACCAAAAGAACCATTTATTGTCCAAGGAAAAAATTGTAAAGATTTGTCTTTCCTCGGAATTCTATGCAGCCAACCATAATAGGTCTTTGACAGTTCACCTGACTGCAGCAGAAATGGGAATGTGATGGTTACAGTAGATGACAGAAAGGGGCCATTTGAAGTGCTATTATGCAGTTTACATGAGGAAAATTTCAGCAGATTTCAGCTTTATCTGGTTATGCCATGAACATTTTTTGTGTTTTTCTAGTTGTGCATGGCTTACGATAATGAAAGTTGCATTCTCTTCTGGCGCTGCCATATAGGATTGTACACCTTAAGATGTAAAATTTCATTAAAAATTTACGAATTGGCTTTGGTGATTCACTATGGTTTAATAGTAAAACAAAAATGCATATAGCTGTTCTCTCTTGCACATGAACTATATTTTAAAACACTGTTATGTTGGTTTATTCCATCTGGTTTATCCCTGTATTTTCAGGTAGTCTAATATAAATCAGATATTATATTTTAATACTTAAAATAATGCACTGATGGAAGAACAGACACTTTTTCAGTGTCTGTAAGACCAGACTCTGCTGTAGAACATTAAACATTTAAAATTATTTCCTCAAAGTGTGTCTTTAAATAATTGAATTAAATCTTTAAATACTTTGATGTAAGGACCCAATCCTGAAAGCTCTCATTCACCTAACCGGTCCTATTGAAGCCAACGGGACTACTCATGTGAGTAAAGACTGCTCGTGTGTGGATGGGTTTGCAGGATTGGCCCCTCAATTCTTAAAAATGTAAAGGGTCCCAGCACAGCTTTTGAGGTGTCTTTTCCCTGCAGCTTTGATATATTGTACAGATGTTGGACTTAAAGGCAGAAAGAACATGTTAACTCTATTATAGCAACAGCTAAAAATACTAGTTCTTTTTATAGAATGCAAAATCAAGAACAAAACCCAAAAGGATGTTAACATAGTGGTAGTTTTCCACCAAAATATTTTACATAACAAAATAACCCTGGAATTATAAGGAGAAAAGAATAATGGTGATAATTATTGAGGTAAACTACCCTAACTTGCATTGTATTTGCAGGTGATTTATAGATTGTACAAAATAGAGAAATTAAACATCTGTAGCCTTTGACATATTGTTAAGCGGATCTTCTATGATTCTAGTTTCCACATAGGGTCAAGAGTGTTGATGTGGGATTAATCAGCTACACCTCCTAAACCATGAATCAGAAGAATTGTTGTCAGTTTCATATAGTACACTAGCTTGAAAATGCTAAAGTATATAAAATAATAACACACATCCAGAATAGTAAAAGTTACAAGTATTAATTGTAACTGATTTAATGACAAGTATTTTCTGCTTTTTGAGGCACTGAACTGTGCTACCAAGAGCATGACAACTGTCAATTTTTTTCAACTTTTTGATGACATAATTACACTTGCTAAATATATTGCTCTTCCAGAATATATGTTTTACTAAAATGCAATTTTTTTTATTTCTTCTTCTATACATCTTTTCATATGTACATGTTGTTATCAAAATTATATAGTTATACACAATATACATTTTATATACGTACATGTATTGTGCTACTTATGTTATTGTAACTTCTTTGTCACTGTGTACACGGTAGAATTGGAGAATATTGGGTGCAAAGTGTCTTCATGAAGGGGAAATGAAATCACTCACCATTAGAGATAAGTATGACAAGCTCTTTTTTACACTAGGATACACTTGTATTAAACAGAATGGCAGGGTGCCTGAGTGAGATTGCATCTATTACCAATGATGGCATGAAAATGGTCACTTATTAATCACATGTTTTGAAAATAATTATCCATAGCTTTATAAATGCTAGTGAGAGTAAATCTAAGTCAAGATTCTTTTTCTAAATATATTTGCACTTGAAAAAATTGTTTTCTCATTAAGTAGCTTTAGGAGTTTACATTTTCTATAAAACAATTATTAAAAATGTGTAACAAATCTATCGTTTCCTAACTATTTAAAGTTAAGATGACACCAATATTGCATGACTAGTTTAAAAAGAAACAGGCACAGTAGTTATTCTGAAACAAAAACTTGGGCCATGTTGTATTCCATGGATGTATTTTTATGAAAAGGAGGATATAATATATAAAAATGTTAATTTATAACTAAGAAATAAATAACTAATGGTTTAGAATACAGAATATTTAAAAGAATATTTAGAACAAATATGATGATCTGAAGGATCTTTTGTGAGTTTTGTGAATGAAAATGATTTTTGTGGGTGAATAGTTTTCTATGTGTTTATCCTCTGTACAATTCACAGTCAAGATTAAGCATATGTAATCCTTGCAATCAAACCAAATATAGTATGAAAAAAGTATTGCAAAAAAGCCTTAGAACATTTCATTGTATCATAGTCAAGTTTCTAATTTGCATAAAATGTATCCATTAAAACCATATTTTTCATTTGACCAAATGATATATATTAATTTTCTATATATATGTACAGTATAAACATTTGTAAAAATATTACGGTAATAAGTAATTATAGTAAAAATCCATTACCTGCACTAAATATGTGCACACAATGCTTTTGTTATGATCATATTTTATTTAAATTGAAGCTTTACATTTCCTAAAATAGTTGCTAAAAATAAAGTGATTCATAATTTAGTATTTACAAGTAAAATACTATGTTGCACAAACATCTATTTGTGCTCTATTTTGATAGAACTGATTCACAGGGCTGTGTCGGAATGTTTGCAATGTTCTAAAACCTTCTTGGAAAGAAACTGAACTATGTAGTATGATTTCAAATACTGAATATTTTTCTTAGCCGGCATTTTGAAGCATGTCTCTTCTAGATATTTGGAATATTTGCGTTTTGCTTTATATGAATATTTTAAACTGTTACTGCTGTAAAAATCATCATCATCTGCTTCAAAGTATAAAAAATATTCTTTATGGTTGCCTGTATATGATAGTGTGGCATCTTTAGTATGTAGAATTTTGTGAAAAGAACAAATTTATAGATGAAAATAATGCCACAGGAAACAAAAGAGTAAATGAAAAATGGTCTGACTTTGGAAAAATATTTGTAAACAGGTTTTTATTCTAAATTACATTTTAAAAAACAATGCATTTCATAATCAATAAAAAACTTCAATCTTTAAATAATTATTTGTCCATCATAAATAATAGATACCATAACTTACAGTAAATGTTTTGACAATGATTTTTAAGTAAGTCTAATAAAATTATTGTAATTCTTTAAATTCTTGCAGACATCTACATATTTTACAAATATAATCCAAAACCACTTAATAGTCTTTTTCAAAAAATATTTGGGGGATTTTATTTTCATTTGATAACAAAAAAAAAAAAAAAAAAAAAGGAAAAGAAAAAGAAAAAGAAAAAGAAAAAGAAAAAGAAAAATCCTCCCCCAGGAATCTTTTTTATAAATACTGATAGTAACAAAATGTGTTTGTTAAAGAATTTTTGAGAACTTCTTTTCTAATATTAATTTGATGTCATTAGGACTTGCATGTTTACAATACATGTTATTAAGGATTAAACTCTACATTTATTTGCATAGGTAAAGGACCAACTATAGAATAGGTTTGGTAATTTGGGAACTAAAAATAAAGCACTCTGTATAGAGAGGTGTTAATGTCCTTTTTTGTATTCTACTTATGAATTCAAAAGGCAAAATATGGTTATTTATGTAGTTACCCAGGTAATACAGATGATCTAAAATACAGAAGAGACTAAAATACCTGCAACTGATCTTTTAAACCTGTAGAGCTGACCCAAAATAATTGCAGGTTGAATGTTTGGTACTGCACCTGAATATTTACTACCTTGCTTAAAAATACATCTTTCTGAAATGAATGAAGAATATGTTTGTGGGATGGGGATGGTTAATCTTTTAGTAAGGTAACTAATACATTTATATACCGCTTAAAATTCTCATCTGATATACTTGTACAGGGCAGTCTTTGGCAAAGGGATGAACCAACCATGGACTACTGTATAAACCTGTCTCCTGTTATTTTACTTGAGGGAAACAAGCACTTCTCTCTAAAATATAATTAAAGATACAGTTAGTAAAACATACACTGCATTATATGGGCCCCGATTCATCAAAGTTCACGTAAGCACATGATTTATTTTAAGCACATGCTTATGCCACCCATAGTCAGGAAAATGCTTAAGTATGTGTTTAATTTGATGCATATGTTGAACTGCTGTCCAAACAAATGCACCATGCAATTCACTCATTTCTCTGCCTCTTAATGCCACACCTCTTATGCTTTATAAAAACACTGACTTACTGTACACAATATAGGTACTTATATAACTCTCCTACTGTGTATTGTGGCATACTGACTATTTCTTGAGTTTTACCTCTGTCAAGCACTCTTGTAAAAATACTATGACTATCCTTTTAATTACACATATATGTTCAGGAAAAACAATTAAATAAAAGCAGGATAAGAGCTAGAATTATGCACAACTGTTATCATTTCATTTGGGGTGATTTTGAACCCCTTAAAACGTCCCTTTATGAAATGTGATTAAATGGCCTTTTAAAATCAAAAACACACAAATATTCAAAACTATGAATTTTGAAGTCACCTTTTGCCCAGAACAAGTCCATTTTTGCTTGGAAATGAGTTCTCTTCCGTTGGAACATCAGTCCAATTTTGAGTTAAAAAATCACGACACATTGAATTTTTGGCAAAATGGACATACTTTTCATCTTGAACAAACACTGAAATATACAGAAGTTTGCTACAAGCATTTCTCATGCTTCTAGTAAAAACTGTTTCTGTTTTCTTCAGCCCGCTTCTATTCTTTTATGTTTTATTGAATACCTGAGCGTAGCCAAAGTAAATTCCTACAGGTAATATAGTCTGAGGCCCCCTCAACACATTTATTGTTCCTAGTTTATAACTATTATAACTTATATCTTATCTATGTTGCAGTGATCCGGGAGTTAGAGACTGTGCTGCAGTATAAAGCATATATAGGACCGACAAATGCCTAAAAACATCTTAAAGGAGCCTGTTATTTGCATTGCCTGGGAAGTACTCTGTTCTTCTTTACTTGTCTTGACTTGATTCAAAATTTACATTCAGTTTCAATATTTAGCTGATTTGGAGAGTTAAATTCAGTTTCAGGGACTCATCCTGGATGAGGCTGCCCCCCAAACCACAGGGTTGCGAGCTCTTCAGAAAAGACAATGCCACCTCCATCTCTCCCAGTCACTGCCCAATCCTCCAGTACAGATCCCAGACTCTGTGGAGTCCAGAACAGAGGGAATAAGGGCACAGAGGTGACCAAGATACCTTCTGTGAAGAACAGGAGAGTTCTGCATGCAGGGTGTGTGAGGGGCAGTCCCTTTTGTTTGCAAATCTTAGGGGGATGATCCAGGTCCAAAAGAGGGAACAATTATATAAGACTTGATCTTGGTTTGCGCCTAGGAGTCTCCCATATTACAACCAGGTTCCCCAGCAAGTTACAGTTATATGCCACCTGAGCAATTGAAAATATTAGAGAAAAGAACGTGATTGTGGCTTTGTAGCCATGACAGTTTTATGTGGAACCTGATCGTCTTTCTAGGAATGAAGTGGTGTTTGCTTGTGACTTTTGAGGGAGATAAGTATGTGTACTTACCTAAAAGTCTAGAAGGGACATCAGTAGAAGCCAGACTAAGCTTGTGATATTATTTCTTGGCCAAGATCGGCTCTCCAGGAGATCACTTGGGCAAAAACAGTATGAAATTGCTAGGACAGCTTTTTCTAATGTGTTAATTTGATAAGAGAGATGAGGTGTAAGTAAAAATGGTGAACACCATTAAAGATTCATACACTAATTGAGAGCCTTTTTAGTCGTAACAAGGGGCTCTCTCTCTCACTCTGAAAAATTCCATTCATTGACAGGAATGTTGCTTTTTTATTACAGTGGGAGTTTTGTGAGTTTTAGAGTTACAAAGATATCCCAGGGATGACTGCCAACCTATGCAAAACTGAGGGTCCAGTTCTCATGTTACAGACTAAGAGTATTCCTTGTTGATTTCAGTGGAAGTTACTTACATAATGCAACAAAAGAACAGGGCACAGAGAAGTGGTACTTGTTGTTCGCCAAACCATTTTTGCCCACGTGATTTAAAACTGAATGATATTACTCTGAGAGAAGATACAAGGAAATTCTAGGAACTTGGGGACCAAGATTCTTGAAAGTGTCTAATGATTTCTGTCTGACTATCTGGTATCCTTTAAAGAGACTTGATTTTCAGATGGTGGATGTTCAGCACTGTCTGAAAATTAGGTCACTTTAAGGTGTCTCCAGTTGGGAACACAAAGAAAGGAGGCATCCAAAATCACCAATTACTTTTGAAAAATCTTGCAAGGTGGAGGTTTTACTGCAAGCAGCTCAACTCTGCTGTTCTAAACTGCATTGCAACACAATTCCAATGCTTTATAAAATATCAAAAACATATATATACATACTATAAATTGACATCTAGGATCAATCATTGGGCCTCTATTTTTCATTTTAAGTAACAGAGGATACGGAGATCTTTTCAATGAAAGCTGCACCCAGCACAATTAAAGATACAGTCTAGCAATGCTTTGAAAAGAATGTTAAAAAAATAAAATATTTTGCCTGTTTCTTAAAATGAATTTACCATAAATTGTGCCCTCTCAGTTGTCCTGTTGATTTACTTTAATATTAACAAAATCTAATCTCTGCTTGTAAAGCAGATTATGCATGTATTAAATTCTTTAAAATCAGAGTATACTTAATGCCACATTCGTTCCAGGCAGACAAAGCAGGAGAATTATACACCTAAACAACAAGAAGGGTTTTAAGCTTAGCTTTCTACTTTACTACAATTCCCATTTAGTGAAAGAAAGAGTTACATTCAATGAAATGCAATAATGATTTTCATTTTTCTCAGCAAATTGCAAAGTAAAAGAATTAAAACAGCTTTTTTTTTTAATAGCTGGGGAAAAACCCAGTGCATTTTTCTAGCCAGCTGTTTGCTTGGCACATGATCTTTTTCCCTAGGATGTTAAACTTAATTTTGCAGTTACCAGAAATGTTTTCAAACGTTCAGTTTTTGGTCACTCGGCTTCAGTTCTGCACTGTAGGCAGACTACTGTGCCCCAGCAGAGCAGTGCTGACTCCCATGAATCTGTGAAGGTGCACAGGCCCACCTCAGCAGACTGCACTGGAGGATTGGGATCTAAAATGTCTTCCATTCAGCTGCCCGGATGGGAAACTTGTTTGGACTTGCAGAGGGGCACAGAGCCCCAGAAGGGGAGGTGGAAGTGCATGCTGGGGAATGCAAGCATGTGGCCCTCCTCCAAGGGCTCTTTGCCTCCCATTGGCCAACCAGAGGAAGGTGGGAGCTGATTGGCCCCTTGCTCCCCTCATCTTCATTAATTTAAACCTTTGCTCCAGCTTTCGGAGTCTCTTTCTCCCTTTTGCAGCTTGCTTTATGGACAATGAACTACATTCCTAAAAGTGGTCCTGCTAGATCAGTCTTAAGGCACATATATGTAATGGTGAGGATAAACTTGCACTGATGCTGCTCATGCTGTATCTTTGCTATGGATAATCAGAGGACTTTAGTCTTCAGGGCTGTAAGTCTGCCACCTTTCATAAGTACTATTATATACTATTTATCTATTTGTCACTTGTCCTACAGAATTAGTTTGCCTTCGGACTAAGGACAGGGGAGTTATTTTCCCATTGGTTGGTTAGGGTGGTTGATAGGAGCATTGATATTGCTGGCCAATACAGACAGTAGTGCCGAATAGTTTGTTTTTAAAGTAGATAAACTCAGAGGTCACGGCAAGTGGTACAAAATAAATTCTTAAATCATAAATTCACTACAAAGAAGGAGACTATAATGGAGCTGCTCTCCCTTTTCCCTTTCTGAGATATGAGTGAGCCACTTGTTAGCTCATTAGCTCCCAACGGCAGTGGAAGAGCCAAGGAATGGGAGTCAACTGACAACATAAAAGACAAAAGAAGAGAGAGTGGAAGCCAGCCAGGAAAGGATGAAAGGCAGGCTTAGAACTCTTGTGCCCCACCTGAGCTGCCCACCCCATATACGGGGCTGTGGCTGGATGAAAGGCTGTACGTTGAACAAAGCTCTGAGCAGTAGCTGCTTGAATGGTGGTCACTGGATTAAGCAAATTCAAGTCATGTAAATGTTTTAAAGAGTTTACTGCCGAGTGCATTGAGGGTTGAACTCTGCCTAGAAAAGGAGTAAAATAGGACAGGTCTCCTGCTTTTCAGATTCATCATGAAGAGTCCTAGTTGCGTGGAGAAAGATTTGGCTTCAGATGGAGAGGGGAACGTTGCACTTTGACATCAGGGGATGCAAGATTGACCCAGGGTGTTATTTGTTGGTGAAGTAATATTGTGGTCTTTTCTTTCTAATCAATGTGGTAGCAGCATTTTAAAGGATGGATCAGAGGCAAGGATGTGGGAGAGTTTCCCAAGGAATGATGAGCTTTGCACAGCACATTCTAAAAGAAAAACACAAAGCTTTCTAGAATATTCACAGTGTTGCTCCTTATTTCAAATTCTGTTTATGACTGTTTAAATTTGCATATAATCTTTTTAATGAACACCACACAGCTGAAAGTTGGTGAAAGACACACTATGTGAAGCTCGTTAATATTAATTCATTAAATTCAAACAGGCCTGAATGGCAATGAGACCCTATACTCTTGGACATTATAGACAGGCTTTGAGATAAATTATCGACCTCACAAACTATTGACTACGTCTATCTTTTTAACTCAGGTTCTTGTACTTCTGCATTATCACACTATCTGAGCAACTCTCAACCTTTTAATGTATTTAAGTCCAGGATATCTTATTTACCTATTGTCTAACCTCCCTTTTCTAAGAACACTAATTGAGAAGTTAACAAAAAAAAGAAGAAAAAAAACCCAGACAAAAAAAAAAAAACAGTCTCCAGTGCCATCTTTCAGCTGCCAGGAGCCCGGATACTCTGTCAGGTTTCAGGCCAGGGCATGGTACTGAAACAAGCACCTAGTGCTCCGGCAGATGGACTCTTCTTGCTTATAGACAGGTGTGTATCCACACTCATCATGTTATACCTCTAGTCTCTGCAGCATGTATTGCTGATTGCCACTGATTGCCACATACTCCTGATGACCTCCAGAAAGCTGCAGGGTGAATTTCCTCAAAAATCAAGTACAAAGGATCGTTATGAATATTTTTTCCTCCTCCAAAGCCCTCACCTGCAGAGCCTCACCAGGTTCAATTCCCCTCCATCATATTATTCAATGTCTACGTGAAGCCATTGAGACTGATGGTGAAACGACATGGACTGATGCATCGGTAATACTCAGATGACGCTCAGTTCCACAGCTCCTTTACTTGAAACATGAATAGCATTTCCCACCTTTCTCAGTGCCCAGAAGAATCAGCAGCTGGATGAAGAAAAGCTAGCTAAAACTGAATTAAGGCAAGACTGAGGAGGTACTGGTAAAAAGTCTGGAGCTTTTTGAATAACTTGCTTCCTCTAAAATATGCTCCTCTATAGAGGACATCTGCCTTCAGATTAAGTCAATCTACAGACATAGGATGCTTTGGGACTAATCACTGCTGTAGGATGTCCAAACAGCCATGGCAGCAATAAAACATATACAGGTATCTGTGACTGGTGGTAAGATTGTGCCATCCAATCAGATACAGATCTGGGCAAGGTGATCTTTGCATCATGTTGTGACCACAAGTTCTGAATGTTATACCTTATTATATCTAAGAATGAAGCCTCACACCCTGCAAAAACTACACTTGGTACCAGATGCAGAAGCTCATCTGTTTTGCAACACAGAATACTGTGAATACACTAGTTTGGTGCTCCTTTCTCTACACAGGTCTGAGTCCAGTTTCAGATTCCTGTCCCAATATGCAAAGCCCTCCCACTGTGAACATAACCTCTATAAGCAACTTTCTACTGCAGCAATGAAACTGTCAACCAATAGGAGGAGGCTCATGAATGCAGAAACAGAACTTTGACAGGAGCTGGAACTTGCCTGTAGGATTCATACCTGCAAAAGACAAGAATGGCCAGAGATCCCACCACTTTCAGAAATAATCTTTGAATTTAGCTTTCCCCCAGGGAGTTCTTCATACATAAAACACTCATTCATATGCTTGTGTTCTCTTTCTCTCCCTCTCGTTCTAAATTAATCAAGTTCATTTTCCTACAACCTAGGAATGTAGAGACAGATCTTATTATTATTTCTATTTTTAAATTCTTGGAAGGCATTCATATACCTCACCTAGGCACGTATATAAGAACCTAGGTAGATAGAAAATAATTTTGTGCATTAGCGAGGTGATCTTTTTAATCAAAATTATATAGGATATGGAAGTTTAATCAAATAATCTTCACGTTTTCAATCGTAAGATTTCCAACTGATAATTTGGAAAAAAAATTCAAGAAATGAAGAAACATTCTTCTAACAACAATTATAATAATTGTTTCACAGTCCTCCTTCTTTGCAACTTATGAAAAGTGTTCCAGAAAATAACCAGTCTATGGGAAATAATGATATGCAATAGTAGCTAGCTATTTCACCTGTTCTGAATGATTAAGAATTACTGCACCTTGCCCTATTCTGCAATAAATCCATTCTCAAATTAGAAACATCAGAAATAACTTGCTGTGCAAATGTAAATATTCAATTTCATCTCTATATTGCCTGAAGGCAACCTCTGCCTTTGGACGGTATTACCCTACATGTCCATCATTGTTGCAATATTATAGACAACGGCCAGCTCAAGCCCTTTTTAGACTAAATATGGATAAAACGGTGCTGAATAATAATATCTCTTACTAGTCATCAAGGCAAACAGAACATCCCTGGACCTTATCAGTACAAATTATTTTACAAGTTGCGTTTTGGGTATCAAACCACGTACACAGATAATAGGAATAAACTGTTTGTTTCCTATGCTACTAACCAATTATAATCATTTGAGCAAGAAAGTAACATCATGTCAATGTCAGAAATTAACAGAGTAATTCTGGGTGCAAATCTCTAGTACCCATTTCTGATTTTCTTTACGTAATCCTATTTGATTTTGTGCTATAGAAATAAATATAAAATATAAAAACACATCCAATATGAATTATAGAATGGCATTAGGGAATCCTGCTTTTTGATGAGTCAATAGCCATGGTAATATCCCTCCCAACACAACAGCACAAATTGATTTTACTTATTTTTTAAAATCATTACTTCACAGATTCATATTGTATCAATGATTATAAGTATCAGTGGAAAAGGGATCCTGTAAAAAAATGTAAAAAAAAAAATAAACCTGGAGAAAAAAAAAAAGTATTTTTGTTTACTGAGACACATCACAAAAATAATAACGAATGTCTATGAAAGGCTGTTAAGTTCTTAAATCAAAAGTTCCTAATGCCATTTTGTAATGTATCTACTCTTACACTACACACACTGAACTCAATAGGGGAACAATTACTCACCCTGCATAAGTGCTTGAAGATCAGGACTGTATATAGGGATACTAGGTAATATTTCCAAAAGCTCCTAAGTGACTTGGGTGCTTTTGAAAATTGGTCTTAGGCTCTTAAGCCACCTAGGAACCTAAGAACTTTGGAATTTAGGCTACGAAGTGGACTAGACACTTGAAAAGGTTACTCTCTGTAACTGGGACTGCTAGCCATTGGAAATGAATAAGTACTGCTATTTATATTTCAGTTTGCTCTGATCTTCCCTTTGTCATCAAGTGTTGTCAGTACTTTCTCCTTATCATAAAGGTAATTATCAGATATATTTTATTAAAACAGCCTGTACAATGAAATAAGAGGTAATAAATGTACTAACTTTGGACCCAATCCTCTAGCTGTTCTATGCGTGGAACTCCCACTCATCCCATTTTTCTTTTCATATAATAAAAAATTGAATGTATTTTTGTCTGCCTTAACAACTTGATTTTTCTGTATTACTTTTATTCTGTACATGCAATCCATTAAAGAAAGACTTATGGGATTAGCCCTTGCAGTTCATTAAGGAATGAATAAGATCTAGCATCTGGGAGCAGAGTGGTTCCTACCTTTGTTTAAAGAAAAGAGGTTATCATGTGACTCCCACAGAGTCAAAGACAAACACAATCACTGGGCACCTATAGGTATGTCTACATTGCACCAAGCCCGGATTCTGACTCAGGTTTAAGCCTAATTCCCCCTTCCATCTACACACAAATCAGTCTGACTTGGGTCAGCAAGCACTCAGGACCTGGTCCGAGGACCCTACTAAAGGTGTACGTCAGAGCCGCAGGCCCTCTGTGACTCAGGTCCACGCCTGGTCATTTTGCAATGTGAATGGAGATCAAGCAGAACTAAGTCAGAAGGTCTGCACAGTGCGCCATGGACGTGCTAGCATGGCTGTGAGACCCAAGTCCACCACCTGTAAACCCAAGTTTATAATGCAGTGTGGACACTCAAGCATGTGAGTGGAAACTCCGAATCCACAAGCCAGTGCAGGGTAGACAGTGCAGGGTAGTGCAGGGTAGACAGTGCAGGGTAGACATACCCTAATAGTCTCACTGCAGGGAGAGTGGAGGCATGGCGAGGACCAAACTGGGAGGCACATTATACAGTCTGAGGAGGAGTGCAGAGTGTGAGAATTTGTTGCCTTCAACAGAATGCATGGCCCTGGAGGCCTAGTGGAGAATTCAGCCTAGTAACATCACATGGGCCTTATATTCTTGTTAAAGGCATTTACAAATGTTTTTGTCTAGTCTGTTAAAACACTGAAGGCCACCCAGGCTATAAGGGCTACTGCATGCTTAGTAAATTTGGAATTACACTTAATAAAGTTGTGACCTAGTTTTCATCCAAAGGTGACTGTCACTGTCCTCACTGAAGCATACACATAGCAAAAATAAAATAAAATAAACGATCATGTCTTCTCTAGGGGACAAATTTCACCTTCACTCACATCCCTGACAACCTCAAGACCTCAGTGGAATTGCATGGGATATAACTGAGGGCAAAATTTGTCCTTATATATTTTTGAAAAATACCATATAGCTAATATTTGCATAGCACTACAGTAGTAGAAGTACTATTATTATTATTATATCCACTATAGAGCATAGACTAATTATTATATCAATTTTACTTACAATAAGTGCTGCTCAATACCTCAGTCACAATCTATCTACCCAGGTACTTATATGGCACTCAACGCTGCATTATCTGAGTACCTTTCTTGAGTTCAAATGATCACAATGCTCTCCGTCTCATTAACCCTCCTTATCTTTTCATCTCTTTAGTCCAGCCACCAATTAGGCATGCATGTATTCAGCTGCTAGTTTTAATACATGTTATTTAATTTTAGTATTTACTTTACTACTTTTAAAGTATGTGTGCAGATGAAAAGATAAGCAGTTGAGGAGGCTGTTGCTGAGGAAGAACGATGGGTACTACTCATTGCTTGACAAAGCAGAAATTATATTTGGCCGTCCAGTAGTTCAAATCCTGAAAAGGCATAGATACTGGCTATATAGCAAACCGACCCACGGAGTCCGGAGGAAAGGTTGCCCCGCCCAAGCCTTGCCTTTAAAATTGCATTTTTTTTCTTTTAATTTTTCTCTTCTTAAAAGAACAAGGACAAATGAAACAAACTTTAAACGAAATTAAGTGAAAAATAATATTACACGAATATGATGTTAAGGTTGAGTTTTAAACACATCAGATTGGGGGCAGTTCAGAGAAAGCTGCCAAGCTGACAGCTGCAGAGGACACAGGTTCATGGGGCCTGTGAATACTAGCATGACATGTTTACTACTCATACTCCAGTGCTAAATTGTGTAAAGTATGTCCTGCTCTGAGGTAGTAACTTGATTTTCCTAGTGAATCGGGATGTTTCCTCCTTTAATGCAACCTGGACTGGGTACATTACAAATTCGACATTCCTCCCACAACCTTCCTCTTCCCTTGTGTAATAAGAAGCCTCTTTACTATTCTACCCCAAACCAAACACACACACACACAAGTTCTGGACATGTTATCTTCTCCCATAGCTCTTCTCCTGACCTCCGGAATCGAAGCTCATCACCACCACCCCCGTTCCCCAGGCAGGCACGACACAGGATTTTGGTGGCAGTGTTATTGTAGCATATTGGTCCCAGGGAATGAGAGAGACAAGGTGAGCAAGATAATAAAGTGAATAAGGACAACTTCTCTAGGTGACAGAGGCAAGCTTTCGAGCTTCACAGAGCTCTTCTTTGGGTCCGGAAAAAACTAACTAGAGTGTTCCAGCTAAATACAAGCTGGGACAGATTGTTAGTCATTAACATATGTTGCAAGAGACCACTAAAAATGAAGTAAGCAATTAACACCTCTGCAGTCATAGGCTAAAGGAAAGTTAATAGGTTACAAATTGTTGTAATGAACCATAAAACCAGTGTATCTGTTGAATGCATGATTTTTAGTGTCTAGAAGACTTACGAATTTAAGTTCCCAAGCTCATCTTTTGAAGGTGTTGTGCAGGTTTCCTTTGAGAAAGAGGACGGAAAGGTGACATATGGAGTGATCACTTTGTGAAAAGTGTTTGCCCCCAGGTGACAAGGTGTTTTTGTCTTTTATCATTTTTCTGTGTGAATTCTTTCAAGAGCATAGTGATTGTATGGCTTCACCCCCATAGTTGTTGTTGGGGTATTTGATGCACTGGCTGAGGTACACCACATGTTGTGATAGGCATGTGTAGGTCCCGTGGATCTTCAAAGGTGTGTTGTGGGGGGTACTGACCTGTGAATTTTAGGCCTTGCGATCTGCAGCCTTGCCAAATCCCCAGACCTGCCAAAAATGGCTCTACATCAAAACCCCGGAGGTTCAGAGTTAAATTTTCTATGGCAATCTTATTTCCTTCTGACAAAACAGTATTGAAGCCAGCAGTGAATGTTTACTAAATGAGTCGTACTGGGTGTGCTACCCACTTATGTGTATTCATTATGGCCATAATTTGTGGCTCTTACTCCATTTTTATTAATCTTTCACTCATACATGAAAGCATGCATGAGTAAGACAAGAAAAAATGGTGCAAACACCTCTGGATTTTTGTCCCCATACTTATCATAATTTCTCACAACATAATGATATCATTTCAGTAGAGCTGACCCATGAGAACATGACTATTTAAATTCTTTGTGAAAAATAATAGTCTGAGATACCCATTTTCTCATACTAGTTTGCACAATTGGGTACTATATCTATCTATCTATCTATATCTATACATACACACACACACACACACACACACACAATATATATACACAATTGTGTGTTTCCATACATAAGGGTGGGTGTATATATATATATATATACATAAATTAGAAAGCTGCAGCTCTGGATGACAGCTTTTGGTAGACTTGGATTAGTAGATCTAAATCTTTTAGATATAAACACCATGTGGACACTGTAATATTAAATATTTAAAATATGCTGGTAACAGCTAGTGATAAAATAAACTGTATGTAAAGAAAAATACATAAGTTACAGCTTTCGGATAAAGTCATTACTTCCTATAATTAGACATGGTTACTTTGTATCTCAAATCTAGTATATCACAGGTTTATTTTCAAAACTGGCTTACTTCTTATCTTGTGGCTACTTAGAAAAACAAGTGAAAAACTGCATGACAATAAGCTAGGGACTGAGTTATCCACACCTACCATGTTCTTAAGTCAGAGTTTATCATGAATCTCTAATTTATTTCTAGTTGATGAAATTCATGAAAATAACTAGACATAAAAAAAGAAGCATCTTAGCCCCAGCCATGAAAATTATGTCTTTAATCAAAATTAAATATTTAAAACAAAACATTTATATGATTATTTTAATATGTGTAATCTATTCTGTGAGCAGAAAAGTAGTACATTTTATTGGCAAATGAGAATAAAATAAAAATCTCTTCTGAAATTAACTTTCAATAGATATTGTACTTCTATTTCCAATACTTCTGCACATTTTAATAGAGTCAACAGAGGTACCTTAACATGCATAAGCAGACAGTACCATACACACTGATGAATCTTCATGTTTTGTGTTTAGTTTTGATTATACAGTAGATGGTAAGCCTTGCATATGTTATATGGCACAATCCTTGCCTGACCTCTCCTTGAGTCAGTGCTGCTCACAGCTACCCCCTAAATGGGTCTGTCCCAACCAGATACTCTAATCCATGATTTGTACACCTGTGAGTGTGTATAGACACATCTAAACACACATCAACATCTGGGTTGCGCCCTGGCCTGATTGTGCCCAGCAGGATTAAGTTCACATAGAGGGGCGGTGTGGAGCTAGATAGTCCCAGGAGCTCCAGAAGTGATTATGCCTCAGGTTGCAAAATCCCATTCCCCATGCTCACTCTGAAAATGCCAAGAGCATGCAGGGGAGGTGCCACCTCTTCCCTGTCCCTTTGTAGCTGCGACTGGCTCTTGTCTCTTTGGTCCATGCTCCCACTCAAAGGTCAGGTAACTATCCAGAGCTACACATATACTATGTCTATAATGCACACCCAAAAATATATTAAACAAAAATATTAGCATTCATGTAGTGTTGAGGTTGTGAGAGCAGCACTCAAAAAGTTAGGAAATCCCAACGCTCCCAACTACTTCATTGAACACCCTGTACATTTTATGGGATACAGAGTAAATCACTGATGCACTTCCCTCTCCCCCCAAGCACACACAATGCCATATTCTAAACCAGTGCAAAGCCCATTTCTCTAATGCATAAGGAGGCATATGTCCCACCTCACTGCCAGGCTGCTCACTGCCTCCTGGGCTCTTGTCATGGTTTTGCCTTGCATTGGCCAGCAGTGGAATTTCATCCATAGGACTCAATCCTGTATCATTTGCATAGGACAGTGTTGCCAACCTCAAGTGTTCAAAAATCATGGGATAAGCGTAAAAATCTTGAGATTGTCTTGAAAGGCAAGAGATGGTAAAAATCAATAAATGTTTGGTTACTTGTACTTGCTTTTTGGAGTTGGAACCGTTAGAATTCCTGTTTTCAAGGTTTCTTTCCACAACCAAAAGAGATAAAAACTTTCTTGTTCGTGACAGCTGACATTCCCAGGTTATCACATGACTGGAGGAGCTGGGGCTTTAAGAAAAACACCAGATACTGTGAGACTCACAATAAAAACACAAGAGATGCCAACACTCACTGAGAGAATGGGATTGTGTGTGCTCAGCATTTTGCAGGATCAGACAATTAACTAAAGTAAGTGTTAACAAGTGCCTGCTGTATTGTACTGTATAAAATGTACATAATTAATGTTGCTACATATATATATGTATATAAGCCAGTGTTGGGCTATGCATTTACCGGCAGGTTAAAAAGACAAGATCCCTACCTGAAATGTTACAATACAAACAAACAATAGCAAAACAACGGAGCAGATTGTTGCTGGCCTTTTTGAAGGGCACAAGGACTCCTGACCTCCTGTCCCAAAGGAGGTGCAACCTGTGCAGGATTAGGAAGAGGTACCACGTTTCCTGAAGTGCCATTGCCATACCACTTCAACCCTTATTTAGGCCGGCAGCTAAATGACGCAATTTGGCCTAACGGGGCAGACATGGAAAACGATGGCAATCAGAGTGAATGAACGGTGCTGAAGTTACGCATGTGTCCGGTTTGATTTTATGAGGAAGCTAGGCAAAGCTAGACTAGTAGTTATGGCAACTAAAATCATCACATGAAACCGAATGCTATGGGCATACGTTGTTTGGCACAGAGGTGCAGCAGAGAGTTTTCCCAGCACTGAACAATTAGCTACATCCAGCTTGGATCGCTTCACTTTCCCCTGACATTTGCTCCCCAGTTCTGCACATACCCAGGCTGGTGCATAAGTGCCCAGGCACTCATTTTAGACACAAAAAAGCAGCCAGATACAGAACTGGGCATACTTTCTTAGGCAACCAGGTTTGATAACCAGCCTTCAGGGACTGTTATCTGCCAAATGCAGGTATAGACTTGACCCAATGTTCTGACCTACATTTAGCTTTTTCGGGCTAAATAGGTTTTACGGGTTCTTTGTATCGGCGGAGGGGATTTCATAATAAGGCTTCGCCATCAAATGAGTTATCTGACCAGTGGAGTAACTTTGCCAGCAATGTTGGGCAGGGCACAGACATGCATGGGGCCATGAGTCTTCCCCATCCAGTTCTTCTCCTCAAGGGCCTTCCTCTAGCTAGTCTCCCCGCCAGCTACTTCAAATCCCTCTATGACTCTGACTCCACCCCATTTCCACTCTTATGGCAAAGTCCTTGATCTGTGTCAATGTCTGCAAGCCCCCAAGGCTGAGTCCGCTCAAAACCCTTTGATTGCCGTGACCCTCCTCCATCTTACATCCTCCCTCCACAACCTAGCTCCCTTCTCCCCCTACCTGAACTTCCCTTGCAGGGTGGGGCATGAGTGGAAAAAGAACATGGAGCTGGGCAGGAGGCCACAGGACTTTCCTTCTGAGTAGCCTGGCTAGAATCATCTTGATCTGCGCTCAGAGTTGCGGAGGCTGCCAGGTGGACAGCTGAGGGCGTTCCATAAAGCAACAGTCTGTCCAGTAGCAAGAGCTGCTTCTAGAGGCAGGAGGATGCAACTGTGTCTTCCTCCTCCCTGCCTAGCCTATCAACTCGACATTTAGCAGGTGGGGAGTAGAAACGACACCACTGAGGGCATCAGGCAGCTCTCTACTCCCTCTGCTGTCTGGGTGGGTTGAGGAGAAACAGAATGATGGTGTCCCCCACCACACCCAAGCTGAAAGGTGGTGGACGCTTTCCCCCATTCTTCCCTAAAATTATACCCATGACCTCGATAGCGAAAGGGACCAGTGAGGTTAGATTTTGGCCTGCAGTGTTTTTATCTGTGAGCTGTGCTGTGCAGGCATTTTATTAAACGGATGAGCTGAGATACAGAAATATTCAGTGCCAAAGGCCCCATGACAATTCAGTTCCAAAGCTGGGGATTAGAAACTAGGTTGAAGTTTTTCCAACCAAAAAGCTCTTTTAGACAAAAAAAAATGGCTTTTTTTCAAAAATGAAATTTTTCAGGGGTGACAAATTGACAGTGTTCTTGTTCTCGATATGTTTTGCAACGTATTTCCTGCCTTTTTTTTAGATGTTTTCCCCAATTTTTTTATCATAAATGTTATTGAAATAGTTACTGAAATTTTTCATTTACAAAAAGTGAGTCAAAAAATTCATGAAAAATGTTAAAAAGTTGAAGTGAAAACAATGAACATATGATATTTTTCATCAAAATAGTTTTTAGAATGGTTTTAACAGGAATCTAATCTGGAGCCCACACTCCCACTCAACACGGCAAAAGATTCTAGTGCTTGCAAATTTGGAATGTTGTGAGCAAGGGAACGGTGCCACTATGTGGTGACATTCATTGTCATGTCACAGTGCTGCGTGGCCTTGAGGTCAGGCTTTGGTTCACCAGACTTTGCTTCTAGATCACTTTTCTGGGTTTTCCCTATAACACTTCTACTGAGGAAATCACACTCTGGCCTCCCATATAATCACTGGGAAAAATTATGGATTCACCCAATGCATCAGCAATATGTTTATGAGAGTGAGCAATATTTAAATATATTTTCATAGATGGCACCCTGCTGGGGCAGAAGTGTATGTGTGTGTTGGTGGGGGAGAGATGATATTACAAAGCTTCCGGGAGAGAATGGTGGGGGAGGGTACCTCAAGAGACTCCTCACCTTATGAAGCTGACATCTATGCCTACCCATGAGTTTATTCTAGACAGATACATGTTAGTAATGGTGAGAGCTGAGGGCTTGTCATTTATAGATGCAACTGATTGCTACTGATTCATTCTGTTATACTGGGGATACTAGTCTCTTCTGAAGTGATGTTATTCCTACCTTGCTCATTTACAAGGCCAACAGAACATTTTGTGGTGGGACTGATGTCAGTTTATTGCTACTCTTACAGTTGTTTTCAATAAAGCTGCAGTCTTTACCTTCCTAAATTTATTATACTTTGGAAAAAAGAAGAGAGTCTGGAAGCTTGCCAGGTTTTAAAAAAAAACACAATTTCTTTATTAAAAAGAGGTGGCAAAGAAATGAAAGTTTTAAAGCATTTAGTTCCATTTTAAGTTAGGATTGTTAGATAGCACTTCTAATCAACCATTGTTGTAGTAGCAGGCTTAATCTATTTAAACTATGAAACAGAGATGCATACCTTGCATTTTGAAATAAATTAGTGACCAAGTTTTAGAGCAAATATAATTCAGTTCAGCACTGTGGCTTAATGAAGAAATGGTGAAAGAAAGAAAGAAATTATACATTCTTTGCTTAATTCGCAAAGTAAATATATACATATTGCAAAGGTAGTCCTGTGAGCGGGAAGCTTGCTGATCAGCTTCATCATGTGAATAACAGCTAGACAATTATAATGGCCATTTTTCTTTCCAATGTGGACCAGACTGCATTTGTCCATGTTTTTGTGGCTCCCACCTCAATTATTACAATCCACTCCATATGGCGCTAACTCAAAGACTACTCAAACTTCAGCTCTTCAGCAAGTAGAGACCATGGCTGATCACATCATCCATAGTTGTTGATTTTGCTCTATATAGTCC
This sequence comes from Emydura macquarii macquarii, assembly GCF_026122565.2. Classification (NCBI taxonomy): domain Eukaryota; kingdom Metazoa; phylum Chordata; order Testudines; family Chelidae; genus Emydura; species Emydura macquarii. Next base: position 14,857,065 of record NW_027131614.1, on the reverse strand, counting down.
TATATGGTTTAAACCTTGGCTACCTAAGAGAAGGCTCCCTCCCTGTTTGCCACCATGACAGTTGAGATTGTTAGCTGAAATGCTCTCTACAAATCTCTACAAGTCTGTGTGTTGGAGGCAAGGTGTATTTCAGTCTTTGACTCTGACACTCACTGTCGCTGATGCCTGTTGACCGTCAGGACATTGTGTGGTTTGCTTACTCAGGCTGTTCTCTGAATGAGGAAGCAGGGGATAGTAGGGAGGAAATAGAGCTATTTGCAGGAGGAAGTTCATTTAATTTAATATTGTTAATGGGTTGTTTATTGTTTTGCAGATGAGGATATTTTATAAATGGACTATTAAATAAATCAATATACAGTATATAACAGGGTCCTTTAGAGATGTAAGGGTTACCTTTTGGGGACAGAAGTCACTCCATTTCCATTTAACAACATTATCAAAAGCCAAGGTGCTGAAAAAACAGCTAGATTTAACCAGGCACAACGGCTTCTCTCTTTTTGATCTGGTTGTGGAAGGAGGCTTGATCAGGAAGATTTGGTGGATCTTCTTTCATTAGCAAGATCAGGTGGATCATTTCCTCCAATGAAAGAGGCTGTCTTCAGTTGCAGAGTTATGGGAAATACTTATCTGGCTGGGTGGTTATGTCTTGGGGCAAGTGTTTTATTTTTATTCTGGATTATTATCAGTATACATTGAAGGAGACTGAGGATCATATACCGGGAAAAGACTATGAGTTTGTGATTATAGAGCCAAGTCTACTTTAAGTTATTACTTACATAAAAACCCCATCCCTGAAAAGTGATGTTGTCATTTGGATTTAATAAGAAGCAGGTGACTCCCAAAATTAGATCCAACCCAGATTTCTGCTATCCTATACAATAAAAAAAACTTGATGATTAGATTTGGGGCAGGGGAAAGTCTGTCACTCAAAGCTGCCTTATTTTGTTCTATTTATCAAATTAAATTCTAAAAAAAATGAAATAGAGTTACAAAAGGATGGGTTTTTGTTTTTGTTTTTTTGCTTTTGAAGTATCTTCAGGCTGTGGGGAAAACACAGCATAATTCAGGTGACTAAAATCATAAATGGTGCTTATCAGAACCAAAAGAGCCTCCTGGTCACATTCACATGTTTAACATGCATTTTTCTGTATAATGCAACTGTGGCACAGGGTAACTTTTTATACAGAAGGAGTAGAGCAAAACAGAGCAAAAATAGCAATAAGACAAAATTCCTCATAAGAGAGATGCACACCAGTTTTGTTTTCCTTTTTCCTCAGCCCTGTCCAGATTAGTAGCTTTCAGTACACACTCACTTTATTAGAGGAGATGAAAACTGGAAAGTTTTACGAGTATATATTGACTGCTATCTGTTTGACTGTATCACACCGTGATCATTATCTTAGAAAATACTGTGTTAAAGCTTAGTTGTTTCAGTATCAAAATCAATTCATTAAAAATATACCCTATGGATGAACAAAGTATCATAAACAGTGGAGGTTCACTTAAGAATGAATGTGTTATGCTCTATCTCCTTCCATTTTGTCAAGATATTTGTGGTTTATGCCAATCAGTCCACACAAGCATTTACAAGCAACCTCTCATTTTTGTGGTCCTTTCTGTTCTCCATACCTCATTAAGTATATTAACATGTCTGATTTTTAATTTGCTAATTTAGTTCAGAGTCCAGCATGAATGCATGGTACTATTTACTATAACGATACCTATTAGGCGATTTTGTGTACTTCTGACACTTAACTTACAAGCATCTGAGATCAGAAATACTAATTGTGCTTTTGTGGTGGGAAGTCAGACCTAAAAAACTTCATTAGTTCCCTAGAGAATAGGAAAAGGGAACTGGAGATTGATCCAAAGCTGCCCAGTGAAGCAATGTTTCCTTTAATGCAAAAGCTATTGTAAATGTAGGCAGATAAGAAGCAGAGAAATGAGAGATTCAAACGCCTTATTAGGTCACCTAGTTTATTCCCCCTGCCATGGCAGGACTGTTTCCTACAGCAAATTTTCCAGTCTGATATTCCAATTTACCAAGTTCTGGCTTCTGCCATTTCTCATAGGAGATTATTCCAAAGCCCAGTTGACCCACTGGGTCAGGAAGTTTTGCCTGCTATTCAGTCTAAATTCTCTTTTTCTAATTTCATCCCATTCTAACACATTAAATAATTTTTGGTGAATAGTTGACCCTTTAAAGATTGTTGACTAATATTATGAAGTTGCTAAATTATACATTTTTAGCTCTTTTAACCTATCACCGTAAGTAAGCCTATCCATCCAGGCCACTAATCATTTTTAAATTTATTTTCTATTAAAAGAGAAACAATTACAAATCATTCTTGCAAAAGATCAGTTGCAAAAGTCAAATAATTGTTCATGAGCATGCGTCTGTGTGCAGAAACTGTGTTTAAGTGTGGAGATAGATATTAACGTAACAAGCTATCCCTCTCCAGAAAAATCCACAAAAGAGACACTAAGGAGACAATTAGGTCAGAAAACATCAAATTATTCTTGTTGCTTTTCTTCTAACAATCTCTCACACAATATCCTGTTAATATCCTTCTGATAATGATAATAATAATTCAGAACTGACTGCAGAATTCCAGCGGCAGAGCCATATAGAAAAGGACTATTGCCTGCTTGCTCCATTACATGATATTCCTGTTTATGCAGTCCTAAATTATGCTAGGCTTTTTGCAATGCAAATTCTACGTCTAATGAACTAGCCTATAAAGCCAATATGCTCTCCTCTTTTAAATACCTCATTCAGGCCCACTTATTATTACTTATTATTTGTATTTCTGTAGCACCTAGGGACCCCAGTCATGGATTGGGCTCCATTGTGCTAGGCACTGTACAAACACAGAACAAAGAGATGGTCTTAGCCCAGTAGAGCTAACAATCTAAGTAGAGGACAAAAAACAACAGGTGGATACAGACAGACAGAGCAGAAGCAGACAATGAGATAAGCCTTCACATTGAGCCTTATTGAGGTTGCAGAATTAGGCCCTTTGACAGTCAGATTTCCCAGGATGCTAATAAGTGCTTTACTAAATTCCAAGGCTGGCATTTTTAAGGAAGAGCTGCAGAAATTCCTAACACTTTTTCATCGCAATTTGCCAGTTTGTCAACATTTGAATGTTTTGTGGAGACAGTTAAATTTCAGTGAAGCTGCTCTGGAACCCAGGCAGGGTTCCATCAACCCTGTGTGGTGTCCTGCCAGCTCACCCGCCCAGCTCCGCAGCAGCCTGCCTCATGGGCAGTGGGAGCATGGGCATGGGCATGGGAGCCTTGGGCTTCCAGGGTCCATGGCTCTCAAGCAAAGTCAACTGATTGTAACAGGGCTACTCAAGAGTTCAAAACTAAGCACATGTTTAAGTGCTTTGTTGGACTGGGGCCAGAGTTGCTCCACACTTTGCAGGATTAAGCTGTGACACAGCACCTCTCAAAGTACTTCAAAGCCTGTATTTAATTAAGTAGACTTCAGATCACCCCTCCCATGAATGTATTATTTATCCCCATTTTACATACAGAGAAACAGAAGGATGTGCAAATCAGCACTGAAGTTCAGGATTTCCTGATTCCCAGTGTCCTGCTCTAGCTACTAGATTGCTCCCATATTGTACAGTGACCATAGGCAATGCTATTGTTTACTATGCCTCCTAAAACTCTGAGGGAAAGGAAAAGATGGACCAGACTGGAACTAATCCCTATATTTTTCTCCAAGAACGCTCTCAGTCCTTTTCTCTTTCCACTATGAAGATATTTTCTGATGATCTAATCATTTCATGTAATTGGAAAAGGGAGCTTTATTAAGAAAAGGATATGATGAGCCAAATTCTTCACTCAGCTATGGAATTGCCCTAGTGGCACTGCTTGTCTCTGAAAAAAGCAGGGTGCTGTGGCTGTGCAGTGCAATTCCTGGTTTTGGTTAGTAAATGGTTATTTCCACAGCAAAATCCAACCTTAAGCACCAAATTTTGTAATCTTTTGTTGTGTTTCTTCCCTATAAATGTACCTCAGATGTCTCTTTGAGAGAGAAGGGAATTTTGATTTTAGTCTGTTTGTCCTATTTTTCCATTGTATATTTACATATGTCTATGAGAGAATTGCCCCACAGCATGAAAATTAAATGAGCTGGTCTCAAAAACAATTGTGTGGTCCATCTAATAGCACATTTTAAAGCAAACTTTACCAAACACCATGTAAACGTTCATGAGAAAGTGTAACGGTTTATAGCAGTTTTTGCTGTTGCATGCTAAAGAACTAGAAATACTAGTAATTAGAAATACTAGTATTGCACATTCTTGTCTACCTTTTACCTCTGTAGCTGAAAATTTTTAGGATATTTTCTTTGGATTTTTTTTTAATTTAACCCCTACCACCCCATATTGAACCCTTATCTCCAGAAAATGCTCCAGACGAATTCAGTTGGGAATGGGAAAACATTTTTAATGTTAATCTAACATATATGACCTCAGTTTGGAGGAAGACAGTATTTGAAATATGATCTATGCACAGAAAAATCAAAACATCGTAAACACTTTTTTCATGTCTTCTGTTGAGGACATGTATGTCTCTGAGCCTAAATCCTAAAGTTTATAATCTGTTTGAAGGGGTTACATCAGAGCTTCTAAACTTATATACAGAATACTCACACATCTACAGTTCACTTAAACACATTCAAATTCAAAATGGAAAAGTCTGGAAAAAGTGATTTTTATCACCAAATTCTTTGTGTAATCATTTTCACAACCTTTAAAGGACTGTGTCAGCCATCAGCATGTTTGTTAAAGGACACTGAGGTATAATAGCCTGGATATATTCTTTCAGAAGAGACGACGGGTAAAATCCCGGCCCCTTTGAAGTCAGGGGCAAAACGCCCATTCTCTTCAATGGGTTTCCATTCCACCCATACATTTGTTTATATCTATATAAGGCATTTTGGAATATACAAGAATTTATTTAAATCAAACCACTTCTTATACCACTAATATTTCTAAGACTGCTACTGCATTATATAACATGCCATTCAAGTTCTCTAACTTTTTTAATTTCATACTTAAAGTAACATAAAATCGGCATTACATTTTGTATGTGAGGGGGACCAATCTCTCATATTGCTGTAACCCAGCTAAAATACTTACAGTACTTTCCTAATCCAGTAGCCTACTATTTCTTGATCTACTAAGAAGTGTGTGTGTCTCGGGGGGCTGGGGAAGGAGGGTTGCTGTGTGTCATATGCAGTTTATGTATTTATTTATTGTAGAATAATTCTAGGCACAGTACTATCTGTGCAAAACCAGGCTCATAAAAATATTGCTTTTGTTTGTTTATCAGATGTTATCATCAAAAAAGGACATAGAATCAGATTAGTCCATTTGTTCTGTTAACAATTATTTCTTATTAAGTCGCAGAAAGTTTTATGTCTGGCTAATCTCGAATGATAGTCCTAATCAAACTTTCTGTTGTCTCTTGCTCCCCCCGCATCTGAAGAGTGTTTCAAAGTAAACACAAACGATGGAAAGGGAATCCCTATAGCAGAAATTAAGAAATAAAATACAGGGATTAACCTCCAGCCTTATGTGCCTTTATCTCTAGTCTGCCTTGCATCCAAAGGGAGACTGTTTAACCATTAAAAGAGATTAAAGGTATTAATTAGACTAAGAGATAGAAACCTATCACCCTTCTGTCAGAGCAGACCGAAATAAACCTACCAGATTAAAAAAAAAAAAAATCTATATTTTTTAGAGTTTGGCCTAAACAAAAGTCCTGTTGATCAGCTTTTTATATTCTTATTGTTGGCAAACAGATTAAACAAATGGAGCTGAAATTGAATAAACTGTTTGATGCATTTGTGTATGAGAGGCAAAAACACTACTTTCTCCTCGTATCAAAGTAGTTTACAGCACTACATACAAACAAATATAATTATGTTGGGATTTCATAAATCTATGTAAACAAAACAATAGAAGAAGATTAGCAGAAAGCTTCGGCAATGGAACTCTGAGCTGCCTTTTTTCCTAAAATGAATCTACTAGAAAGTACATTTAAATTATGTAGAAACTATTTTAAATGTCCTTTTTCAGCAGAAACAGATATTATACCATCGGCAATTATATGCCATATCTCATGACAGATTAGTGTTGTTTAGAGTCAGTTGTCATGGGAAGATTACAAAATATTATTCAAGAAAGGAGACATTTTGAAGAATAGGGTATGTTTTTTTCCAAGCATAACCCATTTTGTATTTTTTTTAAGTATTTCTTATAGATTAAAAAAAGAATTTTTCTTTTAGCTTTCTACTCCAAATTAGACATCCTTATAAAAAGAATTGATGTTAATAAAATACGTTCATCTTCTCATGTGCTAAAGGTGACCCTGTTAGAAAAATAGATTATGATGAGGTTGGAGAATTATAATGGTCTCTATTAAATAGCACTATTTGAAATATGTTGAAGGCAGCTGCTAAACAGCAAATTGAAAAAAAATATTAAAGGTCACAATCAAAGAAATACTTTGAGCATATACTAAGAGCTGATAAAAGACAAGGGACCATTTTGCATAAAGGTAATATATATTTACACACACACACACACACACACTAGTTTAACTGCTATGAGTCTGTCTCACTGTACTCTGTGTATTCTGTGTTGCCTTAACTTTTATTTATATAATAGCTATATCAGAAGAGAATTTCTGAGAACTCTGCAAATAAGTATAAACAAACAAAATGTTAGAAAGCTGCTTCTGGTCCGCTAGAGCTATTTTACTGTATCACAGTGCCTTATGACCTTAATAATGTATGAATAGAAAAATACGAGTGATCACATCTACTTCATTATTTAAGGTTTTCAGACAACATAGACCAACTTCTTCTAAATTACCCTAGTGTAAATGCAGAATAATTTCAGTGAGCACAAATTCAGCTCTTGGTAAGATTGGTATACCTCTGGAACAACACATTCAGAGCAGAATTTGGCCCCATAATTTGAAATTAATCTTCACTTATTTAAAATATGTTTAATGGTATTATCCTGACTCCCTGATGCCTAAAAATAAAACCATAACAACAATTTGCTTCTGGAAAATAGTGTCTCTCACTAAATGATAGTCCAGCAGTCTTTTCTAGACACTCAATATCTTGTTATAAACACTGAGCAAAATTCCAGGTCATGTTGTGCATATACTTACATTCAGATACCAGACTGAGGTGTTGGGAACTGCCTCAGTAATGTATGTACCCACATCCTGACAGGGCACAAAGGGCACAGACTTGTGTTTCCTCTTGTTTTGTAAAAGCACTTCTGAAGTGTGCTTCAAAAGTGGCAAGACCAAGGGAAAGAAAGCTGCAGCACTGCTGTGAAAAAAGCACAAATTTTATAGGTATTAGCCAAATAAACTAAACTGGAGCATGAATATCTCACACGCAGGACTTCACGGACCATGATAAGGCTATTTCACAAGTGTTTGGTCACATGCATATGGTAATACACTTTACCATTAGTTAAATTCTCATGGTTTTGGGGAGATGACAATACCTCCCCCTGTGTCATTCTTGCTATAGATGCACTCAGTGGCAAATCATTGGACATGTGCTGTGGGTTATGCCAGGATCAGAGTTCTGGCAATTGCCATTCATTAGCCAGTTTTGTCACTGAAGAGCTTCTCATTGCAATCTCCTCCTCTCACTCACAGTCTCGTTGCCCAATCATTTCAATTCTCCTCCAAATTCCCAGCTCCTGGTCCTCAATTTCCTTACATAGCCAGTGCCTCCCACCACTCACACCTGCTCCTCATCTGATCGGTCCCTCTCCCCTACCCTGGCCTCCAGTTACCTCCACACATGCTGCTCACACTCCACACACACACACACACACACTGGGGCTGCCAGTCCCAATCTCCCTCCCTCCCACTGCTCCTTTTCCCAGTGTATTTGCACAGCCAGTGCCAGTTCTCTCCCTGCATCCCAGCTGCCTGTCAGCTCTGTCTAACCTTCCCATTACCTCATTCCACACTGCTCACACTGGTTCTCAGTCTCCTTGCCTAGCCAGTAACCATCTCTCTTGGCTCCTCATCAGTTCTCAATCTCCCTCCCTCTACTGGCTCCCAGTCCTTCCCTGTTTCCCTCTCTGGATTCCCAGTCCCAATCTCCTTGCTCAGACAGTCCCAGAGTCACTCCCTAACACCAGTCCCAGAGTCCCCTTCCACTTCTGCCAGCCTCCAATCCCATGTCCTGGCTTCTAGTCCCAAACTACCCACCATCAGGTCCAGCTCTTGTTCCCTCTGCATTTGAAATCAGGCAGCTTCCTCCTCCCATCAAGGAGGTCCAGGTTTTACCAGGATCATCTCCTCTTTGAGGTAGCTGCCCTGGGAAATCTGTTAGTGTGCTCTCTACTCACTGCCATCTGTCCAGTTTTATGGGCTCAGAATCATCCTGGCTGTCCTGGGTTTTTTGTACCTCAGAGGTGGCAACCTTAGCAACAGCCCAGACCTGCAAATACATGGAAAGTCCTGTTCATCCCTGAGCTGAAGCCCTGTGTGGACTGAATCTTCAAGGAATTTAGCTTTTTAAATCTAAGAAATCTGTACTAAGCATGTACGAACTGTGATTTTTGAAAGGCTTGGCCAAATTTAGGCTGGTTGTCTTAGGGGTGACAAAAGGCACATTCCTAACATAGTGGCCACTTCCCTGCTGAATTTTAAGTCCACGCACCAAAGTCATGGGGCACTAGAATTTCTCAAATAAAAGGGTCTCCAGAAATTTTTAACATGAGCAAAATGACGTATTTTTCCTGTGTCTGGTTCTTTGTAGCGGATGGAACTTTGTGGCTGAAATTTAAAAAAAAAAAAAAAAAAAATAGGATTGACACCTGGCATGGAAAATTTCAGTCCAGATGTTTAAAGTTTGAGAAAGTTATAAGCAATTGAAAACAGAGGTTTTAGAAAAGGAAGCGGTGGATATCCAAAATGGTAGGTGGTGCTAAAAGCTGTGCTTATAATGAATATTTGATGGCCAAGATATATACAGAAGGACACACTGTCTGATATCCAGTAGGTTATATCTTTTTTGATATATAATGTGGGTTTTGGCCACAATATATAGAATCTTGCCATTTGGTTTTAATAAGTTTCAGGCCAATTTAGTCTAACAAATGGAAAGAATTATGTTGAGATAATGTTAATTGTCTGACTTAAATTGACAACAAAATTAAAATTCCTAGATAAAGCAGCTTTTCCAGCTTCAACTGAGCTCGGTGTATCTATTTGTTATTACAGGTGTTTCCAGCACAGTGTGACATTTCATACCAGGAGCTCCCTTCCATAAGTATAGAATCAGATTACCAAACTTGGGTGCCACAATGCAGATCTGAGAAGAGAATTTTGCCCTTAAACTAGCAAAAGCAAGGAAATTACCACGTTGCGACCATCACTTCCTTTTTCATGTGTCCAATGTGCCAAAGTTTTTGTAGCATTTTTATATCAATGGCTCATGCAGATCAAAAGAATATCAAAGTAGAAAATTACCATGTGGAGAGAAGAATGTTGACGTGCTCTTATCACTTTTTTAAAATAGATGATGCGTTTTATTCTTTTTGTTTTTAAATGAGAGCACAAAATAAATAGGAAAGAAAAAAAACATCAACAGGGAGCACGGTGCCAATGTCACAAGTTACTTCGGCTATTGTATCATGCACACGGATCTTTTGGACCATTAATAGTGTGACAGAGCATTCTTTCATTGATATCATAAATGTCTTTTTTGCTGGAGCCATTGCAAGGTCAGCCTTTTCTCAGAACTTTATGACTTAATGCAATAATATGCTGAAACTCTGTTTATTAAGGATACTATAATTACTTTCTTAAGAAAGGAAAATTCAAGGAAAAACTGATGAATTAAAGAACCCAGAGAGGCAACATGGGCCAGTCAACTGGTAAGACTGGAAGCCAGGCACTCTTGAGTTCTAATTCCAGTCTTCTCACTGACTGTGGTCCCAACCCTACTCTCATTGTACTCCGTGGGGCGCAGATCTTCAAAGGCATTTAGGCACTTAACTCCCTTTGAAATCAATTGGAAGTAGGCACCTAAATACCTTTGAGGATCTGAGTGTGGGGGTTTTGCCATTCATTTCAATAGAGCAAGATCAGGCTTTTATTGCCAGCCCTTGGGAAAGTCACTGCCTCTCTCCCTCCATCTGTAAAATGGGAATTATACTTAATGACATAATCATAGTGTTGTAAAGCTTAATGAATGTGTATACAGTGCTTTGAAGATGACAAGTGCTTTGTGGAGTTATGTTTTCATTGGTTAACTTAAACTTTAGTGTTTTGGGGCCCACAATTACACCCATTTGGATGCCTAACTACCTGACTTGTGGATATTTTCATGTTGTTAGACTTCTAAATGGGTACAGGTCTGGCAGCAAATACGTTCACCTTCATTTAACTATGGTACAAAACTGTATCTGCAATATTAGCGGTCTTTTTTGAAGTTGTAGTTCTCTAAGTGTTAATAATAATAATTATTATTATTGTTATAATCTATGTATCTTAACACAAAGTTCAGCTGAACTCAGTCTTTTGATGATAGATAGATAGATAGACAGATGATGCAAATAAACATTTTAATGGATTTAAAATGGTAATTTATCAGCTAAAAACAGCTTAACTGATTTAAATGCATTTTTGGGAAAAATGTATATGGGCTGAGAACTTCTGTGTCATGCATCAGTCCAAAGCAAATTAAAATGACTGAATTACTGTGGAAAAGACTCAAACACAAGATTCACAATGGATCTGTTAACAGACCTTTAGCTATAGTGGTGATGCTGAGTGCCTCTACAGTAATACATTTCAAATGACTTAGTTGACTAAGTGCTCCAAAAGAAAAGCAGAAAATATCATTTGAAGCACTGGTTTAGCTGGGCATTTTGAGTCAATGCAGTCTGGAAAACATTTTAGTTTCAGTTCAAAACCCAGAGATTCTCATAGAATTTTGACATATAAGGGGCCTGATTTTCCTCTCACAGACACTGGAGACTACACTGACTTCCGTGGTGTTACTCCTGATTTTCAGTGGGGTATGTGAGAAAAGAATCAAGCCTAGTATCTGTAAGTTCTCTTCCCACCTATTATATTCCTATTACCCATCTTGTTGGTGTGTGAGCTACTATATGGTGCCCGGAGGGTCACTGACTTTCAAATCAGAATGATGATACAATTGCACAATATTGCATTAATATTTGCATGTACCTGCACCTTTTCAGTTGAAATGAAAACAGCATCAAACAACAAGAAAGGAGAGAAAACAGCATTTTTAATGTTAAGAAAATGTAAAGTAAACCCACCCTGTTCCCCTATTATGAATGAATCTTTACATGAAATAATTAGAGTACTGCTATCCTTTCTAGTAGGCAGACCTATCACCCAGGCATTTTACAGAGTATGAGCACTGGAGACAATACCTAAACCCTCTTTATATTCCCCTTTGGCCCCCTTTCTTGCTCTGGCCTCATTCTCTTGTTTCACAGACAAATGCCCAGTTGGCCAGTCCTTCTGGCTAGTGTTCTGGCCTTTTCAAACAATAGGAGGAGGAGGAGGAGGAGGACTAAGAATCGTCATTTTAATGTGCTTCTCCTTGATTCCTTAGGGAGGCCCCAGCTGATCAAAACCTTTCTTGGATTTCTCATCTTCTTATCAGTGACATTTCTAATGGCGTCTCAAACTCACCCTCATCTGACACATTAAGACCTAAAAGCAAATTGAAGCTTCCACTGTGACCATTCCTGACCTATTGGTGGAATCAAACTCTGCTCTCTTGAGCATAAGCAGTATTCGTTCAGCTCTGAAAGTGCTGTGCCTCGCTGATAGTTCTTCCAGGTGCAGACAATTGATAACAAAGGGATTTAATTGTGTTTAAAGAGAGTGCCGCTATCAACGATCAGCAGGTAGAGCAGATATATTTAAATTCAAATTGATACCAGTGCACCTTTGTGAAAATGTACATCAGCCTATGTGTGATCACTACACTCAGTCTTAGGAAAAGGGTTTGTTCTTACACCTAATTCTAGGTCAATGAACCCTAGTGCATGGGAACAATATCATTTTAACAATAACCTGGATTTATAGCACAGGAAATATAATATTAATAAACATCAGTGATGAATGTGGCAGTGCATTCAGAACTGCTAGCTGATCACATTTAGTTACCAGAGCACATTTCACTCTGTTATGGAGGACAGGCTGCACTCTGTTTTCATTCAAAATGTCTTCCCCCCCACCCCCGGGTTTTGGAGTATTTGAATTTAAATATTGGCACAGCCTGTCAAATGAAAAAAATCTTGGCAGCCATGCACTCTGCTGTAGAGACATTTCACTTAACACGAGTACCAACATTACGACATTTAAAATTGCCTGTATATATATTTTAATTATGCAGGCCTCCTTTGTTTACATATGATCTTGTATATTCTGGCACTGATAGAAATTTACCAGGTTCTAGCACTGAGTTTATACTGATAATTACTCTACCTCATGGAATGAAAGCAGCAAGAAATAGCCTGGTGTTGTATAAAAGCCATTCAGAGGTTCCACCTTAAGATCTGATTTGGTGCAGCTCCATAAAAACCAAATGCACATCCCAGGCCAATAGGCCATGTCATTTCCAATTATTACAAAGCCAGATTAAATGCCTTGTCAGCTTTTTCAGCACCGCAGTTCCAACAAAGCCTCCTCCAATCAAGGTAAACTGCTGCCATTGTCACCCTAATCCCAGATCTCTTACTGAAGTACTTTCTAGTTAAAAAAAAAAAAAAAGTTCTTCACGCAATCATTTGCTGTAACACGTCTTTAAAATCTTGGGCTCCTACAAACAGGCTTCAGAAGACATTAAATTCTTGTGAGGGTTAGATTAATTCTAATGCTTAATTTGTGCCAGAGATGCCAGGGCCGAGCCCCGGCACCTCTAGGCTTGCTGCAATAGTTTTGAGTGTAAAAAAAAAAATTGCTTGAGCCCCGGCACCTAATTGCTTGAGCTCCAGCACCTCTTTCATTACAAATTAAGTGCTGGATCAAGTCTCCTCCAGACGTACCATTCACACAGGCCTGCATACATTCATAGATGCTATTTTGTTTGTTTTTACATTTTTATTGTAATTGTCCATTATGTTTTCTGTTTTAAAATGTAAAGCTAATTTAAGTACATCTGGTTTTAATTCAGAGCCCTGTGGCTGGCTGGCTAGCTAGCTAGGAAGAACTTGGGAGACACGGCGTCTGTTCTTGGCTCTGCCATAAGCTTGCTGGATGGTGTTGGACAACTCGCTTCATTCCCTGTGCCTTAGTCTGCCTGTGTGTAAAATGGGGATAATGATACTGAGCTCCTCTGTAAAGTACTTTGAGATCTACTGGTGAAAAGTACTGTATAATATTTTGATTGTTGCAAAAGGAACCAGACTGGCAGTTTCAGCCTGAACACTGAAGTACTATACTTATATGCAGAACAGGTACTGCACAGGGCATCAGAAGTGCCAGCTTTCCTACACAGGCCTTCCAAAGTGCCTCAGTTTTGATCAAGAAGCACAACCTGTAAGGGTGAGTTGATAGTTCATTCTTCCTGTCCATTCATTTTGTGGCCTCTCTGCTGAGACTGTGGTGCCAATTAAAGCAAGTTATGGTGGTGTTTTCTGTAATTTATTCACTAGGAAATGGAGAGAAACCACCAACTTATTGTCCATTATGGATGAGACCTTCCTTTAGAGCAATGCAATTAACAGTGCTAGAATTAAGCTTATGTTAGTGTCTCTTCCGCTAAACCACTATTGTCAGAATTACATAAATTGATTCCAAAAGCTTGCCATGAACTGTAATTTAGTATGATCTGTTTTAGCCTGAGATCAGGAATCTTTTTAAATTGAAAGAAAAAAAAAGTGACTTTTAAATTGAAGGAGAAAGAAATACAGGGTACTTGTTAGAGAGGCTTGTATTATTCTTCTGACTCAAACAAATCTTTTATTTTTAAATGACATTTTGCAATCCATTAGTTCATGATGTGAACTATTGCCTTTGGATATTAAGACACTACAGAATCATTCATGTTCAAGTTACTTTTATTTTTTACCATCATTTTTTAGAAGATTGTTGATTTATGGACTTTGTACACAACTATCACCTCCTAGAGATGCCATGACAGTACACTGCACAATTTGATCTACGAACAAAGAAGTCTTCAAAGGATATGTACATAGATAGAAGTGCTGAGGCTAGCCTGGATATCATAAACTGAAATGTAAACATTTACATTAGTGATGGGCAAACCTAAAAATATTTCAAGATCTGGTTCAGTTCTTATAAGCATTAAAAATGGGACACCAGTACTTTTTGTTGACCCCAGTATTTTTCTCATGCTAGGATCAAGAAATACCCTGGAGATAGCTATGTAAAAAGATCAGGACCAACATGGAGTCCCTCTCCTGAGTGACTTATATAACATGCTGAAATGGTGCTATTGAGCTCATAAATTGGCAGAGCTTAATAATCAATGAGTTTGGTTTCCACTCATATCAGACAATGAAGTCTTCAAGAATAGGAATGCTTGAAGATTCCAGTACCATACTGTAACACACTGTACCACAAAATGCCACTCTGTATCCACATATTCACCACTTTTATATGAACATGAGATATTTTGCACAAAGTATGCCTTGTGAGATATTGTTTGAGAAGTCATGATCTGTTGAACATTACTGTCCTGTTGAATTATATGTGTTACCATTGTATTTGAAGTTATGAAGTTTTCATGTTACTGAAATATGTTACAAGTCTAGGAGATGCCCACAGCTAGCCTTTCAATGGCAACAAAGGAGCAATTAACACCCCCAAGACAGATTTACATCAGAACTAGCAAGCCATGTGTTGATGGCTCATTAAGGAGAATCTACTCTTCCCAGTGGGCCCCTCCCAGAGACTCCTGATAGAGCATATACATGATGGGGGCTGTCTATTTCCCATGACCCAGCAAGGATCTTTCCAGCACCTGGAAGAGAGTATAAAATGAAAGGCAAGGACATCATCACTTCACCTCTCTCTTCTTCCCCACCGACTCTGAAGGCAAGAACATTTGGAAGAAAAAGACTTTGAATTGGTTCCAAGTTGAGCAGGGGATTCAGCCTGTGTATTAAGAACTGTGAACTGCTTACAATGCCAAGTGGGGGAAGAAAAACTGCTTAATTCAACTCTTGCTTAGTCTGAAAAAGTTTAGGATTGAGAAAGGGGTTTACTTTTTATTTCTTATGTAATCATCTCTGACCGATATGCTTACCTCTTATGATAATTTAAAATCTATCTTTCTGTAGTTAATAAATGTATTTTAATGTTTTATCTTTACTAGAGATTTTGTCTACAATGCTTGGGGAATCTGCTCAGATTACAAAGGCTGGTGTATGTCCACTATCCTTTGATGAAGTGGCGAACAAATTAATGAGCTTACACTGATCAAGGAGGTTTGAGCAGTGTAAAACGGTACATTTCTGAGGCCGGAGCTGGGGGGATTTTCTGGGGTCTCCCCATATATAGTTCATGAGAGTCTTGAGAGTTTGCATGTAATTTTGGGTATGCCTTCACATGCTACTGGTTGTGTGAGAGAGAAGCCTGAAGGGACTGTTGGTCATTAGCAGAGCAGTGTGAGAGGTACTGTGATCCAGAGAGTTAAAGGGGACACAGTGGTCCCACAGTCCATGATGTATCCCGGGGGGTGTCACACACATTCAAAAGGGAATCAGAACATTCATACTAGGTATACTATGAAATTCCTTATGTCACATTCTCTGCTGATTAACTCACTGTCTTCAGTGTAGTTAACCAACGGAGAATTTGGTCCCTAAAGCTTGGTTTTGCCATACATGCAACAGTCAGATGTTCAAACTACCTGGTCTTAGCCACAGGTTATATTCTATAATCAAACATGAATAAAAAAGATGGGCAGTCGTCTTCATTTACGTTCCAGTCTTCAACACTGAGCTTATCACCATCTATTTTCACTCATCATCCACATCAGTCCTACTACAAAGGAAATAATGACAGAAACTATGGCCGTACATCTGCTTTCACTACCTGTACCACCGCATTGCTAGTCCAGCAATGTACTTTGTTGTGCATATGCAGCTATGTATAACTAGCACTACTGCTGCAGAGCACTACTGCTGCACGCTCAGGGCAACCTTAAACCTTTGACTACCAGAAGCCGAGAGTGGAACACAAGGGTGGATCTCTTCATAATTGACCTGTTCTGTACACTCCCTCTAAAGATATTGTATGGGCACTGTTGGAGATAGGAGAGTGGGTGTATCATACCAGGCTATAATGCAGACTCATGTCTTTTCATCTCTACCAGCCTTCCTCTATTAAACTTGCTGCCTATTAATTTCATTGGGTGACCCCAATGTCACCCCTTTCCTCTAACCTAGGGTGCCCTTTACAGAGCTTTGCTGCTGTAGCCTCCATCCTCAACTTCTCGTAGCCACCAACATGCAAGACACTCCCAGCTATGTGTGTCTGTGGGCTGCAGCCAGCTAGCCACTCCTTGGCTCTTACCAGCCTTGGTTCTATTGCAGGGTGACCCCAACACATTCCCAGTCTTAGATTTTCCCTTAGAAATGTATATCCTGTTCTGCCAAGCCCTCTCCTGGACAATACAAGTCCATTATTTCTTTAATAGAAATAATATATACACAACTTACTATCCCAAATGGAATTTCTCAGACACTCCATTTAAAACATTCTGGATTAGATAAAACAATAAAACAAGTCTATTAGCTACAAAGGGATAGATTTTTAGTGAGTGCAAGTAATGAGGCATAAAAGTCAAAAATGATTATAAGAAAATAAAGTTAAAATGCTACTGGTGCCTAATGTAAACTATATTAGATTCAAGCAAAGTTTCTCACCATATTCTTGTAGCATTATTAGTGACCAAAACTCCAGGTCAGGAGGACCTCTTCACAGAGAATCCAATGAAGGCTTTTTTTGTTGCTTCAGATGCCATGAATGCAATGGACAGGAAGAGAGGGGTGCCTTGGGGTGTTTGTCCTTCCTTTTTATAGTTTCAATCCCCCTCTTAAAAAACATTTCCAGTTGGCTACCACGAGACAAAAGTCTATGGGAAAGGCTGTTCCATGCTGCTTTTTCCTCACCTGTCTGATGACTCTGTTTACTGCATAAATGGAAATTAAGCAGAGCACATATTCCTTTGTTTAGGACAGACCAGTTTGCCAATCTCAGTTTTGAACATGTGCTAATAACACCACATGGTGGAATCTTATAACTTCACATACAATATTGCCACACACATTTTATCAGGTCAATAATGATACACAAAATATGAATTTTCAAACGACACTTCACAAAGCATACTTTGTACAATGATTATTACAATAGTGTGTAGGGTGTGGACACAGGGTACATTCTGTCACAACGGGCAAGATGGACTATGGTCTGACCAAGTATGGCAGCTTTTGTGTTATGTTCTCATAATTTATACCTGCTGAAGAGCTTACCTCCTGCATTCATAGGAGCAAAGAGGAGATGAGTCCACACATCAACTGTATATGTACATGTAAAGTAACATATCCTTGAGCATGTGATGGCAAAATACAAATTTGCACTTATTTTCCCATAACCAAATGCAGGTTCACTTCAGTGGAAACCTGGACCACCATATTCAGTAGAAATAGCCACAAACGTACTAGCCCCTTGAAGGAAATATCTTTAGGATTCTGTGAGAAATAATTGCTTGGATTTCACAATGAATTAGAGGTATAATTAAAAATCTTGCTAAATAATGATTTTTTTAAAAATTGAACACTCAGGGATTTAAAATATAACATCACACCAAACCCAAACAATACAGAAGGTGAAGATCTGAGTGAAGATCCAAGACCGTCAGATTCTGCAGATGTCTATCTAAGAATTTCAGTGCAATTTACAGTCACACATGTGTGAAGGGATTATTATTGTCCCTTTTTACATATCAAGAAGTAGGCTAATAGTGAAGCAACTTGCCTGTGATCACAAAGTTTTTCTGCAGTAGAACCCAGGATTTTCAACTCCCAGGCCCTATCTTAACCTCAAGACCATCCTTCCTCCTTTTGATAACAGTTTCTACATTTTACTACAAAAAAGAAGTTCTCTTTCCAACTGGGATTAATTCTTGACATTTTTGCATTTTCACTTTTTCTACTTTGCCAGAACGTTGGGCTGCTGTTGTCATATTATCACAACATTTCCGCTACATATCAGAAAAAAATCATACCCTGGAAAATAATGAGTTTCAAAATAAACATGAAAGGAACCGTACTTCTTAAAAGCCTTCCAATGGACATATTTTTACTTTTTGGAAATATCATCAATGATTATGACTAAAGCCCTGAAAGATAATCTTGCACAGATGCTTTATGAATTCTAGACAATTTTCAATATCAGGTACATTCCATAGGTGGTTTTGACATTGTCTTTTGGCTGAAGCTCTACTCTCTTCAATTGTCAGAAGCCAGTTGCTGGATGGAAACCATCTCTCATTTAATAGCATATATGAGCACCTCAGTTGTCATACTCAAGTCCTGCATAACTGTACAATAAAACCGTAGCATATACAGGCCTTGTTATCAAAGACAAACACTATTATAACATGTGTATATGTTTAGTAAAATTCAGCTTAATGGCCATAAATTCACATCTGCCCTGCTATACCATACATTCCTTTGACACACTAAGCTTTTTAAAGATTTTGGGAATAAAATTCACACAGGTAAGGTTGAAAATATATTGCATTATTAAAAAACATAGGAACATTAATAGAATGTTTATAATGTAAAAAAGAAGAAAACAAAAACTAAACCTAGTAAATCAAGAGATTTAAAGTTAAGATTCTAACATAAACCACCCAAATTCTCACCAGTTGCCACACAGTTGCAGTGCTTCACCAGTTACCATACAAAATGTAAGCCCCTTGAGCACGTGAATGGCTTCTTAAGTAAATGAATTCCAGCAGTATGTTCTATAAACTACATTTATCCTTCCATTGTATCATAGCTATAAGAGAGTCTCTGCAATGTATCAGTAGTTTGTCAGAGGAAATAAGGTAATATCATTGTATCCTTGAGATTTCAAATCTGTGATGGCAAGAACCCCAAATGTTTTGTTAGCAAACTGTGCACAGCCAATTGCTGATAATTAACAGCAAAGATAGTACAACAGGAAAATCTTAACCGCCTCAGGTTATGTCAGGTGACTGATGGGGGTCAAAAGGAAGCTGGCAGTCATGTGCTGTGGTTCAACAAGGCTAATGGGGATGGCTGATACTGTTGCTCTAAGACCCCATTCAGTACCTGTGTGAGTGAAGGCACTTTACTTGGCATATCCCATCTTGGTCATGTGGAAGGTGAGGAATGAATACTCTGTGGCATCATTTTCCTCTATGCGAGGCTATCCAGAAACTGCTCTGCACAAACTCTGTGGGGTTAGGGATCTGTTCTTTTTGGAGGGGGAGTGGATTAAGGGGACAGCCATCACTACAGAATTGTCCCCCGCTGACCCTGCAGATTTCCAAATGGAAATCCGATCAGGAGTTAATACAGCTTGCAGCAGCATTAACCTCTGCTGGGTCCTGTCCATAGCTAACACTGTGCAACCACAGGGGGCTCAGCCAATGGTAACATAGTTCCTAAGGACCATGATGGGGGCCAGTAGTTGTGAACTAAGACTAAATCTGATGCTGAGCCTGTCAAAGAAAAGGTGCTTCCTCAGTGTGTCAAAGTACTCATTGCTCATGCACGGTTCATTTGATTCTGGTACATAATCTTCTTTATCAGAAAAGAGTCTCACTACAGCAGAAACACATAAGACAGGCGACGTCACCATAAAGTGGCATCTCGCTAAGCCACACTTCAGCCTCATTCCTTGACCATGCTGGAGCCACTTTTAGGGACACGCTGGGCACAAACTGGCCCTGAAACCAGAATCGTCAGCCAGCCGCAGGGTAAGGGAAGCTTCTGCAAAATGGTGGATTCTCTTCCCCTTCCTCTCACACCCTTCCAATAAAAAAATAAATACATTCCTAACTATGCTACTCTATGAAATAGGTGATTCTGGAGCCAATTTAGTGAAACAAATCTCTGTTGACTCTGGAAAGAATAACTTACACTCTTGAACATATTCAGATGTGTAATCAAGAGGGAGCTGACACACACATCTTTCAGCACAGAGATCGAAATGCAAACTTCTAACACCGGGGGACATCACATGAATTTGTGAGACTCCCTGTAGGGCTTAGAATCAATAAACCAATGACTGCATTACAGCTATCTAGATGTGTACAGATGTCTCTCTCTCTGTAGCAAGTATACTATTGCTAATATTTTGCATTTTAATATTCAATAATATTAATACATTCATTAAAAAATATAATTTACTTAGTTAAGACACTTTAATTTTACATAATAGTTTCAAAATTGTAGGCCACATCCTGTGCAGGTGTCAGTGGAGGCATAAGAAGTTAGGCAGGGAATTCACCTAAATATTATAGATTAGGCACACAAAATGTATAACAACATTTAAGAGTGAAGTCCAATATCTGATCTTAGTTACACCCGTCTAAATTTTGAATGAAATCCACTGCAAAGAAACAGACCATTCGCCAGGCTTGTGGTGGACAAAATATATATGACCCTACAAAATACAGGAAAGAGTTCCTGTACTAGTGTACAGGAAAGAGTTTCTGTATCAACATCAAGAACATAGTTAGGTCATATCATGACTAAAGTACACAAGCAGCAGCAGGAGGCATGAGGAAACAAACACCACAGCAGCAGAAGTCTTGATACTGCTGATGAAACTTCATCCTAACATAGTTCCCTAGAGTAACACGCACTCGAATAAGAATTTGGTATCCCAAAGTGCAGCTGACACACACAGCACAAAGGACAAATTCAAAATGTGAAAGCCTTGTGCCCCAATACCTGCACAACAAAACCGGCAGGTTTTGGAGCACATAAATACATGCACCCTGTAAGTAGTGCTATGGTATCACTCATCAAATGGCTGGCAGTCAGTGCCAGTTGAGAGTCATAGTGCAAGTCACAGGAAATGTTGCTTTGTTGCATTTAGCAGTATAATTATGTTATTGCTAATGTCCTCTGGTAGCTTGATAGAAGCAGCCCACCTTTCCTGTCTGTCTTCCTTGGACTAGCCACAACGTCCAAAGCTGCTACACTGGCCCTAATTTTCAGTAAACTCACACTGTAGGCCCAACGCTTGATTCTGTTATATTGATTCTGCGTGAAGTACCCTTATTCTTTTGGTACGTGACAAACCACCACTGCAGTTTCTGTGAGGCTTTGCATTTTGGGCATGTAGGGTGATCTGTTCACTATTGATAAGTTTGTTTTGAAACACCATCCGTTTGTCTGAAACTAACATCTGATCATTGATTATTCAGTTTGTAAAGTTACCAAAGATCGTTCTGTGAAACTGTTGCTCTTGTTGAAGTACACACATTTTAAGATCACTGCTTAAAGTAACATCAGCAAATGTTCTGAAACAAAGATTCAATGTCAAATGAGGACGTTTTGTAACAGTAGTAAATGTTTTATATAAAAAGAAATGTTATTGTTTCTGAAGGACACTTGTGTCTTCCAGTTACAAGTTAAAAGTAAATGTTAAGAGATTAGGGTGTGAATAGATGAATGAGTGATGTGTGTATGTGAGACAAGGGAGTGATGAGAAAAGGTGCCAGGGGAGTGAAGATAACAACTTTTACCCAGATGGCCAAAGACTGCCCACCCTGATGACCCTAGGATCCACCTCGAAGAACGAAAACAAGTTGAACTATGAAAAATAACAATGATCATGCTTGCAAAACATGGGTGATTAATAATCACACCAGGATGCAGATGCAGCATGACAGAGTAGAACCCATAGGGTGGCACAAGAGCTTACCCCTATAAAAAGGAGATGAAAAGATGAGGACTTTGGGTTTGGTTTTACAAGCATCCTCCAGGAGCATTGGTGCACACTGACAGACCCCTGCTTCTCCCTTGTGCTTAGCCACCTGGCCAATGGACTAACACGAGCAACTGAGGCTGGTAATAATACTTCATCTTTGTAGAACTCTGTGTGTGTGTGTGTGTGTGTGTGGGCAATTGCTTTTTGAAATTTTTGTATTCATAATAAATGTGGCGTATTGTCTTGTCCCTCTGAATAAGATCCTGCTGTTTATTTTATAACAATGCCAACTCCAGTATCCCATTTCCTGTTTACAAGCTCCAGAGGCTAAATTGTGTTCTTTTACATTGGTATAAATCCAGAGCCACTCCACTGATGTAATTTACAGAGATTTCCTAATTTGTGTGTGCGTCTCTTTAGGGAAACCACAATACAGTTGTCAGCATATTGAGCACCCACAACAAACCCCTAATGTGTCAGAATGTCTGCTGTCAACCCAACTCACTATTCAACACTGAAAATGTTCTAAATATTATTAAATGGGTATTATTAAGTGTATACCTTTTTTATGGTAGATAACTGTGGTAGCCAAATAGTATATACTGAAAATTTGTTTAAAATATTCACCACTATATGTTTTTAAAAATACATGCATTTATATACATATTTGATTTGTATTAATCTATGAACATTATTATTAAATTAAATTATACCTCTACCAATATTGGACTGCATGTTTATCAAAGGATCTCTATATTTAACAAAATATTTGTTATAAATATATGATCCATGATGACTATATTGTACATTTGGGAGCACATTACCATTCTGTAATAAAATATATAGTCAGTGTTATTAGATTTTTGCCATATGTTTTTGATATATGAGGTTGCCTGACACTTCCCATTATACAACTTTGATTGTAAGTTGCTTATTACTTTGCCAAACTTCAACCATTTGGACTGAAATTCTTGGGTGTCTGCCTTGATTTTTTTTTGTTTGTTTGTTTTTAATTTCAGCCAAAATGGTTCATCCATGTCCAAGAATCAAACTAGGGGAAAATATGTTGTTTTGCCCACGTTCAAAAATTCTGGCAACCTAGAGCTTTTCAAAAATTGGGGACTTGAAATGTGGCCAAGGGTAGCCATTGTGGCAAGGATGTGCCTTTTACCAGCCCTGTGAAAATCCACCTAAACTTGACCAAGTTATAAGCCTTGGAAAAATCAAAGTTCACACATGCTCTAGATTTTAGCAGGTAAATACCCTGAAGATTCTGTCCGCACTGGACATTCTTCAGCCTGGAGCCAAATGGGACTTTTCTTTCAATTGTGCTCTCAATGACATGCCTGCTAGGCCCAGGAACTGGGAAGGAGGAAGTTGCCTGATCTGAATGCCGAGGGACCTGCTAGCTGTGTAGAGGCAGTAGACTGGGACAATTAGCTGGGACTGGAGATTGTCATGGGTGCAGAGAGCAATTAGGACTAGGGGGTACAAGGGAGACTGGGACTGACTGGAGCTGGAGAGGGAAACAGTGGGGGGATTGGGAGTCAATAGGTGGCTAAGAGAACGGGAGTGAGAACCAGCAGAGTAAAGGGAAGGAGTGAGGGGAGATTTATCTGCCGAGGAGCTGAGATGTGGGGGGAGAGAGCTGGGACTGTCTGGGCAGAGACTGGGATGAGGAACCAGAGGAAGGGGGGACACTGAGACTGTACAAGGAGCTTGGCGAGTGAGATTGGAACTGGGAGACAGTTGGATGGAAAATGCAAGTCGGGGGTGGGGTTATGACTGGAGGCCATGGAGTGGAGAGACACTGATTGGATTAGAAGCCAGAAGGTGGTAACTATGGCTAGTTGTCTGGGCAAAGAGCCTGGGGACAGGGACCAGCAGGAATGAGCATGATTGGCCAAGGAAAGTGGGATAGAGTGGAGGAGGGAGAAGGGCATGGTGAGTCCAGTTGGGTGAGACAAGCATGAGTTAGGTAAGAACATTGGGGATGGGAAACCTGAGGAGTGGAGCCTGGGGCTCGCTAAGTGATGAGAATTGGACTAGGAGCCAGGTGTGGGGAAAAGATAGGACTAGGACAGGGGAGTGGAAGGGGCAGAAAAGTCTGTCACCACTAGAGCACATTCTCTTCCACAGCCTACAATCCAGCCAAGATTACTGGGGCTACGACTACACTGATGACAGCAAAGTCGCCACCATCAGATCGATTTCTCTGGATTGACTGAGCGGTCAGTGAAGACCCGAGCAGTCAATCCAGAAATTGATGTACTAAGACCACCTTTACAAGTGGTGTAGCGCTGCGGTTCCCGTCGGCACAGTGCAGTGAAGACGGCACGCTGAAAAGGAGCAGAGAAGTCGATGGGAGTTATGCAAGTTTTTTGTGTAGTTTGTATAACTCCCGTTGACTGCCACCAAATCTCAGCGGTAAGTGTAGACAGGGTCTGAGTCTCACCATTCCTCTGCTGTCAGGAAATATATATTAAACCCAATGTCAAAGTGTCCCATCCACCACTAACATTGATCCATATAGAGGATGACAGCCTCCTATAGCTATCTTTTACTCCATTAGTTCAAGTGGCAGTGGTTTGGGGATCTAACGGCTCCGGTGCTGCTCATGATGTATGTATGTACATATGTGTGTGTGACTATGATGGCACATGATGGAATTTCGGTTTTTTTTCAAGTTTGCTTTCTTTAAAAACCTAGGAAATCATAGAATTATAAAAGTTTAGGACTAGAAAGGACCTCAGTAGGTCATCTAGTTCAGTCTCTTGCACTCAAGGCAGGATTAAGTAATAACTAGACCACAAATGATAAAGACAACTACATTAAAAAGAACATTATTAAAGTTGCAAAGTCAGAAGACTATAAGAACTGCCATACTGGGTCAGACCAATGGTCCATGTAGCCAATTAGCCTGCCTCTACCAGTGGCCAGCAGCAGAGCTTCAGGGGAATGTACAGAACAGAGTAGTTGGAGTGATCCATCTCTGTCTTTCCCTCCTGCTTTCTGGCAGTTAAGGTTTAGGATTGCCCTGACAATGGGGTTTCATTCCTGACTATCTGGGCTAATAGCAATTCCTGGACCTGTCTTCCATGAACTTATCTATTTTTTTATGAACCCAGTTAAAATTTTGGCCATCACAACAACCCACGGCAATAAGTTCTACAGGTTAGTTGTGTGTTGTGCGAAAAAGTAATTCCTCTTGTTTGTATTAAACCTGCTGCCTATTAATCAGGTGACCCTTTTTTATTGTGGAAAAGGGTAAGTAACACTTCTCTATTCACTTTTTCCACACCATTCATGATTTTATAGATCTCTACAATATTCCCCCCTTAGTTGGCTCATCTGTAAGATGAACAGCCCTAATCTTTTTTTTCTCTCCTCATATGGAAGCTCTTCCATACCACTGGTCATCTTTGTTGCCTTTTTCTGAACCTTTTCCAGTTCCCTATATCCTTTCTGAGATGGGGCGACTGGAACTGGATGCAGTATTCATAGTGTGGGCGCACTAGGATTTATGTAATGGTATGATATTTTCTCTTATTTTCTATCCTTTTGCTAATAGCTCCTAACATTTTGTTAACCTTTTTGACCACTGCTGAGGACTGAGCTGAAGTTTTCAGAAAACTGTCCACGGTGAGTCCAAGATCTCTTTATTGAGTGGTAACAGCTAATTTAGAACCTATCATTAGATATGTGTAATTGGGATTATTTTTTCCAATGTTCATTATTTTGCACTTATCAATATTGAAGTCAAGCACTTAAAAGTTAGGAAGTGCCTTAATTTGCCCCCTGGTGCATACACATTATGAAATAATCTTTAATTACATAATTGCAAACTATTTTTTGCCTGGGACTTAGGACTTGTCTATATGGAGCGCTAATGCTGTTTCAAACAACAACCAAACTACGGAACTTCTTGTCCACATGGTAACTTAAAGTCTGGCAGGCTAGAACAGTGTAGATTTACACTCCAATTTGCTGTGCACTTACTTTCCTTATAGACAAGCCTTTATACTATCTCATCATGCACTGTTGGCATTGCAGAATACTATCTTCTATATAGTGATTTAAAAAAACAACAACGAAAACCCAAATATTTATTCTTCTTGGGAAGTTTTACAAGTTTTTTGCCAGGATGCACTAATAGGATTTAAGCTCATTTAGGGCCATGGAAGTCATTATAAAGGATTTCTTTTACTTCAGGAATTACTGGATGAAATTCTATGGTCTGTATTATACAGGAGAAAAGACTCAATAATCATAATGCATGTATTGCCAACGTGATGTGTTCAAAAAGAATGAGTCAGGCCGCCCACCAACAATCATAAGATTGTCTTACAAGCATGAGTTTTTTTAAAAATAAATAAACAAACTTCGGGTTTCTAATTTTTTTTTAGCCTTTTTGGGGGGGAGAAGGGTCACATTTCCTGGATTTTCTCCACAAGTATGAGGGCTAGAAACTTTTTTTTAAAATGAAAGATGAGATTCTGAAATATTCACATGATTTCTGCAGCACAGACTTAAAACGAATATTGCAAGACTCTCAATAAAATTGTGAGAGTCGGCCACACGGTGAATCTGTCAATCTATCTAAGCTCCTCTTTCTAAACAAATTGCAGTTACTGTTCATTGTTTTCAAACTCACTTTTCCCCATCTCCATTTTTGTCTGCTTCTTGGAAGCTTGAAAATGAAATCTTTCCTTATCAGCCTTAACACCTCAAATGCATATATGAGCACAGTTGTTTTTACTTAATAGTACTAGGTTTCTGACATTACTATTTTATTTCAGAATAAAAACAGCAGCATTTCATTAAAAAAATATATAGTATAAAAAGAATTATAAATGCTTTGTAACTAGACACAGAGACAAATTAGGCAGCTCAAATTTGGGTCTTCAAATCTTTGGCAGTGTCTTTTTAATTAGCTAGTACAATAAACTTTCCACTGCCAGACATTTTTCTGCTATCTTTCTCCTCATTCATGGAACTGTTGTCACTCAGGTCTGACATGCTCAACACAGTTGGAAAGACTTTGATAGTGACCTCAATGCCTGACACAAATCATTACTGCTAGCACATTTGTCATTACATATTTGTAATTGCTGCAAATACTTTGTATCTGGCAACAGCAATCACCACAGCATGAACATCTTCTTTTCTTGTAATGATAGCATACTTGAAGAAATTAAACATTTTAAGTGCAGAAGCTTATGGGCTCTGTAATTAAAGGTTGCAAATCAGTATTATACAGTTGCACAAGTCTGAAAGAATTCCTTGTTAACAGTACTGCATTATTCTCTGTCAATGAATTTGAGATGCTAGTTTCACCAAATAGTATCCATCATAAATTTCCTGGTGAGCAGCTGAAATGTTTGGATGGTTTTACTGAAAGGAAACTAGAAAAGCTTCATTACCAGTAGCAACAATGCACAGGAATGTTTGGAGAAAGCACATGGCAGTCGTGATCTCAATGGAAATACTTGACCATGTAATGGACAACAAAGGATGGGTGTGGAGGAAAAATCCAATATTCAACACTCAAAAATAAAGAAAAACTAAAGTGAACAGCTATGGATCAAGATTGTAAGGAACTCTAGAATTTGTTTAGAGGGGATATGCTCATTGCATAGAAATTAATGTGTGGATAGGTCAAAAAACTCAGAAAAAGTTTTTTCGAAAAACAATTATGAGTGATCCCTCAAGGGAATTTTTATATGTCAGTTCTATACTTCCTCATGTTAAATGAAGTGAAACCATTGAGACCTCAGGCAGCTAACTGCTTCACCAAGCAAGGATTGAGTTAGTAATTTCCTTTTTATCTGGACAGTAAAAAATATTACTGTGCCACCATAACTTATAGCTTATGACAAGGCAAAACTTTAGGACTTCTGGATTTCAAAATAGGTAGTAGAATAAAAAACAAAAATGATAGTGGATGACTCTGGATATTTTTTTTAAAAAAAAACAATGATTTAGAGATTGACTAATAAATTAATGCAAAGTTTCTTTTGTATCCTCCACTCTCTGTATTGATTTGAGATTCCCTTGGAAGACAATTCTGAACTAGTAACAACTTAAAATAAGAGAGTGCAGCTAGGGTAACTTCAAGCTTTTCCAAAGCCAGCTGTTCAAATTTGATAATAAATTAATACGACAACACCATTCTGTTTTTTAAGCCCAGGTTTGCTTTCCTACAGAAGAGACAATATAATCTTCTTCATCCTGATTTGAATAAGGACCGGAAGCTTGCTCAATGGAAGCATTCATCCAAAAGTGCCTCTGAAAGTCTAACTTCCTAGTTTCTGTTGAAGAGCTTTCCTGAAAGTTGCTACAATACTGAGATTGGCTTAAAGAATCTGTCTTAGGTTTATATAGAGCTCCTATCGCTATGATATCTATGCACTGAAAGAAGATGACTCCTCCCAGACAGCGGCCTCTCTCGAGAAAAAATATGCCTCTGCAGATCCAGAGCAGGTCCCCCTAGCCTTCAGGACTACAGAATTACACAACCTGCTCCTCACTCCAAGAAGGATACTTCTCCTTTGGCAATACCTATAAGAAGCCTGATTCCAGCATTCCACAGGTGTCCAAGCCTGTGCCCTTCCCAGGGTTAAATCACAAGACTCAGGTAAATGGGAATAGTAGCACTGTATCCCTCAGTGTCCTTACCAGGGGCAGATTCCTTCCTGGTTTACTGATAGTCAACCAGGAAAGGCATTTGAAAGGAGCCAGGTAACCAAAGCATGATATCCTTCTGAATGATTGGTCCATAACAGAACTCAGCAAGGGAGGAAGAAAGGACAGAGACCCCATGGTCAAATATTATTCCCTGACTAATGATTCAGGAAGCAATGGAGAAAGGCCTTGAATGGCAATCAGAGACAGAGGAGTGCAATAGTATAATATATCATTAAATCTGAATTAGTATACACGCTACAAAAGTTATTGAAAAAATAGCAATTTATGTCAATGTCATGCATATACAAAAACCTCAGAATGATCAGTATATTTTTGCCGTCTCAGTTACTTACGAGGTCCCAATCCCAATTCCAAATACATGTGCCTCCACAAAGTCCTGTTGACCTCAGTGGAATTCCACTCAGATGCAGGGGTCCCTCTTAGCGCATCTGTTTCCAATATGAGCTGCTCCCTGTCCCTGTGTCATACAATTAACTTCACCATTAATATGAATAAATAGAAGATTATAACTCTCTGGGTATAGAAGTGTATTTCCTACCTGCTGATTCTCCCTTGTCATGCTCAGGGGGAGTTTTCCTGTTTATAAAAACACATTCAAGACTCCAACCATCATCACTTTTACCTGAACAATTCAAGAAGTCCATTTTAATTAACTTGTTGGGCTTCTGTGACTTTAATGGTAGTTGATCAGTGCCCTTGAAAATTAGGCTACCTTTATTTAGGTTCCTAATTATGGACATACAAACCAAATTTTGAACATTTTGGCTTGAACAGAGCTTGTTAAAAAAGACAGGAGAGGAAAAGAAACTTCTAGCAGCAGTAAAGTGTTTAATCCATTGGTGTGAAAATGCAAAATTTACACTTCACCAGTTTCACAGGAAAAGTAAAATTGTAAAATTTTATGTCTATTTTAATATTGTGTTGAGTCTAGAAACTCTGCAAAATTGTTTAAAAATCCATTTTTATGCTCTGATGGCAGGTACCAACAGTCATTGGTAGTGACATTTCCAAAAAGTAGCTTTTTGAGTGCCACACCTGCCTGCTCATTTATGGGGAAGCTGTGCCAGATGTTTTATGTGCAAACAGTGGATATCAGCTTACATTCCTCATGTACACAAACTCCCATTGAATGTGCACTGGCAGTATGAAGTAAGGAAGGAATGCAGGATCAGGGCCTTTTCCATATTGCTTTGGTGTTTAATTCATGCTCATTGGTCCCTCTAGAAATAGTTGTTTTGGGGGAGGTTTTAAACACCATCTTTGCCAATTTTCAGCTTATGCCAAATTATTAGAATAATTTTTTGAGTTCCAGTTATCATACTGAAATTATGGACACTAGTTTAGAAAGAGACATTTTAATAGAAGCCTATTTATCTAATAAGATCAACAACAGACATAAGAATTAGATATAAAATGTAATGGTGATACATCTGCATATTACACACGTGGCATTTTTTTTAACTTGGCTATTAGTTAGATTTTAAGAAACTTGTCTGCCATTTATAGTCTCTATGCCAAGATAGACATAAGCCCTAACATAATTATCACACCTTTAGCCTTTTCTTCAGTCACTGTGAATAATGGCATAGCTCACATTAACATTAACGGGAGTTCCATGAATGCACAACTTAGAGAAAATACCCCCTGAAATATTTTAACATGGTCTTCCTAGACAGGTAGATATGGCATTAATCATGCAACCAGCATAGTTTCACAATGTGCATTATTAAACCATCAGGGCATGATAAAAAGCACACAGATTTCCAAACACTTCCTTCTTAAAATAGTATGATGGATCAGATGGAAACGCTTTGCGAATCCTGCAAGAATGACATGACTTAGCTGCATATTTCTCTGTAATTTCAAAAGAACTAAAACCAATGCACACCCTTTTTCCTTCCAGAGAGAGCAGTGATGTGATAATAAAGACTGACCTCATTATGTAAGCAAATCATAGATAAGATGCTCTCAATTTATCATAAATATCCAGAGAGTGAAGAGAGAACGGAGAGTTTACGTTGGAACCGGTTGACCTCTGCCTTCCTTTTTTTTTTTTCTTTTAAGATATAGATTTTTCTTCCTATTTTAATATTTCACTAGAAATATGTATCTATTATATTTTTGGAGGTGCAGAAAAATTGGGCTTGCAGATGGTAAAACATGAGTGGTTGGTGAAGATCTTAGATGCTACCGCAATATAAATAATAATAGCTATAGAATTTGTACAGTTATGGTATCTTCTATGCATAAAACAAACCTACTGAAAGACATTTTCAACTCTAAGACACAACAAATTATTTTAGCTAGCAAATCTCCTTAAAAGACTGACACTACAGTACAGACAATAATAAATTCCAGGACATTTAATGGAATAAACATCTCTGCCATAGTATTCTCCAGTATTTTGACACAATATGGCACATTTAAAAAAAGAAGAAACAGCTGATGTCATTCCAGGGTGTACAGATTTTGGAAGAGAAAATGTTAGCTTTCCCCCATATTCTTGTGTTTATTATTTGATTCTAGAATTAATTATTTGTATTATGATCATATCAAGAGGCATAATAATATACTTATAATGTCTTTGTTGGACAGAATATTCTTGTGAACTAAAATCTAATTTGCATTTCTAACACATAGGTAGTCAGAAATATCTAGTATATTACATCACAATATTGTCCTGCAGTTTTAACATTTGATCTGTACTCTAAAATTTACCATATTTACTGAAAATACAGTGAGTGTCAAAGCTAAAATGCATTATAAACTTTCTGAATGATTTTATATATATAGATAGTATACGGTTAATCAAAATCATGGTCGTATTCAGGTCAATGGGAATGTTGCCATAGACTTCAATGTTGCCTGGACTTCTCTTCTAATTACAATTAGATAACCTTTTTTTATTAAAAGCAAAAAAAAAAAAAAAAAAAATCCTCTCTCAAATAGCGAATAATAGAGCCAATACATTTAATCTCTTTTCTGCCTGCAGAACCCATGAGTAGATTATTCAAAATTATTCTGTTATAGTTTTGGGCCAATTGTTTTTAGTCTATGGATTGATCATGAACAGTCTTCTGCAAGTATTCAATACTTGCTAGTCAGGCTATGTTGGTTGTGATAAGTCATATTGCATTGTTTCTATTTCCTGACAAGATGAGTACAGAAGCACTTCCAGAAGGAACACATATGCATACAAATTTCAAATTGGCCTTCTGCTAATTTGAAAGTCACTTGCTAATTTGAATTTTGCTTTCTGTGAACATTCATACCAATACAACTTGTTCTGATGAATGTTTGTAGAAATCAAACACGAAGAGAGCAATGTGGTTGAAGCAAATTCATTTTGAATATAAGGAATTGGGGAGGGAGGTGGCAGTATTCCCCCAGATATAGGAAGGAGGATTCGGATTAGGCTATGTGTGCCACCTATAAAATGGAAATGAAGGACCTGCCAACACTGCATGACATTGACGTGGCAATGACATTGGATGGGTAAATAATTTTATCTATCTGGGTAGTCAACTAACAGCAAGAAGTTCTCTATCTGAAGAAGTCACATGTCGATCAGTTGTCTCTCCAAGTAAACCACTATCAACCCCATACTCAAACTCTTCAAAAGATGAATCTTTAAATTTTCCATCCTCTACTTTGGCCTCAATCAGCTTTGTCATCAGATAGCCTAATAGAATATTAAACAACATAGATGAGAGAATGCATCCCTGGTGTACTCACGCTTTTACTGAAACCCAGTCTGTAGTACAACCATTGACCCTCACAATGTATCATGGTTCAATTCCTTCATTAGGCACACTACGTCCTCAGGCAACCTATACTGGCATAGCTGTATTCACAGTTCTGATCGATGCACTGAGTCAACAATGACTGCAGTCTATAAATGTGATGTTAGCTTCCTTTTGTCACTCTAGTCAGTTTTCAGTAAGATTCCACAAAGCATATATAGCATGGCTTAGAGACCAACCTGTACGGAAAGCACATGATTGTCTCTCATTTTTTAGGTTGAGACAGTATGTCAGTTGGTTCAGTAGTATGTCCATAAACACCTTCCCTGGGATTGACAACAGCACTATTTACCTGTAATTTGAGCAAGATGGTGCCAGTAAACCAGCTCATACCAAAGTTCCCATGTCTCAACTGAACACTGACAAATACATAGCTGGAATCAATCGGGTTCACATTGTTAAAATAGGCATTAGGATTATATAAGAATGTGTTTAGACTTTATTGAATGCTTGAGAGTTGTGGCATGAGTTAATCTCATTTCTAACAGCTGTATCCCATATAAGGTAATATTTAAGCATTTGTGTTGTAAATTTCTGTGACTGAGTAAATCACCAGACAGGAGAGAGACATTAACTAGTGTAAAGTGTTGGTCTCCAACAGAAGGTGTTACATCCTGGCCCACAAGGAAAGCTCATTGACACCAGACAGACTAGTGTAGAACATTAATGAGAACAAAAGACTTTGTTGTTCTGCTCTTCCCTCCTAACCCCATGAAGACGAGTCATGCACGTGAATTCCTCTCCCATCAGCTGAGTTCACAGCTCAGAGCACATTGGGAGAAGGGAATAAAACCTTTAACAAGAAGGAATTGGACCTCTATGCTTCTTGGACTCTGGGTGCAAGTTTTCTAAGCATAAGCAAGGGATCCTCAACTGCTTTGCCTGGGAAAGCCCTAAAGGACACATACTGCTTGGTTATTATAGAAACTTCTATTACCTTTTGAAGTGTAAGACTGTAACTCATTTGTGCATGCATGTTTACCTGTTTTAACCTTGTGCATAACTCTCATTTCCTTTTCCTATTTTATAAATCTTTAGACGTTGCTTTTGTTGTGAGATCTAAGGTACAATTGACCTGGGGTAAGTGACTGGTCCTTTGGGACTGGGAATAACCTGAATATTGCTGTAATTCTAGTTGTAAGGGACTATCTATGACAAAAATAGGCTTACTTGGGTGGTGAGACAGACAAGTCTACCCAAGGGGACTGTTTGTGTCTCCATGATTAGGCTGAGGAGTTTACATTTGATAAATGGCTGGTGAAATCTAAGTATAGAACTCACAACCAACTCAGGGTTTGTGCCCTGGTTTTTAACAGTCTACGTTGGGGTTGATGCTTGCACTCCTGCTGAATTACTGCAGGACAGTTTGACACAGGTGCTTTACCATTTCGTAACTGTTTGCCCACAAGCATGACCTCCTCCAGTTTCACTGGCCTGCTTTCTGCTGGACTCATTTTTGGATTAAACTGTAATTTACATCTTGGTAGGGATCTTTTAATTAATTCACAAAAATTCTCATGCCAACACTTACATTCTGCATTAATGTCTTGGCAATATTCCCCATTTTTGTCTTTAACTGGCAGAAGCAGTGAGAGTGTATGTCCAATTAGGACCTTCAAATCTCAAATACACATTTTTGGTCATGTCTTTCAGAAGCTTCTACAATGCACTGCACCATACTATTCCCACAACTGATTATGATCATTCTGAACTGTTTGTTCAAAGACATTTCTTTTTCTCTACTGCCCATTTCCTCCATTCTTCACTGACTCTAACCGTCCAGTGCATCCATTCTTCATTGCACCTTTTTTATTCTCTCCTTTCATTTGATTGTATCATCTGTAATCCAACATTTCTTATTCATTTTCCTTTGTCCAGTTGTTCTCTAGCAATCTCTGAGATAGAATCCCAAAATAAAATCCACTCTTCCTCCATAGTAAGCAACTGGCATACACCTATAGAATATTTGCTGGAAATCGCTACAGCATAGCTACTAGCAATCACTTCATCATAAAGTTTATCATCAATAAAGCAGTTTGATGCAATAGATACCAATCCCTGGAACTTTATTAAAATGAGTTTAGTCAAGGGTTTCAGAACTAGAATGCCATCCAAAGTTGCATTGTCACCCAATGAATATTGAAATGTATACTTACAGCAATTCTTGTGCTGAAACCAGGTTCCCATTAAAAATAGTCCATGTGTGGAATCAAATTCTAATAGATGCACATCATTAGCTGATCTGTCTTCTGGCAAGCTGTGTGGGCTGTGTGATCTCAGTGCTAGTTCAAATCCAGATGTATCATGGCCAATTCTCGCATTCATATCTCTTAAGATGACTATATGATTAAAGTGACATTCTGGATATAACATCATCAAACATGGCATAGAAACCACCCTACTGGGTTTCTTGTTCTTAGTTTCTTGTTGTTAGTCTCAAGCCCAGCTAAAGTGGGAGAGTTGGATGATGGCCTGGCAAGCCATCCCTGTAAAGCATCTCAAGCTTTGACATGAAGAAGAGAAGGACATAAAACTTTGGCAGGTTCATCTGCTATGGCAGTTTCATCTGCTACTCACAATGGAACCAAGCTTCAGTATTCATTTAAATCTTCTACTACCTGCAGAGGGGTCAGACCATATTATAATGGTTCCTCCATAAACCACAAATGGGTGGGAAGAAGCCCCTGATATAAAGACTGTACATCCACTTCTGCAGCATCTGAACATGGGTTCATGGACTTTTGATCATTAAAAGCTGCTGGAAAAATGAGTCTCCTGGCTGAAGAACTGGAAAGGTTGAATGTTGATATATGTGGCATTCAGGAGACCTGGTGGAATTTGAACACCAAAAGCACAGTTCTGACTTGTTAGTGGTCAGACCTTTCAATTGTT
Organism: Emydura macquarii macquarii; assembly: GCF_026122565.2. Taxonomy (NCBI): domain Eukaryota; kingdom Metazoa; phylum Chordata; order Testudines; family Chelidae; genus Emydura; species Emydura macquarii. Next base: position 14,821,660 of record NW_027131614.1, on the reverse strand, counting down.
GCATGCCTGTGATACATCAGAAGGGCACACTGATATTACCTGGTTTTGTCCGCGAGGGCACAATCTGTACACTTGGCAGGCTTATCCTCCACACCTGATGGCCGCCATTTTCAGTTTGAAGGTAGGATATGATGCTGAAAAAGATGCTTTAGGAACATCACTGCCTAAATATTCAGTGGGCCTCTGATTTCTATGCACTCAAAATTACTGCAGGTAAACAGAATCACTGCATTGGAGCAAAAACTCCCCTCTCCCTCCCTTGCAGGCACAGAAGGCCATGACTAGAAAGGAATCAGTTTGGTTCCATTGCACTTGCTGGGGAGGAGGGCACAATTCAGCGAATCAGTGCATGTGGCAGACCAGCAATAGACACGGGCTCCTTCTGCAGTATAAAGTTATAGAGACAGGAACATTGTTAGGGAAGTAGTGGGGCCTGTGTATGCAGAACCATTGCTCCTGTTGCCAGGTTTAGGGGGAATTTAGCAGGCATGAAAACAAGATGCAGCCTTGAAGCTGTTATTCCACAGCCTAGGGAGAAGAATCTCTTCCCCAGGCAGACCTCCTCAGAGGACATCTCATCTATTCAGGCACCGTGCTGGAAAGAGGATGTGGCCTTACCATGAAAAAGCAGCTCTGGGTCCCAGATTTGACTTCATTGCAGGCACAACCATCTACTTGTGCACACAATCCAGGACTGGGGCCTTAATTACCAGTAAATCAGAGGCCCACTGAAAAATATGGGTCCCAAACCTCTAACCTAAGTAGCCCATTGAAATCAATGGGACTAGCTGCATGTATAAAGGTTGTTTGCCTGTGAAAGGGCTGTAGAACCAGGCCCTTATTTATATGTTCATTTAGACGACCAATAAGGTCAAAATATTGACATTTTCTAAAATATTAAAATGCCTTTGAAAAACAACCTCAAAACGTATATGTAGTCTTTCAATGTCTTACGAGCTTGTATCTCTGCATTACACAACTTCTTTCAAATAGGCGACTAGACCAGAAAGTTGTTACAAATGCAACTGTTGGGTAACAGAAATAACAATACAACACTGCTTAGGGGGATCTAGTTGCTGCAGTACAGCATGTTGGAATTGTCTGATCAAATCATTTAGAAAATGACTTTTAATATTTACCACTATATATACTGTTGATATTTTTTATATGGAACAGGAGAAACAACTGCTCAGACGTTAACAACATCATCCAAGCTCTTAGCTAACCAGTTTAATCTTCTATTACATGTTTTGCAAAAAGAAAATTAATATTCCTTTTACATGGATCTTGAAACAACATCTAATTTAAGAAGATTAGCTGACAATTCAACGGATTGATCCAAAGATGGTTTTAATTTGCAAATAATCTCCTAAATGTAATGAAATGTCTCAAGTAACATGCAAACTATTCTGAGTCCAAAACTAATGAGCTATTGATTCTTTTGTTATGAAATCATTCTGTTAGTTGGCAATATACCTTTGGGCCACAATGTATTACATGAGCAAATTACAGTAGCTGATGCTGACAGTGAAGAAATGACAGTAAAGTTTTTCTCATTAAAATCCATGCTGGAAAAATGTAAAAACTAACTTTTTCCTTCAAAAAAACAAACAAAATATCATGGCTTCTTAATACGTTTCATTTCTGCCCCCCTTCATCTTTCTCCCCCCACACACACAGAGTATATATTAAGTAGCTGAATTTGTGGATGTGGTTACAGAGAATTAGACAAAGCCTGTTTAAAACATTTTAAAAGTCAAAATTGTCAAATCTAAGTAGGACATAAATTAACGAGGCACCTAAATCCATGTTTAGGCACTTAAGTTGAAGTGGCCTAATTTTCATAGATGTTGAACACCCAAAACTTTCATTGACTTTAAAGGAAGTTTGAGTATTCAGCACCTCCAAAAAGCAGGTGAAATTACTTAGGAGTCCTAAATAAAGATTTCATGTTCAAGTACAGTATGAGGTCAGTTCTACCATTCTTACTCAGGTAAAACTCCCACTGACTTCATAGATGTATGCTGTCATCCTGCCATTCACGCTCCCTCCCAGACCGCCATCCTATTTATATGAAAAAGAAGACAGTAAGGAAGAGAGTTACCCTTATCTGCGTTGGGCACTATCCTTAACCTTCCTCAAAAGCGCTGTTTAAATTAAGGCACTTTAAATAAAAACAAACGATCATTTAGTATGAATACAGGGCAGGCCCAGATTAAGATTCAGGCATTGTAATCTGGGCCTTGGGCCCTAGCTCTTGGAGTCACAAGATGAGATCAGACTCTTACCTCTCATTTAAAAAAAAAAAAGGGGGGGGGGGAGGGATTGTCCTTATGTTTGTGAAGAAAAGTTAGAAAACATGAATCAAGCATAATCAATGTCTACCTGTGTCTGCAGACAGCCTGAAACGACAGCTTAAGGAGGTGTGAACTTCCCCAGGCATCTTCACTCTAAAAGTTGGCAACTTGAGGGCCCCCACGAACATCACCCCAGCTCAAGACTCTATATGGCAGGCCCCTCGATGCTGCCACCCTATAACAGCTCTGTCGTGGTGGTGTCAGGAAGGGCCTCCTATACAGAGTTCTCTACACAGTAGGGTGGGAATGAAAGCCTTTCTTCAGACACTCAGTCTGTCTGAAGCCAGGGAAAGGTGGTGTGGGGTGGGGAGAGACCCAGTCTAGCCAAACAAGAGGAATAGTAGGTTCCCCCACTAGCCCAGCAGACAGCTCCTTTGGGAGTGGTCCCTGCCACCCCCTTGAGGGGAAGCTGAACAGCACATTGTGGTATGGAAGGACTCCATATGTGGTGTGTGAGTGCCCTGGATTGTCTTAGTCCAGTCCTCAGAGAATGAGCTAAATCTCCTAAACCATCCTCTATGATCTCCTACAATCAGAGTCTAACCCTGTTCAGGCAGGAGTACACAGTACTGTAGATAAGTGTGTGGGAAAGCCACATTTGATTAAATCAGACACTTACTCCAGATGCAGCTCTCTGGTCAATAAACTGGAGATAAATCCAAGCACAGTGTTTGATAGCACAAGTAAAAGCACTGGGGCAGGCCAGCTATAGATGGGCAGGGCAGGGCAGGGCAGGGCAGGAAAGCACATCATGTGAACAAAGATAGCACAATCACAGGGTTATCCAGTCCTCACACACAAATGCACACACTAAGATGTAGGAGAGATTGCTTGAGTAGAACATATTATAGCACCAGATTGCACTGTGGGGAAAGCACCATCCCCTCAAGACAAAAGAACTGAGAAGATAGAAAATCCCAAGGTATAGGCATAGACTATTGCACCCATTACCACAGTATCTCAACGTTTACCCTGCCAACCAACATGGGGCAGCCTTTTGAACAAGAACCTATTAAAATCAGTGTCCCTGAAGATAAAGCACACACCAGAGGAGACCAGGAGGGAAGAGTAGCCTGCAACTCACCCCTCGGGACGGTACTCACTACAACGTAGGCCCTGGTTTAATCCACTTCACCACTGAGACAAGATTTTCTCTTTTCACTATCCCATCAGGGCTGCTACTCGTCATGATTTAGTGAGAAGGTTCTGACTTAAAGCCCATTTCTGGTCCCGTCCTATCTTCATCTCCAACATGCTTCCCCTCCCCCTTTTCAAAACTCCTAATTTAGTAGGAATTTGGCATGAGGGCATAAGGGGAGGGTGGCTGGTGACGTGCCAAGACTGGATCTGGATGTGTAGTTGATTTTCTGCTTTTGAGTAGGCCACGCATGCCCCTGGTGGGAGACTTAACCGTCTTACACAGTGATTTATGTCAGCTGTAACTCTGAGCAGTGTTAAGCTTTTTAAAAGGCTGAATCTTGCTCTTCAAGGATTCCTATTGAAGTTGATGGGAATAAGTTAAGACAAGTGGCATTTGGCCCTAAATTCACAGAAAATGTTTTCCTGTTGAAAGGAAACATAAGAGAAAATTAAAGAATTCTGTCTCTTACACATAACTAATGGAATAAGAGTGCTTGATCAAAATTTGGTGAGGTGAATGGTGGGATCTGAATATATTTCCTGAATATAGATTTTGAAATATATTAGGTTCCTATTTGATTAATTGCATGTTTGTTGCTGATTTTTTTTCTGAGCATATTACTATCATAGTGGGCACATATACTAAACTGTCCCATCTCACTAAATAGTTAAAGTTTTATTATAATATATAATCAGACATTTGTATTGTTTATGTGCCAGAAATACCAATATACATATCATACAAATTTTAGATATAAAGAAATCATTAAACTATTGCTAAGTGCTCTAAATTAAAAACTATGGCCGTTAATGTGAATTATCAAGGGACATTTGGAGTATCCCAAGTGATTATAGGACATTTCCATATAGCTTGTTAAGGTGAAAAATTTGCAAGGACAAGCTGACCATCTGTCATCAGCTGGGTTCTGACATACTGAGGGCGCTTCTGAAATGGGCAGTAGGCCTCATGCATAACCAAGTCTTTGCGCTTTTGCATATGTTGACCTGTGGAGATAATCCTTCATAATTTTTTTTGGAGGGGTAACCATTTCCATGCTGCCTTTTAAAGAAAAGTCACTTATATAGCTAGAAAATAAGTAAAAAAAGATGATTCTCTGTTGACACTCTAAAATATAGTGCAAATCAAAGACATTTTATTAATACCTCTTTTGAATATTCCATAAAAGCTAGAGAAAAACTGTTTTGCTAAACTAGGGGATTTTTTGTGTGACTTGGATGTTTCATTTAAACCGTAAATCTAGATGTTAAGAACGCTTAATACACTACCAAGGTTTATTGCTAACAGTCTTTCATTACAACTAGATTATTAAAAAGCAGCAAAGCATTCTAAAAAGAATAAAACATTTCTGCAGCCTAACAAAACTGTGTTAGCCTGATTCTATAGTTGCTCAAATAATGAAGTCCACATCTTGTAGCAGAAGTCAAAGATAAACCCTTCTTACAATGATGTCAAGCACCACTTAAGACTTGCAAATACAGTACTATACAGTACATGATAGGTTTTTCACTAATATGTAAGGATTGCAACTAAAGCTCTTACAATATTGGTGAAGGGAATTAAGACATGTTAGAAAAGTCAACTATTGGGAAATATTTTTACACTTTAACTTATACACCTTACTGATTGGAAAATGAGGGACTAATATAACACATGTCCAGTGTTTGCTTCTATGTGAACATCCAGTTGTTAGCAGAGTAACAGCCACTGTTAGAAGCAAACGAATGGATGAATGAATGAATATATGATGCAACCTCCCTTATCTCAATATAATGACACAGTCCTCTGGGCTTTATTTAGTCCTTGACACATGCAACATTTACATACATAGGACCAAATCCTCACTCAAGACATGGTCCCAGGCAAAATTCCCACCATCTTCAAACAACACATTATATATGCGTGGAAGTAGCTCTCTCATATACGGGGGAAAAATTGTTATGCTACAATCCACCATTGCATTCTTTTAATAAGCAAAGCCCTTTAATTCCTTAAGAGTTAATTCTCCTCTCAACAGACATAGATCTCACTGATGTTAATGGGAATTACACATGAATACTGAAGGATGAATAGATCCACTAGTGTCTAGGCCTGCACCACACGCAGTATCACAAGAATATGAAATAAGTTAAGCATCTCTCCTGTATTTTTATTCCAATGGGATACTTCTTTGAGCATTGACATCCAGATCCCCAGATCATATACCCATCTTGAGCTGTGTGTGCACTGTCTATCATGGGATTTTTATATATAGACTGTAAACATCTTACATGTTTGGGATAGTGGATCTCTTAAGAGACTGCAAAACCAGTCTTTGTGGCCTGTGAATCCAATGGCTGCTGCCTTCTCCTGATTTGGGGACCTAAAGACATAAAGGGTATCTTTGTGTTAATACGTTTCTAAAATTTGCAGATGTAAAACTACATAAACCGATCACTAGGGTTGAAGGTTTAGTGCTAATTATTCATGAAGATCACCGATTGTTCACACTCATTACCGCCACCCAGGGTTAGCCATTGGGTCTGTGAAGAACATGCCCACAGCTACCTTGATTTTATGGGGGGACTTCGACACAGTTGGCAGCTGTGGGAAGCACTGCTGTCCAAGCTGCCATGATGGCACACTGTTATGCTTCCCAGGGGCACCCAGGGTTGTGAGCCACCTTGCTACCACATGCCCTTGCAGTGTGAGGAAGCCTTGTCTGCTATGGGTCAGGTCCCCACCTCCGCCAGCCACTGACAACACAAGCACTGACTTCCAGGCCTTCTTAGGCACCGCTCTCTCTTTACCTGTTACCAAGAGACACACCCTAAATCTCAGTGGCTCCAAGCACCCCACTGCAGGGTCCAGCCTTTGATTCACTATACACTCACAGAATTCCCAAAGCTGCTACTCCCAAAAGAATGGTACACACCAGCTTACCCACAACACCTCAGGATCCCTCTCTGAGTAACACACACAGCACTTACATATATTTATAGTAAAAACAAGAAGTTTATTTAACACAAAACAGAGATCCAAGAAGAAGCAGGTAGAAATAACGGAAACATATGGTTACATAGAAAATAAAAATTTAACACGCTTTCTGGAGTCAAAACTTAACTAACAAGATATCAACAGTCATGTTATACAGAGCAAAAGCTCACCCAAAATCCTTCCAGCATATTACAGCCAGGTTTGGCTGTGATCTTCCTCTCGTGAGACAAGTCGTGCTGTCCTCTTGCCTCCTCAGTGGAAAGATCCTCTGTGTCTCTTCGCAATGCCAGATATATCAAAACAGTCCTTTGATTGTGAATCAATAAACAGGATACCCCCTGCTGCATGTTCTTCCTTGTGGCCTCCCTCACTTGTTGACCTGGCAATCTTTTAATTAGCTTCAGGCTCTGCGTGCAGATAGGCTGCACTGCGAGATGTGTAATGCACAATACACACTTGACCAGACAAAAAGAAAGAAGTGTCTCCTGTTCCCTGCCTAAACAAAATCTGTCCAAGGCCAGTCACCTCCTGGTGACCTGCTTTTAACTTCAAGTGTTTAAGAACATATATTTCCAGTGTAGATACAGAACTTCTAGAATAACACCCATACATACATTTCACACTGACTAAGATGAGCAGCATGTTACTGGCTATTGGGAAAGACTTCACATGCCACTCTTTAGTGCACTATTATGTAGAAATGAGACCCAAGGGATCCCTGTAAACCCCCATGCAACTCTGTGCCTTCTTCTAATTGGCACACATTATGGACGCTGAAATTTCCCTCCCTGCCTCCAGCTAAGCCAGCTCCTCTCTAAACAGATAGTGTTACCCTTAGCTCCAAGGAGGGGGAGCTCAGTAGCAAAGAGAGGCTGTGTAGCCATGGCAAGAGGGACTCTGGATTATTAATTGCAGCTCTGACACTGACTCACTCTGTGGCCTTGGTCAAGTCACAAACTTTCTGCCTTATTTTTATTCTCATTTTACAGATGTGAAACTAGCACTTATCTGTAAAAGAAAGGAGAAGATAAGCCCCTGTTCCTTAGGGGCAGTGAGTGAGTTTGTGTGTGTTGTGTGTGGTTTTGTTGTTGTTCTGTGGTTTTCTTCCTGTTCAGTTTTCTGAGGCTGGTAGAATCAGAGACCTGATCAGGGGCAGTGTGCTGTCAGAATCAGAGACCTGATTAGGGAGTGGGGCTTCCCTGACTAGGGCATCCTATAAAGGCAGCCAAACTGTCAGCCAGTAAACAGAGCTGTAAACAAGGGAGTTTGAGTGGGAGTTCTATTGGAGGAGTTTGGGGGAGGAGGGTATATGATGTTCTGGTTTTGTTTCGATTTTTGTTTGTTTTTGTCTTTTTCCTTTTTCCTTTACAGGACTTTAGACAGGAAGGCTATGACAGAAACAGAGGCAGCAGTGGCTGTGGCCCAAGGAATGGAGGAGACGATGAAGATGACTGGGTGTGGAAGCTGTGGGATGTACATGATCCTGGAGCAGGTACCTAAAAAGAGCTTCATTTGTATGAAGTGCTGCCTGACAGAACTAATAGAAAAGAAAGTTTTGGAGATGCAGGTGGAAACTATGGTTAAGTTTCAAAGGAATTTGAGCAGATGTTGGACGGAAGGTGAAAAGAGGCTAAAGGGAAAAGTCAAGACTCAAAGATGCAAACTGGACCAAAGAAGTCTGACAGGAGACTCTTAGGTGAGGAAAGTGGCCAGTAGAAGCATGTGACTATGAGAATCCAGCAGAGGAAAAGAGCAACTAGGAAAAGAGAAATAGAGCTCAGAACAGGTTTGCTGAGTTGGAAAATGAAGAAGGAGCATAGCATGCAGTAACAGAAAGTGGGAAGACAAGGAAGAAGAGAAGAGCGGCTAGTCCTATAAGAAGAAGGGAAGAGTCAATGGAGATAGCCAAAATTCAGAGCTTCAGGAGGCTACAGGATGATTTGCAGAAGACTGCAAGGGAAAATAAAAGAGGAGAGGACTTACAGCCAGAAAGAACACGAGGAAGGTCGGAGAATCACATCATCACCAGGAAAAGGTGATTGGTGACTCCCTACTAAGAAGACCAGACAGGTTTGTCACCAGAGCTGATCCAGAAAACAGAAGGGTGTGGACCTGAGGCTGAAAAGGATCCTAATGGAAGCAGGAAAGAATCTACTGATTGTCTTTCACATGTGAACAAAAAGATACAGCTAGATTCTCACTGGAACGTATCAAGGGAGACTATGCCAGGCTGGAGAAGACACTTAAGGAAATGAAAGTTCAGATGATCTTCAGTGGGATTCTACCTGTCCCTAGAGTAGGAGACCAAAGGCAAGACAAGATTATGATCACCAGATGGCTCAGGCAGTGCTGCTATAAGGAGGGCTTTGGGATGTTTGATCACTGGGATGCATTCATGGAGGACTGTTCTCTTGGGATGGGATCTACCTGAGTAGGGAGAGAAATAGGCTTCTGGGATGGAGGTTGGCACAACTGATTAAAAGAGCTTTAAACTAGGAACTTGGGGGAAATGGTTGGGAGATACTTATGTAATCTCCACACCTGATTCTAACATCAGGGAGGAAAGTCAAGTAAGAAAGGATATAGCAATGGAGAAAGGAACAGCAGTGGGTAGGAGAATGGACATTAAGAGGAAAGATAGAGCTTCATTGGTATCGGCAAACAGTCAGGTAGGTGATACTGGCAGTAAAATGACTGTACCCAGTCAGTTGAGGAACGTGGTTGAAGCCAAGCAAAAACAACAAAAATGTTTGTACACCAATGCAAGTGTAACCCACATGCCTAATAAGGAGATATCTCTTTAAGAGATCTATTGGGGGTGGGTAGGAATGAGTTGTGTCTGGGTCATTGTTACTAAGCAGATGAACAATCTCCACGCTCAGAAGTTTCTGGAATTCTGTGTAGTAGTTTGGGTATATAGATTGGAGGACAAGTGCTACTAATAGTGGTAGTAATAATAGGGCCCAGAATTTCCTAGATGTGATAGATGACAGATTTCTTCACTAAATAGTCGCTGAACCAACAAAAGGTGGTACCATTTTAGATTTAGTATTGGTGTGTAGTGAGGACCTCACAAAAGAACTGGTTGTAGGGGACAACTTTATTTCTAGAAATGATGAGCTAATTCAGTTTAAACTAAATGGAAGGATAAACAAAAATAGATCTGCAACTAGGACCCTTGATTTCAAAAGGGCTAGGTTTTAAAAATTAAGGGAATTAGTTAGGAAAGTGGAATGGATTGAAGAACAAGGATCTGAATGTAGAGGAGGCTTGGAATTACTTCAAGTCAAAGTTGCAGAAACTATCTGAAGCCTGAGTCCCAAGCAAGAGGAAACAATTTGTAGGGAAGGGTTGCAGACCCACATAGATGAGCAAGCATCTCAAAAGGTGATAAAGAGAAAGCAGAAAGCCTACAAGGAATGGAAGATGGGAGGGATCAGCAAGGAAAGTCACCTCTCGGAGCTCAGAAAGTGTAAGGATAAAGTAAGAACTGTCAAAAGCCAGACAGAGTTGGACCTTGCAAATTAAAACGAATGGTAAAAGGTTCTATAGCCATATAAATAAAAAGAAAAGAAGTGGGACCACTAAGCACTGAGGATAGGGTGGAGATTAAAGATAATCTAGATATGGCACAACACGTAAACAAATACTTTGCCCTCAGTTTCTAATAAGGCTAATCAAGACCTAAGGGGTAGTAGCAGCGTGGCTAATGAGAACAAGGATATGGAAGTAGAAATTACTACATCCAAGGTGAAAGTCAAATTTAAACAACTTAATGGGACTAAATCATGGAGCCCAGATAATCGCCATCCACGAATATTTAAGGAACTGGCACATGAAATTGCAAACTCATCAGCAAGGATTTTTAATACATCTGTAGAATTGGACACTATGACTGGGGAATTGCTAATATAGTTCCTATTCTTAAAAAAGGGGGAAAAAAGTGATCTGGGAAACTACAGGTCTGTAAGTTTAACCTCAATTGTATGCAAGGTATCGGTACAAATTCTGAAACAGAAAATAGTTAAGGACATAGAGGTAAATGGTAATTGGGATAAAATACAATTTACAAAAAGTAGATCATGCCATATCAACCTGATCTTCAAGACAATTACTGATTTTTTAGGAAAATCAGGGAAATACAATAAATCTAATCTACCTGGATTTCAGTAAGGCATTTGATACAGTTCTACATGGGAATTCATTAGTTAAATTGGAGAATATGGGGCTTAACATGAGAACTGAATGGTGGATAAGGAGCTGGTTAAAGGGGAGACTACAATGGGTCATACTGAAAGATGAACTGTCAGGTTGGAGGGAGGATATTAGTGAAGTTCCTCAGAGATTAGTCTTGGGACCAATATTATTTAATATTTTTAATGATCTCGGTACAAAACATAGGAGTGTGATAATAAAATTTGCAGATGACACAAAGTTGGGAGGTATTGCCAACACTGAGGAGGACCAGAATATCATACATGAAGATCTGGACAACCTTGAAAACTGGAATAATAGAAACAGGATGAAATGTAATAGCGCAAAGTCATGCATGTACGGAATAACAAGAAGAATTTTTGCTATAAACTGGGGATTTACCTGGTGGAAGAGACAGAGGAAGAGAAAGATTGGGTGTATTGGTTGATCACAGGATGACTATGAGCAGCCAATGTGATGCAGCTGTGAAAAAGGCTAATGCAGTCCTAGGATGCATCAGGTGAGGTATTTCCAGTAGAGATAGGGAAGTGTTAGTACCATTATACAAGGCACTAGTGAGACCTCATCTGGAATTCTCTGTGGAATTCTGGTCTCCCATGTTTAAGAAAGATTAATTCAAACTGTAACAGGTGCAGAGAAGGGCAACTAAGATGATCTGAGGAAAAGAAAATCTTTCTTTTGACAGGAGACTCAAAGAGCTTGGTTTATTTAGCCTAATCAAAAGAAGTTGAGGGGAGATATGATTGCTCTCTCTAAATACATAATAGGGATAAATATCAGGGAGGGAGAGGAATTATTTAAGTAAAGCACCAAATGTGGACACAAGAACAAATGTATATAAACTGGTTATTAACAAGTTTAGACTTGAAATTAGGCAAAGGTTTTTATCCATCAGAGGAGTAAAGTTCTGGAACAGCCTTACAAAGGGGAGCAGTGGGGGCAAAAAGCCAACTGGCTTCAAGACTGAGCTTGAAAAGTTTATCGAGGAAATGGTATGATGAGACTGCCTGCAATGGCATGTCACTGATCTGTGACTGTTAGTAGCAAATATCTCCGATGGCTGATGATGGGATACTAGATGGGGAGGGCTCTATGTTACTGCAGAGAATTCTTTCCCAGGTGTCTGGCTACTGGGTCTTGCTCACATGCTCAGGGTCTAACTGATCGCCAAACCTGGGATTAGGAAGGAATTTTCCCCCAGGTCATATTGGCAGAGATCCTGTGGGGGTTTTGTCTTCCTCTGCAGCATGGGGGATGGGTCACTTACAGGTTTCAATTAGAGTAAATGGTGAATTCTCTGTAACTTGAAGTCTTTAAATCAAGGTTTGAAGACTTCAGTAACTCAATCAGAGAATATGGGCCTACTACAGGAGTGGATGCATGAGGCTCTATAGCCTGCAATGTGCAGGAGGTCAGACTAGATGATCATGATGGTCTCTTCTGGCTTTAATGTGTATGAGTCGGTGTGGGGGCTGGTGAGGTTGTGATGATAAAGTAGCTAACATTTTTAAAGTGCTATATGAGTGCTAAAATCCACCATAATACACACTCAGACCTCCACTGATTAGTGGCCTAATAGCCCAAATGTTCCTTTTAGAACTTAGACATATTTTGGCATATACGCACAGCCTCCAGTCTAAACAAGTGGAATCCTCTTGGGCAGCAGAAAGGGGAACTTAAAGATTCCCGTCCCCTACCTGCACTTTAGATGAGTCAGAAGAGTCTGGAGTGTAGAATCACTTTTGCTCACCCTTCCCAAAACCCTCAGGGCACACCCCATGCATAATGGTGTGATTGCAGTGGACAAGAGGAATCAGTTTATAATTTGGGTGAAGGGAAGAGCAGTGAAAGGCTATTTTGGAGGCCTGCCCCAAAATGCTATGGCCAGCTCTGACTAAAGGAATGCAGTTTAACCCAAAAAATGATTGGATTTAACATACTGTGATAAACTCAGGCCAGAGGGCCTCAAAAGGGCATACCAGGGCCAGTATGTAAGCCCAAGAATGCCAAAAGCCCTTTCTCCTGCAAGCAGAGGAGAGATGATTGCAGGGCAGTTAGAGACACCTGGACCCAATGAAGGGCTAAGTCCAGGTGTACTTAAACCCTGCCTTCCCTAAAGGGGGAGGAAGGGAAGCACAGGAGAAGGAAGCTGCCAGAAGGCTGGGGGTAGCTAGAGGAGACACTCCCCCAGGCTAGGAGATGGTGCTTCTCTGTAGCCAGAGGGGCAGAGGAAGAGACAACCCTTGGCCCCAGCTGGCAGGAGGGAGCCACAATAAGGGGCCCTGGGGGCATGCTGAGGGGAAAGGACAAATGACTTGTTCAGCCTGGGGAGATGGGGTAACCGGTGACTCCCTGGCCCACTACAAGGGGTAGAAGTGTGAGACCCACAAGGGTTAAACTGGCTGTTTGCCACAATACTTAAATTCTTAATGCTATTTCCTGAACAAGTGACCATTCTGCTAATTTAGGGAGCATAAACTGCGGATAGAATAGTGTACTCCTGGTACAAAACATCTTTTGGAATATATTACTCTCTAGAGCATCCTTAGTTATGTTGCTAACAGGAAACTGCTAGTTATATATATATATTTTACAGTTAATTAAGGAACAGAAATGCAAAATACAACATTCAAAAACTTCATGTGAATTTCTGGAGGACTTAGGTTCTGTAAACCAATGAACAGGTTACTACAGTTCTGCATAAAGTTAGTATCACCATCTATAACAAGTATAGCTGTGTCCCTATGCATTTTCTATTTCATGTTCCAGAACAACACATTCTATTTGAAAGCACAAAGAATAGAGATTGCACATGTCTAAATAGAAGTAACATCTAGCCCGGGTGATGTGGTGACTTTGCCAAATACAGGTGTAGATCACTCCTCTGCCTTCAGTGACTTCTATGCCACAAAATTGGACAGCCAACTACTACATAGCGTGCAATGTATAAAACTCATTAACACTTCATTTCTGGACTATAATCAGGGCCCAGTGGACTGGGTGGCTAGTCAGACTTAAGTTTTACATCAAAGTCCCTGAATTCTGGTGAAAATTTTGCAGCAACTTCAGATACATTATGGAGGTTTTTAAGGTTTTTAAGGAAGATGGGTTTCACCGAAAATGAATAATACAATCAGTAAATGAAGCCTCTTGGCTATTTATTTTAATATTAAATTCAGTTATTTTATACTGCCCCTTGGGGTCAGTTTTCAATCTGCTACAGGTTGACCTCTTCAAGAGTTAACATGGCATCATGATCAGTGGAACTGGAGTCAGAGGATCCATGTTTCATGGAGGGACTGTTTTTGATGGCACATCAGTGGAACAGGGAACTAGGGAGATAGGTTGGAAGGAACTCAGCCACATGGACAGAGCATTGCACAGGTTGTAATAAAGTTCCACTTCTCCTGCATTCAGCTTTCCCCTTTGCAAATGTCACACGGTTGCAGTGTTGGAGCTGTGAGTTTGCTGCAGTGCAACAGCTAGCAACAGGAGCCCTGGAACTCAGTCAGAAGGTCTCCAGAGCCCTGGATTTTGCGGACACAAACCTAGCCCAGCAATGGACCTGGTGGAAGGACGAGTTCAAGCTGTACACAAACCTGGCGTATAACAATTACTTTATTTTATTGGAGAATAAGGCAGCAAGATCTGCACCACTCTGAAACTCACCACTGCCTCAAGCCTTACAGCAGTCCAAAGAGCTTGGGGACCTATTGCTCCCCAAAGAAGAACAAAACTCTGGATAGTCCCAGGTATTTTACTAGAGACAAAGCCAAAGGGGAGTGAATGGATTCCTACGTTACAGCCTTATGCACACTGGTACATGCAATTTTGGAGACTTGACAGACTCCCTGAGGAGCAGAGGACCATCCAAGAAATATTCAGTCAGACTTGTATAACAGGGGGGATGGCACATCAGGCAGTGGTGATGACATCTTGACTCTCTCCTTAAGTCAGAGAGTATATCGGGTTCTGGCTGTTGGGAGAGAAAAGCGACAAGGGATAAGACCAACTTCCATGCATACAACAATGTTAATAAGGAAATGCCCTGTGTGATTTCAGCTGGATCGTGGGGCCTCCTGCAATGTGATTCCTCATGGTGAATTGGACTCAAACACACCCATTACAAAGAGCAGGCACAATCTTGTAATGTACAATGAGAGCATAATGCAGCCGGTAGGAAAATGTGATCTCATAGTAACTAACCCAAAAAAATAACAGAAGGTATCAGCTGAAGTCTTTAAACCATGATTTGAGGACTTCAATCATTCAGTCATAGGTCAGGGGTATATTACAGGAGTGGGTGGGTGAGGTTCTATGGCCTGCGTTGTGCAGGAGATCAGACTAGTTGATCATATTGGTCCCATCTGTCCTTAAAGTCTATGAGTCTATGAAATTTTGGTTGATGGATGGTAAGCACCACAGACCTGTCTTGGGGAATTCAGCCATACAAGCCATGGATCTGATCAGGGTGCAGCATCAGAAATTTATAGTTCCAATGCAAGAAACAAAAGGGAAAGTCCCATGGACAATGGAGACAATTTTCAATGCATGTGGGGATGTTTTCTAAAGTGATGGGTGCCTCAAAGGAAAGCTGCAACTGGAAGTACACCGCACTGTGGAACCTGTGGGCTTACCACAAAGGAAAATTCCAGCGGCGTTATGTAATCCAGTACATAAGGGGCTCAAAAATCCATAGAGCAAGGATATCATAGCACTTGTAGAGGCCAATACAGCCTGGGTAAACATCATGGTGGTGGTAAAGAAGCTATTGGCAAATTACACATCTGCATAGACCTAAAACCACTAGGCCAGGCATTGAAAAGATGCCACTATCCACTGCCCACAACTGATGACCTTTTTCTGCAACTTTCCAAAATCCAGAATCATTGTGGTCTGTGATGTGAGGAATAGGTTTTGGCACATAAGTCTGGATACAGAGTCCAGCATGTGGACAACCTTTGCAACACCATTTGGTCACTACCGATTGCTGCAGATGCCAATAGGCATAAGCCCAGCCCCAGAGGTGTTCCAGAGCAGACTCTCCCAAGAATTGGAAGGACTGCCTGGGGTGAAAATAATTGCACTGTAGGTGAAGGTACAGAAATGATACAGATACATGATACAGAAGATGAACAAGACCATGACAGAAAACAACAAGCTTCTCTACAGCGATGTAGGGACAAGAACATAAAACTCAACTCAGAAAAAATGTGACTCATACAGCAGGAGGTGATGTACTTTGGAAAGCTGCTCACAACAGGGGGATTGAAAGCAGACCCAACAAGATCAAGGCAGTCAGACGTACCAGCTCCAGTGGATGTGAAAGAGGTACAGAGCTTCTAAGGCATGATAAATTTTTTGTCTAAGTTCTGTTCACACCTGGCTGCAGTAGCAAAATTCCTATCTCAGCTCACAAGGCAGGATGTCGGGTGGGACTGAGCAGGTCCCCAACAGCAAGCATTTGACACACTTAAACAAACAAATGAAACCCCTGTCCTAAAGTACTACCAGCCAGGAGAGCGACTGACACTCCAGCATGATGCATCGGAGAAAGAATTGGGTATAATTCTTTTGCAGGAGTAGCTATGCCAACAGAGCCCTGTCAGAGACTGAACAGGGGTACTCCCAGACACAAAAAGAGCTTCTGGCTGTGGTATTTGGAGTGGATTGATTCCACCAGTATATCCCTGGCCACCTAGCAATAGTGCAAACAGACCTCTAACCCCTAGAAACAATCATGGGAAAGCCCCTTCTTAGTGTCCCAAAGAAACAGCAATGCATGTTGTTGCACCACCAGTGCTGCCAGGTAGAGATCAGATATTGTCCAGGATGACGTCTGGTGTGAGCTGACACCCTGGAACAGGGTATATATAGCCAGCATCAGCAAGCTAAGGGAAGAGGATCAAGACACTGAATCCATTAACATGCTGCACTATCTCCCAGTTTCAACAGTGAAGCTGAGGGAAATCAAAGAGACTATGGAAAAAGACATCCAACTTACAGGCAATGAAGAGAGCAATACTAGCGGGGTGACCAGAAGACAAAAGCAGAATCATATTTTCAAATGACAGATGAGCTGAATGTGCAGAATAGAATTGTATTTCCAGGACAGAGAACTATTCTCCCTGCCTCATCACAAAAGGATGTCATGCAAAAAATGCATGCCTCACACCTGGGCATTGACAGTTCTCTTAGGCTTGAGAGTGTGTTTACTGGATAATGAATACACAAATCTGCTCCTTGATAGAAGAGTGTGAAACCTTCTGGTTGTGTGATAACCACCAGCAGAAAGACTGTGACCGCATTGAGCTGCCACCAGACCGTGGGAAAAGGTGGGAGCGGACTTATTTACCTTCAAGGAAAAGCAATAATGGATTACAGTGGACTATTATTCAAGTTTTTGGGAGGTTGATGTCCGCCTGATACAAGAAGCAAACCTGAAGGCTCATTTTGTGAGACAAGGCATTCCAAACACTGTAGTCACCAGCAAGGGACCCCACTTTGCCTCAGAAGAATTCAAGGTCTTGGCATGCCAAAGGGAGTTTGGTCATCACACCACCTCCCCACCACACCCACAGAGTAATGGTAAAGTGGAACCAGCTGTGAAAACAGCTAAGAGACTGTTACACAAGGTTGTTTCTTCTGTTTTAGACCCCTTGTTGGCATTTTTAGCAGACAGGAAACCCCATCCCCCAACATAGTTCAGTATAGGCATTGATGGGATGAAGGACCAAAACCCTGCTGCCAGTGAAAGGAGACCTGCTGGAGTCAGAAGGAGTGAGAGAAGATGGCCATCAATCAGAGAAAGCAGGCACTAGAGCATGACAGATAAGCCAAGAACCCACCGGCCCTGGAAACAGGCACGCCTTTGAGGATCCAGCCACCAGAGAGATACCAGAAGGATTTGTGAAGGGTGCAGTGGTACCCAGATCATACGAGGTGACTATGCAAGAGGGACAAGTGATCTGAAGGAACAGGAGACATAAGCCAGCAGATAGAGCCTATAGAGATCATCACAGAACAGAGAGAGAGAGTGAGAGAGAGCCATCCACCTCACTGAGATGAATGGGCAATTTACATATACTGGTTATTTTTTCAGGTTGTCTACAAACTCATGAAAACAACATTGCATGACTCACACTCAAGCCACGTTTTCCAGCTTTTATTTGCAACCAAGAGGGCTAAAAATATTTTTCTAAATGGAGCTGAGATTCTGGGGCACAGTCTTGTTACCAAGGTCAGGATTGAATTAAGAGCAGTAGGCACTTTAGGCCAGTGACTAGGGCTTCAGCTGCTGGAGTCATGTGATGAGATCAGAATCTTAGCTTTCAGTTTAAATGGGGAGATGTGTGTTACATCTCTTGATGAGCTCCTTCCTCATACACACTCTCCAGGCTTCTGTACCAGACCCAAACTTGGGTCTGACTTGCTCTTGACTTGCTCTGGGCAGAATTTAGACTTTCTTCCTCTGGCTCTGGGCCTATGGCATATCCTCCAGGTTCAAACCCCATGTCTTTCACCCCTCTTGACAGTGCTAACCCCACAGTCCAGTCAGCGTGGCCCCGAAACAAGTACTGACTCTCCGAAGCCTTGCTAAGTAGCTGATGTATCATGGAATCAGAGAACTGTGACCTCACAAGGTCATTTATCAGGACCAAGTATTATCTAGAACATCCCTGACAGGTGTTGCCTCACCTGTTCTTAAAAATCTCCAGTGATAGAGATTCCGCAACCTCCCTAGGCAATTTATTCCAGTGCTTAACTACCCTGACAGTTAGGAAGTTTTTCCTAATGTCCAACCTAAACCACCCTTGCTGCAATTTAAGCCCATTGCTTCTTGTCCTATCCTCAGAGGTTAAGGAGAACAATGTTTCTCCCCCTTCCTTGTGACAGCCTTTTATGTACTTGAAAACTGATATGTCCCCCTTTGTATCTCTTCTCCAGACTAAACAAACCCAGTTTTTTCAATCTTCCCTCAAAGATCATGTTTTCTAGACCTTTAATCATTTTTGTTGCTCTTCTCTGGACTTTCTCCAGTTTGTCCAGATCTTTCCTGAAATGGGGCACCCAGAACTGGACACAATACTCCACTTGAGGACTAATTAGCATGGAGTAAAATGGAAGAATTACTTATTGTCTTGCTTACAACACTCCTGCTAATACATCGCAGAATGATTTTTGCTCTTTTTTCCAAAAGTGTTACACTGTTGACTCATATTTAGCATGTGGTCCATTATGACCCCAGATCCCTTTCTGCAGTACTCTTTCTAGGAAGTCACTTCCCATTTTGTACGTGTGCAACTGAGTGTTCCTTCCTAAGTGGAATACTTTGCATTTGTCCATTATTGAATTTCATCCTATTTACTTCAGACCAGTTTGTCCAAAACATTTTGAATTTTAATCCTATCCTCCAAAGCACTTGCAAACCCTCCCATCTTATCATCCAAAAACTTTATAAGTGTACTCCCTATGCCATTATCTAAATCATTGATGAAGATATTGAACAGAACAAGACCCAGAACTGATCCCTGCGGGACCCCACTTGATATCCCCTTCCAATTTGACTGTGAACCACTGTTAACTCCCAGGGAACGGTTTTTCAACCACTTATGAACCCAACTTATAGTAGTTCCATCTAGATTGTGTTTCCCTAGTTTGTTTATGAGTAGGTCATATGAGATAGTATCAAAAATCTTGCTAAAGTCAAGATATACCACATCTACTACTTCCCCCCCCCCCCCCCCTTCCTTTACCCTGTCAAAGAAAGCTATCAGTTTGGTAAGATGTGATTTGTTCTTGAAAAATCTATGTTGACTGTTACTTATCACCTTATCATCTTCTAGCTGTTTGCAAATTGATTGCTTAATTATTTGCTCCATTATTTTTCAGGTTCTGAAGTTAAGCTGACTGGTCTGTAATTCCCTGGGTTGTCCTTATTTCCCTTTTTTATTTTGGGCACTATATGTGCCCTTTTCCAGCCTTCTGGAATCTCTTCCATCTTCCATCACTTTTCAAAGATAATCACTAATGGTTCGGATAGCTCCTTGCGTGTTCTAGGATGTATTTCATCAGGCCCGGGTGACTTGAAGACATTTAACTTGCCTAAGTAATTTTTAACTTGTTCTTTCCCTATTTTAGCCTCATATCTTACCTGTTTTTCACTAGCATTCACTATATTAGATATCTAATCACTACTAACCTTTTCATTGAAAACCGAAACAAAAAAGTCAGGCTTGCCCCAAAGTTGTGGATCCTCTGATTTACTGTTCCCCTCTCCCGGGGAGAGGGAGGGAGGGCTATATGGCAATGTAAGCATGTAACCCACAGTCCATATAAAGGAATTTCTAAACATACATGTACTTTACTCATAAAGAAAGCACCACTCTACAGGAAAAATAATAAAACCTGCGCACAAATGTCTTCCTCAGGGACCTCACCACTCTGAGAGGACTTCGGATTTTGGTCAATCATTTTAGGAGTCCAAGCTCCTTCCTTCCTCCTGCTGAGTCTTCTGATTCTGGTCAGGGTCATTCTCTCTTCCCTACAGCAAGGTCACCTCAGCTTGTTCAGCTTTTAGTGGTCTAAATGTTCCACTGCTCTGAGAGCAAGTGCCTTTCTAACAGCAGCTTCAGTCCTCCTAGCACCTCTTTCTTTGCTCCTTTTCTGCTGGGTGTTTTCCACTTCTCCAACTTCACCCCCTGCAGACAACCTGGGAGAACCACCTTCCTTTAGTTTGGCCACTCTTTATCATACTCACTGCTCTACCACGGCAGAGCCATTCAATGTTAATGATTTTTTTTTTTATTGTTCTGTAGCAGTTTCTAGTGACCGTTTGTGAGATATGTGACCAGATTTTGCTAGCAAATGGCAGATTCAACATACACGGAGGGTTAGAGATATACAAAGTTGTTAAAATCAATCAGAATTCATATTTTACATAAAAAGATCCCAAAATCATCACTATATACTATGTTTCCAGCCCTCCTACATGCAAAGAAAAGCTTGAAAACATAACCTGAGAGTAACTGATGCCTGCCTGAATCTGTAGACGGTCTGAAACAATAATTCCAATCTAAAAGGTGAGAACTTCCCCATTGGTCTTAAATTTGAGACCTGCTGCTACCACAAGGAAAGAGTGGATCACAGGTTAGGGACAAGACTATAATGTGTGCTGCGTGTAGGGCCACAGATCGCCTTCATTCAGCCCTCACAAGTGGTGACTTCTGTGGCTGCAGAATCATGGAATGCATGGAGCATGTTATACAGAATTTAGTATTTAGAAGCAAGCTAACATTGATGAAATTTAAACAATGAAAATACTGAAAAGGGCACTACACTGCTGTATGAGCAAACTGTGTGCAAACTTCTTATGTTCCAGATATTGTGCAATACATTGTGCACCTCTTCATATTTCATTGCCATAGGCACTTTTCAGTACATTGCCTCGTATGTAGTTTTTGCCTTCATTATGCCTTTACAGGTGAATTTTTTTGTTAAATATAGGCCAGGGTAATCCACTGTGGAATTATTGCTTAGATTATCCATTGGACCTTGAGGATATAGGTACAAACATCAATGTATTTCAGATAATGGTGCCTCCAGTCAGGATAAAAATTAGTGTCTCTCCAAGAAAGAGATTAGCAGAGAGCCCATTCTGTCTTTCAAAGCCAGAATGGAACACCTTGAATGCAAAAAAACAATGTTTTAACCTAGTCCCAGACATGGGACTCACTCTGAGTTGATCACAGACCATGTGTTTCCAATTTAAGGATTTGCAACCCCCTTGCACAGGTCACAAACAGCTGAATCTGCAAACAACCCAAATCTGTGAAAATCCAACAGGGCATAATTTAGCAGTTCTGTTGCCCTTGCAGCATGCAGAGATCTACTGAAATTGTTGTCTTAATCACTTCTTTCTTCCAAGGGGCAGCATTTGGCCCAAAGTCTTTTTCGCTTATATTTTATTAATGAATATTAATGAGGTTTTTGAAAGCAAAGCTAGTAAAAGACCAGGCTCCTTAAGCCCAAAACAGAAACAGTACTTCAAAAGTCAAGTTTTACGTGGAAAAAAAGAATAACTTGTAAGTTATTAAAAATATATGTTTTCCTTTTAGAGCCATCTCTAAGCTCATGTCCAGATTTGGTATCAGTATGACCATGGCTTGAAAAAGCATTTTCATTGCTGCTACCTAGGCATATTAAAAGTTGCCCTAATTTGATCTTTTAAATGAAAATGTGAACTGCTGAAACATTTCAGAAGTTGAGAACAACTTTCTTAAACATGAAAACATCAGACTTTACAAGCTAAGTTTTTAATAAAAATATGTAAGATTTAATTTTAGTGTAGAGCTCTGATAAAACACACAGGAAATAATGTTCCTACATATCAAAATTCAGATTACAAAGTGTAAAACATACATCTTTCTAGTGCTACAAGTGCTGGAATAGCATATCATGTCTGCACTTGTGACATCAGAAGGCTGTGATTTTCACGCTTTAGAAAAATAACAGGATTGATTTGGCTTGTTATTTTCACTGAAGTATAGGCCTCTCTCTCTCTCTCTCTCTCTCTCTCTCTCTCACACACACACACACACGTCTTAAAGAAGACCATGGCAAGGTTAATATTAGCTTGGTAATATTGTACCAATAGCACATATCTTTTTTTAACTTACCGTTCACCATAATTTACTTTCCTGATTAATAGTTTGCTGTGTGTTTTTCTGTCTTTGAAAGATATTTGAGAAACATAAGTCCTTTTAACTGAAAAAATTAAAGAAGCCCTCATAAAACATATGCATACATCTGTCCTTGACAAGGGAGAATATAATTCCACTTCATGGGCTGAGATAATACAGTAATACACAGTCTTATGGAGCATCTTATTTATATATATATATATTTGTAAATCGTGACTAAATGTGGCTAAATACCATAATTTCTCAAAACAGCAATGTTTCTATGACCAAAAAACAAAACAAAAAGATCAAACAAAACCAAAAACCAACAGTAGCTGAAAAATGTTTCATAAACATAAAATAAGATTTAGAGCCAATACCATGTTTAGGAATACTGAGGGGGAATATACGGTATAAGAGAGTTGGAAGGAATATGAAAGATGTTTAATGATTCAAATACACATGCTCTGTTGAAACTCTGAGACAGTGTTATGAAAGTGGTCGCTTTATTTACAAACCACTTGTCACCATGTATTTCAGTGAACACTTGCCATTCAAGGCAGTCTTTGTGGCTACTGGCATTTCAGCAGTTGAGTGTTTTTAGCAAACCATTCTGTCTTGAGTATGCAATAAGGACCAACAATTCTCTTTTGTAATATCATTTATAGACGAGGACAGACCTTTTATTTAACCTCTGACTTTAAATAAACTTTATGGTGACATTATGCATGATTGCGGAAACAGCAGCCAGAGGTGAAAATGTTGTGCCAGAGTCTGCCTTCCAAAGAAGTCAAGGTGAGCTCTGCTGTGGGAGTAGGTTTGAGCAGTTACTGCTGAAACAGGACTGTTGATCTGCAGCCAACTCCTTGTTCATTTCATTCACAAGAAGAGAAATCAACTGCACCTCACCTGTGAGGAAGAGAAGCAGGATTTGGCCCCTGTTCATTTTCTCTTGGTACCAACAAAGGCTCCAGTATAGGCAAGCTACTTAAGTATGCAACTAGTCTGATGGAAATTGATGCGACTACTCACATACTTAGAGTTAGTCATGTGCTTCAGTTCTTTGCTGAGTTGGGGCCAAAGAGCCCAACTCTGAGAGTGTGAGAACTTCCTGCTAGGCACTAACTCCCAACCCACATACAGCATGGTTGGCTAGTATGTGGAAATACCCTAAGGTATGGGCCACTGTTTTGAGGGTACATATTGTCAAAACATATTTTGTATCCGCTAAGCAAAACAGTCAGTAACTTATTCATATTTATTAGGGCAAGGATTAATATTGAAAATGCCTCAAGGTAAACATTGATCCTAAGTATTGCAACATGCCATCATATGTCAATTATCAAAGCGCTCTCTTTCTAAAAGACTATTATTGTTATTATTTATTACTATCGCTATTGCTATTACTATCACATTTATTCCTCTGTGTTTCAAGACCATAAATTGAACAGTACCTTCCTGATATTCCCCATGAAATAAATCACTAGTTTTATCTCTACATCATACTGTCTTGCTGGAAAAGGGGTGGAGAGTTTTACTGTTTATGATTCTGTTTTAAAATATTTCTCAGAATAAAAACATTTTTTCGGACTATTACAAAGAGCAATGACAAATCTCTTCAAGGGCATGGCTGCGACCTGAAGAAATCAGCAGTGTGTTAATATAAATTCAGGCACTCATGTTGAAGTCAGATTATTTCTAAATTTTACTGGATAAGCACAAACATTATCCCCTCTGCAGAACAACACTGCCCAATCACTCTTATGCAGTCCCACTTGCCTGTAACCTATAGGAGGATGCTTTGCGCACTGCAGGTTAATATCGTGTGAAAACACTCACTGTTTAGATAATGAATTGAAAGCATTTCTTCATAGGGTTTGAATGCTGATCTACTGGTCTACAGGAACCTACTGCTTCATCATATTTAAACTCTGCTGATATATACCTGGTATTTATTATGTGTGTGTGATATCACTAGAGCATGTGCGATTAAATGACAATTGTTTATGCCATGATAATGTTGCATAGGCTACATTTTTAAAAAGTCAGGAAATGCAAGAGTTGGGGTTCCTATAAAAGCATAAATATGGCCACAATATACAATGTAATTCCATAAATATTACATAAAAATAAAAATAGAAATGAAATCCCAGACAAAAATTGCAAGCCAACAGTCACCACATGACTGTGTTATTTGTAATCACCTACATATTCCATCGTATGCATCCCAGAAACATGAAGGGATAGTGTCCAAATAGTCCTGAGGTATAAGGACTTGTCTACATAGCAAGTTAGTGCGCAGCAAACCAAGGTGTCAATATGCAGTGCACCAGTTTGTCACGCAGTAATGTCCTCTGTTGATACTGCTATAGCACAGTGAAAGTCCCAGAGTGCAACATGCAGAAGATATCTGGCTAGATCATCCCTAAAACCTGCAGGAAGTGGCTTAGAGGGAGGAAAGGTCAGTGATGATTCCCTTGCAAAGTCTCCCCCATATTTAGGATTTGTTCCTTTGTAGAATGAGCAATGGATCTAGCCCCCAAATCCCCAAAAGCCCTGGAAGCCAGGGCAATCTGCACAGAGAACCTCAGAGACTCTGCACCCCTGACAACTCAAGTTCCAACCCCAGCTCCCTAGCAGCAGCTCCAACAGATCCTTGCTACCAGGGCTTCCCATCCTTTCGGCTGGTGTTTGGACAGCAGTATGTGAACTAGGGCAGTATGAGGGTAAGTGCTCTTTCTGCAGAGGCCACACCTAATAGTAACTTATTTACAATGTTGCCAACCCTCACGATATTTGGTGGTTTATTAAAGACCCAGCTTCTGGAGTCATGTGAATGTGAGAATTTTAGCTTTCCTTTTTAAAAAGTAAATTTCTACTATTCATGGTTGAAGAGCAAAGTTTGAAAACATAATCTAAATGTTATTTCCATGTAGGCTCAAAAACCAAGATGTAAATAATGCAGTATATGTTTTTATTTATATACTTTTTTAAACCTCATGATCTGGGGGGACCTAACTCATGATTTATGAATGCTTAGGGTTGGCAATGATGTATTTACCCCTGTGCAGTTGTGAAATGTATGCAATGCAAATCTCTGTTTGAACCATAAAACAGGGTGCAGAAGTAATGGGTGTGTTTCAGATGAGAGAAGCCCTTATTTCTGCCGTCTCCTATCCCCCAGAGGCACGTGCACATCTGAGAGGAGAATTTCACTGTAAACATATATGTCTCTCTCACAAACTAACAAACATTTAAAAGAAGAGTAAAATGTTGTCTGACAAGTGTGCAAAAAACATAGACCGTCATGCAAAGCTAGTGAATATTCCAGAGTCTACCCTCAGGGTATGTCTATACTAATGGAGGCAAAGTCGCCGCCATCAGATTGACCTATCTGGATCGATTGAGCAGTCAGTGAAGACCCGCTCAATCAATCCAAAAGTCGACGCTGGTAAACCACCCCCTCAAGTGGCGTAGCACTGTGTTGACAGGAACACATCAACACAGTGCAGTGCAGTGAAGACACCGTGCAGAAGGGAAGCACAGCAGTCAATGGGAGTTACGCAAGCTACTCAGCGTAGCTTACGTAACTCCCATCGACTGCCGCCAAATCACCAGGTCAGTGTAGACAAGGGCTCAGACTCGCTATAGGTGTTCAAACACAAAAATAAAAAAAAATCACATCATTAAAGATACTTGAATAGAGACAATCCTGTGCCTATGGACCTTTGCCTCTGAAGCATGCCTTTCTGCTGAGTCTGTGGAAGCTCCCTGCCATGGGAGCTGGTCTGGGGAGGATGTCTTGGGTCTCATCTTAACACTGTTCCTGCCGCCCCATCATAAATTACTGTAGACATAGTCTACTTTAATTTACATTGCTTCCCCCTCCCAACCTGTCCCTACTTTGAGTAGGTGTCCTGTGTCGAGGGATCCCCTGGTTGCATTGGTCCTGCAGAAGTTACTCTGTCCAGGAGCCAACATGCAGGGTGGCAATGCAGAGACGTGAGACTTCCCTGAAGAAGTCTCTTGCGTTTGGTAGTCTCCTGGGATTAGTGGGTTGAGAAGCCTGTGATTCACCACCACAACTTCACAACTTTGTTGAGGGGATAAATCCAACCTCCTCCTGAAGGAATTGCTGGGAAATGCCATAGGTTATCTTTCACAGTTTGAGGTATTTCCACTCCTGAGAATAGCCCATGCAGGAGAGAATTTGTCCCATAAAAATGTACGTGAAATAGGGCAAGAAAAACCCTGCCCGACACATACCTTTCACCATTCTTTCGAAAAGCAACTGTGGAACATTTTGTTGCTGCTTCAATAACAGACCTTGCTCAGAATTTATTAAAGCATTAGTGTCTTAATCAAAACATGAATATGTGGCCTGGATTGTCACTAGACAGCATAACAATGTGAACAAAGACTCTGACGCTGTATCTGAAGAACTACTCCAAGAGGCAGAATGATAGCTAGTTACATACTAAACAATTCAATACAGGCTCTCTGAACCCTTGCGGTCAAATAGCTGACCAAAAGAGAGCTCTTTAAGGATACTCTTTGATCTCCCTAGTGCCCCACATCTCTATTCCCTAATATTTTATCATTTAAGCAACAAAAAAGACACAGGCAGCATAATGCAATTCTCTTGTTATATTATTATTTTCCCTTATGAAAGTTTCAGGGCACAACAAGAAGAGCAATTATGCAAAGTGAGGGGTGCGCATCTGTAGGCTTTTTACAACTGGATAGGGCCTTTCCAAAAATTAGTTCCTAAGTATAAAATGCCTTGAGCAGGTTTAACGTCAGAGAACGGCAATAAATCATGATAATACAAGAAGCAATATTTGCTTATTCTGCATTACCTAGCAGTCCTTTTGCAATTATCGTTCTTTACACTCTTATCAATGAATACATCATTTAACACTCCTACCTCTAACCCCTCAATCACCCAAGTCCCACATGCCCACTCACGTTATTTGGTAGCCAACCTCCCACAATAATTTAATATTACATTATACAGTGCATATGCAGTGCTGATAGCCATGTGATAAATTACATTTATCATGCATCTTTTAATACAGTTACATTAATCATCCCCCTGATGCATTCTGCCCATTAATCCATCTCTGTCCCTGACTAGTCCAACCATTCCAAAGCTTTAAACCTCTTCAGTACGTTGCCATAAAAACAAAAAAACCAGAAAAAACTGCCTCGTTCCTTTCCCAAATGTGGAATTTCTTCCTCAGAATTATCCCAAAGCCCAGGATGGACAATATGAAGTCCATGAATGGTTTAAGGTGTCATAACACATAAACCATGTAACTCATTGAGGGTTAAAAGTAGGAGATTTATTTCATTAGAAAGCCAGTAGTCCCCATTTTCCATTGTTACAAGGTACTTGGTTTCTAGCCCTAGGGCATTCCATGATACTGGACACTCAAACTGAATCACTATGATGTTTATTAAAAAACCCTCTGTGACGTTGGCCTCCAGGGGAGCCATGCTGAGATAGTTTAAACAGGGCAAACTGCAAAGAATGGGGCAGGCAAAGCCCTAAATACTGGTGGTTTTTCTTCCATAAGATATACCAAGCCAGCAACAAACAGCTTCTGATGACCTCACTGGTCATTCAGTAGACAAAACACAGTTCCCTTAAAACAATCCCGCCCTTTGGCTAGCACCCAGACAACCAAGTCAAACATGATGCAGATTACTGAACATCTTTATCCATCATATGTAAAAAAGTTCTACCAATCCCAAGGATTGGACACATTACCAAACAGGTCAATGGATAGTTCAGATCTTACCCAAATACATGTTTAAAGCCAATGCTTGTTAACTAAATTAATATTTATTTTTAAAAAAGGGAAAGAGAGCAATGGTTAAAAGGTCAATATACATACACAGATGAAAATAAAGTTCTTAGGTCAGTTTCAAAGTAGAGATGATAACTGAGTTGCAAAGTTCTTAAATTGCAAAGTCTCCAATTACCCAGACAGCTTGGGGGTCATCAGTCCTTGTTTAGAGCTTCTTTGTTAGAAATCCAGTCCGGAGAAATAAAGAGTAAATAGTCCATGTGCAGAGTTTGTTCAAATTCTCCCACAAGAATTAGCAGGGTGATTCCAGGCTAGTGCTGGGATCTCAATCTTGCAATCCAAACTTGCCCTGACAAGCTTGGACAGATTTGAGATAAAAAGGATCAGTCCACTACAGTCTTTTATAGATCCATGCAGGCTGACCAATATTTTCTTCACAGCAGGTGCCTCCTTGAACAATTAATAGATAATTACTTGGGACTCTGAAGTATCATCTCCTATGTCCTGTGCACACCGGTAACTAGTTACATTAGCACAAGGTAATTGGCCATTTACAGGTATTTACTACTTAAACTTCAAAGAGAAATACAAACAATAGTATTGTTACATTCAAAACTCCATCTAAATGTTCATATGTTCCTTCTGAACTCTTAATCAATAGAACAGTGATAGACAGGAAAGCAGTTTATCGACATTGCTAACCTCTAACAAGATATATGCAAACAATATCAAGAAACTACCAACAATACACTTGCATATCAAAGCTCTAGTCTACTTATGAGGAATCAACCTCCCTACCATTGTATTTTCCTATAATATATCTTTAAAGGTCAGATTTGGGCCATGCAATTTGTAAAGTTGCTTGGCTTTTTCGGGCCTATCATCACACCCTCTTTTAAGTAATTTCTGAGAGGTCTCTAAAGTTTGTTAGCTACAGTTTTTCACTCCCTTCAAAACCTATAAGAGTGGACTCTCAATTAGAATTAGTCCAAAAACAAGAATTCAATTTCTTTAAAAAGTGAGACCTTTTGAAATTTGAGTGTGTGTGTGTGTGTGTGTGAGTGAGTGAGTGAGAGAGAGAGAGAGAGAGAGAGAGAGAGAGAGAGAGAGAGAGAGAGAGAGAGAGAGAGAGCAGAGCGCTCATCTCAGAAGAGCCAACAGCCCAGTGATTATGGCTCTCACCTGGAATGGGAGAGCAGCAGGTTCAAGTCCCTTCTTTGTTCCACATCCTGGGTGAGTGCCCTGACAATAGTCAGTTTTTCAATCTCACTGGTTGGAGCTGTTACACTTTGTATAAGTAATTAAATATTCATTCAGCCGGAGGCAGACTCTATAGCATGGGGTTAGGGCACTCACCTCTGATGTGGGGAATGCAGGTTGAAGCAGCTGCTCTGTATGATTTAGGCCAAAGACTTCAGTCTGGATTTCCCACATCCCAGGCAAGTGCCCTAAGCACTTGGCTATTCTGGGATGGGATGCACATAACCTGCAACACGTTCCTGACAAAGGTTTTGTCAAAATGGATAGGAGTCTGTGAAAAGTTCTGGTTTTGATGAATATGCATTTTCTGACAAAAATTCATTTTTTGAAAAATTCCCTACCAGCTCTACTGGTGATACTGCAATAAGGGATCCTGACTTTACAAGCAGGGGGAACCAAAACTTTATAAAATAGATTTTCTGTGAATTATTTGTGCCATGTGCTGACCATGTGATGGTGCAAGCTGGAATAGAGCTTTTATTGGCACTCTTTTGAGATGACCTGGAAACTCACCCATGGCTTGCCTATAAAGCTTTTGTACCACACCATCATAAATCCTCTATGGCCTTTATCCAGCAAAATATTTAAGTACATGTGTGGTACTAGTCATGTCCTTAAAATTAAGCATACAGGTAAGTGCTTTGCTGAACTGAGGCCTATATACCATGTTAAAAATATACAACAACTTTTATTGAAACATTCATATACTTGTGTCACAGTTCAGGGCAAATGCACCTATATTTCCCCCTCGGGGTTGAGCAAAGGCACTCACTCTCACGTTTCCGGCTTCCCAGTCATCACCTCTCTTAGGCAGAAACCCATGTCTCTCTCCTTCCTAACCAGGATATTTCCAGACTGCGCAGTTACCTGCCTACACTGTGAGTTCCCTATCAAGTCAGACTGTCCAAGCAGGCCTGCTTTGCTTTCTCCTCAAATGCTATAAACAGCATAGCTGCCCACAGTTAAGTTACCACACAGGTAAAGCAAGCACATTTATTCTTAAGGTGAAAGCTTTAGAGAGAAAGCGTATTAAAAACCATAAAAGAACCTACATGCATGCTAATAAGCTTACCAGAATCACCCCTTGACTCCAACAAGGTTTCTGTGGTTACAAGTTCATAAGATCTTTTACTCAGAATCAGAATCCCCAAGAATCTGAGTCACTCCTTCATATAGACTGGGCCTTTGATCTTGTTCTCCTATAGCAGGTGGTCAGCACACATCTCTTAGGGTGAAGTTCTGAAGAGCTTAGTTCTTGCATAACCAGAGAGGGTACATTTTCATACATTTCCCCTAGAGATTTTCTAGGAAACCCACTTAATTTTACAAGTTCATTCTTGCCTGGCACATTGTTTCAAATAGTCCTTTGATGCTCATTATACTTCCCAGAGCTTCCATTGGTCACGTCTCTCACCTATAGAAGCTTCATACAATTCCACAACATGTGAGCTTTGCAATTTTAATACAAAGCACTCCAAAGATACTTCAACTTAATTCAATAAAGTTAGTCCAGGGTATTGCAGGAAATTGCCATATCTGACACAACGTGTTTTTAATTTTGTTTAACATGTATTTTGTAGTTACTCTCTCTTGCTGAAAAGTTTATTTTTGTCTGGCTGATAATTCAGCTAGGATGGACATCATCATTGCTGCTCCCTCTTCTCCTCTGTTCTTCAATTCTCCATTCTTTCTTCGTCCTTCCTGTTCTCTGCTTTTTCCTTTCCTACCTGCTTGTCCTCTGCAGCTGCCCTATGAAGAGCTCATCAATAAGTGGTGGGATTGCAAAAACAGAGGTCAGCTATCCACTCATACGTCTCCATCTCATGCTTTCCATCTCTTACTTCTAATGTTACAACTCAAAGAGAGAAAGCCTGTCATTACCCTTCTGTTCTCCTCCTCCCACCATCTCTCTCTTGCTCTCATTGAAAATAACCATCATATTGGCTAAAATGCCTTAATAAGAACATAAGAACAGCCATACTGGGTCAGACCAATGGTCTGTCTATCCAGTATCCTGTCTCCTGACAGTGACCAGTGCCAGATGCTTCAAAAGGAATGAACAGAACAGAGCAATTTCAAGTGATCCACTCCCTGTTCCGGCTTCTGGCACTCAGGAGGTTTAGGGACACTCAGCGCATGGGGTTGTCCCTCTGACCATCTTGGCTAATAGCCATTGATGGACCTAACCTCCATGAACGTACTTAATTCATTTTTGGAACCCAGTTATAGTTTTGAACCCAGGTATAAGTTCTTACATTTAATTTTTCTTTAATTGCCAACCAGATCAATGATCTTCATTTTTGCTCATGGACAGGAACAAGTGATTCAAATACCACCTTATTCATATAAATAGGATCAGGAGTTTAGAAGTAGGTCACTACACATACAAAGAGTCAGAAACTGAATGGGAAAATGTTTCACTCCCTACTGACTTGCTTTCTGTGGTTTGATTGCCAGCAGAGCAGTGTGTGCAGGGTTCTCCTTTCACAGAGCCAATAGCAGCTCAGAATTCTCCCTCTCTCCAGCAGGCTAGGCTCTTCACTTCTTCCCTTCCTATTCTACTTCAGTGCATCAGCTGGTTCCTTCCATAGCTATCTTTTACCTGCGTCAGTGAGTCTGAATTCTTCATTGTTGAGTGTCTATATTACTATCACAAAGCAAGTTAGCAGGTAAGTAAACATTTGTCTTAAGTGACTTGAATGTCACAGGCTGAGACGATGGCCTCTTTATTCTCCAGTGGCTTCAGCTTTTTTTTTTTTCTTCTCTCTCCACATTACAGTTCTCCTATACAATGTTTCTCCCCCTCCATATTTTTAAAAGGGTGGATTTGAGTTTTAATTTGCTGTCTTCTCTTTCATCCACCCCTGATACTACAAATTAAAATCTATGCCAATATTTTCCTAGATGGCCGCTAGTCCCGCTTCTGTTTCTGGCAATCCAGAAAAATCCAACCATTACTTTTGGACCTGCAGTGGGCCAGATTCTGCCACTCTCACTCATGTTGCTTCTGATCTCTCCAGCTCCGTGTGGACATAGAAGGCTGTATGTGCAAAATTTCTAGCAGGATCAAGGCCACTCTGCCAGTAGCACAGTAGAATTCTATTCATTGTGAGTAAGGATGACAAAATTGGGCCCAAGAAGACTACAACGGGGTTTGGGGAAAGAGTTCATTGAACCCATACCTTTCCAAACATCAGAGTCTGCAACAAAACCATTTGGAATGATTTACACAGTTCTAATGACTAATCAGTCCCTAATAACTCAAAGAATTAATTTCAGGGTCCTCAAGGACTCCGAACTGCAGGAGGTAGAAAACTCTCAAAAACCAAAATATTGACAAATCAAAGACACTTACCCTCTCTTCCTGGGCATAGTTGAATTGGCTGCTGTCCTGACATGTTATGGCCACTCAGAGCTTTAATCATAAAAAATTGCTTCAGAAAGAATTAACCGATTTAACTAACTCTAAAAAAGCTTCAAAGCTTTACCAACAGCAGGAAACCTTCTCGCTAATTGGGAGCATATATTTGAGCAAAATTAAAATTATTCAGCATAAACTAACATATTTCATGACTGCCTAAATATAATTTTAAAAGAGTTGATATCAAAATTGCTAATATTCATAATGCCCTAAGAATCTTGTTCAAAGATCTCTCGGCTCAATTTTATTTATGATTAATTATTAATTGTTATTTATTTGTATTGTAGTAGCACCTAGGAGCCCCAGTCATGGACCAGGGCCCCATTGTACTAGGCACAGTACAAACACAGAACAAAAGATGATCCCTGAAGCTTGTGCCACTATATTTTTGAATCACCAACAATTATTTCTGAAAAACTTGGAAAACTTGAGAGGCACTGAAGGAAAACAGAAAAGCAAATGTATAATGAATTTTCAAAGAGGAAAGAAGAGTGATGCTAGCAATTACTTGGAGGCAGTGCAAGCTTAATTGAAAAATCACCAAAGTTTAAAAACAAACAAGCAAACAAACAAACTCACACAATTTAGGTATAGAGATTTTAAGCATTTACCATTACATGGTGCATAGCTGGAAAAATCTGATATTATTTTTGTGCATGCTCCTAAATTAAGAGCTAATCCCCTGCCCACTGAAATCAACTGGAAATTTCACTTACTTCAGTGGGTTTTGAATCAGGCCCCTACACAGTTTTAACGGTACAAGTCCTAGCCACTTGCATGAAAAGTAATCAAACACACGTGAATAAAATGGATTCACCATGATTTGAGAACTGAGAGGAGGTTTTCCAGCAAAACAACCTCAACCTCTGCCAATATGAAATTGTTATTTTCTACATAAAATGTATCGAAGAAAAGTAAAATATTGTAATGCTTTTTAGGAACTTATTCTGAGAGTAAAAATCACAATGAAAGACATTTAATAAGGTTTCACAATATTGATCAGAGTTAACATATTCTGGTTAAGTCAAAAATGCCAGTCAGCCATTAAGAACTGTTAAAATAGATGAAGATTGACTCTTTTTATCCTGCTACATTTTTAAGACCAGCATTTTTATCCCCCTATTTCTAGGGTGGGAGGAAATAAATATATCTAAATGTATGTACAGTTAAAGTTACAATAACAATGTTTGATTAACAAACTGGAAAATCATAGCACATAGTGGGGAATTGCATAATAGAAATATTAACATATTACTGCTATTATTAATAAATAACAGTATAAATAATAATATATACTTCCCTTAATAAATAATAAGGCTGTGACAATTTGCAAAGCCAAGAAATTTGAACTCTGACATGGTCCATAACTCAAACCATGGGGGGGGAATAATTAAATTTAAATAAATTATTAATATAAAGGATTTTATTTTAAGCTTAATTAAATGCAAGTGTGAGGCCTCTGAAATTAGGGGAAACAATCCCAGTAAAGAAAGGCCCCAATCAATACATCAGGGTAGTTGAGCACATGTTTAACATTAAGCACAACTAGTTTCATGGACTTCAGTTAGGACTGAAGTAAATGGCACTTGTGGGGGAACAGTCTGTGTACAACTTACGACTTCCAGTTTGATTTTATGAACTCTCTGTATGTTTATGCCTTATACCTGTTTTGCTATAGTCATGCATCATTCTTCTTGTGTTAGGAGAAGGAAAAGTGGTGCCTCAGTGTGTCTTTCAATGAGATGGTTGTTAAGCACCGTCAACAATTGCAACAGGTCCTGTCCTAACAAAATAGCAGTGGTTATGCTAAAAAGCGTGGCCAAAGCTGTAGCTTTTTAAATCTGGACACCAAGTGGGTGGAAACCAAGAAACAGACCACCTGGTGCGGGACCTTGATCACCTGATGCCGAAGAGGGTGTGAAGCTGACCAGGAGTGTCACATGGCAAAATGGAGTGGAAGTTATGCAAGCATAAAGTCTGCTCAGAACAATTCTTTCTCACTAACGAGAACAAAAACAGAAGCCTGTGTTGGAGAAGTGAATTCCAGGAGTGGCCTGGATTGGCCAGTTCCAGAGGGATCTGGAACCTTGAAAGAACAATGGCCAAATCCCAAAGAATGCTCAAGAATGGTCAGAAAACTGAGGCAGGGAGCTGTAAAGATGTTTCTTATTTTGCATGGATCTGTACAGCTCTTGTGCTGTCTAAAGTGAAGAGTGATTGGTTTCAAAATCCCTCTGTAAGTCTGTGTCTTATTGGCTTCAACTATCATGTTATCCTAAGGAAGTAAACTGAGAATTGGAGTACCCAAGAAGATGGAGCTCTGGGCAGAGTATGCTTAAGCCACTGGGGACACTTGGATGATCAGCATTGTTCTTGTGGCCTAGGCAGCTAGACAATACATCTCACTTCCGAGAAGGGGTGCCAGAGAGAGACTCTGTGTCCACGGAGTGAGCCTAGATGCCAAAGAAAGGGACAGTGCCTGAAATCCACTCAGGCCCAGGGGAGCTTAAAGCACGCAGACACAGCATGTGGGTCCAAACACAGCAGCCTGACTGTGTCTGACAAGAGGATCCCAACCAGTTCTGTGACAGCACGGCTTGTGTTTAAAGTAAACCACATGCCTAAGTTCTTTGTTGAATAAGGGTTGTTATGTGACACACACATGCACAATACTGTAATTTCTAACTTTTATCTAAGGCCTTCCTTCTTAAAATAATTTTAGAGAACCTACATATTTCTCCTTCCAACTATATGCAATTGCTCAGCATCCCTGGATCTGGAAAAACCATGTAGCCTTTAGGGATAAGAAATCAAAGAAGCCAACACCTCAATCCCGGGTTTTGTCCTTGAATCTTGGGAAAGGAAACTCAGAAACTGATAAACGATTGTTAGACTGAGCTAAATAACTCATGCAGGAGCTGCCTGTCTGCTGACAGGATCTTCCCAATCTCACTTCTCTTTGATCTCCAGTTCTTCTTCTCACTTGCCCTTATAAGAACAGAAGTGTTAGCTCAGATAGAAGGGGGCAGGAGGAAGAAAGGACAAGGACCCCATCCCCCTCTATCCCAACCTGAGAAGCTTACTTATGCTGGAGGTGACAGACTATAACATCCCTCTGAGGAATTTCCTTAGGGCTAGCAGTTATGCCCACACAGGTTTGTATCTGTCCTACACAATTTACCCCACAATATTTTAAAAGATGAATATAATCCTGGAGGTGAACCAGGAGAGTTTTCACGGTTATTAAAAAGATTTGGGAGCCTAAAGTATCACAGCTTGTAAAACGTTCTTTGTACCCTACTATTTGAATCACAAAAGTGCTTATGATCACGCTTGCAAGGCGCCTGTGTAAGAGCAGTTTATTGTACAATATGGGTAACTGACATTTGAAGATTGGTTCTAGGCAAGGAGCATATTCATTGCATTCAGTTCAATTCTGCATTGTGCACAGCACATCCCACCTTAACCTTTCCTCATCTTTACCACCACATAAAAATACAACAATGTATCAGCTGTGCAGCTGTAACCAGGAATCCTAAGTGACAGCGCAGCAGGAAGAACAGCCTTTATTTGTCACCTAAAGTTAATGGCATAAATTCAGAGACCCCCTCCCTTCCTGCCCTTCTACAAAAAGAACTTGAGGCCCTGATTAATATGCAGCCCTATTAACTCTAGTGGCTCTAAGGAGGTGGTGACTGAAGGGGAAAATTAATGACCTCCTGCCCAGGATTTGCCCCTTATCTGAGAGGTGAACTAAAAGCTGCAATCTGAAAGGCAACAGAATTATTAACTATTGTATAGTGAACTCATATAGAAAACACTCATCAGAACTAACAGCTCTGATAAAATTCAATTTTCATTCATTTTGTTTGATTTGTCTTTATTGCTGGCTGGCACTGGCCCAACCATGCTGTTGCTTCTCTTCCCATTGCCATTCATCTGAGCTCTGAAATAGAAACAAAATACTTCTCTCTGTGCTCTGCTTGAGGGGACTGGTCCTTACTAATCCAACACGTGCCACGAAAGGGAAGAGGCACCCATTTAAAAATGTCTATCTAGGAGAAAACTCCCCCGAATCTTCTGAACCCTATTCCACTGGTCGTGTTACAAACAGCACTGTAAAATCAGACTCGCCAATTGGACAAGGATCTATAATGATGATGAACATAACTTCATCTTTTACTGCCAGGTTACTCTTTTATCCTCCCCATTATTGTGAGAGCAAGTACTTAGCACCATGAATGTGTCCCATCTCCCAGGACACTGTGGGATGAGAGTACGTGGACTCAGACAGTCTCAGAGGATGAGGGAAGAAGAACATATACTAAAATAGCTCCCTCGCCCCCCTGCCCAGTGCCCTCAAGCAGTGCACCTCTGCCTCTTTGATCTGCTGTTGTATGCTGTCCTCTTGCTCCTGCATAACAACGGACCAAATTCATGTCTGGTGTAAGCCTGCTGATTTTCACCAGGTGTGGATTTGGCCCATTGTTTCTGTTCAATGATAGCTTTACGCCAACGATAAATTTGGCACAATGTCTTTTTCGTTGGCCCCCTGCATCAAACGGCACATGAAGTCCAAGGACTGGAGTATGGTACTCTTGTCCTCAGTATCTCCCTTTTATATGGTGTTCTTCCTTTTAACTGGACCCTCCTTTTCCTTCCATATTCTAAAGTCTTAGGCCTGATTATCCATGTACTTACATTGGTGTAAATCAGGAGAAACTCCGCTGAAGTCAGTAGAGTTACACTGGTATCAAATTGGGATAAGTTAGGAGAGAAGCAGGCCCCATAGTCTTCTTTCTTCAACTTGAAGTGACAGTGCCTAGCCCAACAGAGTCGTGGTCTATGTCAGGGGCTCGGCACTATGATAATACAAATAATAAATAACAACAACAGTTCTCTCTATTCAGAGTTAATTTCATCTTGTTCTCTCCTCAGCTCTAGTCTAGTTTTTGCACATACTCCTGGTTACCCAGAGGGGCATTTCCATTTGCTCTTCTGTCCTGCAATATATGTTTTCAGTTTTGCTCTACACTCAACATACTACATTTTTTTACTATCCTTGACATGAGTGTCTCTCATTCCCTCCCTCCCTCTGTAGGTAGTGCATACATTCTCTCCTTAGCTCCTTATTTGTGACAGCTACATTATTCCCACTTCCCTTCTGCTCCGGAGGAGTGTGCATCAAGTGCCTCTTTTTCAAGGTAACAAGTACCTGGAGACTGAAGAGTTTGTCTACACTGTAGTTTTTACCTCAAGTTAATTGATTACCAGCTAACTTGTGGTAGTTAACACGTTTGTAAAGGCTAGTGTGGAGATTCCACAAATGGTTTGTTCCAGGGCACAAGAGTCTCAAGGGTAAATCACAAACAGTTTGGGTTTGGAACCAATGCT
The DNA here is from genome assembly GCF_026122565.2 of Emydura macquarii macquarii. Classification (NCBI taxonomy): domain Eukaryota; kingdom Metazoa; phylum Chordata; order Testudines; family Chelidae; genus Emydura; species Emydura macquarii. The sequence continues at coordinate 14,783,384 of NW_027131614.1, read as the reverse complement.
TGTGGGGTGTCCACACTAACCTCCACAAATGTGTTAGCTACCTCAAGTTAGTTGGTATTCAGTTAACTTGAGGTAGAAAACTAGTACAGACATACCTTAAAACTGACAGTGAGCGCTCCCGGCATCTCCTCAGCTTCCTGCCATGATTTAGTGACATGTCACATTGCCTAACCTTTTCCACTTCCAAATTTCAGATGTAGTGTGGTAGGGGAAAAGAGAAATTTGCAGCAAGAAAAAGCTGTGAGTTTGTGGTAAATTCACCTTTTCAGTTTCATTTGGCATGTACACAAACCAGTACTACTGGGATGGAGAATAATAACTTATCCTTGCTTAGTCTAGCCTAGCCTTCTTTTAACTGAAATCTCAATTTATTTAGATCCTTCTTAAAATAATGGGATGAAGGGATGAGTAAACATGATTCAGAATGTACCGTGACTTTCAGATTTAAAAGCATCAGAAAAAAGTCAACCCTTAGAAAATAATTATTTTAGTTCAAACAAATATTTTTGGTCATACTTTACACCTTAACAAATACTTAAAACCAGCTTCAGCAAACAAGTACACTCCACCAAAGAAGTAGATTGTATCATGGAACAGGGCCACCCAAATGCTCCGAGAGAACCTGCTTCAATATGGAAAAAAAACAAACCTCGGATTACACACCCTTAGTTGTCACCTACCACCCCACATTGGAAGTCATATGAGATATCTATCATTAAACAATTACACTCCATACTCGATGGGCACCACTGCCTGAAAAAAATGAAACCCCCTCTTCTGGCTTTCAAACAATCCACCAAGCTCATCATCAGAAGCAAGCTATCCTCACACCAGGGACACATCAACTCAAAGCAGCACCAGACCCTGCCAGAACAACAGATGCTAAACCTCCAGACAACTCTCCACCGCTATGATGATCAATACCTCCCACAGCACACCTTTCAAGATCCATGGGTCCTGCACGTGCCTATCACAACATGTGTTGTACTTCATCCAAGGCATCAAATGCCCAACAATAACTATGAGGTTAAACCAGACAATTACTACACTCTTGAATGAACTCACACAGAAAAATGATAAAAGACAAAACCACAATATCATCCATGGGCAAACACTTTTCCACAAAGTGCTCATTCTGTATCTGACCTCTCACAGTCCTCATCCTCAAAGGAAAACTGCACAACACCATAAAAAGACGAGCCGGGGAGCTCATTCTTCTCTTCTGCAGACTAAACAAGCCTCTCCTCATAAGTCATGTGCTCCAGCCCCCTAATCATCATTGTTGCTCTCCGCTGTACTCTCTCAATTTATCCACATCCTTGCTGTAGTAGGGGACCCAAAACTGGACACAATACTCCAAATGTGACACTGGAATTATGTTTATTACAACAATCTATAACCCTCTAACCTCCCTGTTTAGTCCTATGACTGATGAGGTGTTAACTGGCCACTTCACCTTGAATAGTCTCTTAAAATATGTGAGACAACATGCAAGAGGTCATATCTTTTGTTAGATCAATTGTGTAAGCTCAAAAGTTTCTCTCTCTCACCAACACAAGTTGGTCCAATAAAAAATATTACCTCACCCACCTTGTCTCTCTAATATTCTGGAACTCACATGGCTACAACAACATGGCATCTTACAATATGTTGATAACTGCTCAAGCTAAACAATCTGTTCCATCTTGTATTTAGCTTTGACACCCTGAGTACCTTTCCCAGACCTCAAGAAGAGCTCTGTGTAAGCTCAAAAGCACGTCTCTCTCACAAACAGAAGTTGGTCCTATCCACCTTGTTACTTTAGGTAAGACGTTCATGGTCACTGTCCACTTATCTGTTTACTTAGGCCCCTAAGCAATAATAAAACAATTTAAATACTGTTGTGTCCATGCCTTTGGTGGATTTTGAAAGCAGAGATGATCTTTTTAAGCAATTGCTACTTCAAGCACTAAGTCCTTGTATCTTCCTTCCATCACTTTTCTTAATGAAAGAAAATCCAAAAGCCCAACAAATGTGTTTAGATGTACTCTCTGGATTCTTCTTAAATATTCATGTAATATCAGGTTTTCATGATCTAAACATTTGTATCTCTCTCCGATTCATTTAACAAAGTACTCAGCGAGACAAACTCAACCACAGTTACTTGAGATTTACACCCATGTAACTCTCATTAACCGGGTTTACATCAGTGTAACTGAGAGGAGAATATGCCCCAGTGCGTCTATTAGTGCACACACATTTAATAGACAGAAGGAGAGAGTTGCCTACATTCCTATCTATTCTTTGCTTGTTATACAGCTTACATATCACCAGCATGTTTCAACACTTTTAAATGTAACCTGCATTTATGGTTGCCAGGAGTAATCTTGCAAAGAGAACAATGGAATATCCAGGACTGGGAGTGTCTTGTCATCTGTGTCTATACAACACCAAGAACAATGGGACCCTGGTCTTGATAGGGTCTATGAGTGCTACAGTAATCTAAGTGAATAATAAAAATAAGTTTTTCTGTTTATGGCTCCTGGTTCTTAACTAGATACTTAAAAAGGAAAGCATAAATGATTCAAATGCACTGACAACCAGGAGAGAGTTAAACATGTCTCTGCATTTACATTTATTTTTTCTCTAAGTTGGAACTTCCCTGGGTCTTTCTCCTATTAAAAAAGATTTGATTCACGTTCAGAGACAGCCCTCAGTCAAGACCTCTTTACTATTCCTTCACTGTGATGCAGTTAAACAACCCTCTGCCCCTCTTCTATTACTCATTTAATTTATACAGCATAATATATTTACTTATATATTTTCTGTCTGAACAGTTTTCATTTTAATGTTATTATATCCCAGTCGTGAGTTCAGTCTCAGCTGGAGAGAATGTACTTTCCCCTCATGCTGCCTGTTATTTTCCTCATTTTACTTTTCTGTCAATATTATTTTATTAACACACAGAGCAGGGTATGTGATTAGTATTAAACAGCAACATTTTGAAGTTCATTTCACCATTACATACATCATAGAATTTAGCTGGTAACATACATCAACTGCAGTGTCGCACTATTTCTAGCCATTTAAAGGAGAAGATACTACATGATTTTTAAAGTTTTATTTTTTTCACCCATGTGATTTACACTCTTCATAATTATTGTTTTTCAGTTTTTTAAAATTTGATTTTTTGCTTTCCTTTTAAAACAAATATCTCCATGTCACTCTATTTAGCAGCTGTATTCAGTCATGAAAGGCCACTTGGTATCAGAAAACTCATACATATTTGCCTAATAACGCCTTTTAAGTAATCTGCCCCTTTGTTAATGGCTTTTTTTTTTAAACCAGCAATACACTAGGAATCAAAATTAGCATCTAAATGAGGATGTTTTAAACGCATGCCTAGGGGTTGTAGTTTTCACCTTATTTTTTTTAATAGTTTGCCATGTTAAATTATGTAAAATAGAAATGGTATTTTAGTTTTTAATGAGCTAATGTAGCCCTATCAACCTTCCCTCCCTTTCACTCGCTCTCCCTCTCTCTCTCCTTCAAACGGAGTCCACAAACTGTTTTTCAGGTATGAAAAATGGCCATGAATGAGAAACAGTGTCAGCAGACTGAACAGACATCCTCCTCCCCAGCAGAGACTGCTTCTATGCGCTCCTGTGGGGTAGGAGACTAACGAGTGTTTGTTTGACGTTTCTGTTGAAATGGAACATTTCTTCTTTATTAATCATTTATAACACATAAAAAGAAGCAATTATTTTTATATTTAATTGCAGAAGAAGAGAGTTTATTATGGTTCCAGTCAAATTGCCTTTTAATTTAATTATGGAGAAAGATTAAAAGAACTGAATATGTATTCTGTAGCATGGCCAAGTGGTGACTGGAAGGCGGCGGGGAATGTGCTAACCGTCGACAAGCTAAGTGTTTGAAGGGTGTAAACAGTTAGAAGGGAAAGCAATTCTTTAAGGTAGTTCAAGAAGGTAAACTAAATGGGGTTGGCTCAGGAAGGAAGCAGCAATAGCAGCTAGCACAGCAGGGATCATGCCCTCCCTCCTTCAGGAGCCTCGCTGATGTCCTCAGCCAGAAACAACCTATGCCTGCCGATAGTGCGGTCGGGGGGAGGAGGAGGTAGAGGGAGGGCAGCCGGCTTCAGCAGTGTTATAGAGCATGCTCAGTTCATGTGAACGTGCTCAGTACAAGCCAAGCAGCAAATCTGGGGGGCACATCATCCCGCATGCCCCATTCAGCCGATTGCCACTGCATCAATTGCCGCAGCACCGACAGAGCCCGCAGTCTAGACAAGTCCTAATATAGGCTACAAGTAGCATAAATATTAGGTTGTATGGAACATTAGACCAAATTATATGGAACTCTCCATTCTTTTCTCCCTAGACTCCCATGACCTTTACTCAGGTCTATTGTAACCTCATCCCTATTTTTCACAGCCTCCTCTCAAGCCTTTGGTCCTTTCACTCCTGCATTGAGGCTTTTGGTGACTTTTTTTAAAAAATCTATTTTCCCCATTTCTGATCCTCTCCCTGAAGTTTTGGGTTCCTTCCAGGCAACCCCAAATTCTTTCCCCAGTTCCCTCTTGATGATCCCAGGGGAAATTTGTTTTCTAGCACTCTGTGTGGCTCTGCCTTGGGCCTTGGCACTGTTCTAATCCCCAGTGTTCTCAGACTTCTCTCGGAGTTGTATCCTGACTGCATTTTGCAGTAGAGCTTGCAACCACAGAATGGAGTGATGGTTAGGTTGGGACCAGCACAAAACTACTGTTAATTTTTCAAGAAGACACCCATCTCCCTAATGGAATCATCAAAGATAGCAAAGATCACAAGGAGATAGTGGGGAGGGGAAGAAGAAGGTGAGACACAAATATCAGTGTGGAAAATGCAGAGGAAGCAAGGGAGTGAGGTAATTGGAGGGAAGGGGTCAACCCTCAGCCTACCAATTCAAACCTTGTACAACTAATTTGCAGGCACATGCACCAACATATACCAAGATTAGAAAACCCTTCTCTATGACCGTAATGTCTGCCAAATCCAACCAAAGAAGCTGTTCTGATCTGTGAGAAATTTACTAACCCCATTCTGCCTTTTCTCAACTACAGACCTGGCTACCTTTTGCTGAGTGGACTTATCCACCTACTATGCTGAAAAAACAATCCACAACAGTCTCAGGTCGAGATAAAAATGCTTGTGCAGGAAGAAACAATGAACTAGCACATCTTGCCATAACTTAGCCTGGGACTGCAAACAGAAGTAGTAGAAAAACTAAAAGAAGAAGTCCATGCCCACCTTGGTGGGTCATAGTCAATGGTGAATACCTTGGAACATAGTCAACTCCTCTTTTTGAGACTGCACTGTACCAAATACTCTGAAATCATCCAGACACACTAGACTCCACACCAGTGACCTCACTAACTACTTACTGGTCTTTTGCCGCTGGCTCCAGGACAACATCAGCAAGAGGGTGATTGTGAGTTGGATCCAGCCACTCCTGTTCTCAACTGATTATTATTGCTACCTATTATTTGTATTATCACAGCACATAGGAGTCCTAATCATGGACCAGGATCGTTTTGTGATAGATGCTGTACAAATACAGAATGAAGAGACAGCCCCAACCCGAAAGAGCTTACAATCTACTATCCCAGACCCCTACCAGTCGGACTTCAGGCCACAGCATGGTAAAGAAACAGCACTGATCATACTGATGAAGGATGTCCACATGGATACAGAGAGAGGTGAAGCATATTTAACATAGCTAATCACAAAGTGCTCCTGCTGATCCACTTACTGCTCATTTCCTTCTAGAAGCCAGGGGTATGGGACTACTTTTGCTACACCGATTCCTTTCCAACAGATGAGTTAGATGGACAACTGCTCGCCCTCACCCATTGATCCAATATGCAGAGTCCCACAGGGCTCTGTGCTGTCACTGCGCCTATTTAACAGCCAGGGTACGAGTGGAGATATTGTGATATTGTGGAGAGCGTCCTCACCAGGAGCACTTACACCAATCTAAGGGGCAGTGTGGGAAGCTGAGAAACCTCGTGGGCTGCCCTCTCCCCACCCCCACACCCGGTCCTAGCCGGAAATCAGGACAGCCGCTCCGGGACTTCTCCCTGCATTCTGCCCGGTCCCGGTTCTGAGCTGGGAGGGAGTTGCAGCAGCCCGCTTTTGGGGTTGGGGCTGCAGCCTCCTGTTCCCCAACTGGGAGCCGGGCAGCAGCCCCCTGCAATCACAGCAGCTGCCCGTGTCCCACCCAATCCCAGCTGAGAGGCGGGGGGCAGTCACCAACCTCCCAGACTCACAGTTCTGGGCTCACAGTGAGGCAGCAGCTGCCAGCACCCCAAGCTCACAGCCGGGAGCTGGGGAGCAGCCTCATGCACCCTAGCTGGGAGCCCACGTCATGCGCTCGCAGCCAGGATCCTGGGGGCAGCCTCCCACACCCTGGCTCAGAGCCCAGCAGCAGCCACTTACCTTCCGGGTTCGCAGCCGGGTGGCAGCTGTCCATGGCTTGTCTGAGTCCCAGGGGCTAGCAGAGACAACTGCCGCTCCCTGGCTCACAGCTGGAAGCAGTCTCTCAGCCTCCTGTGCCCAGCTCAGAGCACCCGCACCCTGGGCTTACCCCGTGAGTGTCTACACGGACACTGTGTCGCCTTAGCTCTGCCGACAAAAGCCCTACACCTCTCATAGAGGTGGTTTTGCTTTGTCGGAAAAACAGGACAGTTTTGTCGGCAGGGAGGTGAATGCAGTGTGTACACCAGCACTGTTTTGTCAACAAAAGCTGACTTTTGTGGACAAAACTCTCAAGCATAGACCAGTTGTAAGTTCTAGTCCAACCTCCTGTATAACAATGGCCATGGAATCTCACCTAAGCCTTGTTTACATGGGGAAGTTGACCATCATAGCTATTGGAACATGCTGCTCCTCAACAGCAATTCCAAGTGACTCCCCTTATGGACATTCTATTCTACAATACAACAGACCTTAATAAGACATCTAATTTTGACTTAAATATTTCAAGTGATGAAGAATCCCTGGGTACAGGGAAGAATCCCTCTACATCCCTTGGTAAATTGTTCCAGTGGTTAATTACTCTGCTAAAATATGTGCCTTATTTCCATCTTTCATTGTTGCTTGCGCTTTAATTTTATTTTTACTGTTCTTTACTTTTAACATTTTTAAGTGAAAAAAGCAGGCACTATCACAGGGATAATCAATAGGGTTGAAGTTTAACTCAAAAATAATCCAACTTTGTTATGGATTTAATCACGTTGAGCATATGCCCTTGGTTATTATATTATCCAAGTTGGATTATTCCCTCATAATCCACAGCTCCTGTTGATAATTCCTTAAATTGAACAATTGTTAAATAATTATGAATAGTTAAATATTTGCTAAATTACTATTTTGAAACTTTTCATTTAGATTCTTCCCTTATTGCTATTTTTAAATTCCTTTCTGGTTTTTCTTTATTTTTCTCTTATAATTATCTGTCTCATTTTAGATATTGTGTCTACTTATTCCTGATACTAAGCTTTGTATTTTTAATAACTATTTTATGGCTAGGTTTTTATAATTTACTTTTCTGTTCTTGAGACTCCGCTCTCGAAATTTTCTTCTCTATTCATTCTCTCAATTACTTTTCTTTGATTATTTTCTTCCTCATTTTCTTTCATTCCCTCTCTGTTGTTTCATTCAGTATATTAAATGCCGATCACAAAATAAATATACATTCATAGAAACTATTCCCTCCCTCCTTCACCCATCCAACATTATCTAAATGATGTGAAAAGTGAAAACAAGCATTGGATTATAATAATCTATGTATTTTCAATGTTATTCCCTTCACTCGTAATTTAACATTAGGAATATGTAAACTCCTACTAGCTGTGCCGTGTGACAGGGTAACAAAGCCTTTGTTATTTGTTCAACCGAGCTAATTATATATTCCAAGGACTGCTTTCTGAGTTCGTTTGTTCTTCCATGTTCTCTGGAAAACAGTCTCTCTAAGGACATTTTAAAAACCCAAGTATTTTCTAAGACTATTCAGACACTTAATATTGGAAACAGAAAACAGAACAACAGTCTTTGCAAATATTGTGCCCTGTGAAAAGTTTACTTCAGTCCTAAATGAGGGTCCTATGGTTAGATCCAGGTTCAAATTCACAAAGGGGATTTTGGCTCAGCGTTGCACTGCCTATGTTTAGGATCCCTATTACCGAGTTGAATCCACAGCCCCAAGTTTGGCAGCCAGGATCCCAGGATTGTTATCTGCCTAAAAATGGGATTCACAAAAGCCAGCATGCTGAGTGGCGAGCGGCCCCAAGCAGCCCATTAGGAAATGCCAAGGAGAAGGGAGTCTCCTCAAAGAAACTGAGGGGCCAAAGGGAGGAACCTCCCTCTGCTCGGGATTCACAGGCCTGAACACTCTCCTGGAGGACCCAGATCAGCAAGGTACTTAAGCATGTGCATGACTTTAAGCATGTGAGTGATCACAATGATGTTAATGGGTTTATTCACATGCTTAAAGTTAAGCACATGCTTAAGTGCTATGCTAAATCGAGGTCATAGTGCTTACTAACAGGAGCAGTCTCAGTGTAACCATGGTATTAAGCAGTGTGCCCAGTGCTAAGTGTTGCAGGAGTGGGCCCTTAGCTAGCAACAGGTGAAATATATATATATTTATATATGTCGGACAATTTCCCAAATAAACTGGAAGTCTGGGAACTGCTATGATCCCCTTCTGTGAGAAGATTCCAGGCAGATTCAAGTGAATTTTATACTTCATGCCACTGTCTATCTCATCTAAGGACCTTAGAGCACTTTACAAGGATTTAAGTCTCTCAACACACCTGTGATGTCAGTATCAGATCCATTGTACAGATAGGTAAATTGAAACAACAAATAGACAACTGACATACCCACGAGTATGAAGAGCAAGCCAGTGGCAGGGCAGAAACAGAACTTAGTTCTCCTGACTATAATTCTCCTGCTCCATCCATCCACCAGAAGACCATGCTTCCACCTTCTTGATTTCCAGTATGTGACAGTGCAACAAAAGAATAAGTGCAGAGCAGAATGATTATCTGGTCCACAAACTACCAGAGGATAATAGCTTGTAGTCCATCTGAACTCCAGAGGCTCATATTCAATTCCCAACCCAGCTAATAGTGTCAGACACTATCATCAGACTACTTAGCACTGAGATTTATGGCATGATATGCAATTCAAGGAGTTCATGCATGGGGCTATTACTTGGAAGGGAAGAGATAGGATAGGAAGGGAAACCAGATAGGAACAATCTCAGCATCAGTGATGATTATTTCAATATGTTAAAATACATGGCATAAACTGAGTAACCAATGTTATCTTAAGTTTTCACACCTGCCCCTTTAATATATTAATAATACTTGGAACTTGTATAGCATCTTCCACCTAAGTATTCACAACGCTTTACAACTCTATATAAATGAAGACCATCTAGTTATGTATTATATTAATTTTACAGGTGAGAAAATTGAGGCACAGAGAAGTAAACTGATATACCAAGGTCAGCAGCAAAACTGAGAACATAGAACAGAACCTCCAGCCTTCCAATCCTATGCTTTAACCACTAGACCTTGTCCCACTTTTTCAAAGGCTTTCCTTCAAAAATCAACGTTCAGTAAGGATAGAACACGTGAACATTCTTTATTCTTCATCCTTTTTCACATTAACACTTCATTTCCAGCCTCCCCTCCTGTCACCATGTCTCTGTGGGTCACAGCTAAGGATACCACATTCAGGACAATGGGGCAGACTGAGAAATGGGGCAGACTGACCCCAGACCGGGGGTTATTCTTATATAAGATATACCAAGCCAGCGACAAAAGTAAACTTCTGTCTCACAACACTGGTTTACAAGAAGTCAGAAAAGCAGTCTCCTTAGATATCCCAGCCTTTGTTTCACCACCCAGACACTAGACTAGACTGGATGAGTGGGTATTTAAAACCAATTTCATCAAACACAGAGTCCTTCCAATCCCAAGAGATCAGCCACACAGTCAGGCCAATATATAACTTCGATCTTACCCAATAATCACGCTGCTGCCAATCCTTTAGGATCTAATATCGAAAGGTTTATTTGAAGGGAAAAAGAAATGAGAGTTAAAATGGTCAAAGAATCATATACATACAATTATTGTTAAATTCTTGAGTCAGGTTTTAGCAGTGGTGAAATAAACTGCTGATTCGCAAAGTCTCTGGAAATTACCTAAACAGCTTGGGGGTCCTCAGTCCTTCTTTAAGCTTTCTTGTTAGAAATCTAGTCCAGAGAAATGAAGTAGGACTGGAGGTGGAGACAAGATGGAGATGGTGCAGCTATGTGGATGGATGCCTTCATTCTCAGTTTGTATTGTGGAAAATTACAAACCCAAAATCGAGTCCAGGGTCACATGAGCAAGTCATGTCTTTGCATGCATTGTTGAGACACAGGAAAACCATTGTCCATGCTCAGGCTGAAAGGTTCACAGGGAGACCCCTCAACTGGGGACAGGCTTCTTTTATGGTCTATTGTGTGAGCTAAACGTCCTTAAATGGGCCATTAACTTGCCTAGTGCATTACAATGGGATGTCTGGCTTCAATTTAACTTTTACCTGGTGGGCATTACTCAGCAATACAGCATATATGCAAAATGCCAGTACCTATTCAATATCTATAACTTCAGATACAAAATGGTATATGCCTACAAACAGGATAATCATACTCAACAAAGCATAACTTTTCCATCGACATCTTTCATGACATACTTTGCATACGTTTTGTTGCACTTGTATAACAGTGGTTGCAACCATGTTATATATGGTTATATTTCAATCATATAACATCACCCCATTGTGACGGCATGTCAAACCCGTGGGGTACTGCCTGGTAACTGGGATACCGCAGAGCCCTCTGTCTGACCAGCTTGGGCTCCCACTCACACTGTGGGTAGGTACACACTGATGGTGGCAAATTCACCACCGTCAGATTGATCTATCCGGAACAATTGAGTGGAAGTGAAGACCCACTCAATTAATCCAGAAGTCGATTTAATAAAACCACCTCCCCGAAAATCGTAGCGCTGTGCCGATGGGTATGCATTTCCCGTTGGCACAGCGCAGTGGAGACAACATGCAAAACAGAAGTTACGAAGTCGACAGGAGTTACACAAGCTTCTCTGCGTAGCTCGCATAACTCCTGTCGACTGCCGCCAAATTTCCCGGTAAGTATAGACCAGGCCTGTGATGCTGTGACAAGCCCAAAACCCCTGGCAGGTTTTGCACTTACACAGCCCTATACAGGCAGGGACAAACCCAGCTCAGTTCAATGAACACTTTCCAGCCACTCACTAACCAACAGTAGAGGAAACTCCAGCTGGCTTCTCAGCCCAGGACCCCACTATCTACCCGGATCAAAAAGTCTGACCAGTGGAGATTATTATCCAGTCCGTACTTTCCTCAAAGTGGAAGGAATATGCATCAGCTTTCGTTACTGAGCAGTTTGTAGGCTTCTAATCCTATGCTTTATCCATTAGACCTTGTTCCCATTCTTTCAAAGCCTTTCCTTCAAAAATCAGCATTAATTAGGGATAGCACATGTGAACATTCTTTATTCTTCATCCTCTTTTGCATTAACACTTCATTTCCAGCCTCTCCTTCTCACTCCTACTGTGTTTTATTGCGTAGGGAATAATGTGTATTGATTAATACAAATTTTCTGCATGCACTATACAGTACATGAAAATCAACCTTACACTGAGTTTCACAAAATAGTGTTAATAACCTTGCTGGCTGGAAGTTAGTTGACTATCTAATCATTACTGTATGAGTACAGACACCGCACAGCAAGTTACATCACTGAAGTAATAAACAATAGATTTGTTAATTTAGTCTGAAAGCATTATCAGTTCTCTTTAGTTTGCAACCACCTCCAAATCTTCTATAGTATGTTTTACACATCTCTTACACTGCAGTTAGTTAGTTGTATTCCACAGTACAAGAAAGTCTGAAAGATTTGCCAGAGTGCGTGCTCTTTTACAGTATAACTCATGTCATACCATTTCATTCTCTTTGCTGATCTCTTGTGAGCGCAGTTAAATCAAAAGCATGTTGCTGCAAGATTAGTGTTGCTTCTAGCGATTCATTATCTTACAAAATGTTCTGCCTGTTTACACCTATGAATTCAATGAAACCAGCAAAAAAAATTAAATAAATAAACAACCACAAATTTGGTCAGGAGAGTGTCTCCCCACTCATGAAAGAATTAGCACTTGATAAAGTTTCTAGGGACGTAAGTTTCCAAACCTTTATCAGACACCCTAGATTGCATTTTTAAGGATTACTGTACTTAACTATATAATCATCTGTATTGCAATAATCATTTATTGTATCGCCATGTTACTTGATATCTTACAACTACCTTACTATACAGCATGCTGAAGTAGGAACAATCAATCGGTAATTAAAACGGGAAGGCAAACTGATCTGTAAACCATGTGCATGTATTTTATATGACTCACCAATGATAAACAATTGTCACCCACATTTTGTAGGATTTTTTTTTTTTTTTAATTTCCTCTGCTGGTGGCAGCAACACCTGTAGTTTATAAACCTGAACTCGTTGTGTTTTCTTAGTAATGAGAAATGGAAAAAAACTTGACAGGTCATCCAGGTTTATTCATTCTGCTATGGTAGGATTTTCATTTTCTAGTGATTTAGCCAATCTAGTTTTAAATGTTTCTTAATACTGAGGCTTGAAACACTTCCAGGAGTCCATTCCAGTTTAATAATGTGCACAGAGCTGTGCACATGCTCAAGTGCTATATTAAATCCAGCAGGGGGCAGAGCCTGTGCCCTGGTTGAGCTGCGTCTCTTAGCTCCCTGGACTCAGAGATGGGGGAGGAAGGCAGAGGAACTAACCATTGTGAGACATTGACCCAGCAGGAGGCAGTAATAGTAGCTCCCAGTGGAAAGAACCTGGAAAGCAGCAGGGGCAAGAGCAGCTGAGTGCTCTAAGTAGTCCAAATGGGTCTCCTTCACTGTGCTCCCAAGCCACATGGGGGCTGTGGTAGTGAGATTTACTTTGCAGGTTTGCAGGCTGTTTTACTTTAACCAAAGCACACATTTAGCTCTTTTAATCTTTCCTCAAAAATCAATCGCTTCAGACCCTAGCTAGTTTTGTTGCATTTCTGTCTGATTTGTGGTCTACACTTGTCTAGGTATCTTCCAGGTTTCCAGGTAACTCCTTCCTATCAAATGGACTGTTTTCTCTCAGATGGTCAACTTTCCCAGCTGAATCACATTTTGTTACTTCCTGCCCATATTTCTACCCAGAGCAGCACTCTTTGTGTTATTATGTTTGTCTTCATAACACCTTCCAATTTAGAATCAGCTACAGATATCATTCATGTGTTGTTTACAACCTCTTCCATAGCATTCAGATATCAAAATAAAATGAGAACTAACATTAACATTAAAGATGCATAACTGGTTGGAAAACCGTTCCCAGAGAGTAGTAATCAGTGGTTCAAAATCAAGCTGGAAGGGCATATCAAGTGGGGTCCCACAGGGATTAGTTCTGGGTCTGGTTCTGTTCAATATCTTCATCAGTGATTTAGATAATGGCATAGAGAATACACTTATAAAGTTTGCTGATGATACCATGCTGGGAGGGGTTGCAAGTGCTTCAGAGGATAGGACTAACATTCAGAACGATCTGGACAAACTGGAGAAACGGTCTGAAGCAAATAGGATGAGATTCAATACAGACAAAGTGCAAAGCACTCCACTTAGGAAGGAACAATCAGTTGCACACATACAAAATGGGAAATGACTGGCTAGGCAGGAGTACTGTGGAAAGAGATCTGGGGGTCATAGTGGACCACAAGCTAAATATCAGTCAACACTGTAACGCTGTTGCAAAAAAAGCAAACATCATTCTGGGATGTATTAGCAGGAGTGGTATATGCAAGATACAAGAAGTAATTCTTCGGTTCTACTCCGCGCTGATTAGGCCTCAACTGGAGTAGTGTGTTCAGTTCTGGGTGCCCCATTTCAGGAAAGATGTGGACAAATTGGAGAAAGTCCAGAGAGGAACAGCAAAAATGATTAAAGGTCTAGAAATCATCACCTCTGAGGGAACATAGAAAAAATTGGGTTTGTTTAGTCTGGAGAAGAGAAGACTGAGAGGGGATCTGATAACAGTTTTCAAGTTCATAAAAGCTTGTTACAAGGCGGAAGGAGAAAATTTGTTCTTTTTAACCTCTGAGGATAGGACAAAAAGCAATGGCCTTAAATTGCAGCAAGGGCAGTTTAGGTTGGACATTAGGAAAAGCTTCCCAACTGTCAGGGTAGTTAAGCACTGGAATAAATTGCCTAGAGAGGTTGTGGAATCTCCATCATTGGAGATTTTTAAGAGCAGGTTAGACAAACACCTGTCAGGGATGGTCTAGATAATGCGTAGTCCTGCCTTGAGTGCAGGGGAATGGACTAGATGACCTCTCGAGGTCCCTTCCAGTCCTACGATTCTATGATTAACATCTCCCCATAACTAGATATGCTGCTGTTTATTATTACCCTTTACTCTAGCACTTATCGCACCTTCTATCTGAAAGTGCTTTAAAAATGACTGATTCAGGCCAGGTTTATGCCTAAATCTTACGTCAACCTAGTTACATTGCTCGGGACTGTAACAATTTTCATGCTCTGTGCAACAAAGGTTGAACTAACTCCTGCTGTAGACACAGCTAGGTTGATGGAAGAATTCTTCCATTAACCTAGTTACCACCTTTTGGAGAGGTAGACGTACTACAGTGATGGAAAACTCCTTCTGTCAGTGTACAAAGCATCTGCATTACAGTGGCACAGCTGCAACACCATCGCTATGCTGCTGTAGTATAGACATGCTCTAAAACTCAGAATACCCCTGAAAGATAAGTATATAAAGTACTACTATACCCATTCTACAGATGATGAAGGGGCCCAATCCAGTCACTGGATCAGGCCCAAACTGAGGAACAATGAAATGAAGTGATTTGTCCAAGGTTACACAGAGCAGCAATGTCAGGACCAAGACTTGAATAGAGGTGTCCTGATTTCCAGGGCAATGCTCTACCCTTTAGGTAACTACCTTCTCTTTAAAAGTTTCCTTCAGTAATCAACATCACTGAAATTTTCCTTGCATGGGACTTGCTATATAAGCATATACGCTCTTTCAGATAGTTTCCATCGAAGCCAATTTAAATTAATGTTGAGAGTAAACTTTCATTAGATTCTGTATCAAATGCTAACATACAAATATATTAGATGTACTAATCCTCCCAACCATAAGTCTATAATAAAACATTTTAGTAAGTCTATAGTAAAACATCTTTTTACTCCTATTTTGCAGTTAATGTTTTCCTAAGCAATTTTAGGCCACCCTTGCTCGCTTTGAGTACCACCTTATTACAGGAGTGATTTCAATGGCACCCTTGCAAAGCAAAGTGGTATTCAGTATGAGTAAAGGTTTCAGAATATAGCCCTTTATTCATAAGCTCAGTCTTATCATCTCTGAAACACCAAACAAATATGTAGCCATAAGACAGAGAGAGCGGTCTGAGAATTGACTCCCCATTTAGTTCTACTGCCAGTATCATGGGAGGGAAATCAGGTTGGTCTACGACTTTCCAAATTTGCACAGGCCACCACACAGTAGCATGGGATTGCTTGTGTCAAAGGTTGACCCTGCCGGCCAGATATTTAAATTATTCTCCAAGATGCCATCAAAATACCAGCCAAGTTTACCACAGTTTACCAAAAGAAAGACTGAAATGGATTGGAGACAGAATTCAGGGAGTCTCCTAGTCTACTTCATTTGTCAGCTGCAATAATCACCATTTTAAATTGTGATGAATTTGATTGTTCAGCCTTGTCCCGCCACAGCTTGGTGCCTGGTGTAGAATATATGGATTAAACAAGAGGCAGCTGTGAATTATGTCAGATTTGCTAGCGATGCACAGAAAATCAAAACAAACCTTGTGTGGCTAATATAGTCGTCACAACCCCGTGCTAGAATTATAGCTCTGTGATTCAATATTTACCTGTGTTCATAAGAAGTTTATATGGATGTGGATCTATTTATTTTTCCCCTCCCTATCTCCCTTCTCAAACCCTCTCTAGTCTCCACTTGTCCCTACAGGCCCATCTTTACGCTCTCCTCATCGCCTTCTCACTTGAACTCTTCTCCTTTTGTGTCTTTTCTTTTTTCAAAAGATCCAGTTAGTGCCAGTTGAAGGCTATTAAAGGTACTTTAGCTGAACTCCTGAACTCTGCTCTGGACCTGTTTGTTGCTGACACTGAAGAGGCATTTGCTGAAGTGCAGAAAAGAAGCAGTTTTAACCCCCAGCTGTAATCAGACACTTGATCATTCATAGGTGTAATGGCCCACCCACAAATGTAACTGGCAGATTTTGGTCATTCCCAGGTGTGACTTTCAGTCTATGGAATTATCACTTTTTTGTACATGGGTCGTACAGATGTAATATGGATTGCAGGCACAATTGGATTAAATGCATCACACCTTTCACAAATGCCTCCCTGTATGGTATGTACCTGTAGCTTCAGTTGCAATGGACTGCAGTAGCAGCACCTGTGAGACTTTCAGGTTCAAAGCTACCTCCTTTTTTCTCATACGTAATGTTTCTGATTTCCTGCCAACAGGTGTCCTGAGGTGCAATGACGTTTGCCATACCATTCAAACAACCTGGTAGATTACCCAGTCATGTTAAAGGCTTCCAACATGTTTTACCACACTCACAAAACTTTAACAAGCTTTGAAACCAAAACCTCAACTCCAGGCCAGTTTTGGATTACAAGAAGAGGGATAATCCATCAAGCAATGAGCTTCAGATCTCACTTCTTTATCCATGTATTTGGGAGATGGAGAGTTTATTTTGCCAATAAATATCTGATTTTGCACCTAGATTCTTTGATCACAGATCAATCCTGACCCACAGTGATCTCCTCCATCACTTGGCAGAATTCCTGATGCTGGTGGAATACCATCTAAAGAAAAACCCTATTCTGGTGGTGCTATTTTGCATTTCTTTAGAACCAGGCTGACAAAGTCCTCTTATAAGGTCAAATTGTCCTCTTTTGCATGGAAAGCCGTGGAAGAGGACTTTTTCTGAGATTTCCTTCATTGTACTGTCATGCAAGAGGGGGTATAGTTTGCCTCCACCATGGAAAAGCTGCTCCCAAACCTGGCAGACCCGGAGGGATCCACGAGAGACCAGAGCCTTCTGTACAGATGTCCTATATTAATGCCCTCTCCACTGTATGTTCCTTCAGGCAAGGGAGTTCCACAGGTGAAACTGAGGGTAGGGAGGTAAGTACTTGTGATGATGAAAGAGTCAGAAAGAACAGTTTGACTTTCAAATCCCAGCGTGAGTTTTCAGACCTGGCAAATAGAAAAGTCATCCTTTTAAGCTGAGCAAATCTAGTATGGAGACAAAATGAGTATGGAGCCACCAACCTCATTTCTGAATGCACTTTTTAGAGTCACTTTTCAAAATAGATCCACACTTTAAATGTAGTTTAAAATAAAATGGCAGCATGACATAGGC
The DNA here is from genome assembly GCF_026122565.2 of Emydura macquarii macquarii. Taxonomy (NCBI): domain Eukaryota; kingdom Metazoa; phylum Chordata; order Testudines; family Chelidae; genus Emydura; species Emydura macquarii. The sequence goes on along the minus strand of NW_027131614.1, from coordinate 14,765,764 downwards.
TTTATTCCACCAGCATGACTCTTACCGGGAGCTATTCAACAAGCCATTTTTAAAGGAGAGATTAAGCACCAAGAATCACAGAGGGGCCCTGTTCAAACATATTCCAATCACGACAGGGTGCTGATTTGCTACTGTAATTTAATTCATGTGCGTAATTAGTTCTGCAAAGACAGTGAGGGACAAAATGTCAACCCTGGGTCAGGCAGACGCATTACTGGCAAAATATCAACCATTAAGTTATTTGGCAAGAATCCCTATGTTTCTTCATAGGGTACTCAGGACATCTAAAATTAATACCTTGACATTGAAATGAGCAAACAGAAAGGTACACTACTATCACCAGCTAAGCAATTTCAGAGCAACAGATTAGAGTTCTTTTATTTTGCCCCCGGCCTCTTTCAGTGAGATAATTAAAGCCTCTTAAAGGAGTTTGCTGGCTTAGCAGTATTTCTTAACATGAGTAGGGCAGTGGGCTACCTAGTTGAAAGTACGGTAAAACTGGTCCATCCGTCTCTCCCTCTTGAGGCATGGCTGTGGCCAGCTACTGGAAATGTATTTGTTGGTTAATTTGTCAGCAATGTACTCAAACAAAGAACCTCTTTCTATTGGCAGGTGCAGACAAATCTTGCAAGAGCTACAAACGCACACACACAGACTCCATAAAAAAGAGAGATGGCCTTGCTGTGATGGCCGTTCTCTCTGATTTTCTGTAATAGACTTCGGTTTGCCATGAAATTAAATTTATAGCATACCTACTAGACAGGAAGGGCCACAGTTATCCATGGTGTAATTCCACTGAAGTCACTGGATTTACACCAGGAATTTGGAACGGGGAATCCAGCAGAGCTTTGCTATTCTCCGACTAGACATTAAAGCCAGCATTTTCAAGGGGAGGCCATTTCAAGCCAAATAACTGGTTGTGTGAATGGTTTGCAGAAAGGCTTTTTATAAAAATGGAAAATGTACAGGCTCTGTGGTTTCCAGAAGCTATTAATAAAAAGGCACAAATTCAAATGTTGTTTTCCTTTGAGAATACTCATAAAAGGACAGTAGCAATATCAAACAATGGAAAGCTTCTTGGACCACTGCAGCACCTCCAGGCTTTAATATTCTGAGACAAACCCGTGCTTTTTCAGACAAGGGTTGAAAATGAATCTGAGAAATCATTTTTTCACAATAAATTCATCTTCTCTAGTGGGGAGTGTCTTTTTAGTTGGTTAGTGTCAGTGAAGGTTACCTTAAAGGTAGTCTATATTAGGTTGTCACAGTGGCTTGTGCCGGTCGGGATTCTTTTAACACAGCAATCCTGCTGACTTTTATCAACACACAGGGTCTGATTCAATTCTATTTTTTAATCATGTGCTCCTCCTGTCCATTTGTTGTGTCCATGTGTTGTCTCTTGTTTTATTCTCAGACCGTAAGCTCTTTGGGCCAGGGACGGTGTTTTTGTTGTGCATTTGTTCTGCACCTAGCACAATGTGGCTAGTGCTTCTTGGCTCATAGCACAGTACAAGTAATAAATAAACCATAACAACAACAATTAAAGTCAATGGGAGTCTATCCATTGACTTCAGATCATGCCCATAGTGAAGATGGAAATCATTGGTTTGCTCTCTGCTGACATGCTTGTGAGGCTGATGACCATCCATGGAACATATTGTTTGGTGTGACTTTTGCAGCTTACTGCAGTCAAATGTGGAGCAGTGAATATTTCATCAGAGAAAGTATGCCTGTTAATAGCGCCCATGGAGCACAAATAGGGCCAGAATGATCAAACTTGGGCGCCCAAAGTTAGGATCTTAAACAAAACTGGCCTCATTTTCTGAGGTGCTGTGAGTACCTGCAGTTCCCATTGAAGTCAGTGTCAGCTGCAGTTGCTGAACACGTATGAAAATCAGGCCGGTTATTCAGGTGCCTAATTATGGATGTAGGTGCCTAACTTTGGGCTCCCATGTTTGATTAATTGGCCAAATTTCACAAAATAATACAAAACTTTGGGGGTGGAGTTTGACCTCTGAATGAGTAAGAAGCATTTTCTTGAGTTTTTTTGTTGCCGATGATTTTCTGTCTAGCTTTACCAAATACAGTATTTCACTGTATTGGTCACTTATTTTGGCTCTGAAGGTGACTTTAAAGATGTTATGTTTATTTCCGGAACAAAGATGCCAAAATAAAGCTAACAAACAAGATTTGTTTTCAGGAGCTGGGCCCAGGAAGATACCATGTTGTAACCTGGCAGTAAGATCCTCAGTCCCAATACCCACAGAAGAATGTTCTACCCACGAAATGTTGGAGGTACTCAGAACACAGTTGGACAGACAAATGTTTTCATGACTAGAAAGTAGGATAAAAGACATTTCAGTATTACAGAATCATAGAAACTTAGGGATAAAAGGGACCTCGAGAGGTCATCAAGTCCAGCCCCCTTCACTGAGGCAGGACCAAGTAGACTGTCCTAGACCATCTCAGAGAGGTGTTTGTCCAACCTGTTCTTAAAAACCTCTAATGATGAGGATTCCATAACCTCTTTTGGAAATCTATTTGAGAATTTAACTACTCTTACAGTTAGGAGGTTTTTCCGAATATTTAACCTAAATTACTAAAGGGTTGGGTGGGCAAGGAATATTTTGTAAATTTGGAAGTTAAAATAAACCCCATTGGGAGGAAGAACACTGAAAACAAGATGGACCCTAAATATTTATCAAAGATAATTTAGCAGTAAATTGCCACTTGGTAAAACTTTTTACCCATGTGTGTGGGATCCTCCCAATGCTCTCCATATAATTTAACTCCAGCAAGGAAAAAGGAGGAAGTTTATGGGACAGAGTATATGTACAAAAGAATCTTCTTCACCTCTGGGCACCATACAGGCTCTGAATAAAGAGCACAGAGAAGTAGTTTAAAAGTGGGTAATCTCCTCTTCTCATCACTTGAATTCAGTAGTTCATTTAAGTGGATCCAGTGGTGTAATAGCAATGGAGAAGCTGCACTGAGTTCCAATCCAACAGGTCTGCTTAGCTCCCCACACAAAGGATGATTTCTCAGTTTTGCAGGTGGAATAATAGATTTCTTCCATAATGAATACAGAGGAACTAGAAGACATTTCTAGAGAAGGCAGGAAATACTGATTTTACTTTATTTCAGTGATAATTTGATTGCCTTCATTTTGAAATTTAGGTCAGTAAATCGCAAATATATGGCTCAACATTCCAAAGCCTTCAAATAAAGCATGAATCTGGTACTTTGGAGCACACAAACACAGATGAGGGAAGGAGAGAGAGACAAAATGATATGGACTTTGCAGCACAAATTGCTGTTTGGGTACAGAAAGAACATGTCTTGGAAAAAAGACACACAAAAGCAAAAACGCCCATTAATTTCAATGGGCTTTGGGTCAGGCCCTAAAAGCCGGGAGCACTCTCTGAGAACAGTAGACATAGGAATCACAAAACAGACCAAGAGAACCTTGGAGTAACTAGGAAGAGAAGAAGAGAAGGATCTGGGAACAATGAAGCACAAAGAAAGCAAGTCTGGAAATAGAAAAAGGGAGTTAGTGGTGCTGATGCAGAAAAAGAGGCTGAGGAATGCAGAAAGGTTTGGGAGGTGAATAGAAATGCTAGAACATCTGAATAATTTCCCATAATATTTTGTTTTCATTTTAGAAAATGTTGTTCTGCAAAAACATTTAAAACATTAAAAAGACAATCCTAAGAGAAATAGATGTGATTTACTAAGTCAAGTTTCATTTAAAGCATTTTTGGTAAATCTCCAATTTGCATAATCATCTATTCTCCTCTTCCCACCTCTTGAATTTAGTAGTCCAAATATATTGCACTTAGGAAGAGAAGGGGATATATCATCTCACTGATTTTAAGCAGATCTCCCCATTGACAATATGACCCAAGGTTTTTGCTGCCTTCTAACAAACCAATAGGCATATATGAGTGGGTCTCAAAATTTCACTATCTCCTGTGCTTTTTATCTCAACCTTCTAATTGCTCATGTTCTTCATTGGAGTGGTCAGAAGCATTCTGCAATTTGCCAAGAACTGAAGATAAAGAGGGAGAACAGCAAGAGGCTTCTTTAGAGCAGAGGAGGGGAGGGAATTGATAGAGAGAGAAACAGAAAACTCAGAGAAGCATATGGGCATGGGAGGGGGGAAGCCAGTGGTTAGAGATGCAAGGCCAAGGTAAGCCTAGCAAAGACTTTTGACTTTGTAAATAAATTCATACCAAAATTCCACTCTGGCAGACCTGAAACACAGGGTAAATCATTAGCCTTCAGGTTGTCAGAACTGATGCTTAGTCATTATCAGAGTCATTTGAGGTGTAAACCCCCAAAGAACACTTAATTCTGCTCCTGTCACTCTCATTTGTGGACCAAGTCTCACAATGGAAGTTTTTCTAAACTCATTTAAAATGGAGAATGGTGCCCATACCGTTGGTTTAAAGGAATAATGAGCAAGTTGAAAGGTCTTCGTGTAATATTTGAGTTTCAGATTTAATTTCAGGAGGATTACTCAATCCACTCTGTGATTGGCTGCGAGCTTTCCAAGTTTTCCTGATCATCATTTGAAATGAAAAGCACTGCCAGTTTCTAATGAATCTAAAAAAGGACATTCAGCTCCTGATACCCTGTACTTGCATGGTATATTTTCAGGCAGTGTGTAGATCCACTGAACACATGCTTCTGAAGTTGGAAATTTAAAGCCATTTGTTCTCTTAGTGTATATTCTTCTCACTGGATTCCCTTTGATCCACTGTTTTCATCCACAGGCTTCATTCACTGGACCCTTGTGGGTTTTTTTTCCCTATATTTGTTAAATCTTCACTATTGCTGCTGTGTGTGTATGTGTGTGTTTTCTCTCTTATCCAACAATAGCGTCTCTCCAGAAGTATAGGACTTGTGGTTGTGGCTTATATAACCAATTTATTCCTGTAGCCGAAATAGATGTGGACTAAAGCAAACAAGTACTGCAACTGCCTTCCCTCTTAAAATAGAAGTACCTAACAATCAGAATAACTGTATCATTCTCTGGTATATGAGGATTTCTGCTAACCACCAGTTCCAAGACACAGTGTCAGAAAGGGTCTAACAAATGGGAAGAAGCTTTGAAAATATTACTTGTTCACTTTTCATTAAAATATTTTAAACCCAGAATTAGTCTGCACTTTGAGGTTAAATTAAGGTACTTTAGACACAGCAATCTCACTAGAGTTTTATGTCATCAAAAAAGGAAGCAAAGGCTCTGTAACAAATGTAGTATGGATTTTTTTAAGAGATTTTAGATAATGAGCAACATTTTCTTTATTATTTCTTGTAAGAAGATAACAAGCAGCATAAAGTCTGATTCTGAAAATGATTTGGGGGGGAAAGACTTTTTTTAATCTTGCCCCCTGTAATAGATTTTTTTCTTCTGCTCAATTCTCTGTGTGAATAACAAGAGTGGCAGCCATTTTCTTCCAGCTCAACATCAAAACCCCTTTCATCTGCTGTCTAAATGCAAACAAAGCAAACCTTCCACCAGGCCTTTCTTTCCAGATAAATTAAAACTCTCATGTCCTGGGGCCTAAATCAAGCCTACAGGCCTTCCCTAGATAAATCCTTTCTCAACCTGAAATCTTCTTGCTACACGTGCTCCTTGTAAGATAATTTTGCAGTAGCTAATCAATAATGCAACAGTAAATTGCATTTAAATAAACATTAGCAGCTCTCTTAATGAATAAAACCTCATCTGCAATTTGTCAAAGTCAAAAATGCTGGACTCTTTTGATATTCATTAGAATATTGGAAATTGGAGCTTTGACAGGCTTAATGTACATTGCAATTATGATTTTTTGGTGAATAACAGAACTGCTTTATTTTCACAATAATTTTTTAAATAAGAATGGTGATATATACCATGGGTTTGATAGATTTCAATCACATCCTTGCTGCAAAATTAAAATAGCTCATGTTAGAGTTCTAGCCTTAAAAGAGCCTGAAATATACTATACATGCATATGGTATAGGACCATGGTCTGAAATTCCCTTATTTTGTCTGAAGAATTTTAATTCATTTGCTATGATCATAAGCTTTGGAAAAATGCAATTCTGTTCTTGTAAAATTGTTTTTATACAGAAACACTATTACTGTGGTATTGTGTGTGTCACAATTTTGGTAGTGAGTAACAAAATAAACACAATTATAAATCATACCTAGTAAATTAATTATAATTGTTACAGTTTTAAAAATCCCTATTTTTCAAGAATGGCACTTCAAATAGATGACCCACGTGAATTATCTGTACAACAGACATTATTCTGGAGATTCTGTGCTTTATAAACAAAGGCCAAATACTGGGAAAATATTCCTAATTGCGAGAACTATTAGACTGTGGAATACAGTCCCAAGGGAAGAGGTGGAAACCCCCTTCCTGAGTTATTTAAAACTGGACTGGACAAAGCACTGAATGATATAATGTAGGGAACAAACCATCAGTGGGAGAGGGGCAGACTGGAAATGACCTAAAAGGTGATTTCCATTTCTAATTTCTATGATTCTATGGAATGAGCAGGCTAAGCAGAATGCAGGCCGTTGTGATGAATAGACACAATATTTTATCTATGCGGTTTTCTGGGGGAGGGTCTTTGGATGAGATCTTTCTTTAAAACACATACAGACAGAGAGAGAGAGACTTGTCGGCTCTATGTGGACATTAAAGATTTCCTCTATAGGTTTATTTCCGAATCTCTTCTCCCCACCCTCTCACAAACAATAATGTCGTGATGGGTGCTGGTGCCCCCAGTAGTCTAATGAGACACTGCTATGCACTCAGAGGTGGCTGCCATTCTGCAATGCTGTCTGTTCAAAGTTGTATTATATTCCTTTGGAGGAGAAGTGTTAAATATATGCAAAACATTATCATCCAGGCTTTACCGTTCCAAGACATGTCTGATTTTGTGTGTAAAAATAAAAACAAACATCATTTCAGACCTTTTAGTTGTGATGAATCAGAGCCTCCTGTCTGAAGAGGTTTGAGGCGTTGACTCTACAATGGGACCCAATGCATTGCTTGCCTGACTCTCACTATACTACTCACTAATCTACTATATAGATTAGAATATGAGAGATTTCAGATTGTTACCCATCCAACTATTAACCAGATCCAAATCTGCTTTGCTTTGAATATAAGAAAATGTGTAACCACTAGGAAAACAGACCCAGCTGTTACCCTTTGAATTAGAACTTACTATGATTCCTAGAATGTATCTATCCCAGGATTTACTAGAGTTACCTGTTTGAAATCCCCAGCCCAGCACTTCTCTCTTGTCACTAGAAGGAAACAGGCGAGGAGGGCAACAGATAAAATAGTTTTGTAAGTGTGAGGGATGACTTCTTCATAACAGGCTCCAGTACTTTGGTAGGGTTTTAGTAATTGAGAAAAGAGTTAGGGTTGGAGATCATGTAACGGAAGGAGAGATCAGGAGGTTAGTGTCCCAGTACCTGGGTAGGGGTAGTGTCTCGGATCCACAGGATCAGTACTCTGCCCCCACTTTGGAACAATCTCTTCAAAGAACCCCTTTGGTGTGCCAGACTCCAAGGGGGCTCACTCTTCCTTCAGGGTAGGCCACACGGCCTCACCACCTTCTGAGACTGACCCTCTGGAGCTTCAGCATTCCTGCTTCACACCATGAGCTCTGTTCAGTGAGTCCACCTGAGATAAACTCCTAGGTGAGACTTGTACACTCTAAGGATCAATGCATCTGACCCAGTATTTACAGTGACACTCAAGCAGGATTTTCTAAAGAGTAGGGTTTATTAGTTAACTGGAACACAGCTTAGGAAGTCCTTAGGTTAGTATAGTGGAAATGAAAATTAAAGCATAGTCCATTCTGGTCAGCCCAGAGCAGCAGCCTAGCTGCTGTGAACTCCATTTTCAGGCTCTCTCTCTCTCTCTCTCTGACTTCCTTCCAACTCAGTTTCCAGGTGAGAGAGCGCCAAGCTTCTTCCAGAAGTCAATTTTTATCCCTCCACCTCACACCTCCCAGTCCTTTGTTCTTGGGCTGGGCACTCTACTCAGCTTCCCTGGTGAGAGGCAGGGAAATCCTCCTCCCTCTAGGTCATTGGTTGCTAGGTGTCAATGTCCTGGTGAGTGGGCTTTCCATTGTCTTCTTGGATTTTCCATTAATATGGGTCGGCCTCAGCCAATCCTTTTTAATGACCCATTCAGTCTATTGAGACAGCTAAGCAACATACACACACACCTTTGTCTCTTAGCCTTCCCTGAGATCAAACTTAGGTCCTTTTTCTCCCACTGGGTAGCCATGCAAAAGTATAAAAAGAACTGAGGCACGCATAGGATTCATAAGCAATATTACAAAAAATCCCCACTTTTTCAGAAGTAGTGATTCAGGTGAGCAGGAGGAGGAGGAGGCTTTTTGAGTGATGGGAAGGAAGATTTTGTACAGGTATATCACTACAGTAATCCCCATCAACTTCCTGACCCATTCCCTCCCTGGCCTTCCAGCTTCCACCTCACTGTGAGATCTCCCTGAAGCTCTCCACCACTCTCTGGCCCTTCCCATGTTGCTGTGAAACTCTGGTCCAGCTGCTTCTATGCTGGACCCAATGCACTGCTTGCTTGAGTCTCACTTCAGCTTCAGCTTCCACCATCTCAGTCTTGGCACCCTATCACAAGGGACTCAGGGATCATGCCCAGACTCCTTATGCAAATCACAGAGGTTGTATGAGCAGGTGGCTTTCAGGATCCAGACGGAGGCAGCACTGGAAGGTACCAGATACATTCTGTCAATGGTACAGAAGACTTGAGACAGCAAGAGTGTGAATGGACAGAGAATGCATTCCCGCATCTCTCTGCTTCTCTCTAGAACAGCAGTTCTCAAATGGTGGGTCACGACCCCAGAGTGGGTCGCAAGTTCATTTTAATGGTGTGGCCAGGGCTGGCATTTGACTCACTGGGGCTGAGGCAGAAAGCCGAAGCCGGAGCCCCACGGTGCGGGGCTGTAGCCAAAGCCTGAGAACTTCAGTCCCAGGCAGCGGGGCTTTGGCTTCAGCCCAGGGGCCTGGGCTTTGACTTCAGAGCTGCACAGCAGGGCTCGCGCTTTGGCTTTCTGCCCTGGGCCCCAGTGAGTCTAATGCTGCTCCACTGAAGCCTGAGCCCCGCCACCTGGGACCCGAGCCTCACCATGTGGGGCTGAAGCTTAAGCCCAAGCGACTTAGCTTCGTGGGGCCCATTGTGGCCTGGGGTCCCAAGCAACTGCTCTGCTTGCCATCCTAACACAGGGGGTCCTGATTCTAGAGTAACACAGGGCACTGGGGTCATGTAGTAATTTTTGTTGTCAGAGGTGCAATGAAGTTTGAGAACCACTGCTCTAAACAGCCCAGCTCAGTGAGGGACAATGTGGCAGAGCAATGGCATAAGGAAAGTCACACCACTGTGGAAGTCAGTATTCCACTTCTGCAGATGAAGATCATATGGTCCCCAGCTATTGTTCACTCCATTGTGCTACTAATGGCAGCAAAATACCTGACAGCTCAAAGAAAATGATTGCCAGTGCTTCCATTCTCATATGAAGAAGCAGAAAGTCCTCATATCTTTAAACGTCTCGCCAATCCCTTCAGTTACAAAGCACAGAGCAGACCTCTTGAATGCAAAGTTTGGGCAGTCCTCATTCTTTTATTAAGTATTCTTAATAAAATCATATTCTCGGTCTTCCACATCCTTTCTTGCTGTCCTCTTCCTGCCGTGCCTCACATTATATAGCACTCCCTTACAACAGTGAACAGTTTGTTAAGTATTTTGTTATGAAATTGACGGAAGTTAAATGTATTCTTATACTAAGTATATGTACTCTGATTATGGGGAGATTTTATTTATTTATGCCATAAAACTCAGCCCAGATGCAGCATATAGTATTCAAAGGAAGGTTCCCACAGTAATTACTGGGCAGAGGGAACAACCAATGTTTAGTCCCTAAAGCCCTACATTTGGGATGGGAAATGGGGGCTGTTTACAATTTCCTGGGAATTTATAAGTGTTTATTACAAAAAATGGATGAAAATCAGTGCAAAAATACACTTTGCAGTCACTCTCTTCTCCTGATTTTGTTGTTTTCAAAATCTTCTCTTATGTTCTGAAAGGTAGGTGGATATGTTTTTCAGTTTTTTAACCATTTTAGCATGAAAATGCTCACTAACTTTGATTTGCTTTGAATTCTCATAATCACCTGCGCTATCTGTAAAGCTGGTAATGTGTGTATGGTGAGTGTGGGATTGATGACCTTACGTACCTCAGCACTTAGTCATTCCGGTACGTCTGACCAAGCTTCCCACAAAGGAAGGAGAAATCATGGCTCAATAACCTGGTTGCCCATGGTTACCGATCCACCATCTCTCCTTCTGGAATGAGGAGCTGGGTCCTGGAACTTACAAAGTTCAGGTGAAAATTGGTAAAAACTGAATAATGGCTATCAGTAAAAACTGAAAACGGACCTTATTAATCTCTGACTTGTGATTGAGTTTAAAATGCTGCAGGCAAAAATTTGCCATATTCTATATTTGTATCAATTTGATGTGCACCGTGAGGCCTCTGACTTTGATTGGCAGTATGCACTGAGAAGAGAGCTGCTCAGATTCTACAGACTGGAAATTATCCTTCCTATAATTTGTGGAGGGAGATATTATAATTTAATTTTATTTATTTATTTAGTGGTACCACCAACTTCTGGTACTTTCAACATGCATTATGCAGTCTGTCCATTCAGACTGTCAGATCCTTGGGGTAGGAGGCTGTATTATCCTCTATGGCTTTAAGCAATGCATCAAGGACACTTTTGATAATTAATGAATAATAAATCAAAATTTGACCCTGTTTAAACATATTGACAGAAGCTATTAATTATAACAGTATTCAAACCTTCATATTATCTCCACATGATTAGTATGGTGTATATTACTTCCCCTCAAAAAGCAAGGAAAAAATGTCTAAATTGTAGCAGGTGTCTTGATACAAGCAATTGGACTAAGGATACATTAGATCCAGTGAACCATATAACAACTAGAAAGCAGGTTTTTCTTAACTGTTTCTTTGTACATAGATACTTATAAATATTGGTTCCTGAATGGGAGCAGAGAGGAGGAATTATTTGCTTGTTAGTGACACAGGGCTCAAATTATAACTACAACAGGAGAAGTAATATCTTTAAGAATACAGTTTATACCTAGGAGAGGATATAGATTTGTGAATTTCCATTACAATACTTTAAGCTATGACCTTTGTCCTTTTATTATGATACTGATATTCAAATGATCCTATTGGAACAAAGATGTGGCTCCTAATTTATTCATTGACTTTTTTTTTTAAACTTAGGTGTGGTAGAAAGGTCTGAAAATTATTTAAAATCAGATACTCATTTTTATCTATGATGATGCGTCCCCCTTGAATGCAGGGCTTTCGTGTATCTAGCAAAGATTTAACTTTGTCCTGAGATCTGCACACATAAAGTCCTAATTTTAACCCAGTTAGCTGGAAATCAGAACCATCCCTGATTTGTATGTAATCACTTCACTTCTTGATTTTTTCCTCCATTTACACAGAGTTGGAGGTGCCCACAATTCTTTGCCACTCCTTCTGGTCCAAGGCACAGGTTCATAGGTCTTGGAGTTCTAGTCCTTTTCTCTTCAAAGTTCTTTTGATAGAGTCTATCCTCAGTCTTCCATGTCCTTTCTTGCTGTCCTCTCCTCCCATGCCTCCATCCCTCATCTGTTTGTAACAACAACTTTAACATCAACACACTGAAAAAAATATGTATAATGCTATATTGGTACTACTAACCTACCCATCATCACATGTCCTTTAATAGCTTTCCAATCTAAAGGGAAATACAAATGATGATGTTTCCTTTTTGCAGAGCATTTTTGCTTTACATCAGCGTGTGTTTAAGCTAAATCCTCTGGACCTGGTTCTGGTTTCATAAAGGAGTAAATCAGGACCAATTCCACAAAAGTCAATGATGTTACACCTGGTGTGAGTTGAGTATTACAACTGTATCAACAAGTAATTCTAATGTTACCTGCAGCGTATGTGTACAGGGAGAGTAAAATTGGCCTGGCCCATCTAGAAGGAACACCTTATAGTTCCCTAACCCCTGGCATAGCCCAGACAAGAGTCAGACACAATCTGGCCCTAAAGTTCCACAACTACAATAACAGAGTCAGGAGACACAAATGCTGTGGTGTTTGCTCAATCATAGCGCAGAGTTTTAGTCCTCTCAATTGCTCCTTTCTTTGTTAAATATCTGGTTTGATATATTTCTCTTTGCTAAATACAAAGCACAAATCTACATAATGTACAATATGGCCAAGTTAACATGCTTTAGATAATTTAACCTTGTACTTCTTAACGTTAATATAACTGGAACACCAACACCTGTGGATGGGTAGGCAGGAATCAAACTTAGGACCGCAGGATCTTAATGTATGAGCTTCTACTGAGCTAAAAGATTCTTCTGTTAGCCAGAGCTGAGCAGGCTCCTCAATCACTAATTGGCCTAGCCATCACTTGAGGGAGACAGAGTGCCAGACCAAGTAGGCATAGCATATTCACTCATCTTCCCCATTAGCATAGAGGATTTTTGCATTTCATTTCTTTATATTTTAATTTTAAAAAATTGTCCATGCCTAATGCTGACATCTAAATGGTCCCACTTATGCTTTGACATTCACATCTCATTACAGTGAATGGAGGGGGTGCGGCGGCAGAGCTCACATCTTGTTGAGGTAGATGAGGAAATCACACCTATGACACTTCTGTTTGGCTGGAGATATGCTGGATTCTCAGATGGTGTAGCTCCCCTGACTTCAGCAGAGCTACACTTCTTTACAGCAGCAAAAGAGATTTTCAGTGAGTCTTGGATCGCAAAGAGCTCACTAGGCTTCATTAAGCTATTTTAATAATGTCTACTAAGCATGCTCAGAAGTGATTTTTCAGTTTACAACTTGGATGTGAGTGCTTTACAAACTGAGGATTATTTACATGTCCTGTTTCAACTTTCAGCCTTCATTGAGTTCCGTGTGAAAGTGTGCGACAATTCAGTGGAGTATGGAATGTGTACTTTTTCCAATACCAAAAAAAAGTTAAATAGATTTTTCTCAAACTTTCGAAATAGTTCTCCTTTTGGATGAGCTCAAGCAGAGAAAATGTTAGCCCCCAGGGAAATTTAGGGGGACATTATCAACATGTAAAAACAGTTGGAAATTATTGAACGTTTTTCTCTTTTAATTATAGAATTCCTTTTAAAGAATGTAGCTGTGCACACACACACCCCAGAAGTACCACAGATTTTTTTTAAAAAGTGTTGGAAAAGTTTCTCAGAAAAAATGTACTGTAGTTGAGTACTGTAGATAGGTTAATAGATGCCACTAATGCAGTTGCTTTTACTGCAGTATCTGTAGTAGAATCAATGGACAACAAAGGAGTTTTCAATCCCTTCTATTACAGCAAAGCACAGCAATGATCTATTAGAGAGACTATTTTATGTTAAGCGTGATTTAACCATGGAACTGTCTTCATCTGTAACATTAGTTACATAGCTTCCTAAAATCTGCATTATTGCTCTAGCCATACTATAAATTGCCTCACTTCTCCTCTCCTCCCACACTATCATGTGACTACATCACCAACAGAGAATGAAGTGGTATACCATTATTGTTTGAAACACCCTTTGAGAACTTCAGAGGAAAGCTGCTATGTAAGCGCGAAGCATTATTATTATTTCACTGATATCAATGTGATCTGTAACACCTTTCTCAATTATGTTACTTAAAAGAGAAAGAGAAATTAGTCATTGTGCTACACTTCCATAGTTTATGATGTCAGCTATCAAGGAATTTACAACATTCTATATATGATATATGTGTAAGCAGGGTCTGAATGGCTCCCCTCTGCTGAGCTATCTGGGGAAGGCGTCAGGACCAGACTGTATTTGCATGACCACAGCCACCCTGCCTAGGTGCTCAGCATGATGGGACTGCTTTGCCCAAATGATCCCTTTGGCTGGTGTTGGGTTACAAATCACTTTAGTGTTCAGTGCAGGGGTAATGAAATGTTGTTCTCCTTATTGTATGAGTAAAGGGTAACAGCAGAACTGTGCTTAGCCTGTACTGATGGAGGGGTCGCTCTCATATGAATGCAACTCAGTAAGCGGGAGACCAGATGCAGACCCCTGTGAAAGGCAGAAGGGGTGGGGGCAGGTGTCACTGGTGGGAGGCCTGGTGCTGCCTAAGAGTCTTAGGCATGTTTTAACCGGTCCTTTCCCACTGTTCAAAAATAATGCTAATTAAACCTCCATTAGGAGTCTTTTGTTTTGTTTAGTGATCGCTAAAGCTGAAATCACTTGCTGTGGGACAGCGTTTTCTGCCCAGCCTGCTTCAGGAATGAAGTTCTCCATTAAGAGCTGACAACCACTATGAGCTGAAACAATGAGAGTCCTGTAGCACTTTAAAGACTAACAAATTTAATTTCTGCAGGCATAAGCGTTCGTGGGGTGTAACCCACTTCGTCAGATGTAAGGAATAGAAATCACATAGGGGTTATATATATACATATCCAAGGGTAATTAACAACAACGGGAAAGGTATATAAAAGTCTCAATATAGGCCTCAACTACTCTAACTGAATGGACTTTGCTTTTATCTATTGAGAGTTATTTATTTATTGTGAGTGCCTCAAGCCGCCAGGGGTTCAGAGTTACAAGGGAGAAGAATTTCTCTTCTCCCACATCACCAAGAGGACCACAAAAAAGGTGTATCTTGAGCTACAAGGAGTCCTCATCTCCACCTCACCCAAATGGATTATGAAGCAGGAATACCCAAGACCAGGCTTCTCTGTCCCTGGGCTAAGAGGTGAGCAATGCCCCTTAGAGAATCTCAGCCTATGTGAAAAACATTCCAATGTGCGCATTTCAAAATTGTGAAAGATGAGAAGAAATGTCTTTTCGTTTTATAGGAATGATTTTTATCTTACATTATCAAAAATGTCATTAACTTTAAATAAATGTGAGTTATACCAAGAAACATTTCAGGTAAAAACATAAGAATTAAAACTATGGAAAGTTACTGTTTGGAGAAGATACATAAATATTCAGATAACTTTGCAGTTTTTTATCTATTAAATAAATGTAGAAGTCTAAAAAACTCACTGCTCACTCAAAAAAGCAACTACCACCACCACTACTGTTCTGCCCTCATGGTCCTGCCCACCATCCATTATACTTACATCATTACCACCATTTCATACTTTTTAAAAACACTGAGTGTAAATGACATTGTAACATACTCTCTAGACATTGTGAATTTCTTCTTTAGTTCATGGTAAACAAGCACTGTATGAGCCTGAGTGATGAAAGTGTGTAGGCCTCACAGCACCTCCATGTGTAGAATGGAATGGATAGAAGGTGGGGTCTCCAATTTGCATCAGGCAGGTGAATGTATAAGTGGGGTTTCCAGTCCATATAGAAAGCATGAATAAGATAGGATCAGGCTGTGTCTCAGTAGAATGAAATGAGTACTTACAATTAGTAGGGGGGAGCGGAGAGGAGAAACCTTGGACTATCCCCAAAACTGTAAACAATCACATTAGCCTCATACAGCAAAACTAAACACCGAGATTAAGAAAATCAAGGCTGAAGCTCCTTACAGTGCATCTACGCTAAGTAAAGCAACTGTTACAAGGACAAGTGTTTCATTAAATGGTTGATTGCTTCTCTGTCCTTGCAGTGATTCACTGCATCCCAACAGCAGCAAAGTTTCTGTCAGAACAACTTTGGTATGTTCACAAATACAGTGTAAACCATGTTTGTACCAGTGTATTCTGGGATTCCTGAAAACCCTACCCCAGCTTGCCCAGTTGGTATGAACAAGGGCCTCTGGGGAAATTTCTAGATGTTCATCCCCACCTAATAAAGTATTCTGGGTTCCAAAGGCCTTTGGAGGGAGTTTTCTGTAAGTATTCCTGGATTCCTCAGAACCGTTTAGTATATATTGCTATTGCTAGCACGTACCCCAAGCTGCTCCACACCATGAATGAGCACTGTTTTCTCTTTACACTGACAATTGATTTCCTAAGAGAATGGATGGCGTGGGAAGTTCATGAGCACTGGGAGAAGGAAATGGCAGATGATAGAATTCATGAGTAGGCCTAAGGGTCTCGAGATTGCAATGATAGGACACAGTAAATGGGACACAGCCTAATACACTGCACAGAAGGATATTAATGTATACCTGACCAACTATCTGAAAGACCATACCACCAATCTACTCAGTGTTGACATTATGTAGTTCTGTAATCTGTGGTAACTGAAAAACGTCCCACATTTTGGACTGTTACTATCCAGAGTCTGGCCCAGCATTACAACAGGATTCTACCCTGAAGAAAGCTCCATTCACCGCAAACAAGAGAATAATAATTGTTTTGTGGAGGCTGGCTACAAATATGGACCACTCATCACTGGCACACCTTTGATGTTGTTACCAACTCTGTGGGTTACGCCAATGTTCTACAGGTGTTTCTAGCAATCATAGTCCTGTGGGGGTGTAAAACCACCATTAGAAATATCCCTGATGTTATAGAAGAGTTTGAGCATAAATCGGGCTTCTCAAGCTGTGGCTATGAATAGAACCTATTTGCCCATTCTTGGCCCATCACAGACAACACAGGATTATACCAAATGGCAATGCTACTATTCCATTGTGATACTGGTGGGCCACAGAAGTGTTTCAGCATCATCACATTAACTGGCTTGTTAAAGTACCATGATGCATAGATTTTTCAGAATTCAAGTTAGTATGAGGAAAGATAAAAATGGGAACTCTCCCAACCAGACATTACAGAAATGGGGCCTCTATTCCTAAAACAATTCTTGAACAATGTGCCTATCCTTTTCTTCCTTTACTAATGCAACCTTACTGAGACTACACCAGACAGACACTTCTCATCTTCACCTACCATCTCAGCAAGCGTCAAAATGATTGAATATGCCTTTGGAAGGTTGAAGGCAAGGTCAACCAAGGGAACAGACAAGGTAATAGCAGACTGTAAGCAGACACTTCAGTGGTGAATAGTTCCTCTTTACTTAAGAGTGCCTTTCAGCATAATCTGAGGCTGCCCTGATGCATTCTAAGCTATTTTGCGGTGATGATCAGAGCTGCCATCCTGGCATAGTCAAACAGTCATGTCAGTTTTAATGGGACCTGGGTAGGATGCTTTCCCGCATAATCTGTTTGTAAAATTGAAGGAGAGAGATTCGTGCAATGACAGCAGGAGAATGGAGAAAGATTAAATTCTCAGATTAAATTTTATCTGCGTTCAATATCTGCTTTTATCCTGCTTGCCAACAGCGATGTGCTTGTTACACTTAGCTTTTTATTGCTTGGTTTAGTGGTGACACTTGTAGAATTTAGTACAATTACTTTGGCTTTGGATTTCTTAAATGTTTATTCCTCTTATTTTGAACTTTATTAACATTCATGTGCCATATGCGGTGGCCCAGTGAGAGCAGAATCTTCTAGTATTTCTCCTTTGACTGGGCTACTTCTTCTATCTCCTGTTTGAACTCCCAGGCTTCAAATAAACACACCATTCCATGCAACTAAGAATAGACACATTATAATAAAAAAACCCACAACACATTCATGAAGGGCTCCTACTCTCCTGCTATATCTTGGCTTCTTCCCCTTTGCCTCAATGTCTTCTGCCTGCAGTTCATCCTGCTCCACAATACTATCTTCCTCACTGTCACCATGTCGGCCCCAACCACCTCCTAGCAAATGTCAAGACAATGGGCCAAGCTCTCTTGGCGGCTTGTGCTCCAGGACAGAGCTCAGCTCCCTTTCAGAAGGGGTGGGTGATTCAAAAGGCTCCAAGACATGACTACTGTGCTGGGCCTCGTAGTAATGGATCTCCACCACTGATCTTTTCCCAGCACTGTGCTCAGTGTCAAATCCTGTATGCCTTTACAACATCCTGAGGCAGACCAGGCGATTTCTACCTTGACAAACCAAATCACAGGCAGAGCCTTCAGCCTCCTCGTGGGAGCGCGCAGCCCACTCAAATGTTTTCACTGAAGCTGGCATTGCAGGGTGAAGATAGGTGGGTAGCTCACATACAAGGGCTCAACACTCTCAGGGCAGTAAACACTGATAAGCAGGTGCAAGCTATTGTTGCCTGTGGTGGGTACAGGTTGTCTGTAGTAAGTACAAGGTGAGGGACTTGCTACCAGAGGCAGAATTACCCTGTGAGATGCCTCATGGAGTGGATACAGAGCACTGCCTGAAAAATGTAAAGTACTGCATCACAAGATGGAGTTACAATAAAGTTCCACTAAACTCTTGCAGCTACCATTCTTCCTTCCATACTGGGGAGAACCCACTTTAGATGTTTATGCCAGTTCAGCTGGTTCTCAGTGAAATACTATGTTTAAAAAAATCAGTGAAACCAGTGCTTGTAAAATGACTGAGATAGTTTTTGTGTGTGGAGATGAAGGACTGTAGAGATGTTACAAACACAAAATATTTCAACCAATTATTTTTCCAACAATGTTTTGCCTAACTAATGTAGATGGAACCTTACACAGACTATAACAATTCTCTGTCTTTCCTGTTTTGGATTACTGATGCTTGTGCTACATCCATTGCTCTGGGACTTTAACCTGACCTTGTAATCAGGTCTGAGTGGTTGCAGCTCCTTAAAGATTACTTTAAGCAATTCTGTAATTTGTTAAAGAATGAAAACAGTCTTATTACGGAGAACAGAAGACCAGAACATATTTCAACTGTGTAATTCCACTGTACCTCTACTGAAAGGGGTACTAATTATTGCCTAATGGGATTTCTTATTTTATGCTATGTAGATATTTGTGAAATAAGCAGGCTCGCCGATGGGGGAGAGGGGGAGCAATTGCCCAGGGGTCCAGAGATTTTAAAGGGCCCTGGCAGATGGGAGGATAGATATGTATCCTCCTCTCCTCCACACCCTCCATTCCCTCAACCCCCCCGCCACTCGCGCTCTCTGCCCCTCTGCCCGCTGAGCTGATCTTATTTATTATGTGCCATGCAGTTTCCTGGGCAGCTGAGGAGCTGCTATGTGCTACTCGGCTTCCCAGGTCCATCAGTAATCTCCCTGGCAGGTCTGACCCGGGAAGCTGAGTAGCAGATACCACCTTCTCAGCTGCCCAGGAAGCTGAGTAATAAATAAGTAAAAACATCTGGTGGAAGCCCACTCGGACCTCAGCCATCTCTTTCTAGGGGGGCCATTGATTGTTCTGCCCTGGGACCTGGAGTTGCTGTCCGTGGGCCTGGTAAAAGGACCCAGATTGAGCCATTGCATTGTCATCAAATAGTAACCAAAATTCCTTACTTACTATCAACTTGTAGTGGATTCAAACTCGTCCCCTAGAAGTAGGAAATTCTCTCACTCCTTATCAACTTCCAGAGCTAGCCAATCTGCCTTGTCAAAAAGGCTTGCTCTGTGTGCTGGAGAACTTACATGGAGCTGATCGTGCTTTACAATTCAAGAAAATTATATAAAGAAACTTGTTTGTTTGTTTGTTTGTTTTAATTGAGCTTCTGGAGGTAATGAGCCAGATTCTCTGCTTGTATAGCACTACTGTTGCAAATGGAGTTACAATGGCAGAGAGTTTGAGCCAGTGTTTAAAAAAATGTGAATTTCCTTAGCAACTTTTCTTTTTTCTTTTTTTAATCAGATCTGCAAACCAATATGTTTCAAATGGAGACATAACAGGCACTAGTTCTGGAAGTACTACTTCCTAATGCTCCTAGTGGCAAAACCAGTATTCACTGAAAGATACAGAGAACCATCTCATATAACCGCAGGGTGGACTACCTCCTATATAAATACAGAGCCCTATGTAGACAGGTATAAAGACAACACAGGGACGATAGGTATCATTTTCACAAGTTTTGTCTGAACTTGTATAAATATAAGCATAATTGTATTTCCATTCCCCAGGGGATCACTCCATGGTGTGGTTTATTTGCTTTTTGACGTGCCCTACGTCATTGCTTTCTTTCAAAGAGCTGAATCAGTAGCTGTTTTCTTAACAGCAATTGTGCTCCTAAGAAGAACCTGGAGATTCTTCATTGCAGAGAAGGTCATTATGTAACAGATAACAACGTTAAAGGAAAAAACCTACATCAACTGGTGGTATAATCCCCAAGGGAAAACAGACTTTAGCTGAACAATCAGAAAACTGGCTTGCTTTATGGTGTTTACACTGCTGCTTGCTAATGGAACACCATAAAGGAAGCAAAAGGGCTCTTACGCCATTGAGTACGTTATCATGGGAGGCTTCTGAGTGTGCCTTTTTTATTTGCAGCAGTCAGGTTAATGAGCTCACCAGCCCACTTGATGTTGAGGACTTTGTAACAAAGCAATCTCTCATTAAATGCTGCCTGGCACCACTCTCTTGAAGCAAAAGGACATTCAGATTATTGAATGCCTTTGTATTCCTCATTCCTACCAGGCTATGGAGTCCAGCAGTGGCATCAGCCCCGCACACTTACTGGCAGGCGTCCAGTCATACGCCTGCCCTCTTCAAACTGCATGGGCATTTGCCAATCTAAGCAGCACTGGTAGGCAAACAAGCATGGCACACGACTGCTTTGGCTGATAGCCAAATGTGCAGCTGAACAATCTAACTTGTTTCTTCTGTACAGAGAAACACATTCTTCCCTATTCTCTCCTATTCACCTGATTTACATGTAAAAGTTTTGTTATGATACAAAGGAATGTGCATTTATCTACATTCTCTTTCTGCTTTAACACCTTTTTAGTCTCAGTAGTGCAGGTCATGAATTCATCTGTGGCTTTATTTAAATACCTACTGGCTGACAGTTTCTTCAATGAAATGACCCCAGAGTGTTATCAGCTAGCTAGCAGGTGCGTCTCTTTATTCAGAATCTTGCAAGCAACAGTGCATCCTGGGTAAAGAGCAATCTATGTATGATCCAGCTTTTCTCTACATTACTCATGAGATTTAATGGTTCACTGTCACGAAAGAGCTTACAAAGGTGTGTGGTTTTGTTTTGTTTTGTTAAGTTCGCCTTCCACGGGGCATTGCACTCTGAGACATATTGACCAAAAAAAATGTCACACAAGTGTAAATATTTTTTAATGCTTCTTCTCATTAAGAAAAAAATGTCTTGACCTTTAGACAGTTGATCATTTTTAATTTTGAGCTATTGAACAAGTGAAAATATACGCAAGACAGCAACTCGGTATTAAATAATATTTTTATCCTCTGACTATACTGTGTGCTGGCACTAAGAGAGAGCTATGTTATTAGAAATACAGAAAGAAGCATCGTGTTTGCTGATTACATTCATGACGTGTTCTTAGTCAGGAAATTTATAATGTTGAAGGATTTTAACGACCAGTTAGTCACATGGGAACAATCTGAACTGAATTTTTGAAGCAAAGATTACATAAAGTCAATGAGCAGATATAGCTGATTTAGGCAAAAGTAATCCTCTCACGCCTCTAAATATTGGCATGCAATATTAGGATGCAATTCATCAGTTCATATGAACTCTCAGGACCACATCCTTTCTTCCTCCATTGAGAATGAAGGCAACAAACCCCCAGTGTTTTCCGAAGGGTGAGGTTGGGGGTAAAGGGAAGCTGTTCTTTGTGGCATTCTCTCCCCCTAATCCCAGGAAATAGTAAGTAAATGCTGATCTTGTCAGCATTCATTTACCAATGTGTTCAACAACACCATTTGTGGAGGCTCCCCACCACTGAAAGGAGGCTCCAGGATGAGGAGAGCTGAGAACCAATGTTTGGGCACAGGTTTTGCATGAATTTTTGAGGATATTTTTGGAAGCTGGACTCCTAAGTGCTTCCTAAGGTGTAGGAGTGGTGGTGGTCAAGGTGGTGGTGGTAGGGAATCATATTCCTTCAAGTACCCCTGGAACAATTCAAAACAAACTGAGATTTTTGTCCCTATATGGGAGTAGCACATAGAGAGGAGGACAGGGAATTCAGTCCTAGCTTGAAATTAAATGGAGTTTTGCCTGATTAGGAGCAGAATATATGTTGTAAGATACGGGTCTCAGGGCTTCATCCTGCTTCCACTGAAATCAATGGGCCAAACTCCCATTGACTACAAAAGGCAGCAGATCAGGCATTTGATTCGCAGATTCGAGTAATCCACTCATATTTTCAGTACAAGATTTTTAAAAGGTCACAGAATGCAGAATAAAGACTGTTCCCCCCCTGAGGGCATTGGTTTAAGATCAGGCAAAGATAATAAAAACAATTGCCTAGCTCTAAAATATTCAGTATGCACCAGCTGTATAGTCTAATGTGAAGAGACGAGAATGGAGGGAGCTCCTACCCAGGACCACTATTTCCTGTTGTCTTATCTGGAATGGCAGGATGATTTTTTAAAAATAATGATTATAAAGTTAATTTGACGTATCGAAGAAAACCTGGTACACTTTTTTAATGTTTGTTTTGAAAACGTTGGTATAAACTAAATGGAAAAAATGCAACTTGTAATTGCACAGCACCGTACAGTGGGAGCATCTTTCATGTAACTGTGTTGCAAAATGCTTTAAAGTGATGTCAAAATTATAAGAATGATCTTTCACCTCTGTTATGTAGGATAATTATTAAGAAACAGAGTTTGCAACAAAATGTACTCATTAAAAGACAAGCTAGTTTAATAATTCTCTAAGTCAGAAAATTATTACTGTAGAAAATTAAAACTAATAATTCTTTTGATGCAATGGGAGAAATTTTGCCCCTGGATGCATGCTTTTTGCTCCCAGTGAAGTGAATAGGAATTTTGCCCAGTGTGTGATTTACTTGTTTTCCCTGCAATAAATCAATTATGGCAGATTATAAAGTTCAGTTATTTTGCTTATTTGCAGTTCACGTCTGTGGTGCCTAGTAATGACTGTTTCATGTTATGTTATTCTACTCCTCTACAGGGTCCTGGGTTCAGAGCCTGCTTACCTTACTCAGGTGAGTAAGGTGAGCAGGGTTTGCTCCTCCCCCCTGCAATCTGATACGAAGTATTGCCTGTCTGTAAAGAAAAAAGCAAAACAATCAGCTTGTGTGTCGGTCACTTAAATTTGCCTTTCACATCCATAATCATACTATAGCATTCATATAGGATCAATTTATGTCTTTTGGGACAACACACACCAGTATAGTTGACCCATATTCTGCAATTCATTCATAATTTCAATATTTTAAGGAGGACACACATTTTGAAGCCAAGAGGAACTATGACCACCATCTAGTCTGACTTCCTACATAGAATTTCACCCAGTAATGTGAATTACAACATAACCCGAGTAACTGCAAATAGAGAAAACCTTCCATTTTCATTCCCCCTGCTTTACGAAACTTGGTTATTTTTAATTTTTAATGACATACACTTTTATAAAACCATGTAACTCAATCCTAACTGGGGCCAAGCAGCCCAACTCCAGCTGCAATCAATGGAACGCGAGGCTGTTGAGTTGCTCAGTCAGCTTCATTCAGGATCAGGCCAAAAAGCAGAGTTGCATTGGTAGGAAGAAAGTTGAAAAGATGGCTAGTGTCTTTGTGATGCATGATCTTTCTTCTACACCAGTGGCTTGTTTTTGCATTGTGAATGCAGCACACTGGAGGCTCGGTATACCAGTTTTACATGAACAGCAATCAACATACAAACACATAAACAGCTTTTGGATCTATTGGGTACACTTGCCTGAATCCAGGCCCTTTGCTCTTATTTATGTTCATAAGTTTTTTGTTTTCCATTAGAGCGCCCATGATTACAAAAGGTATGAACATTTGCTGAATGTGCATTTACTCTGCAGCTTTTAAAATTGTCTCTTTTCTCATAAATATCCATTTTAAAATCTGAGTATAGAAAAGTATTCAGAAGAAAGAGGTCATCTATTAATCACATGGATCATATTTTTCTTGATCTTGGGCAATTAAGTAATATAGAGAGAGGCAAAATTGGAATAAAAGAAAAACACAAAGCATGCTTATTAGGAACCCTTTGTTTGCTTTTCTAATTACTTCCCTCAAACACTTGTCTCTGCTATTACAACCAAAGAGACCACTCCTGCAGCCCTTCTCATGTGAACACTGCTTAATTCATGCAAGTACTCCAAAGTAGGGCTGCTTGCTTGAACAATTATTACTCTTGTATGCAAAGGCTGCAGAATTGGATCCATACTGAATGATCAAGCATACTGTGTAAGCATGATGGCAAGGCCTGCATGTTTACTAAGGCAATGTCAGCCTTTCCTTCTACTTTTACTGATTCTTTTTTTAAAATCACATTTTAACTTTCAGATAGATGCTGAACAGTGATTTAACTGCAGATTACAATCTATACATACCACATATACTATCCATGTATTTAGTATTTAAAGTTATACCCCAAATAGCTAGCATGCAAAATTTGCAACATGATATCAGTAAGATAAACAAACCCAACCAGTCTTGTATGCTTGTGATTAGAAGATTGGCTGGCTAAATTCTCTGCAACCAGCCTTCAATTTTTTTATCTAGCTATTTATAGAAAACTGCAGAAACAGCTGAGCTGACTGAAGTGATGTCACATTTGCTGATAAAATGGTCTGTTCCGTAGCACGCTCAGAGGCTGCACGAGTCCGCTTAAGCCTTGGTATGCAGCTCTAAGCAGTGAGAAGGTGTAAACATGTGCATTTTTCAGCTCCATTGATCAATATTGCATTGATGATTCTCTGATGACCTTTAACCCCAAAGAAATACCAATAGCACAGCACTGCATCTTGCAGTCTGCAAGGACTACCTAGCATAAGCTACCACATTTACAATCAATCAAAAGTCATCCTTGTGAATAAAGCTTGAGATTTCAAGCAATGGCAAGCAATTTTTAAAAGGTCAGGGCTGGGTTTTTATTTGCTTGACCTCTGCTTTCAACTGGTAGCACAGTTCCTTAGAACCATTAAAAGTAGTAAGAAAATTTAAGGTTTTTTCCCCATGTATTTTTAGTAAGCCTTTGGGCATTTTCACTGTCCCTAAAAGAATATGGTTGCATGGCAACCTCCACAGTTGCTATGGAGACTCCATGTGTAAGCAGCTGCTGCAATCAGCATTAACTCCAGGCTTGCAGGTTTGTCATTCCAATACATAGGGAGGGGGAGACAAATAGGACAGCACATTGCCGTAAAGGGGAAGTCACCTAGATAATGTCACTCACAAACATATGTTCCACAATTATTCTTTCCACTGTTTTATTGCTGCAATTATAGCTAAACTAAGATTACAAAATTATATGGTTTTAATTTGCCTCTATCGACTATGTTTCACTTCCATTAAAATTAAGTCTAAACCCATTTATGTAGCAAACTGTTGGCTTTTGAAGGGGTTGGGGATTTTGGCTTACCCATTTATCCCAAGAACGGGGTAAAAATAATTATACCAGGAGGAACCTTCACATGACAAAAGATTTGGGCAAAACAGAAATTAAACTGCCATGCAAAGCGCGGTCTTCTCACTGAAGTTTCATCTGTATTTCCAGCTCTTTCTGCCAAACTGCATCAGATAATGCTGACCAGAGCCCCAAAAGAACAAGCTATCTCAAAATTCCATCCTTAATGCACCCCGTCATGCCTTAGTATTGCGGCATATATGGTGTGTATTTGTGTGATCACTTTGTGTTTGAAGACCCCTGCGATAAACAGGCACAATGGGGCTGACTTCAGAATGAGTTAACGCAGCATTAACTCTGAATTTCCTTGCAGCTGCAGGCTTAAGTCAATCTCTTAACATTATTTGAACATATTTCTTTGAGATTTCATTACCTTTTGTTTCCAGAGTGTTGGTTTTCTTTCTGTTTGTTTATTTGGTTAGGTTTGGTTTGGGTTTTTTCCCCAGTTGCTTGTCACAGTATTAAAAATAAAAGGGACAAATCTCATGGAAGTGTATGCCAGTTGATGCAACACTCCTTAACAGCTATCTTGGAAATACTGCAGTCAGTCATTTAAGAGCCCAGACATGTGTTTAACCTATTTGAAATACATGCATTCACACAGTTATGATGGTTCTGTCATGTAAGCATGTATTTGTACAATATTTAAAATATTAACCCATAGAACAGTGCTGGTTACTTCAAAGATTTATTCTCCAGTCTATACAATAACAGTTTTAGACAATGTGTATATACACACATTTACTTCAGAGAACCATGCAGATCTATTTTATGATTTACGTTCTTTTAGAAATAGTCTATTTTTGACCCTGACGGAGCTCACTTATTCATATCTGGCCATAGCAGAAAAGTACTGTATTAATATGGATTTACATAAATTAAATTTACATAAACAATAACCAATTTTCATAAATTCTTTCTATCCAGGTTCTCATTAATACCTATATTAAAAGTTCAGCCATTTTAGGTTTCTTTTTAGTTAAAAGATACCTAAACAGCAGCCTAATTGCCTTTCCTTAACAATTCGTTGATAATATATAATTGTAGCTGAAACTGCATTTTCCTATTTCACCCTCATGGCTCAACATATTTCTGTCAAAAGACTTGCAAAATAAAAATGTGCTCCTTGGGAGAGACCTAGCATGCCACCATTCAGACAGAAGCTTATTTCTATGGTCAAGTTACAGTCTATAAATCCCTCAAAATAGGGTTTTATGCTGAAAACACAGATAGACCCTTACCTACAGTAATGCTAGCAGGTGCTGCTATATTATACAAATCCAGATAGCATATAGTGACCTATTTTCGAAACCAGGCCAAGAAAAATGACATCGAGAAATTGAATTCTTTGCCCTTACTTTAATAGTGTCTTGTCATGCAATCTTCAAATCAGGAAGGGTGATCATCACAAAACAAATCCCTAACCTGGTGTTCAACATGAACATTCTATTCTGTTCCGAGTCCTAATACCTAAGGCCCATCACCCTGTTTATGATTACTAGCTGACAGCAGAAGATAGAGAGAACTCAGACCTAAATAAGTCTATAACCTTGGTAAACATTTAAAATGATTTCGTTTCTTTTTTTTTTTTTTTTTTAAAGATAAATACCAATTACACTTTTTAAGACTATATATTGTGCCATATTTTGTCATGTTATTGAAACATACAGTTATTGGAACAAGCAAATATTTTCCAAACATATACTGTTCATATACAGTGCTATTTAAAAAGAATTAGAATAAGGATTGAATCTCTAAATTACTATGCTGTGTTTAACCCTTTGATGCCAAGAGTCACGTCTTCTCATAACACAACCCTTTTGCAGCAGTAAAATGTGTTAAGATAACAAGCGCTAACCTCCAGAAAGTTTTGTCTGATATAATTAGCATGACTGCTGCTTCCATTTACTGTCTTGGTTGATAATGGGAACAAAACAAATTGAGATAATTCACAAGTTTCTGGTTTTCTCTAACTGCATTTTATTTTGTTACTAGTTTAGGGCCCAATCTTACAGTCCTTACTCAGGTGAGTAGTTTCAGTTCAGTGGAATTATTCAGATGAGTTATGGGTCACAGAATCAGGCCCTTGCCCTGACAGCGAGAGCAACTTAGCAACAGAGCAACATTTGGGGATATACAGAGCCTCGTAATTGGAGCAGGCAAAATATTTATAGTAAAATTAAAAGCCATTCAAAATACAACAGATTTCATTCAACAGAACCTGAGAACAGACAATTTTAGTGGATAATTTTGCTATGGTAAACACGTTTCAAGCAAAAACCAGCCCACAATTTTCCAGTGAAAATAGCCTAACTGTATAGATTACAGATTAAATTGTTGTATAGACTGAATTGCTTTTGCAGGAAAAAATGTTTAAAATTAACATTTTTGCATAACTGGTGTAAAAATACCACATTTTGTTCAATTTGAAAAAGTGACACAAAATTTGAGCAAGCAAAAAATAGCATGAAATAAAGATGGTGAGATTTTGCAAGTTAAATTACACAAAACTAAATTGTGAATTTTGTACAACTGTTTCCAACTCTTTTTAATTATTTTGCCAATTACACTGTAGCAAATCCCATTTTCAATGGCTATCCTGCTCATCCTGATTAGAATGGAAGGTGTATTTTCAAATGTATCTGGATTATGGAAATGGATTATCACCATTTTCACTACAATTGATTCAAAATATTTCCCCAAGGGCAGCTAAACTTTGAATCTCCATAAACTGAACCAAAGAATTTTTTGCATATGGGTACCTAAATTATTGTCCGGACTTTTGGAAGTGCTGAGTTTCTACACACCTCATTATTTCAATGAGGAAAATCAAGGTATATAAATTTAGACACTTGTATCTGAACATTCTGGCCTTAGTGCTTGAGTTAACTTGCTACCCACTTGGATGATAGCAAACTGCATTTTTTGAACATATTATCAGTTTATCTAAAAGGAAAGTTCAGGCCCTCCCAAATTTGCAAAGAACATTTGAAATTTAAGAGACAGAAAAAAGAAAGAAAGATTCACCTATGAACCTGTAAAAGCCACACACTGTATAGTGTGCGGCGTATTTTACATCTGAAGGCAAAGAATTCTGGGGTGGTGGTCCAGGGAAGCAACTTTCTGTATGAATTATTTTGCCTCCGGCACACCATTCGTATCTAGGGGTTTTCCAGAAGACAAACCATTTGAATTTCACAAATAAAACTTGCATTCCATTCAATCATCAAATGTATGTGTCGGCAGGAAGGTTTTTTTAGGACTACCACAAGAGAGATGAGAGAAGAGGTAGAGCTAAGGGAAAATCTAAGAATGTTTTCCTGTGTGCATTTCCTTTCTGTTCTCTAAGCCAAGTTGTAGTAAAATATTCCTGCAAAAGACAATTGTCACATATGCACAGGTCTATACACTACCATCATCTCTCATTAATGTCAATGGGAGTTATACATATGGAGTGAGATCAGTATATGACCCTTACCCTGGGTTTGAATTTTAGTGCACATCCTACCCTTTTCTTCTAATCCTTTCAACCCATAGTTCCACAAGAGCTTTAAAAAGAAAACCAGAAAAGTAGGGAGGGCCCAACCAGGCACCCCTTTTACCTAGAAAAATCTCCCGTCTTCATATGTAAAAAGGGTAAGATTAGGCTCATGTTTACCATCCTAGCAATCCCATAGACATAGGCTTTGCACACGAGAGAATTAATAGATTAATAGAAAATATTTAAGAGCTTTCCAAATTCAAGGACTGGACCTCATTCACATTACCGTACATATGGAAAGGAACAAATAATAATTTGAATATTTACCCTTTAATATCTTTGTTGGGGGAAAGTCAGCGCCTCAACCTTTTTTTTTCTTCCTCCATAACTGAAATTTTTAATAAAAACAAAAAACCCAAATAGCATCATTGGGGCATTTTATTCCTCTCGAAAATTTCAGTTAAAGTTTGCAGCTCAGTTTATTACAAGTCATTAACTATATGTACAATGTTAAAAGAATGAGATATTTCAATTGTGGCGGTTGTAAAAAGGGAAGTAAAGGCCCTGTATGAGCAAAAGATAAGGCACATTTTTAATCAGTTACAAAAGATGGATGGAATATTAATGCATCCCCATTGTTTTTGGTAATTGTCAACCTGGCTTGAAAACCATCCTGTAGTATATATTGCACACTACTGACAAAGCAGTCACGTAAACTACCTTATGTAGTCATATAGACAGCCAAACAGTGGGAAAAATTGCTCTTCATGGTAATATGCAATTGACTTTGTAAATACAGGGTCAAACACATCACCCCCTTCTATTGTAATAGGATAGCTGAAGACAATATTGAAATGTAACAGAGAAACTATGTATCTGGATGAAGTCCTTTCCCAAGCAAAATTCCCATTAAAATCAACAGAAGCTTTGTGAGTCAAGGACTGAGTATGGATGGCAGGATCTGGACCCCAGTGATCAGCAGAAAGACACAGGAAAATAAAATATGCAATACAAGTGTGTATGTCCAAAAGCATGAACCTGACCCTTAGAATGTCTCATAAACTGCAGTTACCTATCAAACTACTTAGAAGATAGTAGGCTATAGCTGAAAGGAAAGTAGATAGTGATTTCACCAGTATGTTACCCAATGGCTGGAAGAAAAACAAACCAAAAAACCCTTACACAGAGATGGAGTAGCATGGAAAAAATATTCAATTATTATTTTTTCTTTAAGGGGTGTGTGTGTGTGTGAAAATCTCTCTCTATTTGGATGGGGAAGCTCATAAATGTTATGGAATTTACACTAAATAAATTAATAAAATCTGATTTCTCCAATATAATTTTGGTCTAATCTGACAATATTATATTGGTATTATCACAGGAACCTGCTCCAATACAATATTTTTTATGATCTGTATATAATATTTCAGGAAAAATATTTTGAGCGACGTGGCAATTCCTTAAACAAGTCCTAGGTATAAAATATTTGAATGTTGCTTTGTGTTGTAAAAATCATAGGTAGAAAAAGAATGTAATAAAAATCCATCCTCAGTTTGCCTAGAAGAAACAGATGTGATATTCTTACTTTCTGAAGGCAGAATTTATATTTTCAGCATTTAAAGAACCACAAATGAAAACCACACGATTTTGCTCTCCAATTATAAACTTCTGAATCTCATTGCGTGTGTGTGTGTGTGTGTGTGAGACAGACAGACAGACAGACAGACAGACAGAGAGAAGCAGGAAAAAATGTTCCTGTCTTGAGAGATCTATTTGTATTCTTTCTGAGGATCATAGTTGGTAAATAAGAAAACAGGAATACATGAAATAGTTACAACATCTGATGGTAAACAAATTATTTTTGTAAATATAAATTTCTATTGGAAATATTATCTTCATTATAGAAAGAGAATTATGTCACTGACTGAGGCTTATAATTCAATTAATAATATGATTTTTTACTACAATTAGAGGGGGGGGGGGTTGTAATTTTTCCCTAGATATACTATACAAATTGTGCAGCTTGCTTTAGAGTGTCTGCTAGATTCTATCCTGTGCCTCTATCACTCTTAACAGATAAAAACAAAACAAAAAAAACCTATGCTCTTTCTTATGCAATTAAGAACTGTAATATTTACAATTTCTTTTTCTTTCTTTCTTTCAGGTTGTCTCCTTTTTAGTATTCTTTCCTGTTTTCAGAGACAGATTTTATTATATTGCTGTCTTTTGTGTTTTTTTATTAGGTATTTTTTTTTAAATTTATTCTTCATTATAAAAGTGGTTTTGGAAGGGGGACAAAGAAAATTATTAGATTTTGTGGCTACTCCAATACTGTTCAAAACTTAAAAAAAAAAAAACAACAGACAACTGTAACAACAATAGTTGGGCTTCACATAAAAACAATTTTAGAATGTGTCTTAAGTGACACCCTCTATTCATTCATTCAGACTTCCACTTTGCCATGAATTAAACGAGTTAAATTTACCAGACGTTCTGAACCTCACTGGAGGGCAGTACACTTGGAAAGAAATTTGAAAGTTCCAGTTTGGGGCAGGGGGGAGAGGGTTATTACTATATTGCCTCTGCCATGATACATTGTTAAATGGCATAAATAAATACATAATACAAGGACTACATCACACAAGCAAATTTCTTCCTTACAGACCTTGAAAAAATACTTATAATTAACCAAGTAGTGACAAATAATATCATATCCACTTTTACAGATGAGTACGTAAAATGAGGCACAGAAAGACTAAGAGCCAGATTTTTAAAGTTTTTAGGCACCTAAAAGCACAGATAGATGCCTAGTGGGATTTTCAAAAAACACCTAGGTGCCCATCTGTCTTTACATCCCTAAAAACCTTAGTAGGTTTCACTGTACCCATTTTACAGATGGGTGAACTACTGTTTAGAGTGATTTTTCCTTAATTAACACAGTAACCTCTTGGGCTAGAGAAAGGAATAGATCCTAGGAGCCTTGACTCCTAGTTGTGTGGTCTAGACATCAGACAACACTGCCACTGCTTGAAAGACACAATACACAAAGGCAGGCAAATTACTGCCACATATTTCATTAGACAGCATTTTCCCTACCACTATCCAGGTACAGCTCTCTCTAGGCTGGGCTGAAGAATAGTTACCTGCCAATTATAACCCTAAAGATATGCCAAGCTCTTTTGGCCCTTCTAATAACACAGTTTCACATTATTGTCATTGTTGCCCTTTTGAATTTCACAGATGAAATCTTCTGTAGACCTAATGACCATAATTCCCTCTCTTGTTCATGTACAATTTCCTTATTACACAGCCTAGTCAAATTAAGTCAGTTGAACAGAGGTGTGATACTGACCCAAGCACATCAAAAATTTTATGGACGAATCCTAATCAGATTGTAGGATGCTTTTGTAGGCTTTCATAGGAAATTCCTTTTAACAAAAAAATGATATAAAAATGATATTCACACAGCGATGGTAAGAACAGAAACTAGAGGGTTGAAAGGCCCACCAGGAGAGAGAATTCAACCCATTTATATTAAATCAGCCGTTATTTTCTCCCTCCCCCATGTACTGGATACCCAAAAGAAGATGATGTGAATCCATTTTCAGTTCTGATATTTTTTAATCATCTAGATCAAAACTGTCCTACCATTTCTAAATGTTTTTTCATTCTAAAGGTAAAACATCTCACATGAAACTGTAAGGGAAAGTCTTCCCAATCTTAGATTTTTAGGCTCAAACTCTTGCTAAACATAATGAATTAAAAGAAAAAACAAAAAGGACCTAATCCTGGAGACAATGTGAGTTTTGCCATTGACACCTGGTTGGGCTCATTATAATCAATTGCACAACAAGACCTTATCAATATGTAATCAAGATAAGAAACCAAAGAAAAATTCTATAATTTCATTTCACATTAAGTAAATGTTCTGTTGAGATTATAACTCAATTCTGGAATAGAATTAGTGATTAAGACCCAACTGGTAAGATAGGGGTATGTGTGTGTGTGTGTATGCCTATCCATCTATAGATATAGATAATGATATTTTTAAAGAAAAGGATTTTTCATACGGCCTATCAATAGAAAACATTTTTGTGACAATTTCCTGGTTTGCTTGAATCTAAATTCTTATCCCTTAAAAGCAGAGCATAGGTCGTTCATAATCTTGGGGAAAAAAAAGCAACTAATACAAGGGAATGTTTGTGACAGAATAATTGAATTGACTCATAACGATGCCTCTTTTCTGAAGGCTAAGAAATTATGATAAAAGATTTTAAAATAATGCTTCAATGTCAAATGTCATATTCTCAGTGTATTAATTGCTGTAAACAGGAGTTAAGTAAAAATAAAATTATAGCATCCATCTTCTCATACTAATCAAACTATTACTGTATTTTAACCTTTTTAAAACATCTTAAACATAGTTGGTATAAAAATCAGTTCAGAAGACAAAAATAAA
Organism: Emydura macquarii macquarii; assembly: GCF_026122565.2. NCBI lineage: Eukaryota > Metazoa > Chordata > Testudines > Chelidae > Emydura > Emydura macquarii. Next base: position 14,732,324 of record NW_027131614.1, on the reverse strand, counting down.
AGCTTAAAGACATTCTTGCTTTTTCCACATTGAATGATTTCCCCAAAACAAATTATGTAAACAGAGGTTATAAAAAGATCATTATTATGGTCAAAGTGCCAATACAGTGTTCGCAGAAGGCACATGGAAATATACAAGTTGATTAGAGATTAAATTGTTTGTTATTCCAATTTCTTAATTGACTCCCCCCATTAAAACCTCTACTTGCTTCCCAAACACGCTTCCATTTCCAAGCCAAAATGTCTTTGGATCTGATTCTGCAGTCCTTACTCAGACAAGACTCTCTTGATGCTATTCATGATGCCTGAGTGCAAAATGTATATAGGTTATTTTTCTTTTCTATGCCGCTCTTCGCACAGCACACACTAAACTCCTAACCCTAATGTCTATTCCCTCTTCATTTTTAACCCAGTGCTCATATAGTTTGGTTCATTTCAAAGAACCAAATGATTGTGTCACTTTTCTCAGTCACACCAAATTATAATTATTAATGCTCATCTTTGATTTTATTCTCACAATGTATCTTATCAGTGGGCTGCAGCCATTGTTCTGAATTCAGAGAAAATACCGATTTTTAACTATGGTATCATATATCACCATTACATGATCATTTTTGTATGTATCATTTGCCTAAGTTACAGTACCATGCTGGGGTTTTGAACCCATGCGAAAAAAAAACTGTAGGAGAGAACAGAGTACATTTCTTGCTCCATAAATGTCATAACTAATAAGGAACCTATGTGAACTTGTTCCATTACATTTTGAAAATGAGACAATATTTGGTCAGTCCTTATACTTGCGCTTCCCCCCTCCTTCCATAGCAGAAAACTTGAATTGGACTTGATTTTAAAGTAACTGTTTAAAACTAATAAGTGTTGAGGTTGTATCTTGTACTTTATAATAAACTTGACATACACATTAGGTAGTTTTCTCTCCTGGAGTGCCAGAAAAACCACATGTTTCTTCTTCCTACAAATCTGTAAATCTGAAAAGAAGAGGCCAGATGAATAGGAAAGCTCTTTACAGAATAAAAAGCATGGGGTGTTATTAAGGAGAACTGTAAGCCCTATTCTATTCAGAGTAATTACAGAATCAGATCAGGTTAATGTGAGGACCCAGGTCAATAAAGTAGCATAAGTCCACCCTTTTAAATCCCTTTCAGTCCTATTGCCTGAGTTTTTGACTGCTCTGTTAGATTTACAGAGTCACTATACGTAACAAAGATACATTGGGAATTGTTAAGAAAATACCATACGTATCTGAATGTAAGATGCGGTTGGGAGGAGAATAAAAGGAGAGGGGCAAACTTTAGGAATACTTCAGCGATCCATCCTTTTCCATTGGGCCATTTGGTAAAATAACTGAGAAGCTAGAAGGGAAAGCTCATGTTCATAGTGTCTGGTTAGCAGTAACTTAAATATTTCCTTGCATATTTTTCTTCTGACGTTGTAATCACATGTTCTTAGAAGTTTGAAATTACCGTTAACACGTTTCCTTACTCACAATTTTCCGCCCATTGAACATCCACAGTGGCTTGCTTGTGAACATTGGACTGCTGAGATTTTTTGTTTTTGAGAGAGAACTGGAGAATTTGTTTTGCAGATTAATATGCAGAAGGAAATACAACTGTTCTGCACTAGTTCCCACAGCAAAGGAACTGGTGTGGTTCTGCTGTGCAAGGGGATTGGGCAGGATTCTTGGGGTCCCCCACAGGCTGCATTGGAGAAGAGCATGGGCAGGCTAGAGTAGAGACTGGAGGATCATCTTGTCCTTTCCATATAGATGCATGGACATGCCTGTTGAAGGAGTCACATGGCTTACTACAGCCAATGAGCTGCAATAGTTTTGTGGAATAACTCTACAGTCATTTTGCCATCTTGGAGGAGCTGGAGGGGAGAAGGATTCCTACTCCCATTTGATGACCTGCCAATCACTCATCCCAGCTACTCAGGCCAGACAGAGGATCTGCCCTATAAAGAATTATGTAGACTTTACAAACATTACAGATTAGACAGTCAACCTATCCACAGGCCCAATCCTACATTACTAGCACTCCCAAAATTCCCACTGAGCCCAGGCTTTGGCCCAGTAGATGAAATCTTGGAACCATTGAAATCAATGGCAAAATACTCATTGACTTCAACGGTGCCAAAATTTCACCCTGTATGTTTTTCTCTGGCTAACATTTTGATTCAGATATCTCTTGGTAATCAATTGATGGTGCTTTCCTTAAAATGAAAGCATTTGACATAAATCTCATTACTTTTTTGCTCTCACTTGACCCTACCATGTCATCAATTTCTAAGGTGTGAAGTCAATGGAGAGTTCAGCTTAAAAAATGATATGGACTAATGTAGATAGCTTCTAATACTTTACTTAAGATTATTATTTGGTGCGAAGTGGAAAGAATAATTCCTCTGAAATTACTGTAAATGTTCTTTTGGAGTACAGTTATGTATATATTTCCCTTATGGATTAGACCAAGAGAATGTACTAGACAATATTTTTCTATAGAATTATTAAAACAAACTATTGCAGAGAAGTAGCATAAAGGTTGGTTTAAAAATTAATTCATTAGCAAGGACCCTGTTCTCTATTAAATTCTAGTACATTGTTACACTGATTGTGGGAATTTTGGGGGGTATGTTTTGTTTTTGTTTGTTTTTCTGCCTCTCTTAAATAGGATTCCATTGGTTTTACTCCTAAAAAAATGACTCCAAAAACCTATGGAAATAACAGGAAAAAAATAATCTTTATAGGCTGGTTTGAAAAAAAAAAATAGAGAGAGTTCTACAGATGAAATATACTTTTAGACATATATTCATATACATATTCTATAGACATTCACACACTACGTTCTATAGAAGAGATTATTCTTTATTATGGAATTCTATAGCATGGTTTAAAAATATATAGAAAGGTTAAATTATTTTATTAATTTCCATAGGTCTCTGCAGCCATTTCTATGGAGCCCTAGTTATTTCATCATTATTACATTCTATAGGACTTTTCCATGAAGGTTATGATACAGACATCTTAGGTGACTGGTTCTGTAGTCCATTGGTAAAAGATGTATATTTCAGTTTACCTTTTTATTTTAACAACTCCATTTTACCACAATATGTATTTTTGTGCTCCCATGCATAATTTGCACTCAACTGCAGTCATCAGGAAAGATTCAAACTGCCTGGGAAATACATTAGAATGCACATTGTGTCTTCTGTATTTTCTTTCTTTTCCCTTTATCATAAATGATCGGCACCTCTTATTAAATTACTTTTAATGACTAAAGCAAAAATAAACCATTTGGTTAGGAAATGAATTTATTTTCTTTAGGATTAAGGAAGTAAGGAAAAACTATTATGAAAGCAGAGGTCATCCTGAGAAACTGAAAAAATGAAAAAGCACCAAAAATGTTACTATTTGAATGACGTGAACTCTGGTAAACGCCAGCATGCAATATGGCAAAAACAAATCCATCAGTTCAGCTTAGTTCAGCCTCTGCAACTGGCCATCTGGCGCAAAAGCAACCAAATGTATCCCTGCATATTCATCTTCATTTTCACAAATACTCAGGAGAATGTCATTCTAGGGCAAAATAAAATTAAATCACCATAATTTCTAAGACATCTTTTCCTCTGATGCTCTCTTGAGATTTGTGTGTTTATGTGAGAACACTTATTGCTATAGGGTTAGTGAATAATTTCTATTTGTGTGCTCTCTCTTTTTTATGCAAAAAACAAATACCTGATTTTCCATGACATTACCTTACTTCAGAACCAATTTTAATATAAACACAAAACAGATATTTTGCAGGAAACTGTTTTAGATAGTTTTGGCACAAAACTGAGTCAGTGTCCATAAGCAATAATAACTCAGGTACCAAACCCTGCCTGAGATACCTCGCTGAGAGTCATACAGGTGTAACAGAAGTATGTCATGTATATATTAACAGCAAATTTGGGATCTTAACGGCTAAAGCTGATGTTGAAAGGTGGAGAAGATGACTGGAAAAGTGAGGAAGAACCAAGTGTGATTAAAACTATTTCCAATTTTATGTAATTTTTCTCAGGTGTTCAGATACCACAATAATGAGCATAGGATGGGTGGATCAATAGATTAGGGCAGAGAGAGAGAGAGAGAGACAGGGAGCAAGAGAACAGCCACTCTGTGTGTGTGTATGACAATTACAGTAACTTTGTGTAGTTGATTGTTAAAGGTAATCAAAACAATCACAGGTCAGGTTAAACAGTTTTATATCTTTTAAGCACGTGAATTAAAATCTGATGTGCCTATCATCACATTCCCACATAGAAGTACCATCCGATAGTTTATTTACCAGATTGGGTTAGATGCTCCTGGGGTTTTCTTGTTTTTGTTTCTTACAGTATGTAAGTATCATCAAATATTAAACAATCAAGTGATAGTTACCCAAACAATTTGACTAGAGATTGATTATGTCAGAATAGATTTTGATTGTCCATGCTTTTCTTTTTAATGAATATCTTAGCAAAAGAATGTCTTAAGGTGCTTCTGTTGATATTGTCTGTTTGTTCTTGTCCTAGAACTGTCCCACTTCACTTGATAAGGGATAAACAAATACCCTGCCTCATTTGAATAAATGTGTTAAGCAAATGTTAAACAAGGCACATCAAAAGGCAGTAAATACATTACAACTTCAGGCAGCTAGGACACTCACACTGCACACAGAAACATGTTTCCACTCAGACAGTGAACTTGAGGGAAATAAAGCCAGTGTATTCAGTTCTAACTATCTGCTTTTGGAATTTATGTTAAAACCCATCGCCATAGATCTTTCCTCACCTATTTACTTATGGCATATGCACATTGTTGCTTAGCTATAAAAACTCCAGCCGGCAAACTTAAAAACATTATACATTATATAAAATTAAAGTGTGTTTTTACTGACTTGGAAAAAAATACTTTTTTTTTTTTTAAACCATTCAGAAAGAAATGCCTGATTTTTTTCCCAAGTGTTTCATGTGCTATGATTATCAATTCATTTTTAAAAACTGTAAATTACCAAAAATGTTGTTCATTGTTTTACCACTTGAAAAAGTCAATTATAATTTATTTTTATAAACACTATTATAGAAGCTTTTTTGTTTTATGGAAATATTTTTTTCTGTTTCCTAATTATGACACATTTTTCATGACAGCTTGCACTTTGTTCAATCAATGATTTTGTGGGTATAAAAGTGTACACTACCTAAAGCAAAAACATATCTAACAACCAAATTCCTGGCAGAAACTAAAATTAAAATATTATAGCACTCATCATTTTTTCTTAGATGTAATCTAGTATCCTGAGCACAAGCGTTCTTATATTTCCAATTAACACTGTTGATCTTTGTATTCTACCAAATTGAGATGGTAACAGCAAATACAGTAAGCTGTTAAAATATTTTCCATTTATCTTTCCATTTTGTGAATCATCTTATTGTTTGTTATATACAGGTGTATTGTTATCAGTGTGACAACTTTGTTTTTTAGATCACTATATGTCAGTTTAGAAAGTACACAAATACCATATAGAATCCTGAATGTTTCACTGAAAGTTTGTATTTACCAACTTTGTGACATTAAAACTATGCTTTTTTATTAATAAGAAAGTTTAAAATATTTATTTAGGTCTATTCATAGGAAAAACTAAGTCACCAAATCAAAAAATTGGAAGTTAAATACCACAAATTCTTACACAAGTAGTCCCAACTCACACTACCTCCTCTATTGAATACTTGTTTCAGTAAGAATAAACACAGACGTGTAAGTGTTGCAATCACAAATCCAATATTACCCCACAAATCTTAAAATTTGATCCTCTAAGATGCAGACAAGCTCCAGCAAGATAATGAGCACCTACAATGTATCCTGTCCTAGCCATAAGTGCTCAGTATTTTGCAGGATTAAGTAAAGCTGCTGTAAAGTGCAATTGTTACACTAAAGCTTAATATTAGACTTAAAAAATACACATTTTGCTTCACAGGAAAAGTTCTTTGCTTCTTGTTACAAAAGTACAAAATCTTAGGAATTGGGTATTTTATTTTTTGAGCTGAGATCACAAAAGCATAATAATAAAGCAACTATAGTTGTCTGTAGTTAAATTTTGTTTGCTGCTATTCACCATAAGCAGGTGCAGTGATACATAATACATATTATATAACATTTCGTAAAACGGGTTGCTATAAAATGCTAACGCATTAAGTTATGTCATGTCAGATAGCTTTAAAGGAAATTTCTAAAAGGTTGTTGTCACTTCAAATTGTAAACTAGATTTTACTCTAATTGAATCAGTATTTAATAGTCTCTTCTCTTCCTTGACTGGACAATTTGTGTTAGGAACGGGCCCAACTTATGAGGAATAATAAAAAATTTAAAATTGTTATTCATTCACTTTTGACATGACACTAGCTTATATTTTTGTTTTCTTGAAGATATAACAATTTCAGCTTTATAGTTTATCATCCAATTAATATCCTTTAGTATTTCAATTAATTACTGTACATACTGTGCAAGAAACACTTTGAACATGTCTTAATAGAGCTAAATGAACTCATTAAGAAAAGTAGCTTGCACATCCAACAAATACAGCTGTAATCCTTATCTTATTAATATTCTAGACTATAAATACAAGTGTTACCTATAACATTCCACCTTTTATATCGGTTCTATAATTAGCTGTATCATGCTGTCCTTAAAGCAGGCTAAAAGCTTATCGACTTCAATGGCAATTTGGCCTGAGTAAGGACATCACCAGATGCAGTAATGGGAGTTGAGGTGCTCAGGAGCCACTCTGCATGAAGCCCAGTATACTGAAATACCATTTTAGGGCCCAGTTTGATAACAGTTAAGTCAATGGTGCTCCTGGCCAATGACTTCAAAGACGGCAATTTGGGACGCCAGTGGAAAGCACTTAGGTACACGTTTTAGCATTTTCCAGTATAGGGATAATTTCCTAAATTGGGGTTTGGGTCCTTCCAGCACTGAGTTATTTCTAATTGAATGTATTGGACAACACAACCTAAGTGTGAGGAAAAAGTATTGGCAAACTTTTGAACTGTTTAAAACTTGAATAGAGTAAGTGTTTTATTAGGGCTTTTGCTGGAGAAGCCTTTTAATATGATGATAGAATGGAGACATACCAAAAATGAAATAGTGGGGAAATGAGCATGTATTAGTTCAAATTTATGAAGTCTGAATTACTTCTTCTTTTTTTTTTTTTTTTTTTTTAATAGTTATACTACTAAAAATTTTGAAAAAATAATTAAAAATAAATAGAAGAAACTTGACATTTATAGTAAAATGTGTCAGATTCTCTGATGTTAAATAAATACTTTTAAGTTTCACATTTCTGATGTTCACCTAAACCACTTGTGGAAGGAAGATTAAAACAGTTTTAAAAGAAGCAAATAGTCTTAATTCAGACCAATGCATTTAAATATCTCCACGTGGCTGTGCTTCAGACATTTTCTCTAACAGCAACTAAATCTGAAGTACTGTTGCTCAGTTTAGTATCTATGCTCTCTAATGCGGAAGTCTGTAGACTCAGTTCTGACATCAGTTAGACCCATGTCAATCTGGAGTAAATCTATTTAAGTCAATACAATTACTTAGATTAATTCCAGTGTAAATGAAATTAGATGCTGGTCCTTGGATTTAGCACTTTCATTAGTAATTTATACTATCATTAGGGATTTATATACATTGGAACGTAGAGCTCAAAAGCTAATTGAGAGTTGTTAGTTGCAAATAAGAGCTTACAAGAATTCTGCTTGGGGTCACCTTAGAAACCTGTTTTTTCTACACAGCAAGTTAATTTCATATTTTTCACTCAAATTATAGAGCCACTCCCTGGGGCCGCAAGTAACTCTGCTGCTCTGATCCATGGCTCCACAGGAACAACTTCAGCAATCCCTCCCATGCACCTTCACCAACCCACTCCTGCACCGGTCCTCAAACTCTACAAAGGGATCATCTACCTTCCAGAGCTGGGATCCAAGGTGAAGATGTGGTGCGGCTCCTCTCACCCTGAAGCTTGGCAGGAGGGTGTAGCTCTGGCCAGTCATAGGCATAGGTTGCAGATGGCAGAGTAGAAGTGTTCTGAACCTTAGCCACACTGGGACAAGGAGGTAACAAACATCCCTCATTAAAAGGGGAGCCCAGAGAAGTTGCTGGTCCTCATTTCCCTTTCCTCAGTGGCCAGTGTAGGAGGGGCCAAAGGGATTCCATGAGGACTGTTGTAATAGTTCCTGCATTCTCTCTGCTGCAGAACTAAGAGACTGGCCATTTAGTGTAACAGCAGCAGCTGCTCCCGTACCGGCTTGGCAACTACATCAGTTACCTCTCTGACTTCCCACCACTCTCTTCTCCTGTGTAAGGTTTTCTTCACAGTCATGAGGACTTTTAAATAAGAGCTAAGACTCCATAGTAGTCAATAGCATGGGTTATGTCACTCGAGAAAGCTTCCTATTCACCCTGAGTCAGCTGGATTTTGCACACCTGGCTTTAATGTAATTCTGCCAAAAGTCCTTTCCAGAAGTGTTCCCACAAATGCATCTATGGCATATTTAAACAAGAAGAGATGTTGCTTTGTATTATTACAGTTACCTTAACAGATACCTGGGCCTCTTACTATTAGGATTAAGGTAAATGTACCATAACAGTGGACCAAATCTTTCCATCACACAACTCTGATAAGGCTGACAATTTTAGTCCGAATGGGGCTCTAAAGAGGTTTGATTACATATACATGTACTGACTAAGGAGTGATTAGGGAACAGGTAGGCATTACGGCCATTCAAACAATTAATAATAATAATGATAATACAACAGAGAAGTCCAGCGAGGTGTCTTAATGGGCGCACTGCACATAGTTTCATTTGTGAGCACAAATGACACTAATGGCAGAATTTGTCCCATAACACATGCAAATGTGGAAAAGCCTCCAGAGGTCTGCTCTCCTTATGCCCACCAACAAGACATGACCTGGAAAGGTGACTATTTGTCAATAATGTTCAGAGGGAAGTGTTAAATGGTTTGAATGGCTTCGCAATGTCTGCTGTATATGCAATCTAACAAAGCAAGAGACACTTTCATATGACAAGTTACACAACCTACTGGATCATACAAGCCTCTGAAGACTCCTCTGGATACTTGTGCTTTGACCTAACTTCAACAGAGAAATCATCCTGTGTGCAAAACTCAGTCTGCCCTTCAAGTCACCCATTCCACAGGTGGGAGTAGCAGAGCTTATGTGGCAGAGTTCATGTAAACGATCTTCCTACTGTCTGAGCAATACAACTCCCTTTATTTGTTTTGTCTCTCCCACTTTGTACTGGGGCTGCCCACGAACCTCTGCTGCGTAGTCCCCAGGGATGGGGGAGACAGATCCCAGCTTGGCCTTTGTTTTAAATTAAATTTTAAATTAAAATGTGACTAAGTAAATTAAAACAAAGGAAATTAAAACAATTAAAACAAAGACAACATACTAGCCCCAGATGCTTGATGAAGAAGTTGACTTCAGTGGTTTTGTAACAGCATAACAGAAAATACAGCCCAGATTCAGTAAACAGAACCTGATTTTTATGAGAAAATCCTTCCTCACTCTGGTTATCTTCTCTAAACTAAAGAACAAAGATGTCATCCTTGGTGTAGCTACAGTGAAGTCCATGGAGTTATATTACAGATGACTTTAACTTAGATGGCTGGTCATCATTGAAGATTTCAGTCAATAAACTAACCCTAATGTTTTAAATCTACTAGGGTGGTGTGCTATTCTCTTCTGTGAAGGAATTAAGGAAGTTAATCTGGTGTTTGTGGTACGCAGCCATTTGGAAGAAAAAAATGTATCACGTATTTAAGAAGAAAGGAACTATATTTAAATTCAGCCTGGTGCATATTAACCGGAAATGCTAGGACATCTCATTTTTAAGAAAAACCACACAGAAGCCAATAGTAGATCCAAGATCACTAAACACAAAAGATGACAGAACCTTCTGGCAGTGAAGAAGCCAAATTGCAAACACATCTCCAGAAACGTGGGGAGAGATGCTGTCTCACATGCTTGTCAATGTCTCAGAAACAAATGGAAGAACATGGTAGAGCTTTTCAAAGCCGCACAAAGTCGTTTGACACCTAACTCCCACTGAAAGTCAACAGGAGTTAAGCACCTAGCTGCCATCTGTGCTTTTGGAAAATCTCCCCTTGCATGTTAGGATAGAGTTTACAGAATGTCAGGTCCTGGGACTGGTATCACTCCTCCCACATTCCACCAAAAGCCAGGACATCTTTCAATTCTATTTTACTGTCAAACAACAACTAAATGACAAACTGAAAACATTGATTGAAACAAATTTTTCATAAACTGAAGAATTTTCTTAAAATATACTAGGTCACTCATCTTTAATGCTTTTTCCATAGCTTCACACATCTTTTCTTCAGTACCCTCACAATAATTTTCTATTATACCAGTGTGTCAGGAGCATAGCCTTATGTACAAGGAAAAATGGAAAAAAAGGGAGACACAGAACATTGCACCATGTCCTTTCAATGAACATGTTTCTCCACGTAGAGTATTTTCCTGCCTGGCTAAGGTACAAAAGTCACCACAGCTTGTCTCAGCCAGTTCCAGCAAGAGGGAAAGATACTAAACTAGTAATGTCTTGCTTCAGCAAAGGACCAAAGGGAAGCAAAAAGAGAAACAACGAGTTCTTAACTTAAAATCTGATGAGTAGCAATGCAACCCTTCTAGGTCATCAAGACACTCAGTTTCCCAGCTTTTTGGTGCTTCCTGGTCTTAGCTTAGTCCAGGAGCCTCCACAATGTTTTCTCCCTGGGGTAAAAGAGTGCTTTTGGAGAGGAAGAATTCCATTCCCAGCTCCACCACAGACCTCTTGTGTGACCTTGGGTAAGTCACTTAGCGCCAGATTTGTAAAGGTATTTAGATGTGACTAGGTAACTATGTTCCCTCTGTTTTCCTCACTTCTTCCATTTTCTGCCTCTGGTACCCCCTCCCCCCCATACTCTATACGCAACGAACCCCCTCCAGCCAACCAACTCTCCTCAACAGTCTGAATGAGGAGAATGGGAACCAGGGGAGGAGAGCAGTACTAAACCTTCTACACAGTGCCACCTGCAGGGCAGAGGACTCATTGTTCTTGGATTTAGTGCACGTCTTCCTGTGACCCGGGAAGCAGGGCTGGAGTTGAGGATTAGTGAAACCCAGATAAATGGGGAAATGTGGTAGTAGTGGAAGCGCTCAAAGAAGACTAGTTTCTTCCACGCTGGTTGCAGGATGAAACAACTGAATGTCTTTCTTCAAGTGCTCTGGCCAACTACAGTCCACACACACTCCAAAATGTGGATATGGAGGAGGGCAACCAGTGAGGGAAGATTACATAGTTGCCAGATTTACCCATAGATCCACTAGGCCAAGGCACAGGGATCCAAAATGAAGAAAGAGAGGAGAACACCATGGGCTCCACTTTCAGAGGTGCCTGGCACCTACATCTCCCTGTGGCTGATATTGTGGGTACTCAGTGCTTCTGAAAGTCAAGGCCAAGGCATTCTACGTTGGACACCCAAAACTCCACTCCAATCTCATCCCCCAAGGGCCACCATAAACATTAAAAGAAACTCTATCTACAGTAGTAATTTTCCAACATTAAAACAAAATATTGAAAACATCTATTTTACAGTAGCACCAACACCAATTCTGTGGTCCTTAAGAAAGAAAAACTCCATTCACTCCCTAAGGACCATGGAATCTGACCTTAAACTGTAAATGCTTCGGAACAGAGATTGTCCCTCATTTGTCTGTGCAGTTCTATGCGACACTTGTGGCTCTTAAAGAGTGATATTACTTGCTTTAAAAGGAAATCACTAAGATAATACTTAATTGTATGTCAAATTGTATTTAGGCCTTGTGAGAAATTATTGTATCTCAAGAATAAGAAAAATAAATCAAGTGAGGGGAAATATAACCATAGGTAAGAATACTTACCAGCAGGAGGAGAGGAAGAGGCAGCAGCCAGTAACAAAATGGCCACTTTATGGTAACAGTCGCTGGTCTCTGCCAAATTTAAAAGGTCATCCACCAGAAAGGCATGCTGGGAAAAAAGTTACTATAAGATGGCAATCCTAAGGCAGCTCATTAGGAACTAGGCAATCAGAGAGACAGCTATGGCTGAATGGATTAATATCACCACAATAGCTCATGCGTAGTATAATTAATGCAGATTTAGGGCATGTTTGATATGATTATTATTCTGATCTCAATTAGACTAGAGGGAACAGTAAAGTTTGCACAGAACCTGCTCAGACCCGAGAGGTGACAATTGGAAATCAAAGCCCTATTTTCTTGTGTATAAGTGAAATAATGTGGAGAATCTTGGGATAATTATTTTTGTGCAAGATAAAGTATGCAGGAACAGAGGAAATGAAAGGAGAAAACACGTAAATTGGCAAAACTTTTCTGCCTCAAAACCTCTGTTTTCCTGAGGCTCATGTTCTTCTGTTGCACAGAAGAAATGACCTACAGAACACAACAATGTCCCTTTGCAGAGTTTCCACCAGCATCATGGACTATACGGACGGTTCATACCTCAGAACCCACTGACCTCCGAGGCTCTGCTGATGGTCACAACTGTCCACACTGAGGCCCTCTAACTCTGCAATGCCTCCTATGAACTCTGAGAAAACTCAACATCTTACAGGTTCCACTGTGGAGCAGGCAGAAGGCATGATACTTAGCAGTTGGGTTTCTGGAGGACCTTATGGATCTTGAATTACCTGCACACTGCCTCCCTCCACTCCTTCCAATGCTGGCAGCCTATGTCATAATGTTAGGAGGCTGCCATTGACTAGCTCCCAATGGATCAGGGAGAATCAGTTCCTTATGAGTAACTTATGATTAAGTCCCTGTGAATTTGCATCAAGCTTGACCTAAATTCTGAAGCTTGGCCTCTGGATTCAGGATGTTGTGGTTGGAAATTCTATAGCATCTTCAGCTAAATATAGAAATGAAACATGAGGGTACCTGGTGGGAGCTTGAGCAATAGTTTGGGATCTGGAATAAGCACAGTAGCTAGATGTTTGCTAAAATTAAACTGGTCAGCAGTGAAATAATATTGACAACTGAAATGTCATCTTTAGGTTTTAGAGCTAAAACACCATAAACGAATGGTCCAGTTCATGTCTCTCAGAGGTATTGTTTTAGGCTGTCAGCAGATGTAGGAAGACAATGCTCCATCCGTTACATTCAGGTTATATTTTCAGGGTTCTTCCTACAATCACAAATCTACAAAGGGACTTCATGGAGGATAACCACGAACGTGAGCTTCCAGTGTGAAGCAATGGCTTAGAGGACTAATATGATCTTTGGGTGTCTAAGCATTGGCCTATCAACTAGAAGTATGGAGGTGTTATTACCATTGAATATGGCATTAGTGACTGTGTCTGATTTGTGGTGTACACATCTAAGAATATGTTGACAAACTGGATTAGATTCAGAAAAGAATCACTAAGAATGATTGGAGAGCTGGAAAACATGCCTTACAAAAGTGCAATATATTTAGTTTATCCAGGTGAAGGTTAAGAGGTGACTTGATCACAGTCTAAAAGTACCTATATGGTGAAAAGATTTCTAATAGTAGAGGGCTCTTTAATGTACCAGATAAAAGTGTCAAATGATCCAGTGGCTGAAACTAGACAAATTCAGACTAGAAATAAGGCACATATTTTTAACAGTGAGGGTACTTAACCATTGGAAGCACTAACTAGGGATGTGGTGAATTCTCCATCACTTGAAATCTTTAAATTGAGGTTGGATGTCATTAATATGCACTAGCTCAACCAGACATTACTGACTTGATCCAGGAATTACTTGGTGAAATTATATGGTCTGTGTTATGCAGAAGGTGAGACTAGATCATCACAATGGTCCTTTCTGACCTTAAAATCTATAAACTTTTGCTTTTAAAGAAATGTTACATTTGCAGCAAAGTTATCCAGTAAAGGGAAGATCCTGCAATCATGAAATATTTGGGGCCCTATTTATGATCCATTTTGCATCATATGGCACATAGTCCAGCAAGGGAACATGCCATGTAAAGAGGCTGGTCCTTGACTCCTCCCTCCTGCTGACTACCCTTGTAATCACACAGAGATCAGCTCATGCATTGCAGCCATGAAGTGTGTGAAGTAGCTATGTGATACAGAAGACTCATCTGACACATAGCCTACCCATACCATATCCACAGCACTTCTGCATTGTTGTTCCCTCCCATGTAATGTTAGAGAATCTGGGGAGTTTTGATTTGGTGAATAAGCCTAGGAATAAAAATCATCATGCACCTGAAAGAATTAATAGCACAGTGAAGGATGCTACTGCATGAGTGACATGAGACTCATATCCTGCCACTATTCCACACACCATTCATAGATTCTAAGACTAGAGGGGACCATTGTGATAATCTCATCTGAATTCCTGTGTAAACAAGGCTATGGAATTTCCCTAAAATAATTCCTGTTTAGAAAAACATCCAATATTGATTTAAAAGTTGCCAGTAATGGAGAATCCACCATGAACCTCGATAAACTGTTCAAATGGTTAATTACCCTCACTGTTAAAAAATTTACAATTCACTGAAAGTATGTACAATGGCCCTTTACACTAGCATGAATGTGATCCCTCTGTACAGCAGCAATTTTTCTATTGCCATTCATTTGCCAAAAATAGATCTTTATATATAAGCACTTATGGTGATTGCCATTTACAAGTCAACATTTATCAGTGGTTACAACAGTGTGGTACCCGAGATATGAAAGTTTCCTCGATGAACTTGTTTAAAACAGTGGTTGTAATTTGGTTTCGTTACAATAATAAAACTAGACAAAATGAAAGCATTGTGTTCGATATGTTGTTACATAATATTAAATATATTTGATCATATCACTCTAGCATGGCTTAGTTAGTAACAGCATCTTATTCATTTGTTTGCGTTGGTACATTTGAACCACATAACGTGAACGTGGCTAAAGTGAAACCACTGTATTACTGTAGAATGCTATATTTTACACTTAAGTATTGAACAATCTGTTGACTATAGCTCACAACGTATAATGAAATCTACATATCTCTGTATATGACTCTTACTAATAGTTAACACCTTCAGCATTTTACATGTTCAAAGACCTAAAGAAACATGAACATGTATTATTGCTCATTATAATTTATGTATCAACATGGACCGGGACTTGGGAGACCTAGATTCCATTCTACTTTTACCACTGACCTGATGTGTGGCCTAAGGGAAGCCTCACATCTTCTCTATTTAAATTGTAAGCTGTTTGGGGGCAGAGACTCTCTCTTACTCTGTGTTTATACAATGCTTTGCACAATGAGGTCCTGATCCCAATTGGGACCCCTAGACACTTCTGCAATACAAATAATAATTAAGCCTGAACTTAAAATAAACTAATGCAATGACATTTTAAAATATTATGAGACTAATCCTTCTTGATTTATTCTCTCACTCAGTTCCCAGTGTGTCTACTTGCATGAAATAAAACAAGTGGATTTGCCCCAGGACGGCAATAGATTAATATTATTTATACCACACGATAAGGTATGATAGGCACCTCAGGGAAGAGATAATTAGACGAGGATCGTGCACTTATGGAGAGTTTACAATCAACATTGCTTTTCAGATGTAAAAATATTAATATGCAGGGCCTGATCCTGTGAAGTGCAGTGTGCACAAGGAATGAGAGACTGGGCCTTGTGCTGGACCCAGCCTGTTTAATCAGGGCATACTCCTTTAGTTTAAAGCATATCGAGCCTCCTTTAATAAAATCTGCAGGCCATTGTATGAGGGCATTGTCCTTTTTTTAAGGTATTCTTCACAATGTGCTCTGCTTGCCAGAGAGACTAAGTCGAGGTCAGATAATTATTAGTCCTTACAGTGTGCATTTGTAAACCAAAACAATGGGAAATTTGTTATTTTACTGGCCTGTAATTTGTCAGTTTACTTCATGAGAGTGTTATAATTTGCCAAGTAAATTCTTAAACTGTGGGGGCAAACTTATTCAATACAGGCAATAACAAAAAAGCAACTGAAAGGACCAAAGTTTCAACAAAAGTATACACAGCCCTTTCAGATGATGTAGAAGACAAGGCCCTGATTAATTTAGTCTATGCAAATACATAACATACATATTGGAAAACAGTCAAAATCTGAAGAAGTGCAGGCAAGAATGGTGAGATCAGAGCTGTTCTGCGGGCCTGGAGCTACACACCCCTCTGATTTTTCGGACCCAGTCAATGTACATCCTGACTTGCCTTTCAATTAAAAATATAAGTTCCTACCCCTTTTTCATTGCAGAAAGAACCACCAAAATGTAAACAGATGCTACAGCTGAAAGTTTGTCACTGTGATTTTTCCTGAAACTTCACAGGCCTTTATGATCTGTGAAACAGCTGCTGTCTTTTTGACTTTTGTGGGGATCCCAAACCAATTCATGATTGTGTGAGAGAATACCCCAGCTGCCTCTGATGGTGTAAACTGCTTTCTGGTTTACCACCTATCACCCTTGCAGTATCATGGGCCTGGACACAAAAGGGAAGGTTAGTAATAGGAGAAACCACATGGTCTAGCAGACTAACCCCAGGTCTGGAAGCAGGGGTTACCTGAGCTCTTACCCTAGCCCTGACCCCAATTCCCTCTAGAGAAATGAAGTCCCTCAACCTCTCTCCCACATTTAAATACAACTGTAAAAGAGGGAGAATACGCACCTATATCAGAGTGGTATTTGGACTGTTAATTAGTTAATATTTGTAAACTGCTGTAAGTGTTAAGGTACATGAGACAAAGAGAGACTGTGTTATTGAAAAGACAATAACAGATAGGTAGGAACAAAGATGACAGAGCAGCATGTGATTGTGGAGCAAACCAGACTGAGAGAACAGAAGAAATGGAGCAAGATGGAGGGGAAGTATAATATATGTTTGTACAGTACTTACACTAGGGGGCCCTGGTTCATGACTGGGGCTCCTAGGAGCATGATAATACAAATAATAATAATAATAATATTTAATAATAATAAACAATAAATATGGGAGAGAGCAATGGCCAACAGAATGAGCATGGCTATCAAAGACAGATAATAAAAAGAAAAGATGCTGCTTTTCAAAGAAAGAAGAAATATCAGAAGCAGGTAGCAAAGGTGAATGCAGAAGTTAATTTTTTTTTTTAAATAAGCTTTTGGGGGAGGGGCTCCTGGTTGTAACTTTTAAATTTGGCATATTCTATTTCTATCATTGGGTAGAGAACTAGTACCAGATCCTACAGTCCATGAATCTAAACTTTAAACTCACCGAGCCCCTCAGAAAGGTTGTTTAAAAAACCACGCACACATCTTTAAATGCAAGACTGGTGTCAAAAGGAAAGCTGGCAAACCAAAGGATGAAAAGCCATCCATCTCAGAAGTGAGAAAATGGCATTGAGCAGAGGGATTAATATTTTAAAGGTATAGGCCTGGTAAAATAAATCTGGGTGACCCTGCAAAGCCATGTAATTGGTGCCCCTCTAGTTTTTTTATCATCATCACTAGGGCCCTATCAAATTCAGAGCCGTGAAAAACACGTCACAGACTGTGAAATCAAACCTCCCCATGAAATCCAGCTATCAGAGGGGCAGGGGAATTGCATGGCTGGGGGCACCCCAGCTGGGGGCTCCTACCATACACTGGGATCCAGCTGCTAGTCCCGGCCAGGCTGGGGAGGGACAGGACTTCCTCTTCCCCTGCATGACTGCTCTTGGGGGGAGATCAGATCCACCACTGGGTGCCTCCCCCAGCTGCAGCAAGCTTTGTGGCTGTGCTTCCTTCAGAGATAAGCCCCTGGCTGGGGTGTGCCCAGGAGCACCAGGGATCTCAGACCCACCTCCGCCTTCAGTAAGCTCCACGGCTGTGAGGGTGGCAATTCCACAACCCACCTATAATAGCTTTGTGACTCCCCTCTTTGGGGTTGGAACCACCACAGTTACAATACAGTGAAATTTCAGATGTAAACATCTGAAAACATTCAATTGGCTAATTTTAAAACCCCCTGGCCACGAAACTGACCAAAATGGACCGTGAATTTGGTAGAGCCCTAATTATCACTATGATAACTATTTTAAAATTAGACCCACTGCTTGGGTCATTCTTCTCCTGACCTTGGGTCTCCTGCTGCTATTTGCTAGGCTGGATTGGCCCTGGAGGCCTCAGTCTAATGTCTTGGCATGGGGTCCAAAATACGTGTAGCAGCCTGCTCTACTGTGAAGAAGGATATGTATAGATCAACCCTGTTTATGCAAGGTCTAAAAACTTTCAGAGAAATGATGTTTAGCAAGAAGGGGAGAGCTGGCTGACTTTAAAGGTGTAGCTGTGTGAGATCAAAGAGTATCCATATAATTTCCAGATATATTACCAAACAGCAGTTAACTTTGAGTTTGGGCTATATGAGATATACTGTAATATAATTGCATATCTTCATTTACACGTCCAATGCTAGACTATATAAAAATGGTAGCTACACAGCCCGCTGTCAGGCAGGGAATTCCCGCAGTCCCAGACCTGGCCCTACACAGTCACTTCTGTCATTATTAACCATGTAATGAAATTGCATATATGCATGAAATAGACAAATTTCTATTTCCTAGTGGTAAACAGTAAACTACACATAGTACATATCACAAAATCTGTATTAATGGTTTCCAAAGTAAGGTTCACAAGAATTCCGTTTCATGAAAAAAACTGAGGTTTTGAAATATGTTTTCATTCTGATAGGGAACACAAATGAGCTCTTTTGATTTTATTTATTTATTTATTTATTGGTAGAAAAGCACACAAAAGACCTATTCCAGAACAGCCTTGAGATTAAGGCACTCATCTGAGATGTAGGATACCAGGTTCAAGTCCTTGCCTGAGTCAGACAGAACCTGGGTCCTCACTATTCCAAGTAAATTCCTTAACCACTGGGCTATTAGCTACTCTGGTCTCGCTCCTCATCCCCCCACCCCACAAAAGCCATCCTGGATCTGAGAAATTTTCCCAACAAAATTTTTATCAAACCAATACATTCCTGCAAATCATTTCAGTTTTGACGAACCAGCATTTTTTTATGGGAAAAAGTTTCATTAAAAATTTTTCGACCACCCCTACAACTAAGTAAATACCACACTGAAGATCAGGAACCCCTAGCAGCAGGACAGTGCATAGGAGGTAAGTCAAATTTCTGTCAGTCCTTATCTTACCTCACATCTAGTATGGAGACTGACACTGATTTATTGTTACATCAAAGAAAAATGGTATGTGTTAAGGCAACATTCAATAGAGTTTACATTTACATTTCACCATAATCTATTGATATCTTAATTTGTCAGATCGGTTTGGGATCCATTTGAACTGAATTTGACAAGATGGCAAAAAAGGAATCTACCTCTACCAGAAAAATAAAATAGCTGCAAACATTTAAATGTATTGAAATATACTACAGATATAGTCAGTGAATTATATGTATGCTTCATTTTCTAACTGTACTCTCAGCTGTCTCATATTCACCATCATGTATATGAAAGTGAGAATACAAGACTGAATGCAGAGTGTGGTCTTAAGGTTTCACTGGTGTTAGTTAGAATGGCTGCATTGTCATGAGTAAGAAATAAGGCTATTTGAATAACTGAACATTCAGTCCTGGTACAGGTCTAAAAAACCAGGTCAACCCAAAACAAAAATGTTTTGAAATTTTCTGTGAACCAAAAATGTCCAAAAAATAATTGGTTTGTGTCAACTGAAATGTTTTGGTCAACCTGAAACTAACCATTTTGTTTCAATTTTTTAGTTTTAAAATCTTATTAATTTTTTTGTTTTTTTAAATAACCACATCATTCAGAAATGAAAAGTCAAAAGATTTCATTCTGGAAAATGCCAAAACAAACCATTTGACATTTCCACTTTTTTCTTCTTTTTCAGTTTGCAATAATCAACCCAAATTCACTAATAGTTTTGATCAATCCAAGTCTGCATTTTTTGATAAAATGTTTTAAATAAATAATTTTGCCCTGCTCCAGTAGTGAAATCAAGAACAATTGTGCAAATCATTGCAAATGGGCATTAATAAAGCCTTTATAATACATCACACATGACGTATTCTGTATATCCCAATTACCTACTAGAAGATCTAATAGACAAATATTTTAATTTTATTTTCTTTCATTGGGACTATATTTTGTGTTCTTCCACCCAGTAAAGACAGATAGACTTAGTATCAAACAGACAACTACACAGACCTCAGAGAGAGGGAAATCATAAAAAATAAGTTTAAACTTCTCCAAAAATATATAAAATAGGTTTTCGATAAATAAAATTGTCATGATTTACAAGTTCAGTGTCTCAGGACGTTCTAAGATTAGAACCAACAACCAAGTACAGTATATCCCATCTGAAAATGGGAAACATTCCTTCTCCAATGGTATAAAGTTCCCACTTCTAGCTCTGCAAAGTTGCAAGATATTAGACCAAATCCTATTACTGGTGCATGACTTAATATTGACCAGCCTGGACCTCATTCTACTGTATCTAAGGGTGAGAGTTGGAATTATACATTTGGGGAGAAAGAAAGAAACATTTATCTGACAGATTTGATTCTCTTAAATAAATGTTGGCTGTTTGAAGTTGCTCAGGAGTTTAGAATGTTAGAATAAGTCCTGCTGGAGATGGACTAGTGGACAGAATATGAAGAAGATGGTCAAAGTGGTATACTAAATATGATTTGTTATACATATTTATACACACATACAACTGCATCTATGATCATAGATAATTAAAAAGTGTTTGTTTTAGCACCTTTTTTATCTTCGTGTCTGAGAGGGTGGCTGCACATACACATTCAGTTATTTTCACCTCTGCCGGCAAGTAGTGCCAATTGGCAGTTACTGGAAATAATTGCTGTAAATTAAATTAATTTTAGCTGATTTTACAAATTCCCAAAACAAAGTAATTTAGACTGAATATTACCAGTTTTACAATAGATTAGACGAGATTAAACAGACGGAAAGGCAGACACCGATCACACCCACTATATTAAAGATGCAAAACAGTTTTGATTATAACCCCATTTTCATAAACTCATAACTTTCCAAAACATTCATCTTTTGAGCTACGTCCCATGCTTGATTTGAGCATGAAGGTGATTTTCATTCCAAAGTCTGAATAAAACCCTTTAAGCAGGGGTTGGATAAATAACACAAGTGGAAAGAAAAGTAGTGAAAATAAAATCCTACTGTCAAAAATCCTGCAAAGCCAAACAAAACCTAATCCCTTGTTTTGCCCAGAGTTACAGCCAAGAAGGCTGAAGTTTGAACTTCAGCAAGAAAATAGTTGTGCTTTTGCCTGGCTTGGGAGGGTAATAAAAAAGGTAGCAGTAATTAAAAAGTCATTTGAGAGTGTTCTCAGTAGATGTAGGAGAGCCTAATTTAGTAACCCCACGCCATCTTGACATCACATACACATTCTCCCTGCTGGACTTGACTAGGTCCTAGCAGTTATTAAGATCTCATTGTGAAGAGACACACATCAGAAGCTATTTGCAATGCACAACAACTTTTATTAGTCACAAAGCCAATGAACAATGCTGCATCTCCTTGAGCACCATCTAATGGCTCCATATTGATTAGCGAACTTGGCTCCATATTGATTAGCGAACTATTTACACATACACAGCTCTAGCACACTCTCATAACAGTAATCTCAGGTGGGCAAAGTCAACCCCGGTTCAAATTTGCACTACTCCAGTGACTTGGGAGGAATTAGTCTTACTTACATCACAGCTAAATTAGGCCCAGGAGTTTATTCTTCTCAGTCTAGTAGGGTGCTTATCTGCTCACTCGTCAGATGCACAGCCATGTTCAGTCCCCACCATCCTCATTCTGTGTCTATGTACCAATTATACATCACTCACTCAGAGTTGCAAAATCAAATCTCCCCTTCTTGGGGCTAGTTAGCTGATAGACAAATTAACTTTCAATACATTCACCAGAAACCCCTCCAATCCATACCTTTTCCACAGGCTTCCGCAGTCCTCTAATAAAGGGTCTGTAAATAATCATCCTTTTATCCCTCTTGACCACAAGGGTACATAATAGCTCCAGTCAATTCCTGGCTCTTTCATCAGCTTCATACTGCCACCATTGCTTTGTTTCACCAAGAGTTCTGCAATATTTGGAGTTTTTCTTGAAATCCCAGCTGCTGCTGCAATCAAAAGATTTGCATGAGAAACTCAGCTTTTTTTTTTTTTTAAAGTAATTTCTAGCCTTCATGATTGCATGCAAAATATTGAAAATATGAAACAGATGCACCCAAAGGCTCAGAAAACAAAAGACAAATAAAACCCCAAATTAAAAATATCTCATGATGTTTAAATTAATCTCATGATTTTGGGGGTCCCGACTCATGACTTTTGAATGCATGGAGTTTGCAATACTGGATTCTGGTTGTAGCCCCAGTCAGACTTCTTTACTGGGGCACAACTAAAGCTGTTACATGCATGCAAGCTGAAACCTATGTATGTATGTATGTATGTATGTATGTATGTATGTATACTCACTTGTTCACCCACTCACTCTCAGACCAACCAGTAGGGCCTGCTTTTATTTCCTCTCTCTTCTCCCAGCATGCCTAGCACTCAAGCTAGTCATGTGATCCATCATGTGACACCCACCCATCAAAATTACACTTCCCACAATCCTGACCTTAAAGCTCTGAGGCCCTGTAAAAGGCTGTTGAGTAATACCTGCCCTTAAAGGGCCAGCATGCTGTATTACAGGGTGAGAAGGCTTAGATCCACAAAAGGTATTTAGGGTTTTGAAATCACTGGAAGTTAGGAGTTAAATACCTTAGTGGATCAGGCCTAAGTGCATTAATAAAACACAGTAAAATCCTCCACAAAATCCAAACCTGCCTTACAATCGGGGTCTGTAAAAAAATCACTGGTGTGAATAAGAGCTCAGGTAAATTTAGAGTTTCTGCATCGTTTTTGCTGCATTCTACAATATTCTAAAAATTATAGGCTTTCATTGAACAAAACACATCTCTTTTCCAACTGTAAATTTACAACCATTACAGTTTTAACAAATGTACTGATTCACTTTAAAATCCATTTTTGAAGTAAATTGTCTTCAGACAACAATAGCACTATAAAATATGTGTGAGATTCATATTTCCAATGTGGCCAAGTTCATATTTCCATTGGAACTTAATTTTGCATTTCCTGCGTCTGTAATTTTAACTGTGTGCTCTTAACATTGAATAAGCATAGCTTTCTGCATTAGATTTCATGGACCAGATTTGCCTAGCAAATATACCAGGCAGTGTGGGCTATAGGATAGAGCAGTGCACAGGGGCTCAGGAGAGTTGGATTCTATTCCTGGTTCACCTGTTGGCCTCCTCGGTAACCTTTGGCAAGTCATTCCCCCATGCCTCATTTCCCTATCTGTAAAATGGGCATATGGATACTTAACTCCTTTTGTTTTGAAATTTACTGATTAAAAATGCTATATAAAACTAGGTATTATTACTACTCTTGTCCAGATCCACCTTGCAGGTATTCAAGATAAGATGTGCATCTGCAACCTCTGTTTCTCACATGTAGATGCTGATATGTGCATACAAGCCTGGGTTTGCAGGCCCATTTAAAAATGTGTGTGTGTGTGTGTGTGTGTGTGTGTGAGAGAGAGAGAGAGAGAGAGAGAGATACATATATGCACACGCACATTGTGCAAAGAATATATACCATTCTTTCATCACCAGACAAATTTCATTTTATGAAAAATTGTTCTACATATATAGAATTGAAAATGTAGAGCCCAATTCTGTCCTCAGACATACATGCACAACTAGCTGCATGGATGTATCAGAAAACAGACTCAAGCCCTTAGTAAACCACATCACAGGGCACATACAACCCACAAACGAGTAAAACAATCTGTATTGAATCTGAGCTGGCTCTTTTTGCTCAGACCAGGCACATCCGAATGCCTTTGGGCATCAGGAGAGCTATTTTTGAATAAGAATTTCAGTATCTGAACTCAGGATGTGTTATGTTCCAAATCAAATTGTAGATTGTTATTCTGGGTATAAATGGCTTTTTACCTTAACACATTAATTTAAATACAAACTAAAACCATCTGGAATAACTGCTGCTTCAGAAGAACTCAAGAACACCTCCTGCTCCCTCTGCTCTTCACAATCATTTGAACTTGATGCTCCTTTTGGGTTCTTTCCCCCCCCCAGCTTTACACTTTTTTCATGCTGCCCCCTATGCATGCTACACTTAACATAGTTGCATCAACCAAGCACACTTACACTGTTTCTTTAGGCCTCCCCTACCCTAAGCCGTACTTCTTCCTTCAATCAATATTTCCTTCTCCTCATCATCAGCAATCTCCACCTGTCCACCAGCCTCGCTCATCTCAGCTGTTCCAGTGTCTTGTCTTTGTCTTTCTTACTTAACCCATAAATTCTTAGGTACAGAACGTGTTTTAAAAATGGTTTTAAAGCACTGGATTTTGCGCTATTTACGGGATGAGTTCTACCACTCTTCATCACAGAGTATCTTGCTCTTCAAATAGTCCCATTCATTCTTATGGACCAAATGTTGCTGTCCTTTCTCATGTAGAATAGTATCTTAAAGTACACATATACTGCAATGAAATACCCGAAGCACTGAGTCTCAGAACCAGAGTCAATTGACTGGAGGGGGTCAGGCTGCAGGGCTAAAACTTGCAGTGTAGAAGTATGGGCTCTGGCTGGAACCCAGGCTCTGAGACCCTCCCCCCTCAGAGGGTTTCAGAACCAGACTCCAACCCAAACACGAATGTCTACACTGCAATTTTTAGCCCTGCAGCCAAGTTCTGGCGCAAGCCTGAGTCAGCTGACCCAGGCCAGCCACAGCCCTGCTACTGCAGTGTAGATGTGCTCTTATTCTATGGGTATTTCCACAGATTTTGATGGGACTATTCATATAGCCAGGTACGACTCAGCATATGTACAGATAACAGGATCTGGCCTAATAAAATAATATATTTAATATATATATTAAAAATAAACAATATTGATAGCATAAAAGAATGTGCTAATGTTATTCAAATGTGAACCTTTACTAAATCTAACATTGAACTAAATCTAACGTTGACATGTGCCTTTTCCCTTTCAACAAACTTGGAAAATCTTACCTAATTTGTATGAGCAACATTAGCTTTAACTGGTATGTTTAAGGGGATGTTGTTACCATGTCATGCAATTAATGCTCAACACTTTTTGACATACTTTGTGTTTGTTTTTTCTATTACAATATAGCAGAGTACAATACAATACACAATGTCTTTTAAAGATTTCTTCCCTTCATTGTTTAATATAGTAACACATATAACCCATCAACGAAGAAACCATTCACAAGGAAACCTATTGAAAAGAATGGTACAGTTAAATAATCATATATCCCGTTCACCAAACCCAGACATGGAAATGGAAGTTAGCTGTTTTAAACTAAATTTCTGTAAATTAAATGACAGGTTTAATTATGAATTATCATCGTTAATTTGCAGTTCACAGAAACCTGAAGTCAATGAGAGTTTAGGGATAGCAAGTAATGCAGGATCAGGCCTCAGACTGTAAAGAAGATTAACATTTGAAATAGACAGGATTTGTTGAATTAATGTATTCTCTGTGTGCCAAACCAAAACAGAGTTCTAAAATAATGGATCTGCTTTCAACAAGCACCTGTGAAAGGAATAGTTAAAAGTTAAAAGAGTAACAGTGGAGACCCCACAATATTGTGTGTGTGTAATAGGTTTCCACTGTATTTTGAATAGCCTTATTAATTCTTTGGAGAACAACTTGTAAAAGAATTATTCATTCTCTCTGTGCATACATTTTGAGAATAATTCACTGCACTTTTCCAAATTATTTTCAAAGTGTATATATACAGGAAAGAATACAAAACTTTCCCCAGTCTATATTTGAAAGCTTGTCAGCACTCAGCACTAAGGCCTTTAATCCCAGGCTTTAAATAATTTAGGTAACACTTGATTACTCCATTGCTGGAACGTCAAGCTCTGCAAAATCTGAGTAACACAATATTTGAGGGGGGTGGAGTTGGGACAGAGAAGAGAGAGAATACAGTAAGCACTTAAGTAAAATACATTTCCTAAGAACCCAACTTGCGGTGCAGTCTTGTATTTGCTATGTAAACTGTGGTAAATACCAGTATGTCTACACACCAAAGCATTCTTTATTCTTGTTTTCATTAACAAAGCCCTTACTTAGGAGTTCTATAGCTCAGAATGTTGCAACCTACATGCCATAAAGATTCATATTCATAGAGTTAAAGGGAAGCTTTTCATCAGATTCAGTAAGCTATTAAGAAAGGAAGAAAGAAAGAAAGAAAGAAAGAAAGAAAGAAAGAAAGAAAGAAAGAAAGAAAGAAAAAGAAACTCTCACAGACAATATAGTCAGAAAACATTTAAAACAAAAGTTATCTTCTGTCTTGACTTTTTTCCCCCTTTAAGAGAACAATTTATTTTTCTTAGCTGATAGACAGGGGGTTCAATATCTGCTTTCTCTGTTCATTTGGTAAATATAAACAATACAAATTGCTTTGTTCACTTAGTTAAGTCTGTGCACTTATACAAACCCCCAACTGTCAAATAGATAGGATTTTCCAGAAAAGTTCTCCATCCAAAAATGGTTAGTTTTATTCTAGTCATACTAAACTTATTTGTACAAAGTTACTCCATTCACTTTCAGGTGTTACAGATTTGTAAACATATATATCTTAAGACTGTGTATTATATGATAATATAGGCATAGATAATTACACAAAAATACTGGCTTACTTAATAATTAAATTAATCTTGCCAATTTATCAGAAATTTGGAAAGAAAAACATCCTCCCCACACCCCAGAATTAAATAACCAGCTATTATATTTTAATACATTCTTTAAGGTCACTCAGCACACCATTGTCTCTCAATTCTTGTTTACACATAAGAATAAATGTTGCCTTCTTCACCACTTTAGCCCTTTGCAATATACAGCACCAGAAATCGGAACCACCACCATCACCAGGCGATTGCTGGCAGCGGAGTGGATCAGTGGCACATTTGACTACCCCTCATATCATTTTGAAACAAGTCCTCAAACTACTGGCCTGACACCTCATCCATCAGCTCTAAAGTACAAGAGCAGCAGCGCCCCACAAGCAAACCTCCTCTCTCCTATGCCAGCTCTGGAGTTGAGGCCCAGATGGAACACAGGCTTCCAACAGCAATCATATACCTCTAAGATCAGGCCTTGGCAACCTGACCTGAAGCCATCCTTACTTGCAACAAAGTCCCCATCCTCTTCGGAGCAAGAAGGAAAGAGAGAGTGAGAGGAAGGCAGGGAGGGGTGAAGACCAGTCCTCTGCGGCCTGATTTGAAACTTTGTCGTGGCATTGAGGGGGGGGGACGGAACACTTTGGTCAGCCGAAAAGTGCCTATGGTTGCTTTTGCTTTGGGAGGGTCTGTTCAGGGTTTCTCGCTCTTCCCAGCCCACCATCCCCCACCCCCTCTTGTTTCAAAAGGGGCCTCTGGTCAGCGTTGATTAATAAGTGTTTTTTTGTTGCGAAGTGTTGAATAATAGAGGATGGCCGGTGACCCAACAAAGACTAAACCTTGGGCTCCTTTCTTGTGGCAAGCTGAGAAAGGGGCTTTAGGACAGAGACCCCAAGCACTGACCCACACACATCCTGCGGATTCCCTATTCATTCTCACAGCCTTCCAGTCGCCCAGAGCTCCCATTGTTTGCCAGACAACAATGGAGAAAGTAAAGCTCCTTTCAGATTCCTCACTGATGCTTTGCATTTAGGGAAACCCCATCCTGAACGGTTTTCCTGATGGCTGTTAAGATGGATTTGACGTCAACTCCTACGATTTCGGGGTTTAGAGCCATCTCTCAGGACTCTCTAAGTTAAACCCTAGAATCGGTATTTCTTCCTTCCAATAACTACTACTTCTTGGGTTTTGTAATGGATGAACTCGTTTAGTTTGCTGCTCTTGGACTTGCACAGGGCGTTGTTATGTTTCTCGGCCCCAGCTTCACGGCCAGGAAAATAGGGGCTTCCTTTATTTTTGTGCAGCTCCGACCACGGCAATCCCTACAAAAATAGCTGCTTTCGAGCATCACCGACTCTGAGGGGGCCGGGCTGGAAAGCGGCTCCTTTCCAAAAGCAGAAGATTGCAATTGCTACGTTTAGTTCTGCACTGATTAGGTAAACCTCACTTTTGTCTCCTTCCACTCCCTGTTTTGCAAGCCAGGAGTTCGCAGCCGGCCACCAAGGAGAGAGAGCCTCCATAGACGTGCTGTGCTTTACCTCCAGAGTCCAGTTCGAACCCATTCGTTTAGTTGCATTCTAACCATGTGGGTAAATCACACATACAGCTGTCAAGCCATTTGGTAGGAAAACAGCGAGCTGGATCAGGGGCTGCAGGGTTGTGGAGGTTTGTTTAATCGGTGCCACTGTCCTGGGAATATTTTTATTACTAATTTCCACTACTGCATAGCCTCTATTTCTCCTGTAACCAAAGGGCTGGAAGAGTCTCTTAGATGGGAGCTTGTTTTTGTTCTTCCTTGGGTTTAGTATTTTTGGGGGATGGAGGGCTTTCTGCTAAGCAGCTAAGAATGGACCGGGCGGGGGGGGGAAAGAGATGTCCATGACTTTACTACTGGCTGAACAATTTGTAAATGTCCCATTGCTTTGCCAGGATGTTGTCACATCCCTACAAAGATCTAGAAACGCATGGATTTGGAAGCAAGGGTCTCTTAGGGTGACCCTTTAACAACATAAAGACAAAAGGGGAAGGCTTCGGGAAGGATACTAGAGATCAGCATTAGGTCGATGGCCTTTGTCCTGTAAAATATCCATTTGCAAACGCTTTAATAGTAAAACTCCTCCCCCCTCCCGGGAGAAAAATCAGAAGGACCAAGTCTTACATCTGTTCGCTCCAGTCAACACTATTGGGGTTGGGTGTGGGTGGCCAGGTGTTCCAACGGTTCAAACGCAGTAGACTTTCAGCCCTGGAGGACTGTTTTCAAAGCAGGCTTTGGTGACAAGTGAAATGAATCTGGTGGTCTCAGGTCAGTCTTTAGTAGCCATTTGCCCATCTACTGTAAAACTGAACATGGGCAGAGAGACCCATCGGCGGAGAGACCCAGAACCGGATTAGCTACGGGTGTGACAGACCCCGAGGGAGGTGGAGGGTTTGCTGGACCTCAGCCTTTCCCTTTCATGACTACTAGATTCACTTAAAATGTTAAAAGGAGTAACGGGGGGGGAGAACCCTCTTCTATTGTTCCCCTTCTACATTGATATGCTAATTTCCCTTGTGATGCCATAACAAAGAACACCTTGCACTTTTAAAAGACTTTTGTGTTCTGTCCAGAGAAGTTTATTATCAACTAATTAGCAACAACTTTCTTGCAAATGAGTTGGGTTACATTTTCATAAGCCTTGAAAAAAACATACTGGTCTGCCTTGTGTCAGATGATAGGCTTGCTAAGGAAAATAGAGTCCTAAATCAGGGAATGAGCCTTAATAATTAATGCGTGCGAGTTGTGGAACCTCTCACTCCTTCCAAGGTATCTGATTCAACATGCTTCCAGGCTTGCAAGGGTCATCATATGGACTCTACAAAACAAAAGCTTTGAAAAGGATTGCTAGCCAGTCTTTTTTGTCAAATACAGGCTCTTATAGTATATGACCATAGCCTTTTAGGTGGTCCTGATTTACTTCAATGGTAATCAGAACATGAAGAGAGCATATTAAAATGAAGAATTCATACAAAATAAAACACGGTTTAGACAGTCTAGGTTACATTACCAATTTAAAACCATCGGGGGGGGGGAGGCTATATTTGAACTGACAGATAAGGAGAAAGATTTAGAATCTCTAAACACATTTTTTTCATCTGCATAATATTTATTCTACAGACCTTCCACAGAAGCAATTGGTCTCAAAGTAATAGACTTGTTTAGATAAACGTTACACTTCTCTGTAGATTGTTCGTATCATTTTAAGCACAAGATGCTGCTATTTCCTTGTTGGAAAGATAAACGTGGAGAGCACCCAAAGATTTTATTTTCGCTTCGGTGTAGTAAATGCCAGTTGTGTACACGGCGGCTTTAAGAGATTAAAATAGCACATTCACCTTCCTCTGTCTAACCTTAAGTAGATTGTAAAACTCGTTATTATTGTGTGCAAATAATATTCTATTTCTTATCTCATCGCCTCGTGTGGGAAAATGTAAGATTCCCTTTCCTCCTGCTGCAGCTCAGATCACTGTCGGATAGATCGTCTGCATTGCCTATACTAGCTCCCTACATGGAATCATTGAAATTGACTATGGGCTGAAGAGAAGAGGGCTACATGGAAGCGTGCAGGCCTTGGGCCCATTCACATGCAATGGGTGTTTGAGGTGCGGAAGGCAAGCAGGACAGCATTGGCTTGTTTTTGCAAACTCACCTTATTCTGTGCTAGTGAATGCATGAAATGGATGAACACGCGCTTTCTCTCTCAGTCTATTTCTGCCCCTTCTTCAAACGATCTCAGGTGTTTAAAATACTAAAAGGTAATATAAAGTCTGATTGACACTGAAAAATATGTGAGGGGCGGAGGGCTTGAGGGGTGGATTAGATTCCTTCATTTCCTTCGGGTAATCCTAAACGCAGCTATCTCTGGCTCTTTAATCTTCTCTAGAGTCAGATTACAACCCATTTGAGCAAGTCCAGTTGGAATTAGGAGATGACAGGGGGGCAAAGAAAGTACAAAGGAAAACTTTTTATATAACCAAGATGTTGTGATCGCCCCAAAGGATCATCTCGAACCCTAGTGGTCAGTGTGCATGAAGAACATGTTTGTGATATGACAGACAGCCGGGTACAGACTCTTCTGATTAACGTTTTCGAGGGACAACGTTTACTCTTTATTGCACTACGTTAGCCGATTGGTTTCAAAGTGTGAGAGCACCAAAGATGTAAATGATTTTCTATTGATTTTAGCTTCCCAAAGCCAAGGACTACAGCTGAATCTCTTTAGCATCTTATTTTATTTATGACAGGACCTTCCAGCACTGGAGTTCGCAGCCTCAACATTAGCTAGATGGTTACATACAGCTGTAGAAGAGGCAACCAACATCATAAACTGGCCAAAGCGACTATTTATTGAATGACCTAGTGTGTGTCTCTGGAAAAATGAAATCCACATAACATTACATTATCTTGTGTGTGCGCGGGTCTGTTTAAACAATCCCTAATATTTGGTTGAAATGGAATATGCCACCATGTATATTTAAGATTAAAGCTTTATTATGAGAGGCTTGTAATCCTTTCAAAGAGATTTTGTTAATGTAAGACTTCATCGGAAAGTGATTGTGGATTGTACAGATCTGACCTTGCCAGGATGCAGGGTGCAGGTCTCCAGAGCTGAGAAATACTGCTCATCAGTTTATTGTGGAGTCTTTGCAGACTCGCTGAGTATGAGTGCAAGTCCAGGAATTTATTAAAAAGGTTACAATTAGTGGTTCAATCGCCAAAGTTGGGGACGTGGTATTTTTATATTGGGCGAAATACATGATTTAATTATACTCCAAAAACAAATTAAGGACAGGCCTGCTACACAAATTGGAGGCATCTAAATGCTCTTTTGTGCCTGCAGCCCTGGGGTTGTTAAAGAGGCTGCTGATGCATGAGAAGGAAAGTGACTGATTTAACTCATTGGGATTCAGGGAGCGACCTGCCCTCTTTTGAAAAAAAAAAAAAAAAAAAAGGTGGGGGAGGGGGAAGGACCAAAAAAAGGAGGGGGAGGCACACACAGAGTCCTGCTTTACTGAGCTGAGAGCTGCTGAATCCCAAGCAGAAACTATTAGAAGAGACACCGCATCGTGTCTCTTTCCTGCATTTAAAGAGTGCAATAAACCCATTCCTGCTAGCCGGCAGATTTCGATTTTCATCCAGTCTGTGCCATGGAGGATAGCAGCAAACCAGTTCTAAAGGCAACCAAACCCAAGCCAAGCCTGGGATGAGGATTACTCACTTTAGCGCTGGCTGTAAGTACAAACCTTCTGCTGCAATTTTAGGGCGATGCTCCGAGGGTTTGCTTTGGTTTTTCCTCTGTTTTTTTTTTTTTTTTTTTTAAACGAGCCTGCTGCTTTGTCCGTGTCTGCACCCGAAGTGGAAAGGACAGGAAAGCTCTGAGCTTCCCCGGGCGGCTGGGGACAGAGCGCCCTGCGCACGTTGGCCGTTGTTGCAGCCGCAGTAGCTTAACCCAGTGGAATGTCGGGTTGCATCGCAGTTTTAGGGGGGATTGGCTAGATCTCTTTGTATTTTCAGCTGTGTCGGGAGGTGTTTTCTGGCCTGGCTGTATATATATATTTTTTTTATAAGGCAACGTGACCGTGCCGTCGCCTCTTCGGCACAACGTGGGGGTCTGAGTCCACCCAGCTTGAAGGAATTCCGTGATCCAAATCGCTTTTCCGTTTTGCAAGCGTCCTTGTGTTCGCCGGGCTTGTTCGGGCAGGATTTGATTTAAATATCTTGAGATCAATAAACCCCTTCTCCCCTCCCCCCCACCTAATCGCCTTTTCTGTGTGAGCGCCTCTGGGAAACCGGATCGGTTAGGGGAAAGCTTTTGAATCCGCGGGGAGGCGGGGGGGAATGTAAGAGAATTCAGACGGTCCATGCTCTCTTTGTGTGGGGCCTGAAGCCGTGGAACTGCTTTGTGCTTTGCAAGGAGAAAATGGCGAGTCCTGTTGTGTTTAGGCCATTTTCTTCCGGTACAAGGGTTTCCCCCCAGTCCTATGTACTTCAAGGCGCCTTTGAAAGAAGCCACCTACCCCATGAAGGGTGAGTGGCTGCAGCGCTGCTTTTTGCCGCGCCGCCGGTACCTCGCCTTTGGAGACTGCGCCCACTTTCTGCGGAGCAATTGTTAGCCAATGGCTCCAACGCCACTTGCACGGACAAGGCGCCTTTCCAGGCGATTTCCTTCGGCTGAAAGACATTAGAACTCGCAGGCGGTGCTTTGTACTTATTCCACTTGCGGAGGGTTGGTTTGGGTTTTTTTTTAAATGGTCTTTAAATGTTAAGCAAGGACAGCGAATGACCAGGCAGGGAAAAAACCACCTGGGAAAAGACTGCTCGGCAATTCAATGGTTCTGAATGTCTCTTCCGACGTATTAAAGCTTTAAAAGTGCACAGTTGTAATTCACTGTTTTTAAACAGAATAGGGAATGAGTTGTTAGATACCGATCGCGAGTCTCTAAGTAGTAGTTTAGATTCGTGCATATATATATATATATATATATATATAAAATGTGGTTTTCCAATAGCTTCAATTAAGGTTATGGATATTCGCTTCCTGAATCATAGTTGAAAATCACTTTTTAATGTCCACGTTAATCCGTTTAAAGAAATCGCTAAAGAGTCCTAGATTTAAAAGTCTCGTACTTAGCAGGCACCATTTCATTATGAGTTCGAATTATCGGACATCTGTCAGCTATTAAAAGCAATACACTATAAATAAATGCAAATTTCCCCCACCTGTTTTCAGTGTTCTGAACTGGAAAACAAATAGACTTCTTTGAAAAAGTGCCCTGCAGAAACTTGCAGTTTACTTCTCCATTTGACAACAACTTCAACCGCGTTATAGAGTCTCTGCAAATACGCAGCGATTTACATACTTTAAAATGTATCATTCATCTCCCATCCTGCAGATCAAAACCATGGACAGCGAACGGATATTAAACTATATTGGGACAGGATTATCACGCTAGAAAATATAGAGTAAAGCGGATCACAGGGTAATATTCAAATGACACACACGAAAATAATAAGAAAACTAGCGGCTCTGTCTTTTCAATACATGTTTTCCATTTCATGTAAACAATAAACGTTTCAAAACCAAAAGATGAAGGACGTTGACATTTCTATTTCTACTGCCTTCTATTGAATTAGTATTAATACTACTTTTTACCCTTGTTACCTGTTACAGAAGTAAAAGAGATCAATCCACCCCGCATTCGTATGCTTTTGCTTAAAGGCAGAGACACAAATAAATCTACAATTCCAGTCTTACATCAGCTGAGTGACACTGGTGTAAATTAAATTGATTTTATCAGCAACCAAGTTCCACAATTGGAAAAATTAAATGCCACTTTGACAGCCCAGGATAATATGGACCAGATCTATAAAACAGCTCCTTAAAAACATTAGTCTAGATATTGAAGGTCTGCTCTTCTTCACCTCACTACATTAGATTATGACATTTATTTTGCCTTACTGCGGGGCCACAATTATTGAAACAATAGTTTGGTGCAGAGAGACTGGGATGATGAGTCATCGACTTTATCCCACAGCAAATCTACAGCCATGGCTCAAAGGCAAATTTCTTTTTCATTTTGATTCTGTTTTTAATTGAGCTGCCTTTTCAAATACTTTTAAATCCTCCAAAACCATTCAGTGCAGAAACACGCACAGAAAGGTCTCAGCCGAACCCGGAAGTTTCAATATATCTGCGATTAGTAATGGCGAGTTCTGGATGTAAAGGCCTTAACTCGACCTAAAAGATTTATAAATACACTCTCCCTCTAAGTCATTTAAATATAAAATTCGGTTTTGTTTTAAACCAGCATCAATTTGGCCGAGGCCTTGAGCGGACCTAGAATATCTGGAATTCGGGTTTTTGCTTTGTTTGTTAATATCTAAACAGATCTACATAACACACAAAAACGACACCCATCTATAAACGACCCACTGCCAATGTCTCTGAATAGGCTCTGTCTGTATGACGTGGATAGATCTAACCACTTTAAAAAACATACGTTTCTGGTAGCACTATGAAGAGAGAGAGAGTCCTTTATATAACCCACTTAGGTTTGATCAGACCCCAAGGGTGGCGAAGGATGTAGGGTAAAGCCATTCTTGGTTTCATTGGTGGGTCTGAGTTTCAGATCACTCTTATTTAGGACAGCGTCTGTTTCGGTCTGACTGGTCAGAGGACAGAGGTCACCGTGTACCTCTTTGGAACACAGGGCGTCGTTAGAGAGTGACTCTGGATTATAACTAGATTGCAGCCTATGGTGAAAGGGTGTTTGTCGGTTGTTAATGCCTGGGCTCGAAGGAGCTAGCGGATTCGGCTGTCAAACCAGAGCGAATGACGGTTTATGCAACCGGGATTGAACCCAACCGAAGCGGTGCTGCAGTGACGGGGATTTCACCTCCTTCCTCAGTTTCCTGGGGAAGGGTTGAACGGGGTGAGGAGCCACCTCTCTGCTGTCAAAGCACAGCCTAAAGCGATACTGCAGCTGAGGGGTGGGGGACCTGCCCTGGGCTCGATCCAAGTCTACCCCTCCAAACTGGGAGAGTGGGTCGGAGCCAGAGCTGGGCTGAGCAGCTCAGGGCTGAGGTTCCGCCGGGTTCGCTCTGGTTTCAAGGACACGGGGAGATGATCAGGATTTTGGGAGCCAACATCTGCCTGGCGGGTGACGTCAGCAGCCCCGTGTAATCCTCTTGTACTGAAGGCAGATGCCTTATTTGTTTGGCTGGAGAGCCATTAATCCCTAATTCTGGATCAGCAAGCGAGGGGGAAAGACCAGACCGCGCCATCCCTCCCCCCCACCTTAAAAGGCATCCAGCACAGAAGAGGATCCGGCTCCGGGGCTGCTAGGGGGAAATCCTGAGCTCTCTGCAGGTTTGAACCTTTCTTTTTGTTCCGCTGGGTTTTCAGTTTTAGTGGGGGCACGGTTTGGGGGGAGGAGGCTTGGATTTTCGGGACGGATTTCTTGAATTCTGAATGCACCTAAAGGGGTTGGGAGAGACACCTGATTGCCGGGTTGGGGGGGTTCGTTTGTTTTTGGTTGGTTTTTTTTTTTTTTTTTTCGGACGCCAGCTTGTGGCTGAGGTTTTCGAGGTCGGGAAATGTCCTCTCCTGGCTAGCACGGCGTCATCCAGTGGCAAATCCGCTAGAAACTCAACCGTGTTGCGGCAGCTTCCCCATCCTCCTCCTGGCCCCTGCTCTGGTTTCTAGCGGGAAACTCCTGTCCTTCATTAGCTCTTCTCAGGGAACTCGATTTTCTTCATCTATTTTTCCCTATTCAGTGTCTCTCTTCCCCCCTCCCCCGCTCCTGTCCTGATCTGCCTCCCCTGCCCTCTTTGTCATTTGCATACATTAGACAGTGCTTTGCGTGCGGGCGGTAGCGTTATGCACCCCCCTTCCTTTCTAATTCTCTTGCTTTGTCTGTTTTCTAGGGATCACACGCAGGATCTATGGCGGGCAGGGCAGGAGCCGCGTTCCCATGTCCCAGGCGCACAGAAGCTGGGATGCAACTGAAGTCCTTGGAAAACCAAACTCCTGGACCCACCCATTTCCGTTTGCCAGAATGGAACCGCACTCGCCTAACGAAATAGCCCAAAGTGCCTTCTCTCTCTCCCTCTCATTTCTCTCTCTCTCTCTCTCGCTGAAGCTAAACTTCAGAGGCCACCAGTAGGGATCCACTTGCCCAGTGTTAGGGCTCCTTCCTGGCTCCCTGATCGCATTCAGACGGGGTAATACGCTCTGCACAGCCACCCTCCTTGAATAAGGGCTGCCATCAGAATGAGTCTGGATCTGATGTCAGTTTAAACGGTGAAAAAGGGCAGCAAAAGCGTAGGTTGTTTTCCTTCTACGGCACAGTAACTCCAGGCAGGCCAGATGGGCTGTGTCCATAGCCTCCCGGGGACGGGCAGGTGCGATTGAGTTAATTTTTTCCGCTTCCCAAAGAAAGATGACACGTCCTGCCCTTTCATTTTCCAGCTCTCTCCACCCGAAAACCTTCCTAACGGAGAGGAGCTGGCGCTGCGGAGGCTATTCCCGATGCACAGAGTTAATCCCGAAAGGTAGCCTGCATGAGCGGTGGGAGGAGGGCAAACCACGGGGACCACTACATTTGCTAGCCTTAAAAAAAAAAAAAAAATCCACCTGAGAATCAAAACCAGAGCAAAACCAGTTTCTCTATTTCAAGCGAAGATAAAGACGCTTGCAAATAATAGAGCGGCACCCTAGGAAGTGGAGGAAAACATACACCCACTTGACAGACTCCTGGTCACTGGAAATAACAGATGGGCTAGGAAGCAAACTCGGACGCGCTGAATACATTTCAGAGCAGGCCTGGAGGACGCGCGGGCGGGGGAGGGGGGCTCGCCTTCCTTTCAGCGAGGGGGTTGCTGTTTTGTTCGCAGAGGGAGCCGATCCCAGGCTCCGACTCTCCGTGTTCACAGCGGACCTTGATTTAATGTCATACAATTAAGGCACGCGGTGAATGCCAAGAGCGGCGCCTGAAGACAGCAGCGACGATCTCGCTCGGCCTAGAGCGGACCGACCCCACCACCCTAGTGAAAGAGAAACGGGCGGGAGAGCCGAGACACGACACGCCCCAGGCCCTCACCTCGGAGCATCTAGACTAAACAGGCATGCCCCGCTCGCCTGGCTCCGGCAAACGAATGCCGCCACTGGGTAAGGCTTTGCAAGCGGCCCTTGGCAGGAGAAGCAGGGCGGACAAGCCCGTGCATTACAGGCAATACGGTAGCAGCGGTACTTCGGCAGGAGCACTCCCCGCTCGGTGGCTTCTCGGGGCTGACCCGCGTTAAGTCAATTCAAGCCAGAGATTCTCTTGTCCCCTCTCATTGCCCGGGCTGTTTAGCACACACCTTCCTAGCAGGCAGCCTGGAGCATTAGGCCGGGGATGCCTGAGTGTTATTTCGCCCCCTGGACATGCTCTTCTACTTGATTTGCCTTGCCACCCGGGTAAGGGGAGCCCGCCCGCAATTAGAAAAGCCAACGCACTTCTAAAGCGAAGAGGAGCAGGTTTAACAGCAAGGGGGGGGGGCAGAGACCCAGAGTGAGGGCGGGCTGCTTTGGAGGGGAGGGTTTTAAAATGCCCCCGGCGGGAGAGGAGGGGAGTTCGAGATGGGGACGCTGGAGCAAGGAGGAGGCCGTAACTCTCGCTGAATGTCTTTGTTTAGCCCGGGCCTGCGCCTGCAGAGAAACAAAGCCGCAGCCCCTCCGCTGTCCGCGGTCCTGAAGGCAGCGCTGGCGTGTTCCTCCCCGGTTCGGCACAGCAAGACGCCGGTTCTCTCTGGCGCCCGTTCGCCTCAGGAAAACCACCCTGGGAGCCGGGCTGCACCAGCTCGCTTTGCGATCCAGCGCAGGATGCTTCGGCGAGAAAAACAATACATAGGCGATTGGATCAGGGCTAAATCTATTTTCCTTCCCCCCCTCCCCCCCCATCGTTTTAAGTTTGCGGACATAAGACTAGGTCATTCACACGGGATCTGGGCTGTAACTGAAAGGTGCTCGTGGAAAGAGAGACCGTGTGTAACTCTCCTACACCTGCCGTTTAAACACAGATTTGTGTAAAGCTGGATTAGTTTGTTACCCATGCTGACAGATTAAGCTAAAGCCCCCTAACCGCTTCCCCCCCAAGGACAGGGCTCCGCCACCGCATTGATTGGCAAGCGGCTAACACCCCTCCCAATGCATCTGGCTACAACAATGCAACGTTAGAGCGCCGGAGTCCAGCGACTCGTGGCGTTTACACAGGAGCCAAGGCGCTGAGAAAGCGCCTGCCCTTAAAATATGCCATTGCAGAGGTGGGGGGAGGGGGGAGGGAGGAGGAGGAAGGACAATTAAAATAAGCGATATTTTTAACTGCCGGTAATGAAGGCTCGGGTACTTATAGGACATAGGGCAGTACTTATTCTAGATTAACAGAGGGGGCCAGGAAAGCGGATTAGCGCCTGTCTGAACATCAGCAGCGCCGGGTAGCCAGGGTGCGAGCACGTGCTGCTGCCCATGGCCAGGAGAGGAGGGGGACAACTCTGCACGGCGCATCGCCTCGTTTGCCAGGGAGCTGAGGACACGCCCCTGCCCCGGATCGCTTCTGCAGAGGCGGCGACACCTTTCGCGGTCACGGGCAGTGGGGCCTTGGTCCTGCCGCCCTGCAGCCAGCGACCGAACCGCCCGGGGACAGAAGCCGGCTCTTGTCTTCGCTGGAGGCCGGGTCACTTTTTGCGTCTTACTCCCCCTCCGCCTTAGCCCAGGTCTAACATACCCGAGTCATTCGCTGAGCCCGGCGGCAAGGGGACGGAGCCAGCCCCGCTCGTGCCTGCTCGGTGTAGCTGGAACGAAACGAGGCGCCCGGTGCTTGTGGCAGCAGAGCAAAGCTGCTGGAGGTGCAGCCCTGCTACTGCAGTCCTCGCTCCGGCAGCTAACCCAGCGGTTGCAGTGGGCGTGGGGCCGGAGTGAAGACTGCAGCTGGGGCCCATCACATGCACCCCCCCCCACCCCCCAGCACAATCACCTCCCAGGCTTGGCCCTCCCCGCAACATTTCACAACTGAGCCCTTCTAACACCGAGGAGGCACAATCGACAGCTGCAGAGCCTTTCCTGGGAGCTGATCGCGACCTTCCCCCCCTTGAACAACAAAAGATGTTTTCATTTCCTAGCTATCCCCCCCCCCCCTTTAAAAAGTCCGAACTGTTAATGCTCTGAGGCTCCATGACTGACCTGTACAATTCGTTTTAAACAGCGGTCCAGTGCTTAAAGAAAAACAATATTGTCATTCTTGGAAGCCATACAATCAAAATCCAGACTCACCCCTCATTGTATAGGTAGATCTGAGAACATATAACCTGCTTTGGATGGTCATGGATTAAACAACATAGTATAATTCGGACCAGGAGAATAGTGTAAATGTACCAGTTAACCGAGTAATGTAAAAGCCTGGCTCCCAAACATAAACATGAATTGGCTTCAGAATTTCACATGCTAGGTTAGCCAAGGGAATGCCTCCCTCTTTTGCTCAGGAAGGAATTCCACCCATACACTACAGAGGACAGTGCAGGGTGGACTGTGCAATACCACGTAGGGCATACACTGACCTGCCCGCTTAGTTAATGGAGCACTTAAAAAAGGCAGCCCGCTATTTCCGAACTGGTAAGCTAAGGATCGACACTGCACAGTGTGCTCTGATCTAGACTCCGGAGGAACCAGGAGCTCCCAAAGAAAGGTTTCACCCAAGGCTGAACATTGCCCCGTCCCATGACACTTTGAATCCTTAGCAATTACCGAGAGCTTCTCTCATTTGCGAATCATCTCCGCGTTTAATATTTGCCACCTTCCTGCCTCCTTCGGAAATGGAGGCAGCACTTCTGCTCTCAGCAGTTTTGACACAGAGCAGTGTAACGTCCTAGTCCCACTCAAGCCAGGCTTCCCAGGGGGAGGCGAGCAGGGAGGTTTGTCTTGGAGGCCCCCCACTGCAGTCAGAAGCATTTAGATGTGTTTGTGTGTTTAAAGTTAAAGCTTCCTGAAGGCCAGTCTTGGCCCGGGAACCGCTCCTATTTTGTATGAGATGGAGCAAGGCTGCACCATTGAAAACACGTCTGCAGACGTATATTTTCTTATGTCACTCCAGAGCAGAGCAGAGCAGAAAGCTGCTGAACTAATTCGGTAGACTGCGTCAGTTTAGTTAACTAGGTCATGGCGCCCTCTGCTGGCGAAAAGAAGAACACCGATTTACAAATTGAGCCGCTGGCAAATAGGACAGGAACCCGCTACTAAACATTACACAGTAACAAGAAAGATTTAGGAAGGAAACGTTTAGAATAATCTATTCAGTACTCCGCAATTTAAAGGACTGAAAGATAAATCGGCCTCTTGGAACCCGAAGATTTCCCTCTACTGTCTTGAAGTCACGAAGTGGGATGGCAGAGAACAAAGGTGTTGGAGCCCTGCCTTCTAGGCGGGTTGGTCTGCAGACCAGTAGCCAGCCCTCCAGCGTCAGCCAGGATCGTGGGACGGAGATTAAAGGCTGGGAGCTGGAAAAAGTAAACCAGTCGAAAGGCAAGATATTGCCCAGCTAGACAAACCAGGAGAGAGCGTTCCTGTCTTGACCTTGTAAGTGTGGGACACCTGAAGTGACACAGGTAAGTGGAGGGAAGACCAAAGGAAACTAACACAGAATTTGCAGTCTTACATTTATTTAATCCTACGGTGAAATCCTCAGCAATAAAGATCCTCAGATTTCAAAGGGTGGAAGAAAAGGAGAGAAGGGGAATAAAGCACAACTTCCAAAGACTAGTGTACCACAATGGCATTCACAGTGTTAGACGATGGCCCAAATTAAAAGACAGAACCAACAAGACCTAGCAAAGGAATTACGGGAGATTCGTTTCCTGCTATGCACAAACTTCATAGCTTCAGTTGCATTATTCAGCTCTTCTGATGTCAATTTACTGCCATACATAGTGATAGAATAGCAAGTAGTAAATTTGGATCTAGAGTAAATTAAGTATCTCTTAATTAAACTATTGAGAGGTATAGTTAGAAGATAACATAGTTGTGCTGCAGTAATGAGTTATTTTTCAAATTAAATATCTGATACGGTTCCTTTTTAAAAAGTGGGCTGATCTAGAAGCAGCACAGTTGAAAAATGGAGGGGGAGGGAAGGAGTAGTTTGTTTTATAGTTACCTCTTCAAAATGTTCTATATGAATTGATATATATGTACAGCTGTATTATTTGAATGTTGTGACTTCCTACATTATATTAGGAACATAAATACACAACTCTTTTTCAAATAAAAGATACAATGTAGTAATTATATCAGTACTGATGTAATGGAATTCACTTATTATTGATGCTGATTTGAGAGGCACTAGTTTATAATAAATCCTCTAGAAATACAATTCAATTTATTAAATTGTGTTAGTATGAAATGTTTAAATGATACTCACTTTAATGAAAACTAAGCTTTTATATTAAAAGACTTAATATCTAATATAACCCTAATGTTAAAGCAGTCCCAAGTAATTATACTTTTACAAGTTTTCTGTACTAGAAAATATAAAACTGTATTATTCATAATTAGTAAACCTATTGAAAATTTCAAGCAATCTCTAGTGGATGCAGCAGATAAATATGGAAAGAGACAAGTAAAAATTGTACATGGACATTTGTGCTAGGGCATTTCTCCCTCAGCAATTACAACTGCAACACTTCTCTGAAGATTACTTTGCAGATATTTTAACAGAAAAAATAATTAGAATGTGTAGGTCTTTTCTGCCTTTGATAATACATTTTACTATTGCTAGTGTATATCACAGTACATAATGCTTCAGTAAAAAAACTTTTTGCACTGTTCTCCAAATGTATAACTCTCCAAAGGATAATATCCAGAGTTCACCAAACCTATACAAACACATTAAAATTAAGGATTTTTTGGACCCTCCTAACTTCT
This sequence comes from Emydura macquarii macquarii, assembly GCF_026122565.2. NCBI lineage: Eukaryota > Metazoa > Chordata > Testudines > Chelidae > Emydura > Emydura macquarii. The sequence goes on along the minus strand of NW_027131614.1, from coordinate 14,689,903 downwards.
ATAATTAATTCCACTATTAAAAGCACACAGGGTGCAAGAGATTCAGTCAAGTCATTTTCAAAGAATGTACAGGTCACTACAAAATAACCGTCACCCACTAGGTGTGTTTTTTCTCCCCCCTCCCAGTAAAGAATTTTGTGCAGTAGGTTGGTTTCCTTGGGTGAAATACTCCCCCTGCATTCAGTCCATACAACTGCCTTTAACATCAGTTGGAGCTGTGGGGGTAAACTGAGGGGAGCATATATGGTGGACACAGTTAAAATTGTATCCTTTACATTTTTACCATGTTTACTTAAGTGGGACTTTAGATACTCAGATATACTGGGTGAAATCCTGGACTTATTGCAGTAGATAGCAAAACTCTCATTGACTTCACTGGGATCGGGATTTCATCCTCAGTCCTCTCTCAGGCAGATACCAACTTAATTCTATGGGAATTTGTCTGAATTAGGTGAAAAGCAAGCAAAGGTACAGGGATTTGGCCCGTAGTAATTAAAAAGAGAATTTTAAAAAAATTGACCATTTGAAAAAATTCAAAGTTTCCCCACCCTTCATTGTGTAAAGTATCTCACATATCATTAGAGCAAATAGTTTGCATTTAAAAGACAAAACACAAAATGATTACCTTTGTGTAGGTCTCCCTGCCCTCTCTATGGTCTGCATTTTGAGCTGAGGTTAAATATTAGAAACTCTACTATACTTAAACTAAGAAATGCAAAGGCGGAAGATCAGAAATACTTCCATATCCTGGAAAATCAGGAACCTGATTAAAAGAAGGAAATGTTAGTCAATGTTCTCAGCATACAATCTAAATAGTTTTTAACTGGTCTCCAAAAATGCAGTTGCATCTGTTTGTGCAAACAGCCCTCTGCACTTAGGTATGTCAAAGTTTAGATTTAGAAATTCAGTTTGGGTAATTTTACATTTAACTACCCGTCTTGTGAGCACAAACACTGGGTCTGAATATACAAAACAGACAGTTGCACGTGTTATAGATATAAAAAAGTAATATTAAAAACAAAGCAGTTCATAACAGTAATAAATATTATATCCCCTGGTCTTAGATTGAAATTCAGGAAAGCATATAAAATACACGCTGAATGTTCAGCATGTGCTTAAATCCAACTGATTTCAACTTAACCATGTGCTCAAGTGTTGTCCTGAGTGTGGATGCTTTCCTCAATCATGGCGGACATGATCCCCAAAACACTTATGCATGTGCCTAGTCCCATTGAGTTGAATGGGGCAGTTCACAGGCATAAAGTTACTCACGTGTAAAAGAGTTGCTAGGATTGAGACCTACATTCTCATTATACACAGACCACTTTATAACCAAGTACAGCCAATTCAGTGTAACCCCAGAGAAATAATGAACATAAACAAAAGACAGCATTAATCCAATGTTACGGTTGTGAACAAAAATCACTTAAAACTGGAGCTGGACAGGAAATGTTTTTCCCATCCTGTGAAAATTGTCAAGATAGCAAAAGATGAAAAGATAAAAAGTCAAAAAAAATCTCACAAATTTTTACTGAAAACCCAAACAAATTTTCAGTTCAAGTCATTCAAAATGGTTTTTTTTTTTTTGGGTTTTTTTGGGGTTTTTTTTTTTTTTTTTTTTTTACTTTTGAAATGTTTTGGTTTTATTTTAATTTTTTCCACCTTTTTTGGTATAAATTTACTACAATTTCAAAACAAAAAGTCATCTTGACTTGAAAAAACAAAGAACTTTCCCATTCGAAAATGTCAAAATGGGACACTGGCAATTTCAAACCTTTTTTCTCCCTACTCTACTCAGGAGATTTGCTGAAACTCACTCTGTTTCATGATCAGTTCAAACAAATGAGCATTTTTTGGTGAAACATGATTTATCGAAAAATTCCTGACTCACTCTAACTCAATCATGTTGCATAACCTGTGCGTGTGTACATGCGTATTGTATGAATCAGTAATAGAGTAACACATTAGGCTTAGAGGAAAAGAAAATGTGTGCAATGTAATGCAGTAAACATTGCTGGAATAACCTTAACTTTTGGAATTTTGTGACATTAAACATTGAGCCTCACACCAGTTTGAATACTAGGATTTTCACATTTAGTTTCCCAGTTTTCAGAGGGGAAAATAGAAAACATGAAAGGTAGTCTGCTCTTAAATTCTTTGAACTAACAAGAGAATACTTACGTAGCTTACTTTTCACACTTAACTACAAAAGCTTCACATGCATATGCAGTACATTCATGTTTAAATGTAGTCTGTAGACTTCGATAATTTTTGTATGTCCACAAAAATTCCAGGTGCACAAATGGTGATCTCTCTTGACACACACATTCATATTCATACACACAAACACACAGAGAATATATGTATATACAAGTGTACCACAATATATATGAAACCTAAACACCACTATTTATTTGAAAGTTCCATGTCACTCATGCTTATTACAGCATCACCAATTTTTTCCAGCCAAGATATTAATCTTCAGTGAAAATTATGTATGACCCAAAATTTCCTGTCAAAAATACGGCAGAGTTACTTTTCTTCAAACTTTGGGCAGAGGCCAGTCATGGACAACTGCACCTGAAAATGAGAAAATTTTGGAAGATTATAACTGTAAGAAAAGGAGACTAGAAGCTGTTTAACTTTTTTACACCCCTAGTTACACAAGCAATGCCATAGGTCCAGTAGAATACATGCTCCTGTAATGTATATTATATGATGTAGCTCATATTACGGATGTGAAAGAGCAGAGATGAAGGGCTGTATTTCTCAAGATGCAAGAAAAATGATAGCATGTTGGGAGTTTGGGAGAGCAGAATTTGATTGTTTTATTAGGAGGAAAGAAATCATGTGCCAGAGAAAGAGATCAATACTGAAATGAGAAATATTAGAAAGAGCTAGAAATCATGGGCCAGTGAAGAGAGAGGAGGCCTGTGATAATATGCAAAGTGAATGAATTAGAATGATGAAGAGAAATCAACATACTATTTCAGATGTTTGGGGTGGAGGAAAAGGGAAGCACAGCAAGAAAGAAGAATATTCAGTGTAAAAAGGAATACAGCTGCAAACAAGTTGTGACTATTTGCTCAAATTTTTAAATACATTTGCTTCAGTCATCTAGACATCACTTATGTTTGCCTTCTGCTGAGATTTGTGCAATTGAATTTTAGTGTTTGCTGAAAGCAAAAATTCAAAGTTCTATGGGCAAAAATTCATAAAAAACAAAAAGATTTTTTGACTTGTAAGTGTTCATGCTGGAAATGCTTGAGCACTTATCCAGTCAGGGAGATGAAACAATTCCATCTGAGAGGTAATCTATGCAGCTGAAGAGAATGAAGGATGAATACATACAAAGAACTGTTCCTGATCAATCCAGAAAGTTAAAAGTCCAGTGAACACATTTGAGGAAATTATGATTGATTTACTCACACTTTTGACAAAATAAATTATTGTAAATTATTTGTTCTGCTTTCAAGAGGATGTAGAAAAAAGTTTTGTAGTTGAGACGTGGATGGGATGGCAAATGTGAAGAGATTAGGTCAGAAAGGCTGTGGGGAGGTAAAAAAAACATCTTGAATGCTTGGATTGAGATTTCATCCTAAAGTCTGAAATGACCAAGAATCCATGGGAGGTTTCAGAGGATGCAGAAAACAAATTCTTGCTTCCATTTCTGCATAACATAACATCTGGTACTGAAATGAGAAGTTTGGAGAGTTTAAATTTATGGAGACCATAATGAAGGGAATTGCAGTAGTCAAGATCACAGAAATTGAAGACATGGACAACTTTAGAGGAGAATGTTAGATATTTCAGAGGTAAAAGCAAACAGATTTACAGACCAAAAAAGGAAGAGAGTGGGTAAAATGTTGGCTCCATTGAAGTCAATGGCAAAACTCTTTGAGTTTGCTGACGCCAAGTCTCTTTTTAATTATTAGACTACAAACCTGACAATGAAGAATGATAGTTTTGAGCATAGGAGTGAGAGACAAGACATTGGGAGGTTGGTTAGAGGTGGTTTTTTTCTACTGATTAGAGAAACATAACATAAATACCGGATCCACTGAGTAGAAAGAAAGTTATGATGGGCTGATGAACTGCTGATGAGGGAAGGTTATAAAGCAACCCATATAATGAAAGTGGAAAGTTAGCTTTCCTGAGTTTGTACAGTGGGCACTAAAAGGTTAAGTGTTCTAAATATTAAATTAATACACACCATACGCTATAAATTAGTATAATGAAAAATTGTATTGTACAAAATCCTCTCTTGCTTGCACACTTTCTTCAGAAATAAAATATTTGTTTCCCTTAGGACTCCCCTATGTATCTCTCGTATCCCAGTGTTTGGGTGCCGTGGAGATATCGAGGCCTAATGTTTTAAGAATTCCAGAAAGTCTGTCCACTTACAGCCATAGTATTTCTGGCTGAGGAGGACAGGTTAGGGACTCCAGAAAACACCCATAAACACTGGTCAGTTAAAAAGCAAAGGGGCACGAAACATTCTTCTACCGATAAGCTAAGTGTGTTGTCTGCACAACTCAGCCCTGTTAACCTGAGGAGCAAGACATCTGGACTGGAAATCACACTTAGGTCTATTTCATGGCAAATACCATGCTAATAGATTACTGTCCCTGGGCTGTCTGAAAAATCAAGCATTTTGAGCACTATTCAAGGTGAATAGAAGAGAACCCTTAATTATTTTGCTCCTAGCCCAACAATGGGAGAGTTCAGAAAATGGGAGAGTCTACATCTGCTTGTAGAAGGCCCAATAAATGGACCAAAAAATGCCTGAGCTCTTCAGTTCAAAAAAATTTCCCAAGCAATAAACATTTAAAATGATGCTAAGAAACCTGGTAAGTCAAAGAAATATGAGACAACAACCAAGAGTAGTAAGAAAAGATGACTGATTTACCTTTCTTTGGTTAAAAACCTCCCACCCTCTAAATGTGCTGAACATGAAGTATTTTAAAGGCACACGAGAAGACTATCACCCAGTATTTTATGTATGAAAATCCTTAAATTCTAAAAAGATCAGAACACTAGAAAAGGACCAGGAGCCCGATTGAATTATCTCAGCATAGGGGGTGTCGTCTCAGGACTGTCCCATTACTTTTATGTCTGAATGTGGCAGTCCTGACTCCAGAACAGTATCTTGTACCAAGAGAGCTATGTGGGGGAGGGGAGGGAGGCTCACAGGATAAAACTGCACGATCCTCCTCGGCCACTGCAAGAAGGACCCATCTACCAAATATATGGTCTCAGACCTCCACCACTAGTCAGTCATTTCAGACCAGATCATGCAGATTTGCTAGGTAGAGGACTGATTTGTTAAGTCTACAATATTTATATTGTTCATTCTAGTGGCTACCCCACATAAGAGGTAATAATCACAGCTGATGATCTATGGCTGGGTCTGAGCTTGAGTTTGATGCCTGCTGACCTCAAATGCTTGAGATCAGCTTGCCCTAGCAGGAGTGTCTGTAATATGCACCAAAGTGTGTTGTGTCGCCCACTAGAGGCTGAGGACTACTCCTGCAGCCTACTCTGCTATGAGCTAAAGTTCCTTCTTTAACTATGCTTTTGGTACTGAAGGTCAGGATTTGAAAAATCGTTATAGTGGGTCATTATAGAAGCTGCATCACTGTAATTAGCCAAAAACTAGGTGGACCAAGTACCTATGAGGAGTACTTTGGCAGGGCAGATGAACTAGTAAAACATAGGCATTTTCACTTTCTAATGCCTATGATTTTGGGTAAAACTTTCCACTAGCCATGGGATGCCACCATTATATATATATATATGTGTGCGCGTGCATGCGTGCGTGCGTGCGTGCGCGTGTGTATGTATGTATGGCAACAACTTCATACAGTAGAAGCTGCTTCATTGGCATAGCCTGCTTATAGTCAATTATCTAAAGCAGCATATTTTCTAAATTCTGCAAGTGCAACAGATCTGGGCTGCTAAAGAGCTTCTAAGAAGTACTCTAGGGACCAGGGGGATTGTAACTGGGAAATCCTCAATGAGACGGACATTCAATTCTGCAGCACTCTATTTAAAATTATATTTTTATTTAGTGCTTATTACCATGCAATCTACGTTAGTCCTCTGATTGGTGGAGGAAAATATTGGTTAGCCTGCTGTTTTTCACTTTTATGGCCTTATTAGAGCAGCTTAAAATGGTTCAGAATGAGAAGAAAATGAGGAAGCTGTGTCAGAGTGCTGGGAAAATGTACTATATAATCCACTTCTCATGTCAGTTCATACTTTGATTTTTTCAGGCTGTTGTATTGTATCTTGACTTAATATACACTATTGTCACATATTATATTAAAAAGAAATAAGTAATATGGCTACTGAACCCATCGTTCCTGAAACAAAACATTGGATTTTTCAAAAAAATATGCTGCCAAAATGTTTAAATATAGATAAACAGAAAATCATATCCATGGAAACACATTTCAGTTTTCTAACTTACCCCTACAGCTGGTCAAATACCACAACCACCATTTCACAAACATTTATTTGAATTCTGAATAGCTGTTGGATCCAAACATATTTGTAGCTCTCTGTGCATGCTGTAATGAAAGGGGTTTTGTTCGCACAAATGTTTGGGGAATGCTGTTCTGCATTCTGAGAGTCGCAGTTGAGCAAGCGTATTCTTGTGGGAAGGAAGAATATTCATTAAATACTATTCACCACTTCCCACTCTCCTGTGTAAAAAATTTTAAAGGGACATTAGAGAACAATACAAATATTATGGGCCAAAATCTTCAGTCCAATTCAACCACAGTGCGTTGGCAGCAAATCTTGGCCCTGGTGCCAGCCAAGGTAGGATCACTTTAGAACAGGGGATCTTTCATTGGTATAGAGCCAGTCTAGTATCTCCTATACAACTACTTCCAGATGCCACTGAAGGGGTAAATGGAAGAGAGAAAGAGCTACAGGTGGTGCTTCCATATGTCCTGATTTTCTCCAATGGCTGCATCCGTCTCTTAAGGGGTTTGGCAGATGATAATTTACAGCAGCCTTCAGATTGCTATAAATTACACTAGGAGCTATTGGCCCAGCACACAGCCAGCCTAGGATTGGAGGAGGAGTATGAAGGCCAGCTTTGCTGCCTGCCCTCAGCCTGAATTGCTTTCTACACTCTCCTCAGTCCAGTTGAGGCACTGCAGCCACACGACCAGTAACACACCACAAAAAGTCAGAATGAACCCATCAGCTGAAAACGATTAGTAGTTTGCATGTATTTGCCATATACATTCACAGAAATAAGGATGGATGCAGAAATGATTCATGATCATCAAAAGAAGGGCTAAAGGCACTAGGTACTTTATTCACAAACCACAAATTTGACCAGCTCTGCTTACTGCATAAAAAAGGTAATTATAATAAATGTGTGATTTCTAATAGCAATAATGATCTGCAGGTTAGGTATTTCCAGGCAGCAAATGACTAGCTGGGTTAAAGGCTCCCACTTGGCTTCAACTGGAAATTATAATAAAGACTTCATTGGGAGTTCCTTGCATTTGTGAGAATGGGCCAGAGTTGTGCAGCACTTAGACAGACATAAAATGCTAAGTATTGTCATTGTTACCTAGTCTCCTGTGATCTCCGCCTATTCTCAGATAGAACTTTCCAAAGAGAAAAGTGAAAAGCAGTCACAAGAAGATGAATGGGAATGGGGACTTCTGCAACACAAGTCCTTCTGCAACATCAAAAGTGCACTAGAGAAACAATCTGCTACTATCTCTGGTTATTGTATTGTTGCAGGTACCTTTGCCATCACTTCTATTATTATTTCTGGGTCCCTACGGTAACATTTAGCAAATGCACATGTCCTGAGGAACTGCATTTCGTTAACGATGACGCCCGCAAAAGTAGATCAGTCAATGTCACAGAGGCCATAAGCAGTTTTACAGCACTATCTCTATTAAACATGCTAATAAAAAGACAGAGTTACATATGTTGAAAGGTAACATGAACAGTAATTTCACATGAATGAAGGCAACAGTTGCTACAGAACCAGATGCTTCTTACTCCAGCCAGTTCAACCCGCTACCCAGCAATGGAAAAAGGCAGGGGTTCATACACAGATTCACAGTTGACACTCTGCATTAAGGTTCAATTTGTAAAGGTGTTACATTAATTAATAAGTGAATTACTGCTATTGGTACTGTCACTAATAACATAGTTTATAGTGAATTACAATAAGCATGTGTTAAAAAGTCTGCTCTATAAAGCATCAGTGATATATTCCTAACAGAGGATTCTGCAAAACCACAAATTAAAGCAAACATGCAGCTATTTTTACAACAAAGACAAAATTCCATTTTTATTTACATCCATTGAACCCCACTGAATAAAATGGAATTTCATGGGTGTACTTGGGGAAAGAATTTAATCCTGGATACAGGGCCAGATTAAGGCAATCTGGGGCCCACGGCTCACCATACTACTCAGGGCTACCTGTGGCCCACACCCATGCTGTGGACCTGTGCCCCAGTCAGAGTGGGTGTAGTAGGAAACTCCCTCCCTGTCCCAGAGAGATGGGGAAAGCAGGATCTCCCCACCATTTGCTCCATTCATGACCTGGGAACCCTTAAAGAGGGCCTCCGGAAGCAGAACATCTTGGAGTTAGCATTCCCATTGAGGTGCATGAGCAAGTCACACCTCTCAGAGTTTTTGTTCCATGCTGGCTGTAGGCTCAGGCAGAGTGTGTTGATTACACTCAGGTCATATTGCTTTCTTTCACAAGTGTGAGTGCTCAATACATTAATTAAAAGAAAGCAGAAATGGTGATATCACAGGACTTCAGAAGCATAGGCCTGTAATGTCTCTGCTTCAATTGTGTCTTGTCTATATCTTCCTGTATGATGGGATTTAATTATATGAAATAAAATACATTTGACATATTGAACAATACAGTAAACTATATGCCTCTATAGCAATTAGAAGGCACTGAATAGTATGCATCACTATATAATATATTTCCTCTTCAAAAAGAGAAAAATGACTATTGTGAAAAACTCTATGGGTCACATTCCTCACCCTTACACATTATTATTGGTATTGCGAGAGCATGTAGGGGCCATTGTCCCATTCTTCTAGGTACTGTACAAATACATAACAAGGAAATGGTCCTTGCCCTAAAGAGCTTAGATATAAGATGAGGCACAACATGTGGCCACAGCAGGCCAGGGAAGCATAAGGCAGAAAAGGGACAAATACTGGTTATCATGATAAGCAGTGCTCCCAGCCCACCAGCTGCCTAATCCTTGTCGAGTTTTCTAGAGGCATCACAGTAGAGAACATACACGCTTGCATAAATGAGTCATCATTGACGTCAATGGAATTACAATGGTTTAGAGCAATGGTTCCCAATCTGGGGGGGTGGGACTCCTTTGAGGGGGCGGGTGCCAAAGATTACAGAGGGTCCAGGAAGTTTCAGTAATACTGAGGTCATTTAGCCTCTCAAGCTCTGCACTGGCTGGAGTGGAAGAGCAGCCTCCCCCGCACGAGCTCCATGCCAGCTGGGTGCAACCCCCTCCCAAGTTCTGTGCTGGCCACAGCAGAGCAGCATCCCGGAACTCTTCTTCGGCCACAAAGGAAGAGCAGCCGCCCCCACCCCCGCACTGGCCAGGCACCTGGACAGAAAGGAGCAGCCCCATGCCAGTGAGGGGCCTGCAGCAGCCCAGGCCCACCCGCCAGAACATGCCTTCATTAAACTTAGACCATGAGGGATAGGAAGAGTTGAGGCCACAAAGGGCATGCAGTTGTGGCTGCAGCAGGGTAGGCTTACTCTTACCTGAATAAGAAGCTAACTTATTATGTAATTTAGTGTTATCATCAGTGTTAATAGGGGTTATATGTGTTTATGGCTGGTGTGGGAAGGCTGGTGGGCTATGTGTTTTACCTAGTGTTAACTAGTGGGGCTTTCACTCTAAAAGGTTGGGAACCACTGGTGTAGAGTGAGTGAGAATGGAGAAGGGCATCTGGCAATATCCACTGGTTCTGTTCCCTCCTCCCAAATATAAAAACCCCAACAGCTTCTAGCTGCTAATTACAGACCCAAAGACGCACTTGTGAGTGTATTGCCATGTGTGAGAGAGCTTGTAGTTCCTGATGAAGTTCCTAACACATGCCAGCTGCTTTACTTGAGATTTAAGGGACACATCATTAACTTAAAAATAGAAGTCTGAGGGTTTTGTTGGTTATTTTCACCTCCCATTCTTGCTACCAGGACTGAAAGAAATTGCAATAAATAAATAAAATTAAAATGAATACAATAAAATTGGCAGGTCAGTTAGGGGCAGGCACAGCACTTAAAATCTAATGATTTTCAAAATATGAGTTAAATAAATGGTGTCCCCTTAAACCACCAACTACCTCCCTACATAGTTAAGCAGCATTTCATTCACTTTTAAATGCTCTTTTAAATCCTCTCTTTCATCCAGTGGCTTTGGAGGAAATGCCAGAGAATTTGATCCATTTTTGTTATGATCAATTTTAAACTAAAGTTCTGAACACTTGGCCCACGTTGTGTAGTGTAATTGGTCAGTAAGGTTACAAGCCTGCATGGGGTATGTTTACACTGCAACTGGGTAGACAGACACCTCTAGTAGGGCTTCGTGATGAAGTGGGTTTCTGCCCACGAAAGCTTATGCCCAAATAAATGTGTTCGTCTTTAAGGTGCCACAGAACTCTCATTGTTATACTGTTCTAGAGGACTCTTCCATAAAGGAAATTTTAAGTGCTAATATGTTGTCTTGTGCACCAGTGCCACACACACGAGTCTGAAGTGAAATATCAGTATCATCCACATTGGAAGGAATGACCTCTCATTATTTGGCTTAAAGAATTCTTCAACTCCAGCCCATTGTTTTTCTTTTAATTGTATTCAGAGATTTCAGGAATGATTCCCATTTGCTGAACAGAAAACTGAAATCTTTCTAGAACTAAGAACATATGATCTTCACAATTGGTTCTCTAAAAAGCAACAGAGTAGAATAAAATCCACAGTAATACAAAATGCTGCACACAGAATGAGGCTAGAGCTCCTGCTTCACTGATCATTCAAATTGTGCAGTGCAGTGCATTCTACCTCTGTCTAGCAAATCGCAGCGCCTGGGCACATTTCTATTTCTTCATTTTTCTTTTTTAAAATTAGAGGAAGATTACATACAAAAGGACACGACACAAAAATCAGGAAAGGACAGTTAAAGGACACGTGCAGCCTTAACCCTGCTCCTTGTGCATATGCATTACAATGCAAGCTTTAAAAGATCACCTGCTAGTTGTGGCATCTGTTCTAAAAGAAGAATCAGTTTGGATGGGATTTGATTAGGGTTGCCAACCATCTGTAAATTTATGGACAGTCAGTAAAAAAAAGGTACAATTTTAACCTGTCCATAAATCAATAAGTGAAAATGCCCATAAAATTGGGTAGAAATAAAACATTGATTGTCATTGTTCAGAATCACTTCTTGTATCATAAAACTACATTAATCATGACTTTATCAATTTCCTGTTTTCTATTATTGCACACACCCAAAGAACTCAATCGATCAATTAATTGCAGTTAAAATAATTGCATAATTCCAAATTCCTGCGTACAGAATATCACGAGTGAGTACACACTTTTGTGGCATTATTGTATTGTTTATGGTCTTTTTAGTGATGTCAGTAAAAAGTTTACCCTGTCAGTAAAAAAACAAAACAAAACAAACAAACTTCAGATCGTCATGTCAGTAAAAACTAAAATGCAAGGTTGGCAACTCTGTAGAGATGCCCAGGAACAATATTTCCAGTCTCAACTGGTCACCCCAAAGGCAATCAAAAGGATGCAGAGTTTTAAAATCTGCAAGAAATTTGATGCCAAATTCAAGGTCCTATTGACTAATTTAGACTTAGATTTTCAGTTTGGCCTTATAACAGGGTTTGACTCACCTCCTTTGCACTGTCTGCTGGCTATCTGGCAAATCAGCTTTCAGCCAGGCAGATGCCCCTCTCTGCCATGTCTCACCCTCCATCCTGTCTCTGCTGGATCCTCCTTCTCATGACTTGGACCTCCAGCTGAGTCACAATCCATGTTCCCCCCTTCTGGCCACTGCAGTCCTGCCACCATTCCTATGGCAATCGGGCTGAGGGTGGGGGGGAACCTGAGGTCACCCACAACTTCAGGTCCCGGTCCAGGGGCCCCATGTGCGGCAGCCTTTTGCTGCATTCCCCCCAACTCCTCAGTGGATTTCCCTGGGCCAGTTCCTCTTAGCCTCAGTACGTTCTCCGCCCTTGCTTCAGGGAGTTCAGCTCTGCGGAGTCCCAGCAGTCAGCCACTGCTCCGTCCAAGGTGCTCACAGTCCTCCCTCTTCAAGCTCCTGGGAGGCACTCCCTTGCTCTGCAGATTCATTTTATACCAGCCTCCTGGGCCCTGATTGGATGCCACACAGCCCCTTCCTATTGGCTACCTTTCACACATCCTCTCCAAGGGCCCTCTTAACCCTTTCCTGGCCAGTAAGGGGCAGGCAGGCACCCTGTCAAACATCCTCCCGCTCAAGCCTAATGCTCTGTGCCTCTCAGGGTCTCTCACTGCTTCTCAGTATCCTTTAAGTGTAGACACAGTCTCCTCCTTCACCACAATCCACAGTGCTTGTTCAGTAGTTACCAGCTTCCCCTGTAGCCATCGGTGGCTCGTGAACCACCCATTCGAGGAAGCTAGCCCCCAGCTCCACCCCTGCCAACTGAACTCCCACCTCTTCCACCCACTCTCACATCACAGCCCCACCACAGGCAGCCCAAGAACCACTAATTCATTCTAGCCACTTCCCACTGTGGTTACCACAGTCCTGCCACCATTCATATGGCAATTGGGCAGGGGGGAGAACCCAGGCCCACCCACTACTTTGGGTCCCTGCCCAGGGGCCCAGCCTTTTGCTGCATCTCCCCCAACTCCTGAATGGATTTCCCTGGGCCAGTTCCTCTTAGCACCAGTACCTTCTCAGCCCTTGCCTCAGGGTGCAGCAGAGCCAGACAGCCACTGCTCTGTCCAGGGTACTGACAGTCCTCCCTCTTCAAGCATCTGGGAGGCACTCTCCTGCTCTACCTGCAGCTTCCTTTTATAAGGGCCTTCTGGGCCCTGAATGGCTGCCACACAGCCCCTTCCTATTGGCTGCCTTTCACACAGCCTCCCCAAGGGCCCTCTTAACCCTTTCCCAGCCAGCATGAGGCAGGCACCTTACCACAGGCCTTTATGCATAAAAATCTCATATAAGAGACAGGACAAAGTTCCCACATTCACAGTTGTATTGGTCTGTGCATTGGTCTGTGAACCTTATTGGTCCAGCCCGATGGTGGTATTTGCAGCCACAATTACTTTCAGAAAAGGCAAAAAAGGAAAACTAAATCCATGTTCCTCAAGTGATCCCTAGTTCCTCCACAGTGTTCTGGGCCCCCATCTCAAACCTAATGGTTGCATGGTCTCTGCTTCTTCTAGTGTAAGTTTCTAAACTTTCAGTCTTGCTCAGGTAGGTTCAAGGAATTTTATGATGATCTGATCTCCAGATGCTGATCATTTCACAGGAGGACACAAACAATTTTCTTGATCTTATTTTTTGAAATGTGCATTTGCAATACATACAGTATCTCCAGAGGAATCAAACCTTCTTCTTGGTTTAAATAAAATAAACAAACCAGGATGTTGATGTATGTGTTTCAGATAATTAAAACACATTCATTTGTGGAACTGCTTATTTTCTGCGGCTGGGAATGGGTCTTTCAGATTATGCACATACTTAAGAAAATACAAATTTTGTCATTCATAACCATAAACAGTATGGTGAGTTAGCAGAAAGCTATTACATTTCAATTACACAAGTGTGTTAAATTAGCCAGCCAATTGACACATCTGGCGTGAACTATAAAATATTCCTGAAATTCTTTTGAAAAGATTATTAAGATTAATAATAATTTATTGTTTAAATCACATTTTAATATATACATTTTAAAATAGGTATTCTTGAAGTTAACCAGTATCTTTAAGGACCAGTTTTTCCCATCCTGATTCATATTGAATGTCACTTTACTTCCTGAATAATTCGATTGAACGTAATGGAACTACTCACAGAGTAAAATACCACTCAGTTTTAGTATGGGTGGCAGAATCTGGCTCTAAATGTGTGGCTAGATGTCATCTTTTGAGATCAAAAGACTTAAAAAAAAAAAGTGTTCCTTGTGGAATGTATTTCCCAGAGATTAAGAATGTTCATTTGCAAGGCATACCCTCTAAAAGAAAAAATACAGCATTTCCAAAACACTTAGCATTTTCCCATATTTCCTAATAATTGATTACCATCTTTTTTAGATTACCAAATTCAATGGAGATCACAGAGTACAGGTGCAAGAGTTTATAATTCATTTAGAATTGAGTGCTCCTTTCTGGGTTTGCTGGGCTATCTTGAAATCTTTAGGTGGCAGAACACTTCATCTAATGTTGATGATAAAAATATTTTGTCACTGGCCAAAATAAACATGTAAAACAACAATCAGATTTTTAGGCCCCAATGCTGCAAACGTGCACCTGCTTAAGCACACAAGTAGTCACAGTGAAGTCAAAGGAAGTTGTTACAGTTGCACATTGTAGACTTTGGTTTTTACATTTTCCTTTAAAAAATTACCAGGACATTCCACACAAAAACCCACTAAATTAAAAGAACATTGGTTGCTTGCAAACTCATGCACTTGAAGTTAGGAAACACCACAGAGTTGCCAGTTCAACCTCAATTTGGCCCCCTTGTGCATATGTATTATAATACAATCGATTCCCTGATCACATACCTCTTTTTCCACAGAAGCCCTCTCTCATTCAATGCCCAGGCTAGACACATGGGTGGCATTTCCCAACTTCCCAGTACTAGACTTTGCAACCTAAATAATGTTCTTTTAACATACTCTTTTTGTGTTTATTTTTATATGAAAGGGGGAGATCTTAGAGCCAAGTGTTCGATTACACTCAGCTAATAGTTGGGCACTTACAGCATTTGCCTTCAAAGTTCAGTAAACACTTGTCCTAGGGTCACATAGCTATTTGATTTACATCCACCGCTGCTCACAGTGGATCAGGCCTATGCAAAGCAAATGCATTTGAATATATTAATGATCATGATCTCTCTTTTACCCAGTGTCTCATAACTTCATTCCTAGAAATATCGTATTAGAAGCAATCCTTTCATAGAGGTAATAACTGGTGAGAGAGATATCAATTCCCAGAACAGCAGCAAAATAGCTTCCTGCACTCTCAGACAGTGTTTCCCAAAGTGTGGGCTGTGCAAACAGACTGCTCAGTTGTTCTCCAGAGTCTCCACTTTTACAAGAAAAAGCCTCCATGGTTTAGGTTGCAAAGAAAAAAAATTCAAAACATGAAGCAATTGTAACTAATGCAGACATATCTGACGGAGTTTGCAGAGACCCTCAAATTGTAGCTCTGAGGTGAGAATTGCCCCACTTCAATGGGTGCTAAAGCAGATGCCAGTGATGATACTTTGACTGTCAGAATACTTAACTGTTTTATTGCTCAAAAAAGGATAAAAACGGAAAGAAAATATATTATGAACATCTACACAAGAGTTCCCCAAAGTGTCAGGGGTGCAAAGGACAGGCTAGGGCATGAGTAATAGTGAGCAAGATGCATACTTTTTACATAAGTATATATTAGGCCCTTAGACATCACATGATGGATTTGCAGAGAGTACAAGACTGGTTTATTTTCATGAAGGAAAAAAGCTTTGGAGATGCTGCCCTAGGAACAGCACGCACATATTCAGAAGTACCAGACCAAGCTTTTCAGGTGACCCTGCTGTCACTCTGCAACAGGAGGCCTCACGCTTGCAACTCCACACCACCGGAGGGTGCATGCAGTCAATTACAGGATCAGGGCCTAAATCAGAGCAGAACATGGATGTCATCTGGAAAATTCCCTGAATCACCACATGATGGAGAACTGATTATATTATGGAAACATTAGGTATTAAATTAGGGTAGAATATAACATGCTGATAATTTAGGCAGTGATGATCTTCCTGTAGTATCAGATTTCAAGGAAAGATACCATATTGCTTATAATTATACAATCCCAATATAACAATGATTATAGCAAAAGAGCTATTATATTAATATAAGAAAGATTACAGTAAAAGAGCTAGCTGCCCTAGCTAAGCTAAAAGCATTTTGTGGGTGCAGTTTTGAGCAGATATAAGAATATGCAGCCAGAACACTTATACATTACATATGCCATGTGGAAATCTATTTCGCTTTCTCCACAGGTCGTTTCAGTTCCATGGAAGTTATACTCACATCACTGTTCTAGCAACATTTGTCTTAGTTTATAAATGTCTTTAAAGGATAGGGCTCCAGCTCACAGATAATGACAAAGGAAAGTGTCAGAGGTTTCCTGTTTGTGTTTTTAAGACGAGGGAACAACAAACAAACACCATACACATTCTTCATCACTGTTTCTTGAGAGATTCCTTGGACAACCTAGCTGTATGGTGCCATCTAGTGACCATTTCAAACATTAACCCTAACACCTGTTATGAAAATGATTTCAGCACAGTCATCTTTCAGAATGACTTGCTATCTAGTAGCTCCAATCATTTTCTACAGTCCGCACTCGGAAGATTTCCAATCCCTTGTGGTTCCCATGTACATTTGAATATCCTCTGTTAATGTGTTCCAGCATTCAGATTTAACACAGTAGAGGACAAATATTTTGCCTAATATGTGGCCAGAAATGTTGGGCTGGGCAAAAGTCTGAGATAAGGAAGGTGTTGAAATTCTCCCCCATCCCTCACCCATGTTGGAGCAGCTGCGGCGTTCAGCCAGTAGCTGAAGTAGCCTCCAAGAGTCCTGATGCAGCCCCCTGTGGGGGTGTATGAGTATGTACTTGTTGAACCTTCAGCCCTTGACACCACCTTACTGCTATGCAGGGGGTTGTGCAGAGAAGGCTTCATTTATGGTTTGTGCTGTCCAGTCACCCTCTCTCCTTCTACCCAGCTATCAGAGTCCCTCTGGTGCAGCCGAACCACCCCAGTTCTGCTAAAGGCCACCCTGCACCTGTGGAATTGGGACCCAGATTTGTCCCTACATTTAAAAAAATCCTCTCATCTGTTTTGGGAAATTTAAATGGTAACACCTTAAACCATAAGGAACAGTAATTTACATTAACAGATGTAAGGCTGGCCTCTGTTAAGGGCTCATGGAATCACAGACTGCCAGGCTCAGATTATTCTGTCAGCCCCATAAATGTAGGATTTTGCCCTGTACTACATTCAAGTTAATTGACTTTCTGTGTGAACGGCCATAACTCTTTTAAAGTCAAGTCTGCTTCACATCAGTATTTCTGGGAATGAGATGGGGGGGGGGGGAATGCAGAATGATCTCACCCAAGGGTGGGAAAGGTATTTTGGGGGATACGTGGAGGCTTTTGTGGGTATTGGCCAGCAATATCTCCGATTCGCATCCAAACCAATATATGTATTGCTCAGTAATGGGAAAAAACCACAAGCCCCTACCACCCCTCCGCCCCATGATAAGGGTAGTCTGCCCTTAAAGGCAGTAGCACCTAGTGGTCAGTCTACTCTTCCATGTGGCATAGACCTTTAAGGGTCTGAGAGAGAGAGAGAGAGAGAGAGAGAGAGAGAGAGATTTAAGGGGGATAGAGCTAGAGAGGAAGTGTCCCCAGGAATGAATAGTGATTGAAGAAGGAATCCTGTCACTGCTTCTTTAGGAGCCTGGGGCCAAGAAAGGGTGGGGCCAGCTCCCTTCTCAACCAGCCAATAAGGAATGAGCTGAAAGAAGGAGTCAGTATAAATGTTGCCTCCTTCTCCATAGGAGGGTAGATGCCTGCTGATGGTGCTGGGAGTAAGGAGGCTCCTGCAGGGCCGAGTTAACAGGGAGAAGACAGCAGCAGTTTTTAACATTACACATGGCCAAATACTCCCAGCCCGAGGGAAAAGGACTGACTGGGAAAAGAGCCAGCCTGGGGAGAAGTTGCCTGAGGCTATACAGGTGGCCTAAGGTCTATCTCCCACTCCAAGGGAGAGAGCGAGGAGGCTCATGTATGAAGGAGACAGACAGGGAGATTGTGTAAAGTACAGCCCAGCTCTGGGAGGAGGGTGAGGGCCACCTGAACAGGGAAGGAAACTGACCAGGACTTTTACATAGACCCAGAGTGGGTGTGAACTGGAGAAGCTAAACAAGTGAGTTACCTCAGCAGAAGGAGTGAATAAACCCCGCCCTGTAAAAGGCTGTATGCTGGAACTGTGAATAAGTCAGATCCTGCAAAGAGGAGTTGAAATACCCTGGTCTGGGTCATTGTTTGAAAGGAGCCAAGGAGCACTGAGTTCAATGCACCTGCATCACCAGAAAAGGGCAGGCTGCAGAGCTATGCAGCCATGACATGCCCCCTCCACACCCCAAACCCAAAACAAACAACTGGGGAATAATACGCCCAGGAAACTCCACAGAAATCGGCAAAACCCAAACCCGCATTTCTCCTAAAATACAGCCAGCCCCCCTCCTTTTCAATAGACCCTAAAGAAGGGTGGGGGGAGAACATCCAGCATAATATTCACATTACAAGACCTAAATTAGTACTCACATTAAAATCATAGGAGAACTATAAGGAACCAAACTCAGAACATTTGTATAATTAATATCAGCACCCAGGCACTGGACAGTTCTGATGGAAGTGTTGTGCGTGTAAGGGCTTGTCTACACAGAGAAATATACCAGCAAAATTATAGCAGTATAATTATAGCTATAGATATATTGTATAAAACATATCTGTTATCAATCTCCCCTAGCCCGGGGCAGGTCAGCAGTTCTGTAACATGTCAGAGGTGAATGATGCAGTAGTCCCAGTGTCGCCAACCGCAAGTATTCAAAATTAATGAATTAAGCCCCCAAAACATCAGGAGATTGGCTTAAAAATGAGATTTCAAAAATAAATTGTAGGCTCTGTTTATTTACCTTCCAGGGTTCGAGCCTGTAGGATTCACATTTTCCAGCTTTTCTCCACCACCATTAAGGTTAGAAACCTTTTTATTTTAAATGAAATTAGAGCCTCGCCTAATCACATGATTCCAGGGACTGGGAGTAAGACAAATATCAAATACCATGAGAGTGGGAAACATTGAGTCTTACTGCCAGATACTGGTAGATATCAAGACAGAGTAGTCCATGACCCCACATATTCAAAAACCCTCCACCTTGCTCTCCCACAGAACCAAACTAGCCGTGTTTTCCAATTGTTTTCAAGGAAGTTCTATAAAATAATATTTGCTATTTGTCTAAGTGCCAGCATGCAGTATGCAACGGGGAGCAGTATGGCGTTAAGGCCAGTAGGCAAAATGAAAAAAAACCTGGAGCATCAAGAACACAGCAGCTGTTTTCCCTTGAATCATCTGCCTAGGAATCCCTTTTCTGTGTGCTGGATACAGGAAAAAAGCATAAAAAAGTGCTTTCCCCTCCCCCCAGTCATGGTTCGCAGCCTCGGATTGGCTGTCTGACATGTTGCAGGGCTAGGATTGGGCAGTGGGAAGGCTCAAGAGACAGCTTTGCTACTTTGTAGCAGCTGTATAGCACAGCTTGATAAAGACTGAATTGCAATCCATTCACATTCCTGAGCCAAATGCCAGACTGAGGCCATTACACATCCATATCCTAAACTACTCAAGGGATCATATAAGGATACAAGAGGCTCTGTTCACATCTCTTTACTTATATACAGAGCAAGTTTTACCAGCTTATGTCTAAATTACGCACAAAATAGCTATGTTAAAAGAACACTGAGGTGGCAAAATCACACATGAGAAAGTTAGGAAATGCTAGAATGAAAGTTGCCTGTGCAACCTTAAGTTGGCCCCCTTGTACATATGCTTTATGATACAGTCTTTTATTACCTGATCACATACTCTTCTGGCATTTGCTAACTTTTCAATACTTGACTTTGTAACCCTAATAATGTTCTTTTAACTCAGAGGTGGGAGGGGTTGGTTTGGGTTTGCTGTGGGGGAGGCGGGAGGAGCTGTAATTTCCTAGGTATTTAGAAAGCAAATTGAAAAAATAAGTTCATCCTGTGGCCTCCTATTGATATCCACATGGGTCATCAGCTGGGCTTAAACCTTCAGATCCATCACACAGTCCTCTGCTATTTGAGCTGAGTAATTGATAGCAGGTGGAGCACTACTAGAAGGTCACACACAAAGTTTGCTAGTGGGTTTTGTAAACATTTTCTGATAGAGGAATGGTAAGACTCAAAAATCTTGGATTCTGTTCCAGGTTCTGGAGCAAAGTGTACACTAGGGAGCAGAGACTCTGCTACCTGTTTCCCTCCTTCCCCTCGCCAGCTTGACCCCTTCAGCCCCATCCCATTCAATATGTATCCGTCCCAGTCTTGTCTCCTCCCCATTGCAGCCTCTCATCCTAGTGCCAGTCTCACCTAGCTATTTTCAGTCTCCAATCCTCAGCCTTTTCATCCAAGTCTGAGTCTTCCCTGACCACTCCTGTAGCAAGCTGGAGCTAGAAAGAAGGAGGCAGAGTACAGTTTGCAGGAGGAACGAATTTGGAGGAGGAACCAGGAAGTCAGTCTGTGTGCACATGGCTAGAACGCTGCCTACAGTTTCAGCACCTCTGTAAATAGTCGACATAATAAAAAGCCAGTTTAGTTTTAAAAGCCTGGCATCCTTTCATATACCCTTTTGTGTCTCTTAATGTGGTACATGAAACAAACCCCAGTCTTCACCTCCCTGCTGCCAGTCACATCCATTCCCAGTTCCCCCTGCAGCTTTTGTCCCCCTCTGCCCCCACAGCCTCCTTTCTCAGTCAGTTCTAGTCTCCCCTCCTGTCGCCTCATCAAATCCTTCTCCTTCCCCTGCACCAATGGTTCTCAGTCTCAGACTCCCCCAGCTCCTCGTCCAATCTCAGTCTGTCCCCTCTGAACATTTCCCTCCCTAGCTCCAAGACCATTCTCCTTGCCCAGCTTCCTCCTTCGTGCCCTCAGGGCACCAACGGAGAAGGGGGGCACTGAGAGAATAGGGGAGAGAGGCTCTCTGCTTTCAATTCCAGTGCCCAGCTCTAGTCCACAGCGGCCCAAAGCTGCAATTGCAAGAAAAGTCCTGCTCAGCCTCCACTGCCCTGGGCTTGAGCATGCTCAGTGCAAACAGCATCTTCCAGAAATTAGCCATGCTCTAGTAAGTTGCTACTGAGCATATGCTAACTGTGATTTTTTCAAAGGCTTATAACTTGGCCAAATTTGGCCGGAGATTCACTGCCATGGCAAAAGGTTTATCTTTGACCCAAAGGCCATGCCCCAGCCAAATTCCAAGTCTTTGCTCGAAAGCTGGGGACTCTAGAACGTCTCAAAAAACAAAAAAGGTTGCCAGATTTTTTTTTTTTTTTTAAGATGGCAAAACAATGTATTTTTCTCTAAGCTCATTCTTGGACACGGCAGACCCACTGTGGATGAAAATTTCCAAAACCTAGTTTGAGGCAGATACCAAGCATGGAAAATTTCAGCTCAAAGGGTTAAGGTTTGGCAAAAGCGCAAAGAAACTGTAAACATGGTCTTATCATAGGCAGTGTTGATGTCTGGAAGCAGGGCCTGCAGCAGTCGCTGGGCGCTTTAATGAGCATAGCTGGCCTCTAGAAAGGTGCCTGCTTGGCTTGGCTGCCTGACTGACTGAAAGAGTCAGCAGCAAAGTAGCTCCTGGCTGAGCTAGTTCCTGCCTTTCTCCATGCCAGGTAACCACTTTATGGACCCCCAGCTCTGAATACTGACTTCTGTGTTGATCTCAAGCACTGACTCCTGCTCCAACCACTAGGCATGAGTGCCCACCACCTGACAGTCAGGCAACTCTAATCCTAGGTGATGCTATTGGTCCCACCTATAAATTACCGAATGGTTTGGAATCATCATTCATATCTGACCAGCCATTTTTTTAAATTAAAAGGCTTTCATCCAACCTCCAGTTTTGAGGGGTGGATTTGCGAATGTAAGTCATGTAGCTAGACACAAAAACTTACGTTTTCATAAGTGAATAGCCATTTTGTGTGCTTCAGTTTTTAGGTCTTTCTGGAGGGACACCTTGGGGGGTCTAATATTGAAGTTCTGAGTGCTGTCTAAGAATCAGGCCATCTAAAATTAGGCACCCAAAAAACTAAGCATCCATAATCACTAGTCACTTAGGATCATTTCAGCCAAAAATTCTAGCATTTCTAACAATTAATTGTGGGCCAAACTATGCCTGCAAAACCAGAGGCCACTCTTAAACTATGAAACACACAGTCCCAGCAAGCTAGTCTATTTTAAATTGGTTCTGTTATGTAAGTGGATCTCATACCTGTTCTCTCTCAGCAGTAATCACAAAGAGTCCAAGTCCCTTTGTTCACCTCTCGTCTGAGCTCAGCACCATTCCCATCCGAGAGCACAGCTCAGGGGCATGTGCCTTTCTCTTCACCATTTGTCCCTTTGGTTTCTTTTGTGCACACCCTGTATGTAAAGCTCAAATGTCCATCTCCTATTTTAAGTCATAGTTTATACAAGATGAACCTCGCAGTTACCAACACAACAGTTGCACTTTTGTAAAGGCAGAATTTGGAATGATTCCATGTTCTGTCCCAGCACACTTCTTCTTTTTTTAATATCAAATCTGTAAAAAGGAAAGTTCAAAATGTGATAACTATGTTCATTTTGGTCACACCCCACCCCACCATATGCTGTTGTTTTTTCAGCACACATGGAATTTTTCCATGGCGGCAATATGTTGGATTTTTTTTTGGTTTTGTTTTTAAGTGCTGAAATTAAAGTACTTCTAGTGTGAAAGCTGTTACCCCTCCTCCAGCAATGTTGTTGTGGTTTCCATATTTCAGGAGTGGCATAAAAGGGTGTGGGCCTTATTTATAGCCTTCCAAGAGGAAGCAAAGATATAGCAAGGTCTTGTACATATGTGATTCCTTCATTAAAACATGCAACCAGAACATGGTGATAAATGCCTGTTATTAATGCCAATATACTGAACTCCACTTCTGTCTCATAGTAATATGATACTGCATGATTAGAGTTTCAAAGGAAAACCAAGTTATTTCTGATGATTTCTGGCAGCTATTGAGCTACAATTTATAGATCCCATTATTAGAGCTCGTGAAATTTTTCATCTGAATTTTTTTTCCATCTGAAAAATGCAGATTTAAGTCAACCAGAAAATTCTATAAATTTTGCCAAATTGTTTAGTTTAGAAAAAAGAGAAAAAAATACCTGAAAAAAAAATCCGCTTTTTGTTTTGACATTTTCAAAACAAAATGTTTTGATTTTTCAATTTGATAGGCCTTTCGAATGCTTCTTCAATATTATTAAAGTTAAAACTCAGAATGAAGCATTGAGAGGCTCACGATCATGGATGCCATCCTGAGGCAGACTGTCAAGAACACACAAACCCCAAATTGGGTGTATGTTCTATATTTAGATTTCCCCAATCAAGTAAGTGTGAACTCCACAAGCACTGTAACAGCCTTACCATGGAGTCATAGACAGTCCCCTGGGGCACTCCAGTCTGTCTTGCCACCCAGGCAAGCCAGCCTTTGTGATCTATAATCCCTTACACCAAAAATCACAATACTCAAGTTACTCCCAGCCCCAAAGGACCAGTCACTTACCCCAGATCTCTCACCAAAGACAATGCTTTTAGCCAATCCTGTAAACAACTAACTAAAGATTTATTAACTCAGGGCAGGTCTACACTACAGAATTACTTTGGTATAACTACGTCACTCAGAGGTGTGAAAAATCCACACCCCTGAGAAACATAGTTATACTGACCTAATCCTGGGTGTAGACAGCACCATGGTGGCATGAAAGCTTCTCCTGCCGACATGGCCACCCCCTCTCATGGAGGTGAATTAACTATTTCATCAGCATAGAGCGTCTTCATTTAAGCACGACAGGGGCCCAGCTGCATCAGTGCAGCTATGCCGATGCAGCATTTTAAGTATAGACCTGCTCTCAGAAAAGAAATGAGAGTTGTTTACAAGGTAAAGCAGGTAACCATACACATACAAATGAGTTACAGTCTTAGGTTCCAAAAGATAATAGTAGCTACTATATATCCAAGCTCTATACGTCCTTTAGGAATACCCCAAATTAAGCAACTTGGAGATCCCTTGCTTATGCTAAGAAATAGTGCCCTTTCCAAATTCAGGCAGCATAGTGATAATTTCTCCTTAACAGAGATTTTTGTTCCCTTCCCGCAACATTCAAGCTGTGATGGGATGAGGGCTTGTGCACATCTCCTCTTCATGGGTGTGGGGAAAGCAATCAACAAAGTCTTGTCCAGTGATATTCCACAATAGATTGTCTGATGTCTATGGGCCTTCTTTTGTTGCAGTGATGACGACACCTTTTGTGGTGAACTAGTATTTCAAACTTGGTAATGCTTCTCTCTGGACTGCAAGGGTTTACAGTCTTTGCAAATATTTTTATAGTTACAGAGCAAACACTTAAATATTGCCTTATACCACGGAATACGGAGATTACATGTCAGATTACCACATTCAGCATCCTGCAAGCATTTCATAAAGTCTAAACACATTCTTATAACTCTCATATATATTTTAACAGTACTACCACACAGGCGACCCAGACTGGTTTCCAGCTATGCATTTGTCAGCATTCTGTGAGGCCCAGGGGCCTTCGCATGAGCTGGCATCTGGTGTGCCAGCACCATAGTTACTTCTTCAGTTCAACAAAAAATTCAAGGACTTTTCAGTTTGGGTCAACCCGAGACTGAAAACTTGGTTCTTTGCACAGCTCTTCCCCATAGCACATGGCAAAAAGAGTACAGAGTAGATATAGCGCTCTAGTTCACATTTCTTCTTTCACAGAATAGACGTTTGAATATCCAATGATGTTTCAGAGCTATTGCTGAGTGCAAAATGGCTGACACCTTTGCATACAGACATCATTATCATTACTTAGGAAAGCACGTTAGGAAACTGGGAGCATATGAGATGCTATAGAAAACCACATTTTATTCAGTGCAGTTGCATTTTATATGTTTCACACAGATAGATAATAAAACATTTCTGGGGACCTGGTATGCAGAAATATTACTTCCACCAGGCATGTTACATATTCCCTTTATGCAGAACATGCTCCATTGCCCCATTTGTTATTTTTATTCACTCACTTGTATGTTATTTAGAGTGGTTTTTATGGCTCCCATTGTAGTATCTAAGCACCTCATAATCTTTAGTGCATTTATTCGCATGACACCCTTGTAAGGTAGGGAAGTATGATTCTTTCCAATATACAAATGAGAAATTGAGGCATAGTGACACCTTTAACTGAGGCCAACTAGGAGTCAGTTTTGTACTGTTAAGAGGATCCCCTAGTTATTGAACCTGGGGTCCTTGTTGCTGCCAACTCCACCTGGCAGAAGGGCTGTATTTTGAGGGAGCAGTACCCCTCACAAGCACATCTTGAGTAAACTACCAGTTTGAGGAAATAATTGTTACACTTTGGGGAAAATACAATTTGCGTAATGTCTGTGTACATATTAGAGGATTGATTCAAGGGAATGAATATTGATCCTAAGAACTGCTTTCTAAAACAGGGATAGCTGAGACATTCGATGGGGGTTCAGTTGAATCCACTTTGTAGATGAGCCCCCAGAAATGACTGGATTCAATATGTAGGGGTTCCTCTTAACAATACAAAAAAGAACCAGCTCAAGCCCACACCCAGTAATCTTAGAAAACCAAGCACCACCACTGGATGCCTCTAAGGGGCAATACTTCCCCACTTACAAGTGCTGAGTCTGTGTATAACAAGGGAAAACTTTTATTTAAAGGGAAATGGAACCCAGCATTAATTTGGGAAAACACCACAAACACGATTTGCATGTAGGTAACCATAAGCAAACACCCACCCCACAGTACACGGAGTAGTGTCTTTGCCTCAGTTTCCCACCTTGCGGTGTGAAAGTCCGATGAACAAATGTCCCTTTTAACATATCACTCCCCTTTTCCTCTGCTGCTCCCCATTCATAGTTGGTTGTCCTTAGTCAGTGAAGACCCAGAGTTCAGCGGTGCGATCAAGTGTCTGCCTCCCACCTTGAAAAGGGGCTGGGGAGTATGGAGCTATGCCTCCAGTGTGCTGCTGCCACCTCTGCTACTGGCTCGCTGCTGCTGCTGCTGCTGTGTCTGTTGCTGTTACTTCTGCCACTGCTGGCTGCTCACTGCTACCCCTGTCACTGCTCATCTCTGCTATCATTCACTGTTGATTCTATGATGCTGTGTTCTAAGGTTCACCCAGCCCTTGACAATTTCAACTCTTATTGATTTCACTGGGTAATGGGGAACCTTTGTGCTACTGCCTCTCGTTGTCTTTTACTGCAACATTGTCCCTATACAAGGTCTAAGGTTTAGCCCCTAGACCTGCTCATCAGTGATTTCAGCTCTAGTAATCACTGAACAGAAACAAGGACTACTCAATTGAGTCTAATGAGCTCTACCTCTAAACACTGAAGAGGGGAGAGCCAAATTGTGTCTAAGACTCTAGGTAGACTCCACATCATCACATAGGAATGTCATGTCATGTCAAGTCCCATACCCTCGCCACACCATCCCCTTCTCTTTCACTGGGATTTGTCATCCTAATCCTGTTTAGCAAGTGGGGTTCAGTTTAGGGTGACTACCTCAATCAGGACAGGCTAAGTACACTTCTGCTGCCCTGTATTTATACAATAAGGATAATATTTCATTATCCCTGCATTCAAATTTAATTTTTTTTATTAAAGCTAAAGTTATAAAATGATCAAATACAGAGTTTTTGAAGGAAAGAGTTTCTGTACATCTGGTAATAATACATAGATTATCCAAAAGGTACAAGGTGTGGTTTGAAAGTCATACAATACAAAGAGTACATAATCTGCAATATCCCAGATTAAGGGTTATCAATTTAGTGATACCGTTGAGTATAAGCATTCAATCATTCAGGTACATCACTCATACAAAAGAAATACTGAGGTCGGTTAGTGGAAAGCAAGCATATTGATGAGGGTTGATTGTCCCTCATTGAATGATAAGTTCAGGATAATTAGTCCTTCAGTAAATACAATCCACAAAACAAAGGTCTTTCTGCATCGCTTTTCCATTATACTCTGGCTCATTCCTCCTGGTATTGCCTATGCTTGGTGATGAGTTCTGTTCTGATATCCCTGGACCACCTGACAGTGTCTGACACCATGAGAAGCTGCATCAGCCGAGTGCAACGCTATCAATTCCACACGCCCACAGCACTTGCTCGTTGCAGGAGTCCCACGCGCCCAGGGCTCCGACATTCAACGCATGCGTTTGTACTTGTAGCCCTTTCTTCTCAATGCCGGGGGACTGTATTTCTCCTCCTTTTGAGCTCAGATGTTGCAGAAGGCTGGGGTTCTGTTTTCAAAGAGGACCCTGACATCTACCATGATGATCTTCTTCCATTCCTTGTAAAGTGAATTATAACCCATAGTCAGCTAAAATTGTTCACTTTGGCAAAGCAGCTCCATCTCCTGAGCACCTAGACAGTGTAGGTGAGGTGTCCATGCAAATATAGTCCATTCCTGAAGTCTTTTTTCCCCAATTTGTTGTCCAGGCAGAGCTCATTGAGACCCTGCTTCCATGTACAAACAGACAGAAACACGGTCCCTTTCCACTCTCACGCAAGAGACAGCAGTTTCCCGGCACACCCGCCCAGGCAACATTTCTACTCTGCTCACCTGTTCACCCATGAAGGTTTCTCAAGCCCTGCTTTTAACAGTGCTGGATGCAAGCTGAGACAGCAATGCCCGAAGGCTGTCCCAGCCAAACCATTAAAATGCCTTAGACCTCAGATGGTCAATCTCAATGTAGTAATATTTAGACGTCTCTCTGATTTTTTTAAACCTAGCATGTGCCTAACTATGCATAATCTAAATATGCCCAATGGTCATGAGTCTGTGATGAGATGTGAGATGGGGTGGGTTGTGAGTTACTACAGAAAATTCTTTCCAGGTGTCTGGCTGGGGAGTCTTACCCACATGCTCAGGGTTTAGCTGATCGCCATATTTGGGGTCGGGAACAAATTTTCCCCCAGGGCAGATTGGCAGAGGCCCTGGGGTTTTTTCACCTGCCTCTATAGCATGGGGCACGGGTCACTTGCTGGTGGATTTTCTGTACTTTAAAGTCTTTAAACCATGATTTGAGGACTTCAATAACTTAGTCATAGGTTAGGGATCTCTTATAGGAGTGGGTGGGTGAGGTTCTGTGGCCTACATTGTGCAGGAGATAAGACTAGATGATCATAATGGTCCCTTCTAACCTTAAAGTTTATGGGTCACCTATTGTGACAGGTAACGCTTAGGACCATTATATCTGAAAGAGTAGGGAGAAAAAATACTTCGGCTTTTTCAGTCTGTGCAGTTGCCAGCACATTTTGCTGTTTGCCCTATATATCGGGGGAGATTTTTAAAGGCACAAAGGGGAGTTCTCCTTAAAATCTTTCACACAACAACAAGGGAAAGCTGTTGCATTTTAGAAAAATATGAAACTGATTGTGAAGCCACACAATTGGGCAGGGGTCTCCAAGAAAGGACATTATGTTCAACTCATTTTTCTATACTGACCATGATTTCAAGTTGCTGGTGTCCTGGTTATCATTTTAGGAACTGAGCAGAGAGCACCACAAATTTTCTGTGAATGTTTGTTCCAAATTCCAAAGTAAATCTCAGTTTCATTGCATTTGGAACCTTTTAGTCTTTCTTTCCATAAATGTCCCAGTGTTCAAGTGTCACAAGCTTGAATACTCAGTAAAAGGGCATTTTAAGTTTGAATGCTGAATTTGCAATGACATGCTGGGGAATGATCTGCAGATTAACAATTATATGTTGGACAAATTTATGAACAAATAACAGATTCAATAATTTTGTAACCCATTTGCATGCTTAAGCCTAAGTATTGATAGCAGACATCGCAAGGTCTAGTTTCTGCAAACCCGTAGCATTTCCACCTGGCTGTGCAAAAAGGAAACTGTGTAAATGCCCAAACTCACCCTCTCCTTGACATGTGACTTTATTAACAAGGAAAAAGACAACATGAACTCAAACCCAAACCTTCTCCAGAGACTTGGCTATCTTCTCATAAGACTCGCATGCCCCACGCTGTGAATTCTATGGACAGAAAGTCATTCCCACTTATTTTATAATCGAGGGTGTAATTAGCAAATCACCTACCACAATGAGTCAAAGAGGTACAGTGTGAAGCTGTGTGCAAGGTTATATCATCTGTGAGAGAGAGTCAGAAGAACTCTGGCATTCTGTCACACTTCCAGTAAAACATAAGCCCAGATTTGAAGTGTCCTGTGGTGCTCTGAAACAGCATCTTACTTTAGTCCTAAATATAAACATTTATTATCATTTGTAGCTTCAGGCAAGCGGCATTCTTCACTGGCATATTACAAAGCCAAAGGAAGGCCTTCTGGTGACATGGCAAGAGGTGCGCTCCACTACCTTATGTTCAGAACTACCCTGGGACAATAAGACTATATTTCCTAAATTTGCATAAAATGAGAATTACACAGATGGGCAACACATGCTTCCGATAAGTCCAGTGTGAAAATTACTCTCTCACTTGTCGTTGTACACCATCTTTCCATATTTCTGGCAATACGTCTTAAACAAACAAGAATTGTGACAAGTAAAGCAGATGGTCTCTCCTCCTCTCCCCAAAAGTTCCAAAGGCACGTTTCCCCAAATTCTTGCTTTACAATGATACTGCACCACTTATCACAACAGATATGAAGAAGCTTTGGGGAATATACAAATAGAAGGCCTGATTCACTATGCTACTGGCCATTTAAAACCTCTCTACTAGTGTAAAGTGATCTTAGTGTAAATGAGAAAGACAGCCCAGACTCTTCTAGCTAAGCTTGCGGGAGAAATTAATTTATCTCAGGTTCACAAGAGGCTCACTACAAAAAGCTGAGAATGCAGATTCCGTTTCCTTTTCCTACCCCGTCTGTAAACCATGATTATGAATTGGTTAATAAATTATTATTATTAATATATAGGCCCATCTATTCAAGGTGTAGAAGCTTCTAGAACCTGTACACATTTTTTGCTATTGCTGCACTTCACAGATGTCCTGTAGAAGAGTGACTCACTGGCCTGCATGCCCCCTCAGACTCTCCTTGTCTACCACCCACTGACAGTCATTCAGGCCCTGCAGTCATCTGCCTCTTTTGGTGACTCAGCCCTCTGGCCTGGTCACTTTAAAATCTCTCCCATTCCAGGGACACCAAAAGTCCAACAAACAATAGCCCCACAGCCTCCAGCGGAGTCTCTGGCCTGAGTCCTGACTAGTCCTTTTAGCCCGGATCTTCGCACCACCTTTTCCGGTGACTGGCAGGGGAACCCAGGCCCTCCCACTTCTCTGGGTTTCAGCCCATGTGCCCTGTAATAAGTAGGCAAAGTCTGTCTATTTAGGCCCCATGCTTCCTCCCTGGGCTTCTTCCTACCTGAGCCTGTCTGCAAGCCTTTCCCACTAGCCCTTTCCTGGATGCACCATGTATCTATGTTCCTTTCAGGCTCCCCAAGGTCTCAAATTTTGCCCTTCCTTCAGGGCTGCAGCTCACAGGATTCCCCCTGAAATTCTCCGACAACTCCCAAACCAAGAGTGCAAACTTATATCACTTTAGGGTTGCCAGGTGTCTGGTTTTCAACCGGAATGTCTGGTTGAAAAGACAACTTGGCAGTGTTCAGCTGATTGGATGCTAAAAGTCCAGTTACCTGCAGTAACTAGCCTCTGATACTGGGGCGGGAGTGGGGGGAGGGGGGGGGGCAGGAATAGCAGCAGCTGCTGCTGAGCCTAGCGGAGCTGCTCCACTTAGCAGCTGCTGCTCTTCCTGCCCCCCCAGCCTGACAGAGAGAACTGGCTGGCGCCCAGACCAGGTACCGGCACTGTCGTCCGGGGGGAATTCTGTCTGCCCTCCCTGCCCCACAGTGTCCCTATTTCTCCACCCCAGCCCCTCGCTCCAAGGACTGACCCCGGCTGTGCCCCAGTTGGGCAGGCTGGCTCTGCATTAGCTCCTCCCAGCCTGGTTCTGCAGGCAGCAGGTGAGTCCCAGGGCATGGGGGAGCGAGCAATGGTGGGAGAGGGGGGATGTAGAGTGAGTGACCGGGGAGGGGGTTACAGGCAGAGCAGCAGGCAGGGCCTTGGGGGAAGAGGCAGGTCAGGGAAAGGAGTCTTGGGGGAAGGGGCAGAGTAGGGGTGTTTGGTTTTTAGCATTTAGAAAGTTGGCAACTCTAGCACCTTCTTGGGCTTGAATTTCAGTCCTTTACAAGCCTTCCCTGATACTCTGCTCCTCAGATGACCATGACCACACCCCAGGGCTGCCTTCCTGGAGTCTTGTCCTGTTTTGAGACCCCATCACAAGAGCTAACTCCCCACCTGTGGCTTTTCCCGCTTTTCTTCTCTCCTGACTTCTGTTCTCAGACAGCAGGCACTCTCAGCCTCCTCTCTCCTGAGACTCTCTCTCCAACTGAACTGCCTCAGTCCTTCTGAGGAAACCAGACTGCATTCCAGGTGGACCTGCTAACTGACTTACTTACCACCCCTACAAGTGCCAGTAGGTGGGTTAATTGGGCTCTCAGTATCTGGGTGGTGGTTACACCCCATAATGCGTACATTGTGAGCTAATATTCTCCCCTCACATACATCCAAGCAACCCATTTTGAAAAAAATCTGAAAGGGAAGAGAATTCCATAAACAAAGGACATTTTAAACCAATAGCTTGTAAACCTTTCTGGCTCAGAACCTTCCTTCATGGCCCATCATGCTGTAGGTCTTAGAGCTGCATCTGATATCTCACTTCTCTTTCCCCTTCCAACATCAACCCAAGCAGGGAGTGTTTTCACTGTGGTGATGTAGCATTCCAGTGTCCTTGTCCCCATTGCTTCTCTGACCACTGGTGCCTACTATTACTATCCCCTACCCCAGTCCCTTGTCTCACAGAGGTTAGAAAGATAGTAGAGGCAAGAGGCTCCCTTTGTTTATGGTGTCATTGATGGGGACCAACAGATGCCAGCAGTTGTATGCACCTATTTCCGTTAAATTGGTAACCATTGCACTAAAGAAGAAATGCAAGTACACAGAAATCTTACTTTGAGAAATACATGAACAAATCTTCTGAAATAGATCAAAAATGTTTTCAATGTAGAAGAGATGACAAAGACATAACCAAGAGTATAACCAAGGTCTATACCTAAGCAACAGAATCTTAAAAATTAGTTTTTTCAAGTATTTGTGAATAACACAGCCATCCTAGACTCATGCCAATAAAATAAATCTTCCAATTTAAGCTATGCCATCATGTATCCTCTCCTAATATGTACATTTATACACACATTCTGTAGGAATCTAGCATGTCTAATTCTTGACACCAAACTATTGGCGTTTCTTTGGCTTCATTGTAGCTCCAGCAGGTAATTACTGGAAATGTAAATATCTGATAATGTTTTGCAGGTACTTACCTAAGTCATTAATTTACCAGTTAGGAGTAATTCTTTTAATATTTATGTGTCATTCCAGATAATGGATGTTATAAATGTGATTTAAAAGGTTTTACTTATAACGTGGAACACATTATTTCAACTGAACAAGTGTTACATGGGCATTTGATAGAGGAGCATATTCCTTCAAGATATCTGGCTACTTTTAGACAATTAACTAAATGTCCCTCACTTTTAATTTTGGGTGGTGTTTGTTTTTTTAAATTGAGTGATCTTCATTCTCAATTCTGGGGATGATTTCCATGGAATCTCACTCCGTTGCTTTCCATAGTAACTGGATGAAGCCTAGCAGCTTTCAGATCACTAATAATTTAAGATTAGCCTCACTGATACCCATTTCAGGCAAAATATGTAAGTGTGTTTTAGAGATGCTCTTGTCTATGACACTTTCCCACCAGAAATGAAGAGTGCAGAATTATGGAAGGAATCTAGTTTAATCTGTTGGTCTTTACAAACTGCATATTTAATTTTTCACCAGGAAACATAAGTTATATTATAGCGATAGATAGCACTATGCTTAAGACTGAGTATCACCGGTTTTCCATTCCAATCCTGTTTTCACTGTGAACTCTTTCAGACTATCACTTTCAAACTGAAATTTTCCATTCTTTGTCTCTATCCAAAGTTGCAATTTCTTTCATAAAATTTGAGCATGCCAATTCAGCTGCTTTTGAGTTTGGAAAGCACACAGTTAACAGTACTTAAACAACATGTTACAGATTAAGTGTAACAGTTTGGAGTAATAGTGAAAGTTTGCTGACATCTATAGGCCACCTAAATTCACAGCTAATGTACCTTTATAGTTAACTGACTCATCCTCGGGACTGCACCTAAGGCTGCACTGCTAGTTGAAAAGAAAATTTATAGTATATAGATTCTGACTAATGATGACCAAAATCTTACATTCTCACTTACACTAAGTATCACTTTACTCTGCAAGTGGTTTAATTAATTTTAGACGACAGGCAAGAAAATGGAGCTAACTTACCTGTAACCAGAGGTTCTTCAAGATGTGTGGTCCCTATCTGTATTGCACATGTGAATACATGTGCTTCACGCTCCTGAGACTGGAGATTTGTAGCAAGTAGTGTCTGTTGGTCCACACTTGCGCAGTTGCTCTCCTTGTGCTCCAAACAGAGAACATAAAGGCTCTCATGGATCGACTCCTCTCAGTTCTTTGTCTTATCGTGAATCAGATCCAAAGCAGAGGGAAATGAAGGCAGCCAGTGGAATACAGATAGGGATCATACATCTTGAAGAACCTCA
The DNA here is from genome assembly GCF_026122565.2 of Emydura macquarii macquarii. Classification (NCBI taxonomy): domain Eukaryota; kingdom Metazoa; phylum Chordata; order Testudines; family Chelidae; genus Emydura; species Emydura macquarii. Next base: position 14,656,004 of record NW_027131614.1, on the reverse strand, counting down.
AGTTACAGATAAATAACCTACATTTCTTCCTGGAGTGCTGGTCTCTGTATGCATTCAACACATGGTGATTGGTGAGCAGTATTCAAACAGGAGAAGGATGTGAGGATGCAGTTGGTATGGGTGTGTAACACTGTTGACCCCACATTTGCATCTACCGAAGCAGCCTGTGGTAGGCTTTGTAAAGGTCTGGCTAGAGCTCCAAGTAGCTGCCTTACAAAGGTCCAGTATTGCTGAGATTACTTGTGCTCGCATAGAGTGGGCCCTCACCCCATTCAGGAGAGGAATATGTGCCAACTCATAACGTTGCATGATGCATCGAGAGATCCACTTAGAAAGTCTCTAGGCCAATAAAGCTAGTCCTCGTAATCACTCTGCTATAATGGCAAATAGTGTTGGTGTCTTCCTAATCAGTTTTGTTCTTTGCAGATAGAAGGCCAAGGTCCATCTCATGTTGAGAGACTGCAGCCTCTTTTCTCCACTGGAAGCATGAGGTTTTCAGAAGAATACCAGTAAGCAAATAGGTTGGTTCGTGTGAAATTCTGTAATTACTGTGGAGATGAATTCTGAGTAGAGACAAAGGGAGACTTTCTCTCTATGAAATATATTGAACAGTGAGTCAGCATGAGTGCTTCCAGTTCTCTCACCCACCTGGCCACAGGTAAAGGTTTCAGTTCATCTGGAGTTCAAGGAGTCCCTGAGATGGGACAGAAGGCTCCAGTGCATCCAATGGTCTGGTACTCAGAGGATCCCAATCAGAGTGGGCTGGAACCATTGAGTGGGGGTCCAACATGCAGCTCCCAGACAGGATTGGCAGGTGCCAGTCTTTTGACTTGTGAGATGGAGCCATCAGATCCTTCTTTCTTCATGCCTTTTCTTTTTGGATGCAAGGCTTAGGCAGACCTAATTCCTTAGGACCCACACTTGAGGACTCACCTGACTTGGACCAAGATGGGAAAAGATCCTTTTTTCTTAGAAGCAGATCTGGATGGGGATACATTCTTATGTCTATGGTCATGTCCCCAGTCTCATGAAAGGGTTTTTTAGGCTTAACTGTTTTGGCCTCTCCTCCGAGCTGCTTGCAGTCTGAGGCCACTGTACAGGGGGTCTCCCCAGCATGAATCATACTGGAGTCTCATGGCCTTCTCCATGAAGTGCTTCTGCAGATGGAACTCTCATCTCTTGTGGGTTCAAGGAAAGAAGGAGCATCAAATGCTGCACCTGGTGGCGTAAGGAGCCTCTCCAAAGCAGTAAAGGCAGTGCTGGTGTTTACTGATGATTGAAAAGGAATGGGGGCAGGAGGTATAGTTCTTAAACCCAGGACTCTTGGCATAGACCTTCTCCACATGGAGAAGCTCCCCAAGGCAGGAAGAACTAACTAACTATATCTGTATATTACTAACTATAAAAAAACTAAAGCACAAAATCTAAACTTACTAAAAACTACTTACAATATATATTTACAGGCATTGAAAGCAGAGGAAGATTGAAATGGATACAGAGAATTCCAGTTCAAGCAAGGTGGCAGTCAGAAGGAACTGGAGAGGTGCAAGTCCATATTGCCCTTTGTGCCCTCAGTTCAGAGCAAAAAGACAACAACTGAATATGTGTTGGCCGATGGACACCCCTTCCTACAAATCTCCAGTCTCAGCCACAAGCAGCGCATACATACCCATGTGTGGAATATACATAGAGACCAGAACTCAAAAGAAGAACCATTAATTAACTTAAGCAGTAACTCATACCACAACTAGTCCCACTGGTACTAATGAGAATAATTTGTAGAATAAATTACTACTTTGAGTATGGGTATCATATGGCCCAGAAAAAGAAACAACACAGCATGAACAGAATTTAACCCTAAATTATTAAAATACATACCAAAGAGAAAAGAGACCTTATTAAATATAAATATCTGTCAGTACAAATATTCTGGACCATGACTGTGAATGTAAGCATACAAGAATTAAAAAATAAACAAAGATTCAACAAGAATTTCTAACATTCATCTCTAGGGAAAAAAGTATGATATTTATTATTTGAAAAATAGTATGAGATCATGTAATTAAGCTCTGGTTGAAAATTTCAAAGCAATCTAGAGGATTTAGATACATATCTTCCATTAACTTAAATCCACTGGACTGCTTTGAAAAATCTCATCCTATATATATTTCCTTATATAAAATCTTCACGTGAATTTAGTGTTTGTGAAAGGTGATAAATCGGTAGCCTTGAAGAGTGAAGTCCAGAGTACAGCAGAGGTTAGCAGCACTGTCAAAGGCCACACAATACCTTGGCATCGTGCCTCAAGAAGCCCAATTTGGAGGAATTAACTCTAGAGCTAAAAGCTAAGTCAGTCTTCCAGCCCATTCAGCCCTTGGCTTCTTTGCTTTAAGCCTGACAATAAGAGTGTCAGTTAGTGATAAACTATGTAACCAGGGTCTGAATGAATTCTCCCCTCCTCTCTATTGAGGAAGTGGGAGAAAAGACCACAGAAGCAGACCATATTTGCATTTGACACCTATTTTGCCTAGGTGATCAAACAGACAGATCTGCCTGGCCAAAGTAATCAATTTTGGCTGTTTTGGGTTAAAATTTACTTTGGGCTTGGATGCAGGGGTAATTAAATGTTGTTATCCTTTTTGTATGACTAAAGGGCAGCAGAACTATATTTAATATGCCCTAATTGAGGGAGTCACCCTAAATTTAATACCACGCAGTAAGCAAGGGGTAATGATGCCATGCACATGAAGTCAGAGGAAGTGGGGGACAGATGTTCCTATCTGATTGTGTTGACTCTTTAAACAGAGTTCTAAATATCATTTCACTCTCTTTACCAGCAATTAAAATAAAGCTGATCAGACTCAATTCAGAGTCCATGCTTCTACTCAGTGATCACTAAAGCTGAAATCACTGATAGGCTGATCTAGAAGGATAAACTTTTACAACTAATGGGGGGACATTGTTGTGGCAAAAGACAACACAAAGGATTCAATAGCAGAGAGGTTCCCCACTACCTGATTGCAGCCAGAGGCAAAGGTGGCGGTCAGCATCAGAAAAGGCAGCAATGAGTAGCTAGCAGCAATGATGAGCAGCAGCAAAGATGGCAATGGAAGCGGCAGAGAAAATACCAACAGCAATGAGCAACAGAGACATTGCTCAACGCCTCCCCTCCTTCTGGCGTGGAAGGTGAATGCACCCCTGAATTCTGGGATTTTGTTGACTTTGGACAACCAGCTGTGAGTGGGGTGCAGTGGACAGAAAGGGGAGTGGAATGTTAAAGGGACATTCGCCGATTGGACTTTCACGCTGCAAGGTAGGAAATTAAGCCATAGTACAGTGCCCAGGATACAATGGGATGGACATTTGTATATTTTTGAATCATTGTTGTGTTTTCCCAAATTAATGCTGAGTTCCCTCTTCCTTTTATTAACAGTATTCTTTTATTATACACAGACTCAGCGCTTGCAAGTGGGGAAGTATTGCCTTGTACAGGTGCCAAGATGTGGTGTTTAGTTTTTCCAGATTTCTGTGTGGGGGCTTGAGCTGGTTCTGTTTTGTAATGTTAAGAGGAACCCCTAGATATTGAACCCTTCCGGGCAAAACATGCCATGGAGCAATGTTTTTTTGTAGTAGGGAACTTCTCCCCTAGGATCAGGACCAAGAACCCGACACTCATTTCATATACCACTACTGTCCTAGGCTGAATTTGAAATGGTGGTGTAGATGTGAGAGACTCTCCACCCTATTAATAAATAAAATACACACCTTATTTACATAGAAACTCCTTCAAGGGGCCTGTGCCTCTCCATTACATGACACCAAAGGAAGCCAATGCAAGTGGATGGTGGTGAACAGCCATGAACAGGTGACAAGCAGCTATGTGCTAGGGCAACCGTGCAACTGGATAAAGTCTGGATTTTGTTGTTTCTGTGTTTTACCATCACCACTGCATGTCAGACTATTATTATAAGGGCAGCCCGTGGGATATTAACCAGCCAGCAAAGCCTATTACAGGGTTAAACACTTTTAAAGAAAAAAAGAAAGAAAAATACCATTGGCTGTGACTCCTTTAAAAAAAAAAAAAAAGAGGAAAAAACATCAAACCACTTGACACTGTTTGGAAAAGAAAATTTAAAAAAAAGACAAAACTGGACTGTTTCTGAAGGAAGAAACTACAGGTTGTTCTATGGGAATCTTTAATCATGAACCACTTGAGACATGTAAATCCCTGTACCTTCTTCACACTGCATATTTGCAAAATGATATCCTAGGGGTTTTAACTTTACAGCCCCAGGGCTCCAGGGCATGTTAATTATTTCCAAAATTTCAATATAAAAATACAGGGAGCCAACTTAACAAGCAGACTAAAATGCCCAGGGCAAACCTATCCCTTTGACAAAAGGAGATAATCTTCTCCTCTCAAACAATTGGGCTGTGAGATTGGGATACAGATTCAGCTTCCCCAAAGTTCAGGATATATAGATCTGGGGTTTTACAGGTTAGGCCTATCCCTCCTGTTAGTGGTGATTAGTGGAAAGAAGCAAAGGAAAGCGATTAAATCTCCTTCTTGGAGAAAGGAGGGAAAGTTTTCCATCAACTTTGTGTTGAAGATTAAATTAAAAGAACACGGAGGAAGCAGATTTCTTCCCCCTTCAAGGCCCAAGAGCAAACCATGTTCTACACATGTTCTTCTCTTTATTTTTCACTTCTTCTCATTTACTTGAGTTTCTTCTAGAGTACACCATATCACTTACTGTCCCCATAAACCTGCTTCAAGCACAGCTGAAAACTCTCTCTCTTACCGCATGTCTATCACCGTCCATGCTTCATCCATCCTTCCACTGTCACAAGGATGAGAGTTTAATGCCTGGAGCTACAGAGAACATTTTTGAAATATCACTTTTTAATCTCACAAGGAGAACCAAGAAGTCCCAGCACATCCACTTCCCCTCTCCCTGTGCAGTTCATCTGGCCCCAGTGACAGAACCCTTACCAGCCTGACATCACAAAGGGGCTGATGGTTTTCCCAGGCAACCAGGTAATTCAATGGGGTAGTCTCCTGGCCTGAGCCTGCCAACCTCTTTGATGAAGGATTCACCTCTGACTCCTGCTGATTGTACCCTCCTAGTTAGGTTTCCTGAGTCTAAGGGTCACCCAGAGCTGGAGGCATGTCAGAGGACAGTTTGAAGAATATCCTAGTAAAAGCATCAGTGGTTTCAAGTCACAATCAGACTGCAGCATCCCCTGATATTCCAGTAAATAGTATTTCCTCCGCTCCACCTAAAACACAATCTTTACAGTGTAACCCAGTCCTACTCCACTGCACCTCCTGCTACTTCAGATCTCTATTCCATACCCAACAATCTAGCTTTGCCAACATTCCTTGAGAGTATGGTGTAGTGGTTAAAGCTGGCTGGGAGTCGGTTAATCTCAGTTCTGTTCCTGGCTCTGTCACGGACTTGCCTTGTCATTTTGCCCAGGTTACATAACTTCTGTCTCCCTTGGTTTCTCCACCCGTAAACTGGGGGAGATAAGGCTCACTGCATCTACTGCTCATACATTAATTAATTAACATCTGTAAACAAGGCCTAAGGGGTTCTGTATTGATTGAGTGCCAGTGTTCCTTAACACACAAACAGAGACAGTCCCCAAAGAGAATGGGGACAGTCCATCTAAAAGGACTTCTGGCTCAGGAATAATTCTGAAAGGATCAATCCATTCTTCCTGCTTAGGGGAAAGAGAGAAACAGCAACACCAAGAGCAGGAGTTAAGTTGGCTATGTAATCTTTTCAGCCCGAAACAAACCTGCTTTTCTTTAATGATTCACCTATGTGTTAGCCCACCAATATATAGACAGGACAATACTTAGCACTTATATAGTATGAGCAGTAAGGGAAAAAAGAAATTCCTTTGATCAGGTTCAGATTTGTTGCCTTTCCGGGTATGTCTACGCTGCAGCTGGGAGCGAGCCTCCCAGCCTGGGGAGACAGACTCACGCTAGCAGGGCTGGAGCTTGTGCACTAAAAATATCAGTGGAGATGTTGCAGCTCCAGTGGCTACTCGGGCTAGCCACCCAAGCTCAGACCCAGGGAGTTGGGTGGACTTGAGACCCCAAGCAGTGGCCTGAGCTGTAACATCCACACTGCTACTTTTAGTGCACTAGCTGAAGTCTGTCCACTCACACTCACATACCCTCAGTTTCATTGGACGTCCCATTGTCCTTTCATTATAAGAAAGAGAACAGCGATGCCCAGTTTATGTTCTCCATACCATTTGTTATTTTGTGTACCTCCTTCTTGCCCCCTCTTATTTGCTTCTTCTCTGAACTAAACAATCCTAATCTAGTCAGTCTCAAAGGCCTCAAGCCATTTTTATTATCTATTTTTTATCATCATCATTTCTTTTATTTGTGACCCCTTCTATTTCTGCTATTTATTTATTTAAAGATCAGGTGACCAGAACTGAACACAGCATTCCAGGAGATGACATGTGGAATACCTAAAATTCACATTATAGGTAAATAATTGTTTATTGTATTATACATTTATACAGAGAAAGAGAAAATAGGCACAATGTTTTCTGTATATATACACCAGTGAATCAGTCAATTTTCTCACACAGCAAATTTGTATGCATGGGTTAAATCCTGGCCCCAGTGAAGTCAGTGGGAGTTTTGCCATTGATTTCAATGGGGTCAGGAATTTACCTTGTATGTTTGTTTTTAAAAACTATGTCAAAATCAATTCAAAAAACACAAAAGCAAACTAACAGCATGCTTTCAGGTAGTGGTGGTGAAACTGATGTTCTCAATTTTTGAGATCTTCTCAATCGTTGCATACATGTATACACACACATTATGAAAATTCCTTTTGTACCTGATTTGGTTAATTTTTCTTTGAAGGACTATACAGTAGGAAAAAGGAGCCAGTGAAAAAGTGCAGTATGTATGTCAAAAGACTATTCAGTGTCTGACACTTAGTGGTAGGAATTAGGTACTGCAATTTTTAAATGTGAGGCTACAGTAATCAAGACAGACACCTGCAAAAGTCACACATTTCAGTAGACTGGAAATTGAGGGTTCTTTAAATCTGTCACCTTTAAAATGCATTCTGGTAATTTTATAAAAGCTAAAGTATCAACACAATAGGAATAAGAAAAAATAGGGCTTCAATCAACTGTAATAGCACTGAGATGTAAGAAATCAAGGTATTTTAATTTACTTTGAACTAATTATTGCAAATCAACATCACTTTTATTTTATATAAACTCTTAAGGCCAGGAATTACCTTAATATTTTTGTATATTATACAACTCCAAGTACATTGTTGGTGCCTAATATTAAATAAGATCTTCCACAGTGATGTTTAATACTATCATGGTTTGTTATGATCACTATATTTGGTAATCTGGGAAAAAGTAACTAGCAAGTAAGTTCTTTCTTCCATATTTTTAAAACCACCCAGAAGCTTAAAGAGAACACAGTTTAAAAAATGGAGAATTTAGAAAAGAAAATAATCGAACTAAGAATTACCAGTAAAAATCCAGTTAGACCTCGAAATCAGCCCAAGTGAAATCAGAAGGGCAAATTACCAATTACCTTAAAGAAGGCAGTGAAATCTAGTTTACCAAGAATATCCTCTGTTCTAATACAAAGACCCAGTCCTGCAAGTTCTTGAGAGACCTCAAATCCCATTGGCTTCTAGAATTGAGGGAGTATTCAACACCAAACAAGAGATATTCAGTACCTTTCAAGGTCAGACCTCAATCCTGGTGCATAAATCACTGAAAAAAGCAGAATGGAAATAAAAAATAGTTTGTAAATAAATGCAGCCATTTGGTGCAAAGAAATACAGGCATATTTTTTAATTGAGGGATAGGACATGTTCAGGGTATGGAATGCTATGCACAGTGAAACTACAATGGGGATATAGGAGACTCTTAACAGCAACTCATAGTTAGAGATGTACAGAAGGTGTGGTCATTTGATTTTATGGACAAGAACATTCAAAATTCTGTAGTACATTCTGCTTCCCAGATCCCCTTTCCCATAGCTGATATACAGGTGTAACCAAATATATAATAATACATTAGTGCAGCACAGTGACTAATACTGAAGTGATACATTTTAATATGCCTGATTTCATCATCCTTATTGAAATCTCATTTTCCTCTCTTGCTCTCTTTCATACTGCAGGTGTATGTACCTCAAAAAATCTAACATACTGTTGAACCTTTTGTCCTGAGCAGTTAGCCAATATTTGGAGTCTTGCAAGGTTGTTTTCATTAGGATGAAAAAGGGACGGCATGGAGTCAAGTATGTACATGGGGTAATCTGGTTTATTTATAAAGAATGTACACAAAGTCCTGTTTCACTGAACACAGTTGACATAGCCAACAGCAAATGGTTTCCTTGCCCTGAAACCCCTAAAATCTTACTCCGGCAGGCTCTGTGCCCAAGAAGCGCTGCTTCTTTGCTTTCTTTCAGGGTTATTTTCACAACTAGAAATGGGCAGGAAATGGGTTGTCTTATGCCCTGAAGCATGAAGCTGTTCTCATTGGGCAACAAAATGGCAGATGAAATTCAATGTTGCTAAATGCAAAGTAATGCACAATGGAAAACAATCTCAGCTATACATACAGAATGACGGGGTCGAAATTAGCTGTTACCTTTCAAGAAAGAGCTCTTGGAGTCACCATGGATAGTTCTCTGAAAACTTCTGCTCAATGTGCAGTGGCAGTCAAAAAAGCTAACAGAATGTTAGGAACCATTACGAAAGGGATAGACAATAAGTAAGGATAACATTATGTCACAGAGGTCACGGATTCCATTACTTCCAAAGACCTCTGTTACATTTTCCGCTTCAGCCCCCAGGATGCGGGGCCGGAGCTGTAAGACAGCAGAAGCCCTGGAGCTCTGAGCCGCCACAGGTGGCGGGGGGACCCAGAGCTCTCAACCACCAGCCCAGAGCTCCAAGCCACTGCAGGTGGCAGGGAAACCCAGAAATCCCAGCTGCCACGGGTGGCAGGGGGACCTGGAGCTCTGAGCTGCCATGGGCCTTGAGGGGTCCCTACAGCTCTGGAGCTCCAAGCTGCTGTAGCGGCAGGGGGCCCCTGGAGCTCTCAGCCACAGCAGCAGATGGTGCTGGACCTCCCCCCTCTTATATCGGGGCTGGGACTCTCATCCCCCCCATTAGTCCCATTTTGCCACCATTACTTTTAGTAAAAGTCAGGGACAGGTCACAGGCTTCCGTGAATTTTTATTTATTGCCCGTGACCTGTCCCTGACTTTTACTAAATATAACCGTGACAAAATCCTATCCTTAACAATAAGACAGCAATATCATAATGTCACTATATAAAGGCATGGTACACACATACACCTTGAACACAGCATGCAGTTCTGGTCATCCCATCTCAAAAAGAGATATCTTAGAACTGGAAAAAGTACAGAGAGGGGCAACAGAAATGATTGGGGCATGGAACAGCTTCCAGATGAGGAGAGATTAAAAAGATTGGGACTGTTCATCTTAGAAAACAGATGATTAAGGGGAAAATGATAGAGGTCTATCAAATCATGAATGGTGTGGAGAAAGTGAATAAGGAAGTGTTATTTATCCCTTCACATAACACAAGAACTAGGGGATCACACAATGAAATTCATAGGCAGCAGATTTAAAAACAAACATAAAGGCACAGTCAATCTGTGGAACTTGCTGCCAGGGGATGTTGTGAAGGCCAAAAATATAACTGGGTTCAGAAAAGAATTAGATAAATTAATGGAGGACAGCTCTATCAATGGCTACTAGCCAAGATGGTCAGGGACAGATCCCCATGCTCCAGGTGTCTCTAAACCTCGGACTGCCAGAAGCTGAGACTGGACAACAGGGGATGAATCACTCAATAAAGTGCCCTCGTCTATTCTTTCCCTCTGAAGAATCTGGCACCAGCCACTGTTGGAAGATGGGGTTTGGGGGCTAGATGGATTATTGGTCTGACCCAGTATGGCCATTCTTATGTACCTATCCACTTAACTAGTTAATTCTTTTTAGGATACTATTGAGATTTGGCCTCAGTGGTATCTTGTAGCAATGAGTTCACAGGTTATTAACATAAGGCAGCTACCACTTATTTTATATCAACTGACTGAAAAACGTTTCCTTTTCCCACACCCCCTGTCCGCAAAGTACGTACGACATAGCTCAGAAAAAGAAATATTCAGTGTGAACCAGAAATAAGTCTAATATCGTATCTCACAATAAATCTAGAAATGGGAGCTTTACACCTCTGGAGAAGGGAATGTGGCAGTTTTCTGATGGACTCAACCACTTGCTTCTAACCCTGAGAGGTATAAATTAATCAAAGCACCTGGCTTTGTATGCAAAGAAATACAAACAGAAGCCCCAATAAAATTTTAGAAAAAAATTTCTCAAATAGTTGCAAGATCATTTTTCCATTACACATGTGGCATATGCAGATTACATGTAACATAAAGGTTCTTTTGGCTTATGTTTGGGGCAACTACATAACTCACTTATGGCTTTGTGAGTAACTTCAACATCCCAAAATCAAACTGATAAGGCTATTAGACCACTCAATGTATGCTATATAAGCCATGTTACAGACAAGATAGTTTCCAAATATTTGAGAGCTTTCAAAATTATTTTGACTATTTTTCACATTCCTCTGCACATAAAGTCAGGCAGCTTTGACGTCATAGTTCAAAGGGAGTCATACAAACTTCTAAAAATGTCCTAAAATACATTGCCTATACATAAAAGTCATGATTTAAAGCATTCTCAAGTAGGCTGAAAAATATCCATCTGGGGGAACCATGAAAATATGTTTACAGTGTCTAGTTTCTTCAATTATTTTTAAAATCAGAATCCAAAAACAAAAAAATTCTGGTAAAAAAACAAAAGATGTTGTTATTGGCCAAATTTTTTTAAAAAAATCTTTTGACAAAAAGTCAATTTTTCATAATCCCCTCCAACATTTTTTAGCCATCTTTAATCTCAGGCCTTCCCAAGGCTAGAAACCAATGCTGGGTGTGTCATTAGGTAACTAAGTATTTCTTGCCAGTGGTATAGAACCCTGCAGGTCCACGGGATATTAGGCCTTAAACCTATCACTGGTGCAGGATTCCGTGGGTCCTGTCTTGAGTGGGTATAATTCTGAGTGGGAAATTTCCATATTGGGGAGGGGGGGAGCATGAATCATGCATTTGGTATGATTTAAAAAAAAAAAAAAAAGTCTCTCTTTGACACTGCCCAAGGGTTTGGAATATTAGAATAATTCCCAAGGAGTTGGATTAGTGGGAAGAGAGCAGGTGAGGTGGTGAAAGATACATGATTAATCAATCACAGGGTTTTTTTTTTAAGGGGGTTGTGTATGTAAATACATTTTAAAAAATCATACCCGCAGTATTGCCCTTATAATGTGGCATGACAGCACTACACCACAACTCCTTCCCATTAGGAGTCAAATCCCCCACTGAGCGTACTTTGCAATATGGGTAAGAATTTTTCCATTTTTTTTTTTTTTTTTTTTTACAATTTAGCAATGCTATAAATGATGGCACACCAAGCCCTTCACTCATTCGCCCCCATGTCAGGAAACTCCAGGTTATTAAGGCATGCTATGGTATGAGGGAGTCATGGTCAAAGGATTCCATTTCACCAACAGCTTTTCCTCTTGAACTGACATTACATACCACTCATCACCTTCAGCGTCAGAAACTATATCAGGGTTTACAGCTAAGTTTCTATTTTAAACTTTAAGGATGTCAGTCAGTCTATGTTCTCAGAAGTTGGACTGGTTCATCAGGCAGCAAGGTTCCCAACTGTATTGAAATATATTCTGCACAACTTCAGGAGGAGGACACCTGACAGTCTTGACAGCATCTATATTTGGAGAAAGCCATACTTTTCCCCACACAGCAAGTGTTTTTCTCATTGCCACTGCAGTAGTCTTCCACTGGAAGCAGCCGCTAACAGTGTGATGGTAGAGTGCAAGTTTAAAAAGGACATTTAATAGTAAGTACTGTATTGCAGTAGTGTGTGTTTACAGCATTCCCTAGGCACAGAATATGAAATACAGAAACCACTGTCTGAAATGTAACTGTTGTGAATGTTGAAGGTCTAGTTTTTAAAAGAGTGCCCATTGAAAGTGATCTTCAATAGGTTTGACTGGCAGTGTCAAAACATATATTTGGCTAGTACCTCAGTCTTTGTGCCTAGGATTCTTTTTCTTTGAAGGCAAAATCCATTGTGAAAAAAAATAATGTGGAATCAAGATCTCAGGCAATAATCAGATCTGATAGTCAGTAGGTCCTATAAATTGCTCAGGGAAGAGGATATTACTGTTAAATCTGATTAATCTGGTTTGACCAATGCAGAGGGTCTGTTACCCTTTATCCATATATTCCTGTTTACTTGCATTTGAGAAGGGTATCCTGCTAGATTATTCTGCATGGTAGAAGTGGAACGGGTTACCATCTTTCACAGAAATTCCAGCATGACCCACAGCTTTAACCACAATGAGGATACCGGGGCAAATTTATCAATTTGTAGTCTAACACTGGGATTACTGATGTCATCAATATGATTAGCAAGTCTACTCACAATGGACATGGCATGCTGTATCAAGAACGACTAACCATTCCTGTAAAAGAATACTGCAAAGAAGTCAGAGGCTAAAAATGTGGCATGGAAGATGCTCACCTAATTGAACTACAGAAAGTGAAAAATATCTGTATATCCCAACACAAGCTAGGTGTCTCAGGTTTGTGAGCTTCAATACTTTACTAAGAAAGGTCAGATCCATAAGCATGTCACGATCCAACAGTCAGACCTCAATGTCGGTACCACTAAACCAGAGAGCTCTGATGCAACACAAAAACTAGCTCTGAATGTTTTGAGCCCCAAGCTTACATGAAGCTTGTGGGAAAGATGCTTGTACACCAATCTAGAGGATCTAATAACTTAGCAAATGACATAGCATAGCAAATATGAATGCCATATTTAAGGTAGAATCTTCTTTGACACTTCATGCATTTGAGGACTACTGCGGTGACATCCCCATGGCTAGGATACAGACATGCCCTGATATCAAGTAGGGAGATACAACTACTCTCATACAATAGCGTGTAGCATTGTGGAAAATTCTTCTGCTAATGCCACACTCTGGTGCATATATTGACACAATTGTTCTGAAAGAAATGTTGAGAAATGTTGCTTATTAATTGAGAGTGGGACATTAGCAGCATCCCTAATTGACGTGGTTCTGGAGTCTCACTGGAAAAAACCTATTCTTGACAGCGACCAGAGTGAAGGCCACCATAATAGGATTTGCACCAGTGCCAAGGTGTGGCTTTACATGGGAGATACAATCCTTGCCTCCCTATGCCAAGCTTTATCTTGCACAAGAGGATGGTCTTAGTGTTCAGTTCTATCCAGAGGACTTAGCCTTGCCAGTCTCGCCATGTGTGTTGGCAAAGCGCTGGTACATCTGCATTTGTCTAAGGACATTCTGCCACACCCTTCTCCCCTGTAGGAGTAGCCAAGGCTCATGAGCCCACAGTGCCTCAAGCACTTTGTCATAACAGTGCTGGAGTAGTTTCATGCACGGAACAGGGGCGAAGGGATCACAATGATCCCCGGTTGATGAACCATCTTGAAGCCCAGCTGTATATCAGCAAACATGTACCCCACATAAGAGATGCTGAGCTCATGCCCAGCAACTTGCTGGATACAGTTGTTGGGAGGGTTCGATGAGTCCTATGGCCACCAGTGCTGGAGAAATGTCCTTTTCTGGATAGAAGTCCCCTGAGAACCAGTGTCCTGTGGGACATCCATCCGCACACCACTGAGGATGATGGTAACAATTTGACACTTGCTGATTAATTGGATCATTCCCAGTCAGGTGTTGGACTTAGTGGTTGTGCCTTCAGGGTTTGGTCCCATGCACCAAGGACCACCTATTTAAATCCACCGCCCATTGGGAGCACCTCCTCGCCATTTGGCCAGCTGCCCCACATTCCCAGCAGATAGGTTGACCATTCTGGTCAAACTGATTGTTGGCCGACTGTCCTGACCCTCTCCCTCACCACTGGACTGGCATCAAGCTACTGGACAGCTTCTGCACCGGTGTCTCTATTTATGTGCTCAGTTTCTCCATGCGTATGGACTGCTCAGCCAGCAAGTCCCTTAGGCCAGCTCCTGGTGGGATAGAGGTGGGGGCACCCAGTCCCCGTCTGCAAAGCTGGGCCGCTTGCTGCCAGGCTGCCTCTGTGTCTTACAGAGGGGAGGGAGACAGGAGGCAATGTGTGGGTCTCCATACTGGCTGGGACGCTTCAGTCCATGGCTGGTCAGGCCCTGATTGTCGGGTGCAGGTAACTCATGCCCAGCATGGGAGTATCAGACAAGCACTGGCTCCCAGGTGTTTGTGACCCAACTGCATCCACAGCCTTCTCCTCAAAGTCCATATTGGGTATTGGACCCACCGGAAGTGCAAAACCTGCCAAGCAACAGGGTCATAGGCCTCTTCTGAAAATCATTGCCCCAAATCCTGTTCTAGCTCCTGGATCAGGGAGGGTTTCATCTTTTTGATGGAGCAGAGGATCACTTGGAAGCTATTGGTGAAGCTCCTGCATGTATCAGTAGGTTTTTGAGCCTGAGCAAAGAACTCTTTGAACTGTTCATGTGGGGTCAGAGGCTCATCAATCCAATCCAATCCAGTCACTTAAAAATATTTTGATTGTACCGCTCTGGTCATCTGGCTAGGTCTGCACTTCCACTAGGGCAGCTCCAACAGGATCCCCATCATCTGGTACTCAGGGTAGCTGTACGTGTTAAACGTGAATTCTGGATCTTCTCGGAAAGTTGGGCTGCCCAGCCCCTGTAAACCAGGATAACTATAGAGTCCCCATGTGGTATGTCAAAGTCATTTGGGCCATGTAGGTGACCAGGATGAGACTAGGTTGGAGACTAGGTTGGTTGGGGGATAGTCTGTATGATTCAAAGGTGTCTCTGACCCTCTAGCTATCTATACCTCAGACATTGTCCCCAGGGATTCCCTACCTAACCTCCCCATATCCTATTTGTGACAGCACTTGTCAGGTGGGGGATTCCCAGAGTAGAGGGAATTCCCAGGTTCCAGCCTCTTGGGAATTGTATGGAAAAAGGAAAGTGTTCTCCCAGCAATTTGGAAAGCATGGGGGGGAGAGGCTCTTCAACCCCTGACCTCTTCCAGTATTCACCATGGGGGAGGGGGGAAGGGAAACATGTAATACAGAAGATAGAGCACAGTTGGGGCCCACACACCACACTGACATGGATTAGGAACCAGCAATATGCAAACTAGGGGTGGCAGGAATTAGTGGTACTCTACCAAAATGCCATTCATAAAATAAGCTCCACCCATAAGCCAAAGTCTGCTGAAATCAAATGCCATTCAAACTACCTTTTACAGAGATTCAAAATATAAACTTACTGAGTTCTCATGATTTCTGTTGCTAGGGTACTACAGTCTGTCCAAGTCTCTACTGCTATGGTATTTCAATTTTGTAGTGAAACCCCAGCATTCACAGAATGTCTTGGAAGCCCTAAAGTGCACAAGATTTAGGGCTTCCAAAGATGCTCTGCAATCTAGGGAAGCCTTAAATCTGTCATAAACAAGGCAGCCCAGCAGAAGAGACTTGTGCCTTACCAATTCTGCAGAAAACTTTTGTTACAATGGTAATGATTGGCCTGAACTCCCATTTAAATCCAGTGAAACTTGAACAGCCTAAATCTATTTAAATAACACTATTACCCAAAACTGTTGCAACAACAAACTCCTAACTGGACCGAGAGAAGTCTAGTCTTCATTGACTACCCGCCCTAATCATCTAAACACAGTACAAGCTGTTAACTTTAATGTTTATTTTCTTGAAACACAACAGGACTTCATTATTTGAATTACTGCATAAATCTGTAGCTTAGGAATAGTCATTGGTGAGCATTATTCATGGATATAGAGGTCTTAAATGATTCAAACTCTATTTCGCTCACATCCTCAATAATTACCATCACAAAAGGGAACACATTTTAAAGAACAGGATGTGAAATCAATGTTCTGGGGAATTTGTAAAACAAAATCTCTACAGATTTTTGTCAAGTTCTCTATGGATTGCTACGGACTTCTAATAGCTTACTCAGGAGATCTCACCCCGGCCCCACCCTCATCTCCACAATGAGCATGGAACATGGCTTTTTAAAAAATGATTAAAAAAAAAAAACAAAGGAAAATGGTTAGACTGCCTGAAACTTTTAGAACAATTTTAGATCATTTTAAAGTTGTTACATTATACACCTGTTTTCATTAGAGCTCACAGGATTTAAGTCACTTTGATTGTGTTGCAGAAAGGTGGATGAACCAGATGAGATCAAATAAGAAATAGGTGAATCTTTGCCAAGATCATAAACCAAAACTTTTGAGAGATTCAAAAATCATTTAGTTAACTTAGTTGTCATGTTTGGGTTTTTCTGCATTTCTTGATTCTAGCCAGGCCCATAAGCAGAATACTAAAATATTTGTATCCCGTTGATCCAAGAAGTTAGCCAATATTCAGTGTCTTCTGGGTTGTTTCCATTAGGAGTGGAAATTTGATGATGGTTTCAATTCTGATACAATCCTGTCTGTTTACAAAGAATATACATCAAGTCCTCTCACTGTGATCAGGGAAACAGTCGAACAGCAGGAAGACAGTTTCTTTGCTCCCAGCTCCAAGACTCTTTCAGATGACACTTCTCTCTGGGCTTTTTCTCAGGATTATGTTCCCAGTGCTTTTTCTCGATGTCTCCTCTTATGTTCTTATGTTCCTGGGCTTTCTGCTGCTGCTCTTCAAACATACGTCTCCACAAAAATGAATAAATAAATAAAATAAACCCACAATACCAAGGCCCACAGTGAAATCCCTTCCTCCACGTAGCTTGGACAGTGGCTCCTATTTTTTCAGTTGTCTCATTCCATAAAGAAGCTTAATTGTTTCTTACTTTTATCCTGAATGAAGGGCAGCTGTTACACCCACCAGATTCAAGGAGATTTCCCTCAACTCCTAGCATCACAATATCAGAAAGTAGTCTGACTTCATGAAACCTTCAGCCCAAAGCAGCAAACCTAAAAAATCTGGATTAGAGTTGGTCAAATAATAAGAAAAAATAATTCATAAATATTTTGTGTCCAATCACTGCAAGTTTTCTCTGCAGGTATTAGCTGGGATGTCTTTTTTGAAAGTTTGAGATATTCTGACAGCTGCTGTTTGTGGTATTCATAGATTCCAGTGCCAGAATGGACCACTGTGATCATCTATTCTGATATCTATACAACACAGGCCATAGACCTTCTCCTAGAGCATATATTTTTCTGGAATTTATTTTTTAGAAGAACATCGAGTCTTGCTTTAAAAATTGCTACTAATGGATACTCCACCACAACCCTTGGTAAATTGTTCCAATGGTTAATTAACCTCGTTGTTAAAAATTTACACTTCATTTCCAGGCTGAATTTGTTTAGCTTCCACTCCCTACCATTTGATCCTGTTATACCTTTGTCTGCTAGACTTAAGAGCCCATTATCAAATATTTGTTTCATTGTGGATAATGGGCTTTCCAATCTAGGAGAGTAAGGTGTTACACAATCCAACAGCTGGAAGTTGAAGCTAGGCAAATATTGTCTGAGAATCCCTGATTTCATTAATTACAATCTGAACAATCATTTTGATGGCAGCGTACCTAATTTGTTATTCTCCGTCTTGAAAATTACAATCATCCAATCAGAGAGCACAAGCAATGCCATGTGACTTAGGTGATCAATCATACTGCCTAAATAATCAGTCAAAGTGAACAGCTTGGACATGCACTGGAATTTGTACAAACTACCCAATGACTATTTGTGAACAGCAAATACATTTGTAGGAATCAGGATCAATTTGCAAACAGCTCATGAATGGAAAAAAGGACAAAGGTTTCATCAAATATTATTGGACAGCGATTGATCTGATCAGCTCCAATCTGAGTAATCTTTTGGATACCTATCTGAACTTTTTGACATTTGCCCAACTCTAATAGAAGAGTGGCAATTATATTTATAAGCCAAAAATTGCATTGAGAGTTATTTTGAGTAGTGAAGCCACTAACTTAGAATTTTCAGATACCTGCTTGGGTCACCAGAAAAATGGGGAATTATTTTTGGCTACCAAAAACAAAGTCCAGGTTTTAAATCTCATTTTTTGGACAAATTCATGAAGTTATTTATGATGCATATTATCGGATAGACCACCACCAAGATAGAGCCCTCCACTTCTGTGGAGTTCCCTTGACTTAATAGGACTTTGCATGCTTGCAAGGGTCTGTGCTAGTGGATTCAGGTTCAGGAGTGAACTATTCAGTAATACAAGTCATGTTGGTACTGTATGACACTGAGTAATAAAAGAGGATTTTATTCATATTAGAAACCATCAATTTCACTGCATGCATTTGAGCTCATTTCTTATTGTTATGGAAGATGTTGGGTGACATAACATGAACATTCATCTTGACAGAACATAACCTACTAATAGTTCTATCACGATTCAACTTCTATAGTACTGAAATTACTTTCATTAAGTGGACAGAGATTTGTTGTGATCTCCATGATCATCTTGTTTTTAGCTAGAGTCAAAAGGAGTAGAGGATAGAAATTACTATACCAATAGAGGAAGCAACAGATTGTGTTAAATCTTTGGCTAGAAGCACATCCATTCATCCGAAGAAACTCCAAATCACATAAATAGAAAGACAAATAGTTACAGTTTTGTGTTTTAAAAACAGTTTATATAATTTAAGATATTTGAGCGAGTTAGGAGTTTGAGCTTTGTTTTTTCAGGTTTTTTGGATTTCCTAAGCTTTACCCATCTTTAGGAGGATAAATTCTCCTTGGGTACATCTGTATGTTAACAGGATGTACAGACATAGGCAGATGTTACATGTCATCCTGATGATCTATCAAATCCGGAAAATACACAGTGAGAGATGGTGTGCTGAAAGCCACAGAGAGAAGAGAAAGACATTTTATTTTGTTCCATTTTCAACTTCTTACCCAAAAAGAAAAGAAAAGAAAAAAGCTAACCTTTTTCTCACTTCAGCTAGCTCTTTCCAATTACAAAATAAATAATTTTTGGACATTTCCAAATAGGCACTGTAAAATCTACCTGTCCTCAACTTCTCCAAGTTATTCTGAATTAACCTCATTCTACATGTTCTAGTTGGGGGAAAATGTGTTTGAGTAAAGTCCAACACTTCCTAATGATAATGTGTCTAAAAAGTGACTCATATTGTGGAGTTCAGTTAAAATCAAAGTTCTTGGTCCTCTAGTTCACAGAGAGGATGAGGAAGCATTGTACAGAAGACTTAGTAAAAAAAGGAATTTCTGAGTAGGAGGTTGTTTTCTCTCCCTACTGAAGTCAATGGAAAAATTCCCATTACTTCAATAGGACCAAGATTTCCCCCCGGTGTCCATGCCTCACTGTCCATTGGTCCCACAACACATCATATATGAAGCATGAAAGCTGAATGAAGAACTTGTCCGTATTAATGAACATTTTTGCTGATCACAGTAATGTTATTTAAAAATTAACATGATTTTGTACAGCACGTTTCCTACATAGGGTATCCTAAGACACATCACAAAGTAATTATTTAAATAATGATATTGCATGTGAGCTAATGTAACATCCATTATGTGCTTAGCAACTAGTGCTCACAGCTGAGCATGCTCAGCCCACAGTGTCTGATATTACAAATAAATTTGGGGAATTTTGTTTAGCTGGTGGAAACAAGAAACAGAGTCACCCCCATGTGACCACCCATTTTACTTCCTGACAGTGTATGCAGCACCTTTTGAGACCTGCAGTATCAATGTGACTCAGAAAAGTCATGTCACCATCATGATATAGCATCATGTCACCAGTACTCATCTCACCATTGAGCTATTTCGCATGTTATCCTGAAAAATCTGCTATTGCTACCATACTAACTAAAATAAACAAAAATAAGTGAAGGGTCAGTCAATGGTCAACAATGGACTTTCTTTCAAGACAAAACTCTATACCGTAGGAAAAGTCAATACAACATATCAGCAGTAAAACTCAGATCTGGATCCAGATGCAATCTTCAGGCCTGATCAGATCAACATAATACAAAGCGGGAGCCCAAGCCACAAAATTCATAGCAGGATTAGAGTTAAGTATTCATAGAGCTCAGGGATGTTTGGAGCTGCGATTTCTGTTTGGGCCCATCTTTAAAAGTAGAAATATTAAATAAAGTAAAATGTACTAACCTTAAAAGTTGTGCTTTACCTTTGTTGTGCTTTTTACATTTCTTTATTCCCTCCGTCTCTTATATCTTCTACTTTCTCTCTGCTCTTCCATTCATAACTCCATCTCTCAACCCACATTTTGCCCGCTTCTTATTTCTACTGATTTCCCATCTCTCTGCCTTGCCCTCATCTCTCCCTCTTATTATCTCTTGTTCTGTTACCACCACAGGTCTTACATTATCCACCTATAAACCCCCCTCTTGCTCACCATCCCAATATGAGGTTGTTCAAGATAGGGTAAGTCTGCCTTGTGGCTTCTTACATAACTCTGGGAGACTGGGCCTGAGGCTCCTCAATGGGCTCTGCATTGTGTGCCAGTAATCACCAGGAGCAACGTTTTATTCTGTAAGGAAACATAGAACAGGATTGCAGTCCAGCAGCCTCCTCTCTGCTTGTCTCATACTTCCAGCTTCAGTCAGTGCTGAAACTTCCTGCTGGGAGAGAAGCAGGTACTTCATGGCAGGAACCAGGAAGTTCTCCCAATATGCAGCTGTTTGTAGTCCACAGTTTGTAGTCCCACTGTTGCTGCTGAAGCACACTGGACCTTGGGCTGCACACCTATGGTTTCTTCCCTCTCCATTCTCTACGTGGCCAGAAGGGTTTTAAGATTGTCTCTCCCCTCCATCCTTTAGAATTGCAGAATGCCTATATTTCTCTCCCTGCCAACTAACAATGGACCCAAAGATTCCTCTCCTTCTTCACCAGACCACTACACAGCCAGGCTTCTTCTCTTCTGAAAAACACAGGGGAAATTTCTACTTAAGGCTTCAAGTAGAGTTGTTATAGAATTCCTGGTCCTCTACAGTTACTAGAAAGCCTCAGGAAGTATTGCAGAAGAGAGCTCAATAAATGTATGGACTTCCTGGTTAGGGAGTTTTCTAGCTGCAGCATAAAGTATGGCTCTTTGTAATGATGTCCTCATACTACACGGTGTCAGAAGTCAGTGATTCCCTCTCTAAAGATGATATAAGGCAAAGAAAAGAGACCTCCAAACTGCTAGAATGGTGAGTGAGTGGGGAAAAGTGGAAAACTGGGGAAGAAACCTGCAATAGGAAGGAAGCAGTGCCCTATCTGTGTAGCAATGGAGCCCATAGCACAAATGGCTCTGTTAGAGAAGTTTGATTTTGGCCACTCAGATAGGTTTGCCAGCAATACAAGGACTATGCTTTAGTAGAGAAACTGGAATGCATTAATGGCAAAAAGTAAACTATACAAGAGATGTATCCACATTATCTTCTCAGGTCTAAGAAAGCAGTCGGGAGAGTACGAAATAAAACTGGTGCCATCAGCAACTCCCTTTGTTCTCACAGCCCCACGCTGAATCCCTATATCTTGCTAGGGAAAGTCAAAGAAAAATTAAGGAGAATAGAAGATATGGGGGTTATTTCCCATATAGAAGAACCAACTGACTGGTGCACGGGGATGATTGTAATTCCAAAGCCCAATGGCAAAATCCAGATTTGTATGGGCCTTACACAACTTAATTAAAGCATGTGCAGAGAAAAAAAAAGTTTCCCACAGCTGATCGGACTTTACCTCAGTTTTCAGAAGCCAAGCTCATTTCAAAGTTCCATGCTACAAGCAGGCTTCTGGTAAACCCCCCTGGCTAAAGAATCTATACTACTAACTACATTCATCGCCCTATTTCAATGTTTCAGTTGTCTTCCTTCTGGCATGCCATCAGCATCAGAACATTTTCAATAGAGAAGCTCTCAGATCATGTCAGGTTTGCCTGGCATTCTTTGTCATGTAGATGATTTGTTGGCATATGGCAGAGATAACAATGAACATAATGAACATGCAGTTCTGAGATGCTTCTAACAAGCCAGCCTCATTGTGAATGAGAAAAGAATTTGGAAAGAAGCAGATAAAATTTGTAAGACACATAATTAGCAAACAGGGAATTCAGCTGGATTCAGGCAAACTGATGATATTACTCATCTTACCTAAGCCCGAAGATGTTTCTTTAGTAAGAAGATTTCTAACCATGACAAATAATTTTGGGAAATTCTTACCAAGCTTATCTCATCTAACAAAACCCTTAAGAGAGCTCCTCAACGGTCACAAAATGTGGCTCTGGGATAGCCCACAACAAAACTCATTTAATAAAATAAAAACTGTGCATATCTCCACTGTTTGGCACAATATTTGGTAAACTGTAGCAATATGTGCATCTTCATATAGTTTAGGAGCAGAGTTCACATAAAAGAAGCCAGAATGAAACCAGAGACCTGTTGCATTCATGTCAAGATGCCTCACAGAAACCAAGCCGGAGTATTGCTCAAATGGAAAAGAACACTCTAGTAGTCACTTGGGCCTATGAATGGTTCAGTGCATACCTTTTTAGTTTGAATTTTAACATTCAAACAGTCCACATTGGCATTACTGGGTTTAGAGACATTGGATGACCTTTCACCTAGAATTCAAAGATATCAGCTACCGCTCATGCGATTTTATTTCAATACTGAATACATACAAGGGAAAGTACTCAGAGAGGTAGACACTCTATCTAGAGCCTTGATTAAGCAGCCACCAACAGAAGAAGAAGAAGAGGCTTAATGGAAACATGTCAAAGTCTACATTGGCCTTGTTTTTCCAGCAATGCCAGCGTCTGCCAGCAGACTTCAGCAAATTAGAGATGAAGGATTAGAGGATGAGATTTGCCAGAAATTGACTCAATTCTGACAGAGAGGGTAAAGTCAAAGGAATCAGTTTCCAGCAGACCTACTATCATATTGGCAAGACTAAATAATCGTCACATGGCTTGTGGCCTGCTTCTGAAAGATGATGCATACTTCACTACAGTACTTCAGACCCCAAAGTATAAACAAGTGCAGGGCATGAGCACAACAATCTATAAGGTAGCTTTGTCCTAGGCAAATTCAGACTTTTGTAGAAGGTTGCAAGTTATATAACAAGGAGAAGAAAAGAAATAAAAACAATCACCAAAACCATTGCTTTCTGCAGTGCTACCTGACAGACGTGGCAGCAGATAGCCACAGATTTGTTTTTCTGGAAAGAAAACACATGCTATATTGTATTCAATTGCTTTTCCAGATATATTGACTTAGCTATACTTACACAGACTTTATCCACAAAAGTCATCCAGAAACTAAAGTCAAATATTTGGAAGACATGGAGTTCCTGAAGTCCTCAGATCTGATAATGGACCTCTGAAACATTCCTGGTATTTGCACAGGAATTCGATTTTGAACATCATAGTAGTAATCCACATTACCCCCAGAGCAATGGAGAGATGGAGAGAGCAATGCAGATTTTAAAAAGACATCTGCAAAAAATCAGTGCACCCATATAAAGCATATCAGTCAATGTCTCTTGTGTCTGAAGCATCTCCATCAAAACTTCGGATGGGAAGATGACTAAGGATGCCTCTACCTATGGCACAGATACACTTAAGACCAGCTGGCCCAACCTAAAGGAATTTTGAAAACTGAGTGCTGAAATAAAAATATTGCAGCTACTAAACTTCATTGTTCAGCACAGAACAAAAGCACTATCTGAATTGAGATCAGGGAACAAAGTTTGGCTCAACAGCTCCCAGACATTTGGAATTGTTCAGAACTTGGCAGAAACTCCCAGATCCTCCCTGCTAAACACTCCAAAAGAACTTCTCCAGAGGAATCAGGTTCATCCTCAATATTTCCCAACATGATGAAGAAAGGATCTGGAACTTATAGATACTCTGTTAGGAAGTGCACTCTCTCCATAGGGAACTCCATGCATAAACTCAAGAGAAGTGAGAACAGAGTCTCGAAGATTGATCAGATCACCCTCCAAGACTTGACCTTTATAATACTGCAGAAGGACTATTTAAATAGAATTGATAAGATGACATAATAGTGTAAATAAATTTAAGGAATTTGAAGTTTATTTTGCATTATTGTATGTATATTCTTTGGTTTATAACTTTGGTTTATAAATTTAAGTTTTAGTCTTTTATAATAAAGAAAGAGAGGTGCAGTGGTCATAGAGTTCATTGTCCAGATACCTGATAGGACAAGGATGTGTTACAGTGAAGAGCTTAACAAATGTAGGAACTTCCTGGTTAAGAAGTTCTCTAGTTGCTGCTTAAAGAATGAGTCTGTGTGTTTTTGTCCTCACATTACACTTCCCACATTAGTTAAGAGCTACTAGCAGTGCTCATTTATGACTCTCCATTGTGGAGACAACTCTCTCCACAAGTTGAAAAAGAGGGAAACAACTATCCGATTATGGGGTTAGATCTATCATTGATAAAGTCAGCGTGTTCTGAAAATAACAAATTTAGCATCTAAAGGCATTAATTTTTTTAGTTAACTGCATTCCACTTGCAGAATCTTTATTACTAATGTGAAACAGAACATAGGTTTGCCCCAAGTAAGAATCAGATGATTAGGACACTAGCTTGGGAAACCTGCATTTAATTCCTGCTCTTGCCACAGATTCCCTTTGTCACTTTGGGCAAGTCACTTATCTTTTTGTGCCTAAGGTCTCCCAGCTGCAAAATGGAAATAACAGTATTTCCCTACCTTACAGGGGTGTTGTGAGGATAAATATATTAAACGTTATGAGGCACTAAGTTCTTATCGGAAAAAAGCAGGCCAATGATGGGCCACAGATGCCAGGTTGAATTTTCAGGAATGAGAGTTAGAAAAGTCATCCTTTTTCCTTGTAAGATGAACAAATTATACGTGAAAGTCCCTGAGATACAATGAAAATGGCCATTTTTCAGAGCAAAATCACTCTGTCAGGCTGTATCTTCTCAGAGAACCTCTTAGAGAGAGAAACAGTCCCTTATAGGCAGAACAATTCTGATCAAATTTTAAAAAAATACCTCAAGAGTTTAGCATTGTCTCATTTCAAGACTGTACAACTGAGGATCCATGTTGAGTGCCCTATAGAGCTGCTGAAGGCATCATACAGGTGAATGCTGGACAGCTGCAGTACTGAAAAGTCTGTGGGTACATCTACAAAGGAATTTAAAAAAAAATCAACACATAGCTGGCCCAGGTCAGCTGACTCGGACTCATGGATTCAGGCTTTAGGGCTGAAAAATCGCTGTGTAGCTGTTTGGGGTCAGACACAGCAATTTTTAGCCCCACACCCTGAGCCCAAGTCAGCTGGCCCAGACCAGCCACAGCCATACTATAGGTCTATTGCCCCAGTTTAGATGTACCCTATGACAACCAGATGAAATGGTTAAGTGCTTTTTGTCTGGTAAAAAGCATGCAGGTTTCTTGAATAGAAAAGTCTACCACTTCCAAAGTTCTTGATCACATCACATTCTTAACAGCAAGCTAAATGCAGTTGCAGCTGCGGAGTAGAGATGAGAGTAAATTGTCAGAGGAGGACTTGGGAGATCTGCATACAAACCATTTCATTTGTTGAGGGGATATTTACATCTCCTTCTCACTCAAAATTTTGAAAACTGCACCTCTCTGTATGTCATACGTACATACAATATTAGAGTTGGAAGGGACCTCAGGAGGTCATATAGCCCAACCCCCTGCTTAAAGCAGGACTAACCTCAGCTAAATCATCCCAGGGAGGGCTTTGTCAAGCCGCAGCTTAAAAACCTCTAAAGATGGAGATTCCACCACCTCCCTCAATAACCCATTCCAGTGCTTCACCACCCTCCTAGTGAAAAAGTTTTTCCTAATATCCAACCTAGACCTCCCCAACTGCAACTTGAGACTATTGTTCCTTGTTCTGTCATCTACTACCATTGAGAACAGCCTACTCCATCCTCCCTGGAACCCTCTTTCAGGTAGTTAAGGCTGCTATCAAATCTCCCCTTATTCTTCTCTTCTGCAGACTAAACAAGCCTACTTCCCTCAACCTCTTCTCATAAGTCTTGTACTCCAGCCCCCCTAATCATTTTTGTTGCCCTCCACTGGACTCTCTCCAATTTGTCCACATCCTTTTTGTAGCGGGGGGTCCAAGACTGGACGCAATACTCCAAATGAGGCCTCACCAATGCCAAATAGAGGGGAATAATCACTTCCCTAGATCTGCTGGCAGTGCTCCTACTAATGCAGCCCAATATGCTATTAGCCTTCATGGCAACCAGGGCACACTGCTGACTCATATCCAGCTTCTTATCCACTGTAACCCCCAGGTCCTTCTCTGCAGAACTGCTACCTAGTCCGTCAGTTCCCAGTCTGTAGCTGTGCATGGGATTCTTCCTTCCTAAGTGGAGGACTCTGCACTTGTCCTGGTTGAACCTCATCAGATTTCTTTTGGCCCAATCCTCCAATTTGTCTAGATCACTCTGTATCCTATCCCTACCTTCCAGGGTATCTACCACTCCCCCTAGCTTAGTGTCATCTGCTAACATGCTGAGGGTGCAATCTACCCCATCCTCCAGATCATTAACAAAGATGTTGAACAAAACCAGCCCCAGGACCGACCTCTGAAGCACTCCGCTTGTGACCAGCTGCCAGCTAGACATGGTGCCAATGAACACTACCCGTTGAGCCCAATGATCTAGCCAGCTCTCTATCCATTTTATAGTACATTCATCCAACCTATAATTCTTTAACTTGCTGATAAGAATACTGTGGGAGACTGTATCAAAAGCTTTGCTAAAGTCAAGGTATATCACGTCCACCACTTTCCCCACATCCACAGAGCCAGTCACCTCTTCATAGAAGGCAATCAGGTTGGTCAGGCATGACTTGCCCTTGGTGAATCCATGTTGACTGTTCCTGATCACCTTCCTCTCTTCTAAGTGTCTTAAAATGGATTCCTTGAGGACCTGCTCCATGATTTTTCCAGAGATTGAGGTGAGGCTGACCGGTCTGTAGTTCCCTGGATCCTCTTTCTTCCCTTTCTTGAAGATGGGCACTATATTTGCCTTTTTCCAATCATCAGGGACCTTCCCCAATTGCCAGGAGCTTTCAAAGATAATAGCCAATGGCTCTGAAATCACATCAGCCAACTCCCTCAGCACCCTCGGATGCATTGCATCTGGCCCCATAGACTTGTGTATGTCCTATCTTTCTAAATAGTCCTGAACCTGTTCCTTTAGCACTGAGGGATGTTCACCTCTTCCCCATTCTGTGCCGCCAAGTGCAGTAATCTGGGAGCTGACCTTGTCTGTGAAGACAGAGGCAAAATAAGCATTGAGTACTTCAGCTTGTTCCACATCTTCTGTCACTAGGTTGCCTCCCCCGTTCTGTAAGGGGCCCACACTTTCCCTAATCTTCCTCTTGTTGGTAACATACCTGTAGAAACCCTTCTTGTTCCCTTTCACGTCCCTTGCTAGCTGCAATTCCAATTGCGCTTTAGCCCTCCTGATTTCATTCCTGCATGCTCGAGCAGTATTTTTATAATCCTCCCTAGTCATCTGACCAAGCTTCCACTTCTTGTAAGCTTCTTTTTTGTGTTTAAGCTCACCAAAGACTTCTTTGTTAAGCCAAGCTGGGTGCCTACCATATTTGCTATTCCTTCTGCACATCAGGATGGTTTGTTCCTGTCTATCAGCACATCATTATACCTATTTCTATTTTAAGATGTCAGTAAAAATTCAAGGGGTCAACAGGCCATGAAGTTTAGCACATTTCTATTAAAACAGTGCTACATGCTGTGATTTTTATTCTATATCCTTACCACCAAACAAGTCAAGGAAAGAGAATTCTACTATACATCTTAGCAAAGCTGCCTGAACCAGAACTCCAAATCTGAAGAGAAAAGTTAAGATCCAGATCTGGATCAGTCTTCACTCTCTTACTAAAACAAACCCAAAACTGGAATCCCAAACCTGACCTTGAAGCTTGGAAAAGTGGAGATCTAAATCCAGTTTGGACTCATGGATTGCTGTTATTATTTGGATAGTGCATGAAGCGTGCAAGGGATTTTACAGAAATGTAAGAAAGAAATGGCCCTCATCTTAAAGGGCTGTCGATCTAAAACCCAGATCCTGCAACGAACTCCACGAGGACAGGCCTCTGAACCGAGCTCCACTGATGGCAAGTGGAGCTCCTTGAGTGCACTGGCATCAGCACGTCAGGAGCTCATTGCAGAGGCAGCATCTAAGTTTAGACATCCTTAGCCCAATGCTCAGTTGGTGTAGTTCTAGTCAAGTCATTTGAGCTATGCTGATTTACCCTGTTGCAGATATGTCCCAGTGTGACAGGTAACACCAGGGGGCATAGCAGAGAAAAGGAAGAACAAGGGTACAATTTAAGATAAGATTCCTTGTTACTTTTTACATACATCTAATATTTAAACACAATTTCACATACCCAATCGCCTGTTTAAATCATTAATAATTTCACATTCACACACTCCTATTTATCTATTTAAAAATCCAGTGTAATCGATGCCCATGCTTGGGCTCATGCTTCCAGCACATGACCAGAATGCCCACAGCTAAGATGTTCTAAGGAGTGGACTGCTGTCCCCACCACGTATATACTCAAGATGGTTGTTGTGCTCTGCTGAATGGGGGCAGCAGTCCCCTGGCTGTCAGTTTCTTTTCCATCCTCCCTGTAGCGGAGCATCCAGCGACTGCTGCTCCTTCCATTGTCATTTAAGATCAGCCTAGAGCTGATGAACTCAGATTTCCCTGGGGTTTACCCGCAGGAATCATATTTATCTGCCTCAATCTCTGTCAATTTAAAAAAGTTTTTAGGAAGAGAGACAGAGAAGGCAAATTGATGTTGTGCTCTGTATGGCAGTTGGTGCCACACTCAGCCCTAGGTCATTTTTTCCTACTTCCTTCTATTGATATTTGAACCTAACAATTACTCTGTGTCTCTCTTTCAGAACTGTCAGTTCAGCATCAAACTGTCACGAGCCTGAACTCTGCTCCCTCAGAGCCTCACCGCAAAGACCTCAACTGACAGGCTGCCAGTGGTAAGTGTATTTGATTGGCACAGTACCCTGCCAGGAATTTGCTGCCTCCAGATCACTGAGTGATTTCACCCCTGAGGTGTTTCAAGGCACATTTCCCCTCACTTCACAAGGCAATGGGAAATAAAGCTTCCAGCTTTAGTCTTTTTGCTGACTGCAATGCAGAGCAGCGATGCAGGAGAACAGCACAGGAGAGAGCTCCAGCTACAATGGTCCAAATCTCCAGTATGTGATCCCTGTCTCCTCCTTATAGGGGTTCTTTGCTGGCCAAACTGCAGGTTATATTCAGATGCTGCCTTACAAATATCTAACCTGCAGTACCTGGGCAATAGATAGCAGCTTTGCAAACACAAAAAAAAACAAAACAAAGTAGAGAGATGTGGACATTTCTCCAGTTCAATACAAATCAGAGGAATTGACATGGCACTTCCTCAGAACAGGGAGGGGCCTTGAAGCTCAGAGATGCTGATGCTTAGGAGCAGAAGTGACTGTCTCAGCCAGCTTTTTGCCTCCTCAGCTTTGGCACCTTTGAACATTGGTTCTTCTGTATCTTTGGACATTTTTGCTTTGATACCTACAAACATCGCTGCCTTGGTATACTAGCATCTAGCTGCGCTCTCTCTTTAGGCCTCAGAGCATTTGTGTATTGGCAGAAAAGAACAAACCAAACATACCAGTTGTGTTTGGTGCTTATTCTAGGTGTTCAGGAGCAATATACACAGTGAAAACTTCTGCCACCTAGACAGCCACAAATACCATGCTGAATATGGGTATTAAGTATTTACAGTAGAACCTCAGAGTTAAGAACACCAGAGTTACAAACTGACCCGTCGACCACAAGTACCAGAACCAGAAGTATGCAATCAAGGCAGCAGGCCAGTAACAGAGACAAACAAACAAGCAAAAACCCAAATACAGTACAGTACTGTATTACATGTAAACTAATAAAAAAAATAAAGGGAAAGTTTAAAAAAGAGTTGACAAGGTAAGGAAACTGTCTTTGTGCTTGTTTCATTTAAATTAAGATGGTTAAAAGCAGCATTTTTCTTCTGCATAGTAAAGTTTCAATGCTGTATTAAGTCAGTGTTCAATTGTAAACTTTTGAAAGAACAAGCATGTTTTGTTCAGAGTTACGAACAACCTCTATTCCCTAGGTGTTCATAATTCTGAGGTTCTATTGTACTTGATAATGGGCTCTTCTATCTAGCAGACGCAGGTATAATGAGATCCAATGGTTGGAAGTGGAAACTAAACAAATTCAGACAGGAAATAAAGCATAAAGTTTGAAATGTGAGAGTAATTAACCACTAGAAAAATTCACCAATAGTAGTGGAGGATTCATAGTTTCATAGAATCCAAGACCAGAAGGGACCATTAGATAATCTAGTCTGACCTCCCATATATCACAGACCATTAAATATTACCCAGATATCCCTGTATTCATAGATTCTAAGGCCAGATGGGACCATTGTGATCATCAAGTCTGGCGTCCTGTATAATGCAGGCCACAGAACTTGCCCAAAATAATTCTCCATTTCTGGCCATTTTTAAATAAATTAAAAAAAAAAAAAAAAAAAAAGATGCTCTGGCTCAAACAGGAATTCTTTGAGGGAAGTTTCATGGCCTTTGTTATACAGGAAGTCAGACTAGATGATTGCAGTGGTCATTCTGGCCTTTGAATCTATGAATCTAAGCAAAGAGAGTTGAAGATAATGATTCTAATGTTTTTTCTGACACACATTTAATATTCCTTTCATGGGGGTAATCAAAGAATATTAGATATACTGTGTATTAAACAGTAGCTAATGGGTTGGAAAACTGTTCTGTGCAGATACTTAAAAGGACATTAGAAAAAATGGAAAGAAATCCTTCTATGCTGTAATATACCACTCTGCATTATTTTTTAAATGTAAAACATGGATTAGATTTAACAGAACAACAATGCAAAAATATCAATACCAATCTTCAAACTCTGCTCCCTTATCTGGGGTATAACAGCAATAACTCCAGGGCCAAAGGAGACTTATCACCCTTCCTTTTTTAAACATTAGGCCCTAAACAATGAAGTGAGTATCACTTGTGTTCCCCATGGGAGAAAATGCATCTAAGATTGAAGCTCTCCATATTTAGAATGAAAGATGCAAGATGCATTTCTTTCCCCAGTATTTCAAATGAATATGAAATATAAAATTCCAAACACTCAGCTAACTTGCTAAATCTTTCTTCAGGCTTTATATGGTGTGTTTGCTTCTTTTATTTGAAAATTTTAATTGACCCAAAATTAATTTTGCTAAGACACCATGGTGATGAATGCTGTATAAATGCATGGAATGATATTCACAATAAATAAAGCAAGAAAAAATGAAGAAAACATAAAAAGTAATAAGAAGAGGGTCTATAAATACATTAGGAGCAAAAGAAAGATGAAGGAAAGTGTAGGTCTACTACTTAGCAGGGAAGGTGAGATAATAACAGATGACATCAAGGAAGCTGAGGTGTTTAATGCCTATTTTGCTTCCGTTCCAGACGGGTAGCTGTGTTAGTCTGTTTTCAGCAAAACAATGAGAATTCTGTGGCACCTCAAAGACTAACAAAATTATTAGAGCATAAGCTTTCGTGGGCAGAAACCCACTTCGTCAGATACATGAAGTAGAAACTTCAGTTAGGTAGGTATATATATATATATATATATATATATATATATATATATACACACACATACATACACACATGCAAGGATAGGTGAGCTACATCACAGTGAGGAGGGCAAGTGTTAACGAGGTAATTCAGTTAGGGTGGATGAGTCCCATTCACAACAGTTGATGAGAAGGTGTGAATGCCAAAAGAGGGAACATTATTTTTTGTAGTGGGCTAGCCACTCCCAGTCTCTATTCAGACCTAGTCTGATAGTGTCAAGTTTGCATGAGTTCCAGCTCTGCAGTTTCGCGCTGAAGTTTGTTTTTGAAGTTTTTTTTGTTGAAGTATGGCAACTTTCAAGTCTGTTACTGAGTGTCCACGGAGACTGAAGTGCTTTTCTACTGGTTTTTGGATATTACCATTTTTGGTGTCTGATTTGTGTCCTTTTATTCTTTTTCGTAGAGACAGTCCGGTTTCGCCAATGTACATGGCAGAGGAGCATTGCTGGCACATGATGGCATATATCACATTATTAGATATGCAAGTGAACGAGCTCCTGATGGTGTTGCTGATGTGGTTAGGACCTATGATGATGTCACTTGAGTAGATATGCGGGCAGAGTTGGCAACGAGGTTTATTGCAAAGATACGTTCCTGGGTTAGTGTTTCTGTTGTATGGTATGCAGTTGTTGCTGAATATTTGCTTCAGGTTGGGGGGCTGTCTGTAAGCAAGGACTATCCTGCCTTCCAAGGTTTGTGAGAGTGAGGGATTGTCTTCCAGGATAAGTTGTAGATCCTTGATAATGTGTTGGAGAGGCTTTAGCTGGGGGCTGTAGGTTATGGCCAGTGGCGTTTTGTTGTTTTCCTTGTTGGGTCTGTCCTATAGTAGGTGACTTCTGGGTACTCGTCTGGCTCTGTCAATCTATTTCTTCACTTCCCTAGATGGGTATTCTAGTTTTAAGAACGCTTGATGGAGATCTTGTAAGTGTTTGTCTCTGTCTAAGGGATTGGAGCAAATGGGGTTGTATCTTAGGGCTTGGCTGTAGACAATGGATTGTGTGATGTGTCCTGGTGGAAGCTGGAGGCATTTAGGTACATATAGCGGTCAGTGGGTTTTCGGTATAAGGTGGTGTTTATGTGGCCATCACTTATTTGCACTGTAGTGTCCAGGAAGTGGATTTCTTGTGTGGACTGGTCCAGGCTAAGGTTGATGGTGGGGTGAAAATTGTTGAAATCCCAGTGGAATTCTTCGAGGGACTCTTTTCCATGGATCCAAATGATGAAAATATCATCAATGTAGTGTAGGCAGAGGAGGGGCACTTTGGGACAAGAGTTGAGGAAGCGTTGTTCTAAGTCAGCCATGAAAATGCTGACACACTGTGGGGCCATGTGGGTACCCATAGCCATGCCGCTGACTTGAAGGTATAAATCATCTCCAAATCTGAAATGGTTGTGGGTGAGGACAAAGTCCAGCTATCAGCTGTGCCATGGCATTATTGGGAATACTGTTCCTGATGGCTAGTAGTCCATCTTTGTGTGGAATGTTGGTGTAGAGAGCTTCTACATCCATAGTGGTCATGATGGTGTTTTCTGGAAGATCACCAATGGATTGTAGTTTTCTCAGAAGTCGGTGGTATCCCGAAGAAAGCTAGGAGTACTGGAAGCATAGGATCTGAAGAGAGAGTCCACATAGTCAGATAATCCTGCTGCAAGAGTGCCAATGCCGGAGATGATGTGGCATCCAGGATTCCCGGGTTTGTGGATTTTGGGTAGTATTTTGTTTGTCATCACTATAAAATGTTAATTGTGATCAGATGCTCAATACAATATTAAAAATAAGGGATAAGGAACACAAGCCAGAATAGAATCCCATGATTGCTTACTTTAAGAGCCTTTGGAGAGGGACCTTGTCAAAGGCTTTCTGAAAGTCCAAATGCACTATATCAACTGAATCACCCTTGTCCACATGATCACTGACACTCTTGAAGAATTCTAGTAGATTGATGTGGCATGATTTCCCTTTGCAAAATCCTTGTTGACTTTTCCCCAACATATTATGTTTATCTATGTGTCTGATAATTTTATTCTTTACTATAGTTTCAACCAGTTTGCCTGGTACTGAAGTTAGGCTTACGGGACTGTAATTATCAGTATCACCTCTGAAGCCCTTTTCAAAAGTTGGTGTTACATTAGTTATCCTCCAGTCATCTGCTACAGAGGCTGATTTAAGTAATAGGTTACCTACCACAGTTAGTAGTTTGCAATTTTCTTAATTTGGAGAATTTGTCTGAAATCAACAAGATGAAATTCAATAAAGGTAAGTGCAAAGTACTACACTTAGGAAGAAAAAAAATCAAATGCACAATTACAAAAAGAGGAATAGTTAGGCAATAGTACTGCTAAAAAGGATCTGGGAGTTATAATATATCACACACTGAGTACGAACCAACAATATATAAAAAGGGTAATATTCTGGGATGTATTAACAGGAGTGTCGTGTAAGACAGGACGTAATTTTTCTGTTCTGTTTGCACTGGGGAGGTTTATGTGCAATTTTGGGTGCCATGCTTTAAGAAGGATTTGGACAAATTGGAGAGAGTCCACAGGACAGCAACAAAAATGAGAAAAGGTTTAGAAAACCTCACCTGTAAGGAAAGGTTAAAAAATGGGCATGTTCAGTACCAAGAAAAGAATACTGGGAGTGGGGGACCTGACAGCAGTCTTCAAATATGTTAAGGACTGTTATGAAGAGAACAGTGATCAATTGTTCTCCATGTCCATGAAGGTAGGACAAAAAGTAATTGGCTTAATCTGCTGTAAGGGAGATTTAGGTTAGATATTAGGAAAAACTTTCTAACTGTAAGAATATAGTTAAGTACGGGAAGAGGTTACCAAGGGAGTTGTAGAATTCCCAACAAATAAAGTTTTTTAGATCAGGTTCAACAAACACTCTTGAGGGTGGTCTAGAGATATACGTGGTCCTGACTCAACACAGGGTGAGGGGGGATGGACTGGATGACCTCTTGAGGTCTCTTCCAGCCCTACATTTCTATTATTCTCTGTTCCTCTCTGAGTAGATTTGGCTTATAGCTCATATAAAGAGACAACATAATAAATATTTTTAGTTGTTACATAAATTTAATATTATCAGGTTAATTTATTTTTTGTAATGTGAATTTTAAATAAATGCATAACCAGGAAAAAGAAAGCCAGGATCAATTTATTTTTATTGCAAATATATTTTAAAATGTTACCTGTGGGCTGATCCAGATCCCTATTGCCCACTAGTCCTATAGTTACTGTCTTTTGGAGGCAGCTTTTCTAAAAGTGATCAAAATTTAGTGTTTCCTGATGAAATTTAGAACTGAAAAACTGAGGGAAAAAGTTCAAAATGAAGAGTGTGTGCGGCAGGGGGAATCCCACTTTCACTTATTTATACACAGATAGCTGGGTTTGTAATGATCGGGAGAACCGCATGGTGACTTGCCTGCCATCTAGATAGACTTATGTGCAATGACATAGGGAAGGATGGGAGAAAGATCCTGGAGGCCAAATTTAGGCTGCTAGGTAAGAGATTGAAGTCCAGGACCTCCATGGTAGCATTCTCTGAAGTGCTGCAAGTTCCACCCGCAGGGCCAGTTAGACAGGCAGAACTGCAGGGTCTCAGTGCATGCATGAGACATTGTGTAGGGAGGAGGGGTTTAGATTTATTAGGAACTGGGGAACCTTTTGGGAAAGAGGCAGCTTGTACAGAAAGGATGGGCACCACCTAAACCAGAATGGAACCCCATTGCTGGCACATAAAATGAAAAAGGTCATAGAGAAGTTTTTAAATTAAGGGCTGGGGGAAAGCCAACAGGTGCAGAGGAGCATGTGGTTAAGACAGAGACTTTCCTTATGGGAGGATCTGTTAATGGAGGTTCTCTATATCCTAGTAAGGAGGAGAGGATGGAAGAGAATAAAGTATGGGTAGGATCTGATGAGAAACAGTCAAATGAAAGAGAGTCTTATTCAATTATATCACATAATTGCAGACAACTAAGAAGTGACTATTTTTAAGTGTTTATATACAAAATGCTAGAAGTCTAAATACTAAGATGGGTGAACTTGAGTGCCTCATATTAAATGAGGATATTGATATAATAGGCATCAGAGAAACTTGGTGGAATAAGGATAATCAATGGGACACAGTAATACCAGGATACAAAATATATCAGAAGGACAGAAAAGGTTGTACTGATGGGGGAGTAGCACTATATGATAAAGAAAACAAAGTCAAATGAACTAAAAATATTAAATAAACCAAACAGTGCCATAGAATCTCTATGGATAGTAATTCCATGCTTGAATAATAAGAACATAGCAGTAAAGATATACTACTGACCACCCGACCAGGATGGTGATAGTGACTGAGGAATGCTGAGGGAGATTAGAGAGGCTATAAAAAAATAAATAATAATGGGGGATTTCAACTAGCCCCATATTGACTGGGTTCATGTCACCTCAAGACGGGATGCAGAGATAAAGTTTCGTGACACCTTAAATGACTGCTTCTTGGAGCAATTAGTCCTGAAAACATCATTCTTGATTTAGTCCTAAGTGGAGCACAGGATCTGGTCCAAGATGTGAATGTAGCTGAACCACTTGATAATAGTGATCCTAACATACAAAATTTAACATCCTTGTGCGGAGGGTGGGAAGAGGACACCAAAGCAGCCCATCATGGTGGCATTTAATTTAAGAAAGGGGAACTGTACAAAAATGAGGAAGTTAGTTAAACAGAAATAAGAAGATACAGTGCCAAAAGTGAAATCTCTGCAAGCTGCATGGAAACTTTTTAAAGACACCATAATAGAGGCTCAATTTAAATGTAAACCCCAAATTAAAAAACACAGTAAGAGGACCAAAAAAGTGCTACCATGGCTAAACTACTAAGTAAAAGAAGCAGTTTTAAAAGGCATCCTTTAAAAAGTGGAAATTTTATCCCATTGAGGAAAATAGAAAGAAGCATAAACTCTGTCAAGTGAAGTGTAAAAATACAATTAAGAAAGCCAAAAAAGAATGTGAAGAACAGCTAGTCAAAGACTCAAAAATTAGCAGCATTTCTTTTTAAATACACCAGAAGCAGAAAACCTGCTAAACAACCAGTGGACCCACTGGACAATTGAGATGTAAAGGGGCACTCAAGGAAGATAAGGCTATTGCAGAGAAACTAAATGAATTCTTTGCATTGGTCTTCACAGCTGAGAATGTGAGGGAGATTCTCAAACCTGAGCCATTCTTTTTAGGTGATAAATCTGAGGAACTGTCCCAGATTGAGGTGTCATTACAGGGGGTTTTGGAACAAATTGATAAATTAAACAGTAATAAGTCACTAGGACCAGATGGTATCCATCCAAGAGTTCTGAAGGAACTCAAATGTGAAATTGCAGAACTGCTAACTGTGGTATGTAACCTATCATTTAAATCAGCTTCTGTACCAGATGACTGGAGGATAGCTAATGTGACACAAATTTTTTAAAAAGGCTCCAGAGGCAATCCTGGCAATTATAGGCCAGTAAGCCTAACTTCAATACCAGACAAACTGGTTAAAACTATAGTAAAGAACAGAATTATCAGAAACATAGATGAATATGATTTGTTGGGGAAGACTCAACGTAGTTCTTGTAAAGGGAAATCATGCCTCACCAATCCACTAGAATTTTTTGAGGGGGTCAACGAGCATATGGATAAGGGTGATGCAGTGTGTATAGTGTACTTAGATTTTCAGAAAGCCTTTGACAAGGTCCTTCACCAAAGGCTCTTGAAGCAAAGTATGTGGTCATGGGATAAGAGGGAACATCTTCTCCTGGATCGGTAACTGGTTAAAAGATAGGAAAAAAAGGGTAGGAATAAATGGTCACATTTTCAGAATGGAGAGAAGAAAATAGTGGTGTACCTCAAGGGTCTGTACTGGGAACCAACCCCTGTACAGCATGCTGTGTCCACACACTGTCCTTGTCCTTTATACAGTTCCTTGGGTGTTCCCTCTGTGACACTTTGTGTCTCAAAAACAGTACCCTGGAACCCTATATTCCCCACTGTCATATATATTATGATATATATTCTGTACGAAGTATGCCTTGTGAGGTATCATTTTAAAGGTCTTGTTTACTAAACATTAATATTCTGTTGGATTGCATATGCTGCCATTGTATGTGAAGTTATGAAGTTTTCCTGTGTGTGCGCTACTGAAAGACGTTGTGAGGTAGGAAACACCCACAACCAACTTTTCAGGTACAACAGGGGAGTAACCAGAAGTGCTGATGGCCCATTAAGGCCATCCCCTCAGCCATCCCAAAGACTTCACAGAGGAAGCATGTACACAATGGAACACTGCTTGACCAATGGGGTCAGCCCCCGCATCACATGCATAGGCCTTTCCAGCAAGTTGAAAGAGGCTATAAAACAGCGGGAGTAACATTATCACCTGTCTTCAATTCCCCACAACTCAGCACTTGAAAGAATGTCTGGAAAACAAATGACTTTGAATAGGGGAGGGGGATGCAGGCTGTAAAACAGATACCGCCTGTGTATCAAGAATCTCTAAGCCTTCTTGTATCATCAGAGTGAGATATTGCTGATTTAAATCCTGTTTAGGGTATAAGAACTTAGACTGAGAAATTCACTTTTATTTCTTAAAGTAACCAACTCTGATGTCTTTATGCCTACCACATATAATCACTTTAAATCTAACTTTCTGTAGTTAATAAATCTGTTTTATAATTTTATCTAAAACAGTGTGTCTTGGTTGGAGTATGTAGGAAATCTCAGCTCAGTGGACAAGGGCTTGTGCATAACTTCTGTACATCGAGGAAGGGGCAGACTAGATAATGAACTTACTCTGGCCAGATTTTGACCAGAGCAAGACAGGATAATTCTGGGCTGTAGTGCATAAAGGCTTGGGGGAAGTGGCTGGTGCCTCTACCTATTATTGGTTCGTGAGTGGCTGGAAAGCATTCATGTAATTCAGTTGGTGTCATATTAGGTGATAACAGGGTGTGGAAGGGCTTGCTGTTTGTCACCAGCAAAGCATTGTGAGAGGCAGCCCAACCTGGACAGTTAAAGGGGCACAGTGGTTCCACAGTTTTCAGGCCGCAGCCCGGGCAATCCTGTCACACCCTCCCTTAGCTCACTGACACATTTACCTACCATAGTTAGCCCAGATGTTCTGGTTGTAGCCTGCTGATCTATTTACTTTCCTAATCCTGTCTTCCAAGAAATGAGGCCTCCCCCATGTTTACTCACTGGTGTCAAGCCAGGCCTACAAGAAGTGAGGGGGGGATTTTAAAAATGAAAGAAAGTAGAACTATTTTCCTTTTTTCTAGTGGGGGCGGGGGGGAAAAAGCAAAAAGTGTGTATGAGAAAAAGAGGTAAAACTCCCTCTTGCTCTCCATTTTTTTAAGTCACTTTTCCCCCCTCCTTTCTTCCAAGTCTTCATCCTCCATCCCGTCGAAAAGGTGGAATGGGGAAAGTGAGAGAAGGGGGGACATGAGAGAAAACTAAATGAATTTTTTCCTAACTTTCTTTATATAATTCATTTCCCTTCAAGAAGTTTCACTGGGGGGGAGGGTGGTTAATTAAAAAAACACCCAAAAAACTTGAAATTAAAAGTATTTTGCTGGAGACCAGTAGGTGGCCAAATAAAATGGCTGCCTGCAGCCTGAGCTCTGAGGGGATAGTGAAGCAATTTGCCCCTATCTGCCTCCAAAACCTACTAAACTCCACAGAACACAAAGTTGCAGAGGATGGATTCTCCAAGAAAATCTGAAAATTTAAAAAGATCTCTCACTACGAAGAATGTTTCTGGCTCACAGGGTGGAGAAACCCCTCAGCTCCATGTGAACACATGGCAGCCAAATCAAGCTGACCTGAAGAAAATCAAATGGCTACCAAAGCAGACAGTCTTAAGGTGATCTCTGAGTTTAAGACATGAGAGATGATCGGACAACCAAGCTTCTCACAGTAAAGAAGGAAGCTGCTGACTTGGAAGAGACAGTCACAGTGCTAGAGACTGGCCTAAGAGAAGCAAATGAGAGAAAAACAGAGTGGCAGAGCTGCATAGTGCTGATGGAGCAAAGAGAGAGGTGCAGCTTAAACTTAATGGCACAGAAAACAGATCAAGAAGGGACATCTGTATTAAGGGACTGCATTAAGAGAATGCTGAAGGAGGAAACCCAATCCAGTATGTAAAAAACTTTAATTGTGAAGTTGTTACACCTGAGATCTCTGGAAGGATGGATATAATATACAGAGCGCTGCTCTCCCGACCTGGGCTTCATCATAATAATAAACCCAGAGACCTAACTGAAATTTCATGATCAGCAGAAAAAATTAATTATGAAAAAAGCCAGAGAGCATTCAGAGCTCATACTCTAAGGCCACAAGCTGCAAATTTTCTATGACCTCTCTGACTTAACTTTAAAAAGAAGAGAGAGCTGGGAGAAATTACAGCAGCACTCAGTAGTGCAATTATCTGCTACAGATGGGAATTCCCATTTAAACTCTCATTCAGCTTCCAAAATCAGTATTATACAATAAGAGACTATAAACCGGGGGAGGGAGGGGGGGCAGGGAGACATACTTGGGATAGAAATCCAAGTATCAGACACACAAGAAGACTCTCCAGAGATAGTAACTACAGAAAAGCTGCTGAAAAGCTCTTGGCAAATGGTGAAAGAAAGACAGGAAAAGAAAAGACAAAAGACTCTAGAGACCATACTGGCAATGGCAGAAGTGAAGCTGAACTAGGAACTCAGCCTATGTCTTCAGTATAGTCAAGTCGACTTAAGTTACGTTGATATACAGCCACCGCTGTAATTAAACCACTGTTGCATATCCACATTTTGCTCCTTGTGTCAGAAGAGCACATCCACAGTAGCAGTTCATGCATTGACAGAGAGAGAAGTGCACGATAGGTAGCTATCCCACTGTGCAACTGGCCACAGGGTGCTTGAGAAGGGTTTGCAATGTTTCATGGGGGTAGATTTAGCATCACGTGATGCAGGTATCTCAATCCCATCGTTCCACCTAGGCATCCTACTAGGTTTCAGCTGCTTTTCAACTGCCCTGGTAACCTGTGAGCCAGCCATCTGTGTCAGAACGCATGGCTCCCGCACTGCTCTGCAGTATTGTGCTGTGCGTTATGAACACAAGGCTATAAGAGGAGCTCAACAGGAGGACTGCTCACCACCACCCCGACCCCAGTCCCTTCCTTGTAGGAGCAACATGTGTATGGCTCCACATCAGAGGAAACTATTTGCCTCCCTGGCCTTCCGCTATGCCTGGCGCAGCTCTTTGAGTTTTACAAGGCACTGCTGCATGTGTCCTTCTCATAGCTCTTCCCCCACTACCCCAAACAAGTTCCAGCAGCTGGATTGGAGCTGTGCCTACACAGCCTTCTCTCTCCCCAAACCCAGAGATCCACCACCTCCCATGTACTCCAGGCAGGAGCACGTTTGCTGCTTGGAGCCGGCATGCACAGCTGGGCAGTTGCTATGTGAGCTCTCCACACCAAGCTAGAAGGAAGAGCAAGTTCAAAACTTCCCAGGGGTTTAACCTGTGTACCTGGCTGCAGGGCAGCGGAGTTCAAAACGGTGACCAGAGTGGTCACAGTGAGCACTATGGATACCTGCTGGGGGCTACTTAGGGCAACATAAGCAACACAATGTTTACAGTGACAGTGTCACTCTAACTACATCGCCCTAAGCCTCTCATTGAGGCGGTTTTATTATGTCGGCGTAGCAAGTGAGTTAAAGCAGTTGGGGAGCATTGCAGTGGGTACAGCTCCAGAGTTAAGTCAGCATAAGCTGCCTTATGTTGACAAAGCTGTGTCATGTAGACATGGCTTCAGATACCAAATCCAAAAACTAATCAGAAGGGACTTCTTGGGAGTCACCAGGAATGAACAGCTGAACGGTAACTATGTTAATGTTATACAAAAAGTAGTATGAAGTTTACTTTAATTAGGGTGATTGGTAATAGCTATATTCTGTATTTTAAAACATAAAAGAACAATAAGAGGGGAGGAGAAATTTCAAGGTTGGAGGAGATTGGAGAAAATAGAGGGAAAGGACTTTTCGAGGGTGTGTGTGAAACCACCCCATAACTCAAATGATTGGATGGCAATCAATCTATCCCTAAGGCCAAGGGCCATGATCCCATAGGTGGAGAATGTACCTTCTTTAGACTGCACCAGTCCAAGTGCTTATGGGGAGAGTATAGGGATTTAAGGTTCAGCAAAGCAAAGTCGTGTGGACACTGTTTTACAAATTATGTTGATATTTCATCTGTGGATTTCGAGTAAGGATAGAGGAGAGGGAATTGGGGAGGCAGGGGGAA
This sequence comes from Emydura macquarii macquarii, assembly GCF_026122565.2. Lineage (NCBI taxonomy): Eukaryota > Metazoa > Chordata > Testudines > Chelidae > Emydura > Emydura macquarii. The sequence goes on along the minus strand of NW_027131614.1, from coordinate 14,613,738 downwards.
TTAATACAAGAAGTGGATATGGAAGTTTACCAAACAGAAACCAAGGCATATTCAGGCACAGAACAGCAAATGCAACTTAATTAGAAACAAGAGAGACATTGGCAACACAGGATACATGTCATCAAACAGCTAAAGAATCACAATAATTTCAGATTTTTCAATAAGATAAATAGTCACACATCTTTGAGTGTCAAAGCGGTAAATAATGCCAACAAAAAGAAAAAAAAAAGAAAAAACCCGGTAGAACTTAAAAACAAAACAAAAACAAAAAAACAGATTATTCTACTTAAACTCATTGTCAGGAGGGACAAACTATAGGCATGGAAGATAATTGGTTTTAACAGATATTTTGTTTCAGCTAAAGAAAAAAGAGGAGCGGGCATAATATTTGCTAAACATGTACTTTTTCAGATTCAAGTTCAATTTAAGGATGAGGGATGATTTATATTGCTGAAGAACACAATCACTGGGATAACAACAACAACAGTGGCCAATGTATGCTGAACAAAAAACAAAAAACTTTATTGAAGGACTTCTTTAAAACAGTGCAACACTTTAGGGAAGGGGAAAATTATACTTGGAGGAGACTTCAGTTGCACACCAACTCCTTACTGGGACAGATCTAATAGAAATACACATTGGAGATAGGGAAACAGGTATAGCATTGAGGTCTTTGTGCCAACTATTTAATCCTTCACATTACTGGAGAGAAATACACCCAGAGGAAAAAGATTACACATTTTATTCACACCCTCATCAGTTACATTCTAGAATAGATTTAATATTAATCTCTAAATCCTTAATGAAGCAGACAAGATCTGCAGAAATTGGCAACGTTACATGATCAGATCATGCACCAATAGAAGTAATATCTGATAGCTGGGCTGGGTTCCGAAGATCACTTTATTGGAAAATTAACTGGTTGCTTCTCCAAGACAAAGATCTGGTTGCAGTAAGTAAAGAGGAGGTTGTTCAATACTTCCAATTAAATTATACAGACAATATAAAAAGAGGCCTTCTCTGGGAAGTAGATAAACCAGTATTTAGGGGTCAGTTGATTAGCAGAGCCTCTGAATTGAAATAAGAAAGAGCTCAAGAAAAAAAGAACTAGAACAGAAGCTAAAAAGGTTACAAGACATTCATAAAAAACACACAGGTTACGAAACAACATATCAACAATTAACTAGTATTAGAGGGAAGTTGAATATGTTGATGAGAGATACCACTGAAAAAGCCCTTAGGTATACAAATCAGATGTTTTATGAAAAAAGGAAATAAAAGTGATAGGTTATTGGATCAAAAGCTTAAAGGGATTCAAGATCAATGTATTATTCCACCAATGAAGAACAATCAGCAAAATATGAAATAGTGCTACTTTTGCTGCTTATTATAAAAATCTCTATATCTTAGATACTCCAAACACTGAAGTTATTCAAAAAATCTGGAAGTATGGCTTGCCAAAGATAAGTAAAATTGATAAAGAAACTTTAGTTAAAAAATAAACAGAAAAAGAAATCCTAGAAGCAATAGCAAGTAGTGAAACTCCAGGTCCTGATGGCTTTCCAGCTGAATTTTACGAAGTATTTAAGGAGGTATTAGTGGGACCTTTGAGAGGTACTTTCAGTGCCATTCTGTTAGGAGAGGTACTTCCACAGCCTTGAAAAAATCTTTTGTGGTTGTTCTCCCTAAAGATGGAAAAGACTTTACCTTTTGCAATTGTTATAGGCTCTGTTGAATCACGACAAAGATTTTAGCAAAAAATGCTAGCTAGCTAATTGCAGTCTGTGCTCTCATCTTATATAAATCTAGATCAAACTGGATTAACGAAGGATAGACAAATGTCAGACAATATTTGGAGAGTACTTGGAATTATCCATAATGCCAGTTCAGAAAAAGATCCATTTCAGAAAAAGATGCACAGAAATCCTTTGCTAGAATAGAGAGGAACTTTCTATTTCAAGTCTTATCCCATATGGACTTTGGCCCCCAGTTCCTTAAATGGGTAACTGCCCTTTACACGATCCCAAAAGCAGCTGTGCAAGTTGATGGGGTTAAATTTCCCCTGTTTGAATTACACAGAGGGACAGGCAAAGATGTCCATTGTCTCCTTTACTTTTTCCATTGGCTATGGGCCTTTTGCACAGAGGACAAGGAACAATGGATCCATCACAGAAATAAAACTTGAAGGAATACATGAGAAAGCAACATTATATGCAAAGGATGTAATATTTTTATCTAAATCAAGTATTTCCCTAAAATTAGTTTCTAAAGACATCCAGGACTTTGGGAAAGCATCTGGATTTAAAGTAAATTACACCAAATCTAAAATGTTAGCTATAAATTTGCCAGATTCTGAAGAGTCACTGCTCCAGAAAACATTTGGGTATAAATGGGCAACAAATTCTATAAAATACCCAGGAATTCAAATCTCAAACTATCCTAGAAGAGCTCTGTGATTCATATGTCAAACTACTGCTTCTGCAAATGAAAAAAAGACTGAAGGGCTTGGAGAAATACACATTCTCTTGATGGGGAAGAATAGCCACAGTCAAAATGAATATTCTGCAAAAGATATCTTTCTTATTTCAAAATCCTTCTGTGTTTATCCCAGATAAAATCCTAGCAGCAATATAGAGGATGTTGTTGGAATTTATATGGAACAAGAAAAGACCAAGAGTAAGAGCAGTTACTTTGTACAGACCCATTAAACAGGGTGGAGTAGCTGTTCCAAATATTCTGTGGTACTATCAAGCCAGCCAGTTCAAACCTGTAGGGAATGGTTGGCCAGCCAATCATGGGGTCTTTATTGAACAAGAAAATTGTGGCAGTGTAAACATCACCAGGCTACCATGGATTAACTTAAAAAAAAAAAAATCATGCCCATCAGAAAGGTACACACATCCTTTCGCAAAGACTGCTCTGAAGGTTTGGGATAGAACTAGAGATAATATCTGTTATTTTCCTCCACCAATGACACCCATTGCAAATAATCCAGATCTTAATCCAAATCACGAACCAGAGAGCTTCAAAGACTGGGAGAGCTAAGGAATACACACAGTTGGACTTTTATACTTTATTATTTTATACTTTTATAATTTATTTAAAGATCAAAATTAACTTTAACTGGCCCACTCGCCCCTGGAACCAGTACATTCAAATTCCAGGCATTATGTTTCTCAACTTTCTAGAAAACCTGTTTTATACAGAAAGCTAACTTTAATAGATGCAATGGCATCTGGCCAGTTAGGACAGGAGTTTTCAAACTTTTTTCCCCAGGGGCCGAACTCTGCATTTGCAATAGACACTGCAGCTCACTCTTAACACTTCTTGAGGAAAATTATTAGTTTTCATTATTACATTTGTATATAAACTATAACACTGTAAATAAACAATGTACTTGTTTCCTTTTCATTTCAATGTAAACAATTGTAATGATAGAAATCCCTAGCAATATGCACTCAAAGAAATGCTTCAAGATCTTTGAAACCAAACAGTTTTAGTAAAACCACACTTTAAAAAAATGTTGAGAGCAAAATGTGGTGTTCAAACAGGGAAAACACAATGTATAAATGTACAATGTATAAAACTGAACAAGCAGCAACACAACAATGTTAACAAAATTGTTTAAAAAAATGTTATTTGTTGATTTTAAAACAAAATAATTGTCCAACTTTGAACACTATATTGTGTTTTCATTTTTTTAGTATAAAATCTGAATTTCTGTGCCACTTAAGTAGAGACCCAACTCTACTCTCAACTAATTAGAAAAGAATCAAATATTGTAAATATAAAATAAGTAATATTATAACACACTGAGGCAACAGGTACTCATCCAATCCAGTAAAGAAGAATTCAAAACTACAAGTACGTGTCATCATATTTTCCTACCACTTTATTTTTTTGGCTGGCTAATTTCGTGTAGTGGTAGATGGTCCGGGACTTCCATTATCTTCTCCACCAATGCACCCTTCTTGTTTTCGAAAAACAAATTGATCCATGTCACATTGAAATACTGCAAGCAGTATGTCACACTTGTAAATGGTGGACTGTGTTTTCGTTGCTAGCTTACCTTCTTGTACTCCTGAGAATTAAACTTGACATATTGTCGCTTGTTTTTTTTGTTTTTTTAAATAAAATAAATTTATTTCCTATATTTTGTCCAACATATAAAGCTCAAAAAATTATATTTATATAACTTTTACGTAGATGCACGAATCATGTGAAGTTAAAGATTTACTAAGAGTTTGACTGGAGAATGCAGTGGTCCTGGTGGACCAACCAGGACTGTGTCATGGCCCACCTTTGGGCCATGACCCACAGTTTTGGAACCCCTGAATTATGAAACAAAAACATAACTAATTTATATTGATCTTTGCAGACAGCTGGCCTAACCAAAAAACTGTCATATATATATATATATAAAAATAAAACATGCTGGCAAAAGAATATGGATAGACAAATTACCCAGAGGAATACGATTTGATCTGGAAAAGAAGACCAGCAATCTATGTCTGTAGCCCAATAAAAGAAAATGTCTTTAAGATACTGTTTCAATGGTACCTCACACCAGCCAGGTTAAAATATATATATATATGGACTGAATGGGGATAAATGTTGGAAAAACTGTGGTGAAAGAGGAGATTTTATGCATATATGGTGGACAAGTCCAGTCATTAGTGAGTATTGAGATGCAATCCATAACCAAATATCACAAATTATTAGGTATTTATTACCAAATGAGTCTTTGGTAATCCTCCTGGGGCATCCTAGTGGAAATGGTTACACAAAAGGACCTGAAGAATTAATCTGTCATCTGCAACTTGCTGCTCAGGTATTGGTAGCCTCTCACTGGAAAAAGAAAAGAAAAATAGCCCAACCATTGAGGAACGGTTCCAAAAAAAGAGGTTGTGGTTATGGAAAATAACACACCAGTTATATACCCAGCAAGACAGACAGATGACAGATAGATAAGAACATAAGAACAGCTATACTGGGTCAGACCAATGGTTTATCTAGCCTAGTATCCTGTCTTCCAACAGTGGCCAATGTCAGGTGCTTCAGAGGGAATGAAAAGAACAGGTAATCATCAAGTGATCCATCCCATCAGCCACTCCCAGCTTCTGGCAAAATACTTAGATATTTGGATACCTTTTGTCCAGTACTCAGACAAAGTCCATTCACCTGCAAGAAAACCAGCACACCTGTTTAATTTTTTTTTTTTTTAATATTGACACTTGATAGACTTAGCTGGTCTGTTAAATATGTGCATATAGTGATTTCACTCAATTTAATAAAATCATTAGAAATGACATAGATGTTCTAATGATGCTCACTCTGTAATATAGAATCATAGAATATTAAATCATCATCTAGTCCAACCCCCTGCTCAAAGCAGGACTAACCTCAGTGAGCCAGGGCTTTGTCAAGCCTCAGCTTAAAAACCTCTAAGGATGGAGATTCCACCACCTAAAATTCCAGTGCTTCACCACCCTCCTAGTGAAAAAGTTTTTCCTAATGTCCAACCTAGACCTAGATGTCCTTGTTCTGTCATCTGCCACCACCGAGAACAGCCTAGCCCCATCCTCCCTGGAACCCCCTTTCAGGTAGTTAAAGGCCGCTATCAAATCCCCCCTCATTCTTCTCTTTTGCAGACTAAACAAGCCCAGTTAGCCTCTCCTCATAAATCCTGTGCTCCAGCCCCCTAATCATTTTTGTATATGGTAACACCCAGTTAAATAGGAAGATCTGACTACTGCATTCCCGTATAATGTTTTTTTAAACAAAAGACAACTGCTGTAAAGATTGTTTTGTTTCTGATAGTTACATGGCAGGGATTTGAAACTTCTTAAAATTTCCTAAATAGTGTAAACAAAATAAAAAGTGTATTGTTCCCCCACCCCACACACACAGTATTTTTCACAGAAGTGTAAAAAAAAATTGCAACCAACTCTCCGACCTTTATGACTGCAAAGAAATCATTCCAAATGAAAACCAATGCTGTTTTTGGCAAACAATGCTGTCAATGCATGCCCTGTCCCACCCCACCACTCCCTTCCAGGTTTGGAAATGGCTCAGTGGCTTGTGTAGATACCACCATGCTTTTATATATTTCTTTTCATCATTAGATCTCAATGTGCTTTACAAATTAAAGTAAATACTGTTATCCCCATGTTACAGATGGGGAAACTGAGCCATAGAACACTGAAGTGACTCGCTCAAGGTCATCCAGCAAACCAATGTTTTCTGAGTTTTAGTCTAGTGCTTATTCACCAGGCCACACTCAATTAAATAGAATTCAATCCCAATCTGAAGGGAGGAGGGCAGCATTTCATTACCCATTGCCAAAAATGTTACTTTCCTAGAGTATACAGGTTTACTGTGCCTGGGGGAAGACCCAAAGCAATGAACCAAATTCTGTTCTCTATTACACTGATGTAAATCCCAAGTATCTATTAAAATAAATGGAATATTTTAAACTATTTAAATGTTTTTAAAGGATTAATGGAATGACCTGGGTAATTAGGGGTTGGTTAGCCTCCTATCAATTCTGGGCAAAATAAGGAACAGCTAACATATAACAGCATAACAAAGAATTAAAGGATGGGCATATAATGAATACAAATCAACATGGTTTCATGAAAAACAGATCTTGTCAAAAAAATTAATATCATATTTTGAGAAGATTATAAATCTGGGTGATAAAAATGACTCTTTTGCCATAATATAATTAGACTTCTGTAATGAGTTTGACTTCGTATCACACAACATTCTGATTAATAATATAAGTATAATATAAAATGATCATGACACACACTAGACTGTCCAACTGACAGCTCAAAATGCAATTGTTAGTGGGAAATCATCAACAAGTGGGGGCTAATAGTGGGGTCCTATAGGGATTTAGTTCTCAGCCCAACACTCCTCAATATTTGTATCAGTAATCTGGAAGAAAATATACACAATTCCTTATGCAATGTACTGCACCACTTATCTTTGTCTCATCTGCAAATATTGATGAGGGCAAGTCACTGATACAGACTGATCTGAATTTCCTAGTTGGGGGTGGAGGGTACAATTAAACAATACCCTTTTAATACATCTAGGAACAAAGAATGTAGGATGAATTGACAGGATGGGGGACTGTATCCCATAAAGCAAAGACCCTAAAGAAGAATTTAAGGTCATTGCAGATAACCAGCTGAAGAGGAGCTCGCAGTCCAATGCTGTGGCAAAAACAACACACCTAACAGTGGTTGGATGTGTAAATGCAGAAGAACAAATAGAAGTAAGGAGATGATAACACCTAGGTATTCGACACTGAAGAGACCATTACTAAAACACTGTGTCCCGTTCTGGTGTCCACGCTTTAGAAAATGTGTCAAAAACTGGAGAAGGTTTGGAAAAGAACTACAAGAACAATTCATGGTCTGGAAAACATGCCTTACAACAAGAGACTTAAGGACAGAGACTCAAGAGACCTAAGGAGTTCAATCTCTTTAGCTTAGTTTAGTTCAATCTGTTTAATCAAAGCAAAAGGTTAAGAGGAGACTTGCTTATAATCTATATATAGGAATCACACTGGGCCATTACGAGGCAGCATGGTGTATCAGCGCCTCTCCCAAACAGCCATCTTGTTCTCCAGAAGCTCACCTTTAATTTTAAGTAAGTCTCTTGCTGTTAAAGACATGAAGAAACTTTGAATATATTAACCAAATTTAAACCAGTGCAACAATGTTTACTGAGTCTGGAATAAAGCTGGTTAAAAAAGAACAGTATTAATTTTTTCCAAAAAATATTTATAAAATCTGTCTATTTTCCCCCCCACCCAACCAAAATGTTTCAAAATTGAAAAGTTTTTCAACCAGCTGTAGTCTAGAATGATAGCTTCGAGATACTGAGATATACGGGTAGATCACATGAGGTGTTAAATTACCATAATTTGCCATGGAGGTTAAGTATCAACATTACCAATAATTTCATTGCTCATTAAACCATGCAAGAAATCCACAGATCTTCACAAATCTACTGCAAGTAACTTTATTTTGGCACCAGAAATGCATTTAGGAGAAACCACCATTTTCCCTGATAGTTAAGAAAAAGCCAATGTAGCTCTCTAGCAATCAGTTATTAAATCAAAAATGATATAGAAAAAAGATATACTTTTTTCAGTCATAGGTTACTAGGCTTGTGTAGGGGCTTCTCCCTGTCGGGGTCAGAGGGAGGCCACTCCACTTCACTACGGCACCTAACAGCTGAAAGCCGATCAACAGGATTAGCACTGTAAATCAGTAAAGAGTCTAGGGCACTGGCCCCTCGGGGCAGAGCGATAGCACAGTCAGCCTCAAGCCCTCTGGGCGGGGTAGAGCCAAAATCAGTCTGGGGCCCAGATCCCTACCTGGGCAGACAGCAAATAGTCAAACTCAAGCCCTCTGGCACAGCACCAGCAGCCTATGGCCTAGATCTCTGGTTGGGGCAGACAGCAAACAAATGCAGGCTGTCTGGCCTAAGGGTAGGTAGGCTGCCACCCCAGGGTTGAGGTTGGCAGCAGAGGGTAGGTGGCACCCAGACTCAGCCTAATCCATCGGGTCCCAGCCCCAGGCTCTATCAGTGACAAGGATCCTGCCAGTGGGTCAGCAGGGATCCTGCCAAAGAACACTGACTGTGGTTTCAGCAACGTAACCTAATTAATGTCTAGTTTCCCTGAGCTACTTCCTACCCCTACCTGTTTGTAGGGTTTCATCACTCATAGGCCCTCAGGCTCCTTGGGATTCCAGCAGTTCTTTGTGATATTGTGGCATGGTGGCAGCTCCTCAGGATATTCTTCCAGAGGCAGGGATTGATTGGTCCCTGGTTCAGGGCCAACAGCATCCAACTCCTTCCCTGGCTCTCCCTCAACTGATCTGGAAGCCCCACCACTTATACTTCCTGTTCTGCCCCTCTGCTTCTGGTGCAAGGGGTAGGTCCAATCTGGCTCTGCCCATCAGGGGGTGGGGAGTGGTTCTTCCCTGTCAGCATCAGAGGGAGGCCACTCCATCTCACTACAGCTTGATACAGAAGTTAAATTCTATGGCCTACACTAAGTAGGATAGACTATTTGATTACAATGGGCCATTTAGCCCTTAAAATCGATTAATTAATGGGGTTACTTTCAATTTCCTCACCAGTGTAACAGAGAGCAGAATTTTGCCCAAAAGCTTTGAGAGGTATTTGGGTGTCTCATTGGGGTGCTATGTAATGTCTGAGGCCTTTTTCTGCAGTAAAAACAGCAGCCATGAGCTAAGTTGCAGAGTTTCATATCCTCACATTCCATCTACTGCACAAAAACAATGTAATGTGGGCTGGTAAGAAGGCATTCCTGTCCTAATAGTACCCACCATCATCAGATAAAGAAACCGATCTTAAGATGTTTAAAGGAAACTTTGTTTGATAGCATTCTGTCTGGCAAGAAACCACTTCTCAGTAGTTGTGATTGCGAAGTCTATACTTTGATATTCTTTGACCTTTATGATCCCTACTACTCTATTGTTTGGTCTGTCAGATTTTTTCAATTGTTTCTCTCTGTTGCATAACTAATTTTGCAAGATTTGAATCAACTAAGGTGGTGAGATATGATTGGTTAAAGAATTGTTTCATAATGTGCTTAGATTGGTTAAAGAACTGTTTTGTAATGGGCTAGGACTGGTGAAAAATACCACTGGGAATGGGTGTTAGCCCTGAGCCCACGGAGAGGTAGACTTGGATCCCTTACTACCTGATTGCCTGTGAGGAAGGGTTGGGTGGGGTGGGAGCCCTAAATTGTGCAGGTAACAATGATGGCTATACAAGGGTCATTGTGACATGGTAAAGCAGCAACCTGGAAAGGGTTTAGGGGTCCCTGCCTATCACATTATTGGCTGGGTAACATAGGGAAGAGGAAGCTGGGTCCAGGAGCTTCTCTGGGGAAGTTGGTGTCCTCTTTCCTCCTTGCTGATTGGAGCAGGAAAAAGTCTCTGGGGATTGCAACCAGTATTTCTCAGCTGAGTTGGTTTGTGTGTTCTTTGTTATAAACAATAAATTGTGCACTTAGGAAAGAAGGCTAAGACTTAAAGGAAAGAAGACTTAAGAAGGACTTGGACATGGAATTTGTGTCCCTCCCCTATCTGGTGACACAGCCCACCACCTACAGTCACCTTCACTAGTTATCATTTTTGGGCAAGGTCTGAGGTTGTGGGCACAGATTTAAGACCGTTAACAGCACTAACCCACGTACCTGTGCTATTTACAGAATAAATGCAGTATTTTTATATCATTTTGATTAATGCAGTAGCTTTTAATATAGAATAGAAAGAATAAGGAGATGACTGACAAACTGGCATGTACGTGTTATAATTCCTGGATAGTTTTAAAATGATCGGTGACAAAATGTATAAAACAAAGTGACTTGAACAATTTATTGGCTATATTGCAAACACATTAAAAACTGCCTAAGCAAGAATCATGATCAGAAGATGTAATCTAGAAAATATGCTGGATCTTCATAATCTGCACAATAAAGATCTACAACATTAATCCTATTATAATGTAAACAAAACCAAAATATATTAGATACACTCTTTGTGTTTCTCTATCCATACTTATGTTACTGCCTGGTTTAAAAGACAATTTTTATCTAACTAAGTTATAGATCATTAAGCTGAAAAAAAGTTTGCCCGATACTGCTGTTTTACCATCTTGCCCCATCTTGTCTCATTAGTAGGAACTGATTGAGCATGAAGGTGTTCCCTGGCTGTCAGTAGATAAAGTAGGTGCTCTTGGCTTTCATCTGTTCTGAATTCTCCTTGTCTCATTATCTCCACAAGGTCAGATTCTTTGATACAGCAACTGCTTGCTTAACACTCCATTCTAGCAATTACTTGCCTGGCAACCCTAACCATAAGTAGATTGCATGTATATGGCAGCAATGAAAGTATCAGTATACAAGCCAACAGCCACATATCCATATAACACAAATACCATTAGAAATGCATTCATTCTACTTCCATAATTGTTATAGCTCTCCATTGTCATATTGACTGAAACACAATGTACATATTAAAATGTATAGGTTTATATCTAAACACAAAATCTGAATTACAATTCATCTTTCCTTTAGGACCAGTCCTAGAGCTATTTTTCTATGTGATTCTTAAATAGCATATTCATGAAAGGAATGCTTTGCACTTTTTCCCCTAAATCCAAAAGAGTTGCTTTGTGATATACCGTTAATAGCAGAATCAAATGGAAAAGTGTAGGTGAATATTAACTAGTGGATATATTTAATAAAGACTAAAATTAATGCAAGATATTTTGAAAGAGGAGTTTTTTTCTTCACTCTGTTTAATCTGAGAAAGAAAAAAGGAAACCGACCAAGGACATTTCATTCATCTCCCTGATGTTATTCCATTTTACATTCACGACAAGAATTCTTAAAGTGGCAAATCTTTTTGCTTTCCTCGATGACAAATCCCACTCATATAGCTCATCATATTTGGCCAGCAAACGTTGTATTTGAGTCACCTACATCTCCACAGCCACGACACGAATGTACTTTTCACATTCTAGAGAAAATACATTAGGACAATAAAAATATAAATGCTTTATGTTTCTGTTCAATAAGTACACCGAAATGACATCTAATTTAATTCCTATATCAGACTGTAGACATCTTTCTTCAGCTAACATGATGCATCCTCAGAAAATCACCTAATTCTTAATAAGATTAATAAGATTCAGATTTATGAAAAGCCTTTCAAATAAGCTATTTAATATGGATTTTAAAAAATTTCTTTTTTCTGAAATATCTAAACAAAATCCATATTAGTATGGGTATAATAATACCTTGCATTTATATTGCACCTTTTAGCCAAGGAGCTCAAACCACTTTTTAAGGAGTATTATTGTTCATATTTTACAGATGGGGAAACTGAGGCACAGAGTGGTTAAGTGAATTATCCAAGGATCATATAGTAAGTTAATGGCAAAGTCAAAATAGACTCCCCACTAGCTCTCAGTTCCACAATCTAATCAATGTACATAATATGCCAGCATGTGTGTACACACACACGCGCACACACACACAACCCTTGCTTTCATGCCAAGAAACTTCACTTGCTACCTAAGCTCTCAAAAACTCAAAACTGCCACCACCTCCCTGGCTCTGAGCCCTGAGACACCCCAGCTCAGAACATCCCTCCCAATCACTCACACACCTCTGGTCTCAGAAAACTCATCCCCCAGCTCAGAACCCTGCCCTCTCACCTTCCATCATCAGTAACAGAAGACCTATTATTCTCACCCCCCACCCCAATCCCCCATCTCAGAAACCCCCTCTAGAAGCAGGAGCAGAGACCTATACTCAGAATTAGCCCCACAGGAGGCTGTAGCCTATGGACTTCAAGGGTTGGAAGCTGCAGGGGGCATGTACAGGCAGCCTTTTATTCTGCCTCTGTTAGGCAGTTCTCAATGAACCCTACAGAACTCTACATTCCCAGCTCTGCTCTATATTCTCAGCGCCTCTTCCTTCTGCTACCTGCAGCCTAGATACTCCTACTTCAGCCCCACAAGGTGTGCTGCAGTCTCCAAACTTGAAGCAGATCCAAATCTACAAGGGGCCTTCTGGTGGCAGCAGGTGGTACTGCACACTCCCACATAGCTACACTACACAGCTGTGTTATTGTTGATGGGGTTTAGCCTTATTGGCCTCTAATATGCAGTTTACCCAGGTACCTTTAATGAGTCACTTATTGTTTTGTCTAGGAGTGCTCCCATTTTGCACCAGTGTAACTGAAATCAGAGTCACGTCCAAAGACTTTCAGCTTCAGCATCAGCTTCAGCTTGGCAGGACTATATTCTCTGTTCCAACATCAGCGAGGTGGCAGCCACCTGACCATGCTGTTTCTAGGAGCAGTGTTGTGCCAGGGCCCCCGTATCTGTTAACCACCCCATCTTCTATTTGCCATTTATTGGATGGCGAGCCGTTTCAAGAGCAAAGAACACAAATGTGCTGCCATTAACCATTGTCTTTTGATATCACTTCAGAGCATGTGCGCGCCCGTTATAAGGATTTAAGGACTAAAATTTTAAAGCCAAAATAATTGGGGTTTTGGGCTTCATTTTTATTTTTGGGTTAAATGGCCACATCATTGTGTTTGACTTGCTTCAAACACAACGGGATTTGCTCTCTTTGGAATACGAACACTAAAAGAGCGGAGAGGCTGCCATTTTCATGCAGTGACTTGTGAGGGGCAAAAACTGACACCCATTCATTTCAGCGGAAAAAGCTTTTCACTTCAAATGCTGGTTTTAGATAAGTTTCAGTAGGTACATTGGGTTCAAACCTTGAAGATGTTGAAAGTTCAGAGAGCCAGAGCACTAGCCCTGGCCTTGCCACTCAGTATTTGCTCAACACCTGCATGGAGATGTCTCTGCATCATGTGGTGAAGTATGGATAGTACTCAGCTCCCACTGAATAGACCACAGCTGAGGAGAAGGAAGCGTTGAGAAACAAACAGGCTGTGGCCAGAACAAATTAATGAAGCACTGGATGTTATGAGTCCCTCCCCTGGCTACAAGGGGGATGGAAGGAAAGGAAGAGTAACATGGTTACAATGATGGTCAGGGAAGTCTTAGAAGGTGCCTTTGGAATGGTCTGTGGAAGGGTTATGTATCTTTTGGGACTGCTGGAGAGGAGGAGGTTGCCGCAAATCAATACAGAAGATGCATGTACCAGTGTTTTAAATGGTGAAACAGAAAAAGGGGTTGGCTGTTCCATCATGTAGCTCAGAAATGCCATTTTCATTTCAGATGTGGGAAATACGTATAAAATTAAAGAAGTCTCCTTCAAAATTCTCCCAGCCCTGCGACTCATACTCTGCTGAATAATGCTAACTCAAGCAACATGTTTCACCAATTTCAATGGGACTACTTATGGGCTGCAGGATTGGGCCCTTAACTGGGATCCCATCATCTCTGCCTCCAATACATATACACACCCCATCATCCTTAAAACAAGAAAAGAATTAAGAAAATAACTCAGTGGTTTTTAATAGGCTTTAAAACCTCAATAGTTGCTTAAGAATATGTTTAACATGAATCAGTTCTGCCTCCTGATCCAGAGGATTTATTAACATTTTTAATTTAATCAAACATTTTAATTTTAGTGCTGGGAAAGGTTCCCAGTTGACAATTACTGAGACTGTGAAGCCATCTATTTATCCAAAGAACAGACACAGTCAGGCCTTCCTCATATTGCCCTTCCAGTGTCTCTCAAACCCATTCAAGGCAAGAAGGCAGTTCAATCGATACTTCCATTCGGTCCTTGTTTCCAAGACAGGCAACAAGGGAGCTAATGGTGGTGCAGATACTAGTCCACTGAGAACTAACTAACAGTAACAACTTACCACACAAAGGCCAAATCACCATTCTGACGGTGGTGAACTTTCAGCATCTCACACGAACAGGCTTTAATTGGCAACAGAGAAATGAAAAGCTCCAAAACTCATTACTTAGCCCCTCAGTCAACCAGTTGCCAGAACCATTACAATTTAATAAAGTGTAACACTAACTTTCACTACAGTGAATCTCCCTTAAAATTCTTGTTCTACATCATGATCCAAGCCAACTGGGGTCTTTGTGGGGAGAGGGTGACTAGCTCCCCAAAAAATAATTAGGAATTGCATTAATAAGAGAAAGAGTTTGAAACAGAAGTTCTCACTTTATTAAGAATGGACAAATTTAGTTATCATACAAAACCACTCACTGAAGCAATATTCAACAGCCATTTTATTTTTTAGCTCCAGTCCCAAATAAATAAAAAGTTGCCTATAACTGTACACACAAACACAGCACTACAAATGAACGTAGTATCTGCAGTAAGTCCTAGTCATTTGGTCTTGGCGGGTGAGGGAGAAAGCACTATCTCTCTTTCTTTTGTGTGATGAGGAAGAGGGCAATTCAATACTATTTGCAAGTTTGCCAATCATTAACGTATTGGGCAAGTGGCTAACCAAGGAAGGAGCAATAAGATCTAGTACTAAAGAGATCAAGTGGCATCGTGTGTAAAAGGGTGCAGAGACACAGGGTGGAAGAAAAGGAGGTTCCACTAGTCCAGCCCCAAGTGGAGATGGCGGCAGAAGAAAGCTGCACTGCAGAACAGTGTCCTTTTAAAGAGAGAATTCCATCCCATTCCACTACGCTTGTTTATTTCTCTACACAAATCCTAACGACTGGACATTTTTCTCCAAATGAACTTTTACTCCTAGTGGAAGCCATATTTGCAGCATGTTCCCTACACTTAAAACATAAAAGCTTACTGAGTCACTTCAAAAGCGGGGTTGGGGGAGGGGGAAGGAGGACTAGAATTTAGAGGAAATAACACTTAAGAAGATAGATGCAGTGGTATAGCCATGTTGGTCCCAGAATATTAGAGAGACAAGGCAAGTGAGGCAATATCTTTTACTGGACCAACTTCTGTTGGTGACAGGGACAAGTTTTTGAGCTTACACAGACCTGAAGATGAGCTCTGTGTAGCTGATAAGCTTGTTTCTTTCACCAAAAAAAGTTGGTCCAATAAAAGGTATTACCTCACCCACCTTGTCTCACTTCAGAAGATGACAGAACAGTACTATTTAATGGTTTAGTCAGAACATGTAGCTCTTCTGGAGAGATTCCTCCTATCTCCTTGTGCTTTGTTACAAAAACTTTCCCCACAACGAACACTGGTAAAGACTGGTACAGTCTAAAGGTCAGAATAAAGGTCTGGGAGCAAGGAACTAAAGAGTAATAATGCTGACTGTCACCAGTTCTGTCTGTGGTCTTGGATGAGTCACTTATTCTGTGTATTAAGCTATTGTGAAACTGAGGATAATTAACTACAGTTGTGAAGAATTAAATGAATGTTGTAAAAAACTGGTGTAGAGAGTATGAAACATTTCCAAAGTGTGATCCACCCCTTACATGGAACTTTTTTTCCATGGAGTACCTCTCTGCCAATTTGCAATTGCCTGGAATATCTGCTCACACATGATATGTAATATCCCTGTAGAAACCAGAGCAATTTATGTGCATTGAAGAGTAATGCTAGGAAAAAAATCATGTATTCTTAACTCTCTTTAAGACAATGCAGCAGCTAGAAACAAGAAAAGTTAATACCATCTGACCAGTAGAGCTGGTCAAAAATTTCCAACAAAAATTTGGGGTGCAGGGAGAGCCCAAATCAAAAAAACATTTGGGGTGTTAGTCTTGTTGCATCTTGATCTAAATCGAACCACTTCTGCAATTCCTCCAAACTAGTTGCCAGTCTGGTCCAAAAGCACAATGCAGAGCAGCCTTATGGCTCCTTCCAGTTGCTCCTGCTGCCCCCACCTCCATGGGACTGTTTCAACACCCTGGGCTTGCAAGAGAACAGAGATGCTCGGGCCACATCCTCTAAGCCAGTAGTTATCCACCTTTTCTTATCTTTCTTGATTTGGTAGCATTTTACACCCACTTTTTACAGGGGTACACAAGATGTAAAACAGGTTAGACCAAAAGAGCCCTTGCTGATTAATTTAAATATAATGCCCATCATTAAAAATCAAAAAAGGAGAGAGAGTGAAAGTGAAACCGCACCTGTAGCACATTTGCTCTTATCTTGTAAGCAATATTATGTAATATGCTTAGTTATATGATTTGGGGCCCAGTTTTGCTCTCTTTGAATTCAAAGAAAACAGGATTGGTCCCCTTATTTATCATACTCTAATGAATCAGTCATTAAATATTTGAGGCTGCTTTGGTTTTTCACTTTGTTTCCAGCCAGAGACATACATCAATAAGAGTACAATTGTTTGTAGAAGATACTTTAGAAGAAACATTTTCATAAATCAAAAATGCATAAAAAATAAAGCTCACCTTTACCAAACCTATAGATAAATTCAATGAGGTGTCAAAAGACACCTGAACTAATAATTATGGCACGATGGACATGATTCACATTAAACCCAAAGGCACTCACCACGTCAAATTCACACTTACCTGTATATGTACAGATATCAATGGCCTCCAGGAACAGATTTATAGAACCTGTAGCTCAGTCAAATTTGGAGGAGGCACTTCCATGGAACCCCACTGGAAGGAAAAAATTAACATCAGAGCAACCTTTCTATGCTACCCAGCACAGCAGAGCTAAGGGACTCTGATTTCTCCTGTTGTCTCCCCTTAATCCCTAGTCATCTTGGACTGTATGGGAGCTTGAGGTGTGCAAGGAATGGGTCCTTGTAAAATGCAGAGAAATAGATTAAACAAACCAACCAGACCAGACCAGACTAGGCTGGTAGAAATCAGCTGTCTCTGAAAAGGAGATTGTATTTTGAAGAATTCATGGAATTGACAAAGCATAACTCAGGTGCTTAGAGATATGGATAGATATAGCTAATAAAATAATACAAGACAAATATCCCTCAGGAATACACAAATCAGAGAATAATCATCACTAACTACAAGCAACACAAATGCTCACAATGGACCTCCCAAGGCACAGGCAGGAACCAGAGAACAACAAAGAGAAGCTAAGTTGCAGCATTAAAAACCAACTCACCTTTCAGTTTCTCTTCCCCCACAGGAAACACCTGCTTCCTGACCACGTCGCAGGTGGCCACGCTCATTACAGGAGAACTGCAAGCACTCTCTGTTCCTTTCAACAAACCTAGCAGCTGCTCTGCGTGAGCTGCCTCTCTCTACCTTTCCTCCAAACACCACCCTGTCTGTGCCATGGCAGCCAAAGCAAGGCGGCTGCTCCCCAGTAGGGTGAAGAACTTGTCAGTTAATGAAACCTGGGTTGGCTGCAGCCTAACTCAGCAATAGCAGCACTCTGGGCCCTAGAAGAAGCAAGGGCTGTTGGCAGATGAGGAACCTTACAGCAGCTCGATATTTGACCAGGCCAATGTGTCAGGTTATTGTTCATGTATTTATTTATTACATTTCTAAAACATGCAGTGACCCACAAAGCAGTAGAGTCTATTCCAATCCCCAGCTGTGGTTTGAGACCAATACATTTCATGGGAGACCATTAATATTTGGAATTGTTTTTAATTTCAGAAAAAGGGAAAGTATCAGTGAGTCATATTTTCTTCGGCTCCAATCCTGATTCACGTAGGAGGACTCGTGCCTGCGGACAGCCTCGTTGATGGCAGTGGGGCTCAGTGCAAGGCAAAAAGCAGTTGTCGCCGATGGGACGATTTACAGTGTGTAAAGTTAAACATACGTGTAAGTCTCTACAGGACCGGTGGCTTAGACTGCAAGCGATTTGGGACAGGGACGGGGGACTTGTGTGGGTGAACAGATGTCACTGATATACAAAATCTTTCCCTAACGTGGGGCCCATCTGATTGGCTGTTCTTGGTTTGTTTTATTTTTTGGTCCCTGGCACTGAGCCTGAAGCTCTGCTATGGAGAAGGAGGGCTGAAGGAGGGCACATCTACCATGGCAGGCAGGAGGGCTGAGGTTCATGGATAGCCAGAAAGACAGAATAATGCAGGGGAATGTTTTTACAATGGTTTAATAAATAGGCAAATGTTTAAAAGTGCTAACGTAGAAAGCAGGCAACTGGTCATTCGTTAAAAGTATAACAGACAAAAACTAAAAGCCAGTTGACAATAAAAACAGTAGAATAAAAGTTAACAGAACAAAATAGGGACCGACAATGGCTAGCTAAGAGGGCAGTAAGGGATAGCTCCTATGCAACTTTTTTTATGGAACTAACCAGGCACAATCCAAACATCATCCTGACCACGTTGCGTGTGTATTGTGTCTCACTGCCCCTCTCTCCATCTGTCTTTGTCTTTATAGATTACATAGCCCCTCCCTCAAGGAGTGGCTCAACTCTCCTCCATGGAGCTGGCTACTTGGGGAATCTTCTCCCCTGTCCTCGCATGGATTAGGCCCCCAAGTCTTTTTGTGACAACTGGTGCCTCCACCCAACGTGCTTCCGCACTGTGCCTGGGACACAAGAGGTGCTGTTCCGTGGGAAACTGAAGATTGCTACCGCTGCTGGCAAGGAGTATAAAATCCAGTACACAAGAAACAATGAAGTACATCTACTCCTGTGGGTCCCAACCTGTGGCCCAGGGGCCAAAAGTGCCCCGTGGGGTCTTTCAAAGTGGTCACCGCTCCCCTCCTGCTGGCTGCAGAAGGGACCCGCCGCCTAAGGACTCAGGTGGAGCGTGTTGCCATAGGCCACAAGACCGTGCAGGCTCCTTGCTACAACCAAGGGGATGGGAGATCGGCGCTCTCCTCCCCTGGCTCCAGAAGGGAGCCACTGCCTAGGAACCTAGCTGGAGCACACGGGGCTACAGGATGCATGCGGTTTCCCTGCTGCAGCCAGGAGGACAGGAGATCAGCAAGGAGGCAGCCTTCTCGCTGAACTCCTTCCCTCTGGCTGCATTGGCCAGGGGGAGGGGCTGCTGGTGCAGCAGCCGGGACCTACCATGCTTGAGGAGGGGCAGGACTCTACAAATCAGTGCCTTCTGGTTTGGCCTGCCCTTAGCAGGCTACCCACTGTGACTTAGCTTCCAGGCCCCGTGCTTCAGTGTGTAGTGACAGTCACTCATCTACACTAGTGCTTTGTCTGAGAGTGTGTGACATACTGTGAGTAATTTGTAGGTGTCAAATAGTGAATGTAAAAATGAGCACAGTAGCATCAAAATGTTTACTTTAAATAGGTAGTGATTTGTAGTCCTTAATGGGGTGTACATCAATACATTTTTTTATGAGCTGATAGACTGGTGACCCTTCCGGGTTGTAAAAATTATATTTGTGGCCCTCGAGCCAAAAAGGTTGGGAACCACTGATCTACACAAACCACAGCATACAGCAGTGTACCCAGTGGGAGGTTGGGGGTGGGAAGTTCTCCACCTCCTAACACTCACAATTCCTCCCAACCCCCAGATTCCTCCCTGGTACTTTCACAGGCAAATGGTAGGCTGAGGATGAGTCCAGAGATGAGTACTGCAATGCTGTGAACATTCACCAGTTTAAACAAAAAGGATCCTCTTATTGTGTCTTCACCCCTGGGTGGGGCAGGGTCCTCTCCTGGCTCCCTGGGCTGTAGTCCAGTAGTGGCAGTCCTAGCTGGATTTTGGTAGCAGGCACCACGTCGGATCTCTGCCACTCTGGACGCTGTAGAAGTCAGTGAGAGCTGTGTGTGCATATCAAAGGCCAGAATACAGGAGAGAGACTTGGAAGCTGCTTTGCTTTTCCTCATCATCACCACATAAACCGTGAATAGCTTTTCTTTTATAAATAACACTCTGGCCAGTGTCAAATTGATATTTTAAATAGGAATGGAATTTTCTGGGGGCCAAATTCTCAAGTTCTTAGTTTTTAGGCAGACAAACTCACATCCCATTAAGTTTAACGGGAGTTTGCTTCAGTAAGGACTGAGCATAAACTGAGGGCTAGGTTCTACCTCTCATTGAATGAAATTCATACCTTGTGCAAACAATCCTCATCATCCCCACATGCCACTGAAGTCCCCTTTAACTCCATTTCTGAAGGTTAAAGTAGGACATAAGTGATGCCTAGATCCTGTACTGGCCCTCTGCATAATGTGAATTTCAGCTAACATAAAGGTGACAGAATGTGGCCCTGTAGCCCTAAGTTCTCCCTAGTACAGCAGATGCAGCAATACCTGCAGAATCCTGAAATGATTTCTTTGCAGAGTGCTAAAACCATCAGCCTGTCCCAGTTTGTTGTATTCAGCAATCTCTTATACAGTGAGAGGGTCTCAGCCTATTCTTTTCTTTGGAGAGAAAGAAGGTTTAAAATGTGATGAGCATCACTGGATCTTCTGTGAGGTAAATAGCCCATCATCCTTAAGGTCAAACAAGTACAGACTCTGAAGAATGAATAATTAATAAGGATATACAAGATGTCAGAACTCAAATCCCTGGGATTTGCTAAAATACAGATAAATTGGACTCTGACAAAAACAAATTGTGCTTAATAACCCTTAAAGACGTGATCCCTGAAGCATCCTACAGTACTCTAGTTTCCCCTTGTCCAACTTCTTTCATCTTAATTTATACCAGACAAAGACTAGTAAAAATAATGTTTGAACTTTAAGTAATAAAATCAGTTATAAAATCACTTACTTTATCACATACTTAGTGGAAAAATACACTATTTCTTTTTTTAAACTTTTTGATTATATTTCGTGATCACAATTTACTATCAGCTGGGAGAGCTCTGTCCTGAACTGACACCAGTGCCACTCAGAGGAAAATTGCAATACAATGTAAATGGTATGGGGTCTGATTCTCTTCTCTCTTGCTACAGTTTAACACTAGTATTAGTCCATTGATTTTAATAGAATTACTTCTGATTTACATCAAAGTGAAAATAGAATTAGGCGCATTTAACATGCAGTATCCGCTCTTTAGGTATGGCAGTGATGGGAACACAGTTGCTTTATATCCTAGTCTGGCTCCCTATCCATCTCCAGATCAGTTTCAAGGTCCTGGTCCTTTTAGTTTAGAGCTTTTAACAGGAAAGGTTCTACCTATATCACAGAACAACTCTCTTTCTGCAGCTGCAATCAGCAAGGACACTGATGCTGGAGGTGTCTGAAGTGAAATTCACAGTGGCTGGGGCAGGACATTCTCAATGAAGGGCCCTCATCTGTGAAATTCATTACTACCATAGACTAGGAACAGATAAAATCCTACCATAGAACCTATCAAGAACCACATGTAGGGATTGTTTATGCATTTGTTTACTTCTTATCATAGGCAGTTCATATTGACAATGCACTTGGCCTCCGCTCCCATACCAGTAATTTTCAATGGCAGGAAGTTCTCTCGTTAATTTCAGTGGACGCAGCATTGGGCCTTGAATAGCAGCTTCAGAGATTCCCAGGCAGAATCCTTGGAGATTGGAATAGGCACAAAGCACCTGTTCTACATTTTTTACACTGCTCTAGATGTTTTCTGTCCTCTGCCAGCTTCCTAAATATGTAAACTCTGCATAATCATAGAAATGGTCCCACACCATAGGCACAACTGATTCCAGCTCAAAGTTGAAATAAAATCTGAGGAGATCCAGAATACATCAGGCAGTGTCTTTTGCCTCAAGTTCTTGAGTCTAACAACCAAAAGTTCCTTTAACGTGCCTCTCCCTTCTCCCTCCATCACACCCCATTGACTGTCGTTGTCCTTGATCAGTGAAGACCCAGAGTTCAGAGGTGAATGTGTGTGATTTCACCTCCCACCATGGTGGGGTGCGGAGGAAGGCACCTTGCTTGCTCCACTGTCCAGGCACTTGCTCTGATGTCAGCTATCCTGCCAGCTGGCCGCTGCTTCGCTCCACTCCGCCGGCTATACTGCTTCACCGGCCGCACCGCCCGCTGCTCACCGATGCACACAGTCACCTTCTGCTGCCACCAGCATCTCTACTGTGACCTCTGTGGGTTGGTCTCTTGAGGTTCCACCCAACTATCAGTGATTTTCAACTCTTACTGGGGGAAGCTCATTGCTGAAGCAGGCTGGGCAGAAACGCTGTCCCACAGCAGATGAGTAATTTGTAAACCAACACAAGCCATAACTGGTCACTTTGGCAACACAGCTCTGTCTGCTCATATTTACGCAAAGTGGGTGAGTTCATGTAAATACAATTTGGTCCTGAAGCCTTTTCCACAACCTAGTTCATCACTAACTGTCAGGGGAGAGCTTATTGAAGCCTTGTTTACACTTTTAACGATTTTGAATTTTGTCACCTTTCAGTGTCATTGAACATGTCCTTGATCTTGAATCCATCTCTATTTTGATAGTGGGGTTTCTGGTTTTGTGTGGTTTGGTTTTTTTGGGTGGGAGTGGAAGGTCTGCGTTGTAACTCCTTATTTCTTCATAGTATTTTTTAAGGAGAGGCTGTTGATGTGATTTTAATAAGTCATGTGTCTATGATTTGAAATCTTCAATAAACATACGGACTAAAAGAAACAGAAACCAAAGAAATTATTTGTCTTAAAATGAAATCTCTAGAAGATAAAACATTGAAACTAAACATGCCTTGGGAGCTCCTCTCCTTCTGTGCTTTTAAGAGTGTCAAGGATAAACTATAAAAATGTCTGAGTCCTGCATACAGTTTCACAGTTGTTGGAGGGTATTGTATTATTGCTACTTTTCTTTACAACCCTCTTCTTTGAAATAGTGTCAGCATCATATATAGTGTATAGGAGAATTTTCTATTAAAAAGAATAATGAAGGTGGTCCCATCAGTGGAAGCTATGGGAGAACCACCACCAATCAGAATCAGTCTTCAAAAAAGAGACCAGAAAATTCAGACACACAGGGTGAGAGAAAAAGACTCATCTTGCTAATGCAGTTATCTTATTTTTTCATCTCTATTGCAGGTTGCTATTGAAAGGCTTTGCTGACAGAAGTTTTTTTTAAGGAGGGATTTTATAATATACTATTTATAACTAGTAAATTATATTGAAAAATGGTATCTTTTCAATTACTCCTGAAATGTTTGTCTTCTCCTGACAGCCACTGTTTTGCTGGGCAAGTGGCCCCATTTGTGAGAGCGCTAGTCAGGGAGGCCCATTTCTCAACTTCAGTTAGAAATGTAAAAAAAACCCAAACATTACTGTGTAAATGGTAAATATTTATGGATCTAATCTTAACTTTGATGCCCAGATGCAACTCCCATTAATGTTAAAGGAAGCTGCAACATTGACACGATGATGAAAAAATACACCAGTCCAGTATGTAAATTCAAGTATATGACTCCCACTGAAGCCAATGGGAGTTTTGCATGAGAAAGAAATGCAAAAACTGGACAATGTTTTCATATACCCAAAGTACATTTCCTCTAACAATTAACACCAGAAATGAATAGGAAAAGAAAATTAGGAAATTCAAACACATGAACAAGGCCCCACCAAACTTCTATGTACTTAACTCAGTTGCTAACTTTGTCCACAGGCTACCTCAATAAAACAAAACAGAAAACAAACAGCCCAGCCCTCCTTTCTTATAGTATCAAGAAGCTGGCCAGAGAAAAATGCCAAAACAATAATGCACAATGCTACACTACACTGGTGCCATCTGATCACATCTGCTTTTTCTAAATGGCTTCCTTCCAGTTTCCTGACCAGCACATCGGAAGAACCAAATACAGTCCACAACTGAAAAGTCCTCCCAGGTTTTACTCTCAACTCATCAGATACTAGACAAGATTTCTGGGCGTTTTAGTTGATCTTATATAAATGGCAAGCAGTGTGAATGTGCCTGAAAAAACTAATAGTTGACTACCAAACCTTACTGTGTTAAAGACCCAATGAACTCAGTTGTGAGTTTTCCCATAGACTTTAATAAGAGCAAGATTGAGCCTATGTGTAGGCAGCTTCAAGTTACCTGGGAATAGTATGCAATAATGGAATGGCTTTTGTAATTGTAAAACTTTATGTCTAAATATAATAGGGAGATGAATGCTTCCCAGAAGGTGAGCTTTCAGAACATCTACTCTGAAGCTAACCTTTACCTAAGCTGAAGAAACCTAGGCTGTAATTATCAGATAGTTGTATTTATTTTGTTTAATATAAATGAAATGAAGCAAGTGAAAGCAAAATAATACAAATTAAAAAATATAATTCACAGTTTTAGATATCAACTGAAAATTAAAATATGCACCATTGGCAGTCAGAGACATTTGCAAACCATACATATTGGGTATATATAACTGGTGCAGAATTTAATTTGAACACTATTTATGTGCTATGCGTGCTGCATATGAACTACATTGTCATACTGTTCATTTCCAAAAAAGGAACTACAAGGTAGAGAAATGAAACCTATAAAATCCAGGACTCTTAAATTGTCAAAGAAAGAACAATGGTCAGAAATGAGGACAAAAGGTCTGACCTCAGTGTAAATTTCATGGAAGTTTATGATAACACCTCATTGATTTTTTTAAACGTAGCAGGATCTGTAATCATGTATGTGCAGTTATAAAATTCTTATCTCTCAGAGACACCAGAATGACCTCACTCTGGTGAATATATATTCCTGGGTTTGGAGGGAGGGAAGGTTAGTTTTAATATTTTAAAATAAATAATTTACATCACAAGTGAAATGTATTGCTTTTAAAAAAATAAGAGCTTGTCAGTTTTAAAGAGGGAAAGTCTGTTTATTCACATACATCTACAGCATGGGCACTGGCAATGTTTTCTTACACTATATGTAATAATACGACACAAAGGAGAACTGGTAAGAGAGAAGCTTTATTTCCTGGCTATGGTCACCTGACCTGCCTTAGTATTACACAAAACTGACCCCATTGCTGGACACCATCATACAAGGTAGCTTAGACTTGCTCAGGAAGCCCCATCTCTTGAATAATGCAGTCCCCATACCTGTTCATTCACCTGACTCTTTGCTGAGACTGCTAAAAAAAAAAAAGGTGCTAATTTAGGTCAAATTATTTTTTTTAAAATGAGTGGCCAATTTCATAAAACAGAGGGTGAGTGCACATGTGCTGGGGCTGCTCTGTGCAAATGGGCATTTGTATATACAAGTAGGCACATGTGTGGTTTCCTGATTTGTGAAAGCAAATACTGTACAGTGGGGTTGATCAAGAAATGGCAAGTGTTTTCCATGCGACATTTCTAAAAAAAGCAAAATGATGTTTCATTCCGGTTTTTTTTCACAAAACTTCCCAGTTTTTTTAATTAAGTGAAATGTTGATTTTATTTAATTTCAAATAAAAAAATGGTCTTTCATTTTGGTGTTCAAAAGCAGAAATGTTTTCTCTCTTTTCCATCTCTCCTCCGCTTTCCCCACTTTTCTCCCACTGTAATTGCGAAATCACCCATTTGCAGAGAGCCAGCACAAAGGCTATCACCACTTAATCCCACTCAAAGCCTGACTTGGCACCCGCTGAAGTCTGTGGAAAGACTCCTATTGATTTCAATGGGCATTAGATCAGGGTCTTAGCCCCAGTTTTGAGAATTTAAGTGCTTCATAGGTTTTCTGCTGGCCCTCTGCACAAGGTATGTCACTGGAACCAAATTAAGACAGACTGTACAGGCCAATGCCTCCAGCCCCAGGTCCTGGAGTCATGTGATTATTTCAGAGTCTCAGCTTTCATTTTTAAAAAGTATGTTTCTAGACCTCATGATTGTGAAGGAAAGCTTGGAAACAGGACCCGAGTATAGCTTCTTGAGTCTGTAGACAGCCTGAAACAGTAGCTCTGAGAGGGGTGAATTGCCCCACGCAGCTCAATGTGGTGTTAATGCCAAGACCCACTGCGCTGCAGTTTTTGCCAATGCCACTCCAATAACAGACTCTGTGGAGGAGCAGGAGAAGAGTGCAGTGAGCCCAGCTCACTCATCCATGCAATCACACACATTCCAGCTTCCGTGCTAAATAATGATGAGCCTCCTTGATGTTACCACTGTCTTTCAGTGGGGGACAGCATAAACCTCTGCTGCTACTGAGGGAGGAAGTGTCCCTGCTGCTCTGGCTGGTCCTGAATTGGCAAGGAGGCCCTGTGCACCTACATTTGCCTCTCTAGGAAGACAGGGACTCTCTGCCGCCATCACTTTAACTAGAGTGTGGACCACAGCATAGAGGTAGGATCACCAGCACGTTGGCATAGGAGGTCCTGTGTCATGGTGTAACTAGACACAGATTACCTTAATTTAGCCCTGAATTTCAATTTGTGTGGGTAACAAACCAGGATGTGGGTGATCTGGCCTAGTGGTCGGAGCTAGAGTTAGCAGCCAGGAACAGTGCTGCCGGTCAGACCAGGAGTTAGGGACCAACCACGGGGCAGGGTGGGAGCAGGGTGAGAGCAGACTGGGCAGGGCAGGAACCAAGCCAGGATCAGAGCTGGAGCAAGACCAGGAGCAGGGTAAACACTGGATAGATTGCAGCTAAGGGCACGTGCATTGAGCAACAGAAATCAGTTGTTGCTGTTAGATGTAAGAGCAGGTATGCCGACTTCCTCAGCCAATCAGGAAGAGTGATCAACCAGGTGGCCCTACGGTAGCTCAGCTGTGCTCACAGGCTGCCCAGAGGCAGGGCAGATGCAGCCGCAAGACCTCCTTCCTGACAGCGTGCACAACGCCACTTTATTTTCCTTGTATGCAACTTAGCTGCCAGCCTCCATGTTTCAGTAATGATGGCAGTAGGTTTTGTGATTTGGAAACTTGTCTATTCAAAACTGGCCTGACACTACCAAGGTCATTTCACCTAGTAGCCACCAAAGGGTAACAACTTTGGCCCATTACCAAGATGAATTATATTCATCTCAGAGACCTAATGGTGAAAGGCATCCTCTGTTATCAGTCCCTGCATCCCTCCCTTACCCTATGCAATTTTGATCATTAAGTCTCCTTCTTTCCCACTACATTACAGCAGTTTTAAAATGGTCTAAAACTGGAGTAACAAAGTGGTGAATCAGCTACCAAGCTATCAACCAGTTACCAAGCCACATCAAAGTCCTGACCATCTCTGAAGACATTTTTAAAACCTGTTTTATGAGCCCAAGCAACCAGAAGGACTCCCAGATGGACAAGATGACCTAATAGGTCTTTTCCATCTCTTATTTCTAGGATGCGAAAACACGTTACGGTCCACTGGATAAATGAGTATCAAGGCCATTTTTATGAAGCTGTGCTAAGTACTGAGATAAATGAAATATGTATTTGCAACCTAATTAAAATATAGGCTATTTACCCAGGAGACTGAAATGACTCCTTCAGCCAGTTATTAAATCTTGATCTTTTATTTTTTCCCTCAAAATACTCTAAATGATGGGAATGGGCTTGATACATCTTTGTTTTAAATACACCATTTTTGAGTTTTGTGAGCACACAAGCTATCTAAAACCTGCTCATTATTATTGAATGTTGACATTTGTACATTTAGGGCCAAGTTATCCCTGATGCATGTTATTCCTATACATGGGACAGGGAACTTGGCAACTCATAAAGTTTCTGCCTGATTCTTCCTATAGAAAGAAGGGTTCACCTCCACAGAACAGAAAGAGGGCTCAGCCCCCGTCAAGTCCTTTCAGATTTGCAGCCCCACGGCAACATGGTGTCCCTGGCTGACGTTTCTCCAGATTCCCCCTTGGGAAAGGGATATTCACAGTGCCATAGGGAACTGGTGAAAGTTAATGCTGGGAATCCCAGGAGGTTGGGGGTGAAATGTTATGGAGACAGCTGACCCCACTGCTCCAGCCAAGTTTTACACCCCTCCTGCTCTTGGGACATTCCCTCCTCACTCACCAAGCTTCTTCCCCGTGGAGTACCTATGAACAGGCTTCTATTGTGTCAAAGTAAAGGGAGGTAAAGCTGGCACTCCTTCCCTCTTTGGTGCTCACCCTGCCCGGTCCCCTGTTGTGTTTACTCTCCATCCCCAATCAAATCTATGTTTTCCAAAACTGGTTCAAAAGAAGAGTTCAGACCGTGTAGGTCAGATTTTCAAAACATGGCACGATGAGTGCACACAGCCCCTCCCCCCCCCCAACATACATTTGCACTCATTGCATTTACAAAAAATGGCACGATGAGTGCACACAGCCCCCCCCCCCCCAACATACATGTGCACTCATTGCATTTACAAAACATGGCACGATGAGTGCACACAGCCCCCCCCCCAACATACATGTGCACTCATTGCATTTACAAAACATGGCACGATGAGTGCACACAGCCCCCCCCCCCCCCAACATACATGTGCACTCATTGCATTTACAAACCCCCACATACCTGCCCATGCAATGAAAAATCAGGCATTCCCACTCACCCTGCAGCTCCGGCGCTTGCTGTCACCGGAACTCTCACTTATAAGAGAGGGGCTGTATTTTGGAAAGCAGCAACTCAGAAAAGGACATAGGGGCATATGCAGTGGGGGGCTACGACTAGACGAGGCTCAGCCTTACCAAACATCTCTCTCTGCTTTGCCATTTTCTGCGCCTCTCCACTGCCCATGTGCTTGCCCAGGTTGGCAGGCAAAGCCCCACATCCAGTGGTGCCAAGGTCAGGTAGGGGGCGGGGGAGGGGAACGTTGCAGGGGCAGGACAGTCGGACGCTCAGCACGGTGACAGGCTACTCTGAGTCTGGGAGTGGCAAAAGCCAACTGACTGGAGCAGGGAGCTGAGCCCAACCCTGAGGACAGGAGCAGCTGCTGCGAGCCCTGCAATGCTCCCCCATTCCCCGAGTGCCGCCCCTCTGCACCAGGCCAGCACAGAGACAGAAATCTCAACAACCCCCCCACACACACACACTGAGAACAGAGACCCTCAACACCCCACACACAGCCAGAAGGCAGGCTCCTCCCACACACACACGGAGGGGGCCACCTGCCCATCTCACGCAACTAGAAAGCCCTTCCCCACAGAGCTGGGAGCATGGTGGCTGTCCCTCCCTGACAGACAGCCATCCTACCACTGAGCGGAGCCCTCCCAGCACAGACCCCTCCTCCTTCTGCAGCTGTCGGCCTGGGCAGCTCCTCAGACTCAAGGAGCCCAGCCCAGGTTGCAACTTGTGTGCTGGAAGGGACACTGTCCAACACCCTCTTGTGACCTCCCCTCCGCACCTGTCTGGGATAGAGACAATGACCCTCCCCCCAACCTCCCTCCCCAACACACACACCAGACATTAGGGCGTGACACACACACACACACACACACTGGGCGTTACTCAGGCCCCCAAAGAATATTTTCACCAGCCGCCTATACTTAGGGGTCATGGCACACACACACACACACACACACACACACACTGGGCTTTACTCAGGCCCCCAAAGAATATTTTCACCAGCCGCCTATACTTAGGGGTCATGGTGAATCAGCAAGTGACCATGAGCTCCGGCTGGATGCAAGACTAAGGCTATATCTACACTTTCTGTGTCATGTAGGCATTACAGGCATTACACGTGTAGCTGCACGCCACAGCCCCATGCCCACATTTGTCAAGGCCGTGTGTAACTACATACAGCAGTGAAAGACACTGCAGGTGACCTGCCAGAGCCTTTCCCTACTGCTGGGGCCTTTTCCTCCTGCCTCCCCCTGGCGAGAACCTTTCACTGTGGTGGAGAAAGGTCTGCAGTGGGATACTACACTGCTAAAAAGAGCGGTATAAATGTGGGAGGTACTGCTTGGGCATGTAGAGAACCATGTAGGGTATATATCCTGGGGGTCAGACATGTAGTGCATGCTGCACTACTCTACTCACTTGAAGGTTGCCAACCCACCAGGATTGTTCTGGAGTCTCCAGGACTTAAAGATCATGTCATGTGATGAAACCTCCAGGAACACCCCCAGCCAAAATTGGCTATCCTAACTCACCTCAGCCGTGCTTCACCATCTACACTGCTGTTTATACCTCTGCTAGCTGGGCATCCTCTACACACTGCCATAAGTGTAAACATATCTTAATGGAACTAAGATGATTCTTGGCTGCATAGAAGTGGGGAAGGGGTAATTACCCCTGTATATGGCTTTAGTGGGATCATTACTGGAATATGGTGTCCAGTTCTGGTGTCTGTACTTTAAAATGAATGTTGACAGATTGGAAAGGTTTCATAAAATAGTTACAATAATAATCCAAGATCTGAAATACTTGCCTTACAGTGAGCTCACGCCAGTTTATCCAAGAAAAGATTACGGTTATCATCATCTATAAATACCTAAATGGTGAAAAGTTTTCTGATAGTAGAGGGCTATATGATCTATCAGACAGAGGAGTAACAAGTTCCAATGGCTGACGCTAGACAAATTCAGATTAAAAGTAGAGCACAATTTTAAGTGAGGGTAATTAACAACTAGAACAAATTACCAAGGACTGTGGTGGATTCTCTATCAATTGGAGCCCTTAAATCAAGACTGGATGTCTTTCTAGAAGATGCTCTAGCTCAATCAGAAGCTATGAGCTTGCTGCCAGACTCACTGGGTGAAATGCTAAAGTCTGTGTTATGCAGAAGGTCAGACCAGATTATCATAATGGTCCCCTTCTAGCCTTAAAATCTGCAAACCTATGAATGGCAGTTATCTAACTGGCAACGCAGGGTTCATGTGTCAATTCAGATTTTCGCAGGCGTCATGTATACAGGCAGGTTTTCACAGGTACAACACACACATGCAAGAGAGTAAGCCCATAGTGCCCTCCTTTTGAAACTTTGGCCATATGCTAGCAGTTATACATGTAGACACAGAAACCCCAAAAAACCGGCAGAAGTGGGTAAATGCAGCACACGTGTGTAGACACACGCAGAAGTTACAGGGATGGAATTGTATATGTGCTGCATGGCACAATGATGTGTACCGAAGCCCACACACATGGAGGAGGTTGAAGAAGAAAGGGCAATAAGGAGTTTGGGCAAAGGCATGTTTCATATAAGCCAGGAGCAAAGTACTTCCTCAATGGCTAGTAAAATACTAGTGCCTCACATGTGTATACACAGCTCAACCCAAACACCAGCAGTACATCTCAGAGACCCTTACCTGGGGGGAGCCGTTTGCTGGGACAAGAGGTGTCCAGTGTTACACAGGATACAGTATGGTGAACTATGGGTCCTTTGTCAAGCAAAGTGACTGGCCAAGCTATTAGCCTTCGTACAGAACACACTTCAAGTCACATCTGCAGTATAAATTGGAAAAGTGTTAGGGGTGGGACTTTCAAAAATGCCCTCCCCGGCCCACTGGCCTAATTCTGCTCCCACCAACTTCAGCGGGAGCATTGGTGATCCAAAACTGAGCATATTTGAAAATCCTTCCTTGCAACGATTTCAGGAAGCAACCACATTGTAACTGAATCCCCTCACTTGATTGTAATTGTAATGTAGACAGTCCAGGCATGTTTGGGTGTAGGTCAATCTCTTTTTGACCTGCTTACTCTGCAGTGGCCTTTAGGGCTGCCTTCTTTCCGAGACTGTCGCGCAACCCTAAACATGCCTAGGACTTGCGTTCTATACTCCAGCAGCTGCTTGCTGCCGGATGACAAGCTATCTATTTGGTGCTACTCAGAGATTCGGTATATTGTTCAATGTGATTTCCCTGTTCATTGTAGTTCTCTGCACTTTAACCCAACCCTTGCCCCTGATACCTAGCCGGAGTAACTCAGCTCTGTGGGAGTTAAAGAGAGAGGAATCCTCCCCCAGCAAGCCACAAAGTGGGAGCAAAACCCTCCCACACTCAAACTGGGGTGGATTAGAATTCCCACCTCCATCGCACAGGGCAAAGGACCATAGTTGCACATCTGCTGATCCCCCATCATTCAAGAGCCACTGAGTGTGACCTCCCTGTGGATGTGAGGATCTGTGGGACCTAAACCCAAGACTGCAGGAAGCCAGTGCTTCCACACCACCAAGCGGCCTTAGCAGAGTCAATGCACCACACATCCTGGGAGACAAGTCACTGCTGGAAGTGCTGCCCACAGCAGATATGACTGGTATCTCTCTCTGTGACCTCTGATTGGCCCTGACATACTATTTAAGCCTGGAGTGAGTACTGGGAAGTTGTGTGTGCAACAAGGCGGATCTCTGATCTACTGCCTTGCCACTGACCCTTGGTTCCTGGCTGCTGACTCTGGTTTGACCCTCCGCTCTGGAACATTGCTGCTGATTCTGACTGGACCCCTCAGGCCTGACTACCCATGGCTCTAACCACTGGGAATGACTGCCCATGCCTCCATTCCTGACACTGGGTTCCTGGAAATGCAGGGAATAGAAAGCCCTTTCACAGACCCCTGGCACCCTGACCATATCCCAAACAGGAAAACTGCAACAGTTCCTCCATTTTGGGAGCCCTCTGCCCCTGTGCATGAAAAAGGAGTTAGAATTTAGGCATTTGAGATGATTAGTCCATAACTCTCTAGGTCGATGCCAGAGCCAACTGAGTAATGGCCAGGTTGCGAATGCAATAAAAGAAGGGGTTCTAAAGGAAATGCTCCCACGCTGTTAAATAGGAGTGGCATTAAGCTCAGCAGTGATTTAACAGAAAGGATCAGGACAGATCAACCAAATGCAGAAAATAAAGAGTTTCAGGGACAGATTCTGACCTCAGGTACAGTAGTGTGACCCTGGAGTTACACTGGAATTGCACCAATGCAACTGAAATCACAATCTGGCACAAAGGCGTAAGCACCATGTGTGCCAAGTTTTCTGATAGGAGTGATTGATTAAACCTAAGTGAATTTGCTCTGTCCAAAGCAGCTGTGGAGCAAATTTGCCCTGACTGAGTCCATTATCTTTATCAGGCAATCAGAATCAACAGCATTAATATGATAACGTGTTCTGGGTTCATACTTCTCACTGCTCCGGGTTTTATGCTACCAGAACAATGTTGGGTTTATCTTTAAACATGGTGGCCAAATTCTGTAGGTTGAGGGCACATTTCCCACTGGCATAAATGGGAGCAACTTAATTGAGAGCCATGACTGACACCTGTGGTAAATTTGACACCTGGTGATGAACAATGCCAATATAAAGGGATAACTAAGGTGACTCTTTGTAAGGGAAGTGTCCACAGTGCTGTAAATGATATGCAGTGACAAAGGGAAAGTCTGCCCTTCCTCACTAGGGCTGGGTTAAATGAGGGGAAGTTTAACAGTCAGCTAAACAATTAGATAGTTCACCGGAGCTATTCTGCTAGCAGCTGGAATGTAACATGCTGCTGTTTCTTTTGACCCAATCCAACTACCACTGAAGTCAATGGAAAGTCTTCAGGGCTCAGTTCTACAAAGGGATTTAGGCACCACTGCAATATACAATACCCCCACTGCCCTCACAATACTCAGCTGCCACCTACCCCTGGATGTACCTAAGCTCACTAGGCAACTAAAAGTTTGCTGTAAAAGTACCCTACATTTCTGCCCCTGGGCACACGTTTAGATGCCTATCTCATGCTGAAGCCACAGTGGATCCTCAGGGGTTTTGCTGCCTGTCTTCACCTGGCTTATCTCACCTGTGGGGTCTAATCAGGTAGGCCTGCTCTGAACACATCTAACTCCACACCAAAGAGGATGTGGGGGTTCTGGTTCAATTCCTGCCTTGGCATGACAAGGAGATGAGATTTGAAGAGGGGTTTCCCACCTCTCAGCTGAGTGCCCTAACCAGTGGACTATTCGGACGTGGGAATCTCTCCTGTTGAAGCCGTTTCTCTTTGTGTAAATAATTAAATATGCATTGGGCCCGTGACAGAGTGAGTGACTGTATTGTCCAGTGAGTTAGGGTGCTCACCTGGGAGGTGGGAAATGCCTCTTCAAATCCCTTCTCCACATCAGGCGAAGGAGAGCATTGAGAGGAGGTCTCCCACATCTCAGGTGATGCTCTAACCGCTGGGCTCAAGGATATAAGGGAGACCATCTTCCACCCCCAGCTGTTTTGTGTGGAGTTAGGGACGCACTGCTGCTGTTCTTTCAAGAAGCAGCTTAGATGCATGACTCCAAGAGAGGGTTCCTTGCTGTGGATCCCAAGGAGAGATAGGTGCCTCCCTCCAGCCCAAAGTGATGAACGTGGGAGTCAGGGCTGTGGGGTGGGGGAGCTTAGGCCACACCCCTCTCATTGGCATCTGCTATTGGCTAGTTTAGGCAGCTCCTGCCTAGCATGCTGGCTTTTGTGGCTCACATTCTCAGGTGCCTGTTCCTCTCCAGACCCAGCTTCTCAGATTCTATGATGATGGGAACCTTCAGAATGGTGGAGGGACAGCAGGGAGTTTTGGCCCTTGGAAAGAAGTAGCATGCATCTCCATCTAATGCACAGGCTCTAGCTAGTGTAGTGGGGCCAGAACACACCAAAATGGTGTTCCAGCTCTATATGTGCAAAGTCACACCACATAGAGGACACCATTTCATAAAGCAAAAGAGCATCCTTCACACAGTGTGACCTTGCACACACCATACATGCAGGGCCACACTGGAAGAGGTGGAGTATCTGCACTTAAAAAATCAAGGCTGCAAAGGCTGTATCAGGGCCAGGACATAGGCAGCTTGACCTAGTGGGTAGCATAGGACGGGGGACAGGTCCCCATACCAGCCAACGTGCAGAATCAGGAAGTCAGAAAGGAACCAAGAGTCAGATACCTGGAACCAGGCTGAGTCAGTAAACCAGGAGGTCAGGAGACAGGAGTGGGTAGCATTGGCTGAGCAGTGCAAAGTAGGATGGAGCCTAGTTGTACAGAGGACTTCCTCTTCCTCCTTCTGGCTTAAGTAGGGGAGTGGGCCAATCAGGAGCTCCGGTGTCCCACCAATGAGGACACAGAAGTGGAGCCTTCTATCTGAGCTAGGATTCAAGGTGTTCTGGTTCTAGATAATTTTAGTAAGCCATTGGGTGGAGGTTTGGAGCACGATAAACCCCAGGAACCCTACAGGCCCAGGTCTGAGTCCAGTGAGGCATGATACATTATTGCATACTGATTAATGTATTAGCATGCCTCATCTCCTATATCCTGTCCTGCTGCTATGCAGGTGTGTATATAGAGGAGAGGAGGGCTGGGAAGAGGCTCTCTATTCAGGCATCAGTGCCACAAAGGTCATCATTTAAATTCTGCCTCCTACACATAGTTTTAAGCCAGCGGAGTACAACATCCAGCCTTGCCTCAAGCAGTACAGTTCATTTTAAACCTAGTTTCCATCCCTCAGACCCAGCCAAGAAGTCCATTGTCCAAATGTGACAGTCTGGGGGAGAAATAAGCCAAAAAATAAAACTTCATCAGTTAGAAATAATAAGTTTAGATGTTAGTGCTACCTTGAACTCTGACAGATTTCTGTCACCATGGTGGATTCCGTCTGTGGTTCCATCTAGTCCCACCCCTCTGGCATTCCTCTCCAGGAACAGTCAAATAAATACTGCAAGGAGGACATCAGTAAGTCTCTGTGACAGCCTGGTTTAGAACTCTGGAATATTAAATGCTTTTGTCAGCCCTCAGGCATTTTCTGCTCATGGTTTCTTATCCTCACAAAGGAAGTTGTGCAAGAGGTATTTGGTAGCTGAAATTCAGTTTGGTGAGGGGAGGGAAGGAATTGCGTCTTTGTTACACAAATACTTTACAACAAATTGAAAAATATGAACGTTCCTAAGGAAAAACAGGTGTTGCATTTTTTCACATACATTATTTAGTCCCAATCCTCTGGTCCCTCCATGCTGCACTTGGTGCAGGACCCAAGAAAGGAATAAGGCAGTTAGCAGTAAGGCAGATAACACAGTAACACTGACTTTGACCCTGGGGCTCCTCAAGGAACCAGTTCAGCCTCCCTTACAACTTAGATCAATCCCAAGGCTGCTCTCTGTTACACCTGGATATAATATTCCAGTATCCAGAGATCACCACAACATGGGAGGATTCCTTCCCTGCCTCACTATGCATCCTACAGTGGAAGTTGTTCTAGTGGAGGGAAGGGGAAGTATCTTTTAATTTCCATCAGCTGGGCTCTGATCATCCAGAATCAGCTGTAGGACTGGGGCCTTAGTTGACAACACTCTAGAGCAGGGCACAAGTTCAAACCCCAGCCCAATAGTTTGGCTCAAAAACAACATGACATAATAGTGCAGTATTATTAAGGGCTAGGCACTGTTACAAAGCGCTTTCCTTTTGATTGTGATCTCTGCTATAATGTAAAGATCTTATGACACGTTAGAAGACAATAAGGATTAACACCATCATTCCACCCCTCAGTGAAACAGGTCCATATTGTATGTGCTGTATGTAAAAATAATAAAATAAAATAAAAATTTATAACAGAGAAGGAAAAAAAAGACTAGATAATGTCAAATAATTTGTGTTACCTCCCATTACTGTCATGTGACATTTATCCTGGTCCAGTCTCTGTGTAGTCAGGTTTGCTGGGTTCCAGTCTTTAGACTACAGTGAAGGTACGCTGAAATAGCACACAGGAGAGAAAAAATGACATAAAGAAGGGAAAAGTTCCCCTACTTTGTATTAAGTGCAATTCCAGTCAGTGTAACAGTGAAACATGGCTTGATCTCTGTTTCCGTGAACATGCTATCTTTTAGAGGATGTTACTCTCATATCTTCTAAACTTTGTGATATAAACAGCAAACCTAATTCTGAAATAAGCATCCAGCACAACTGATTACCATAACCAGGAGCACACACATTTAAATCAAAAGTCAGGTGAGTTGGAAAAGGTTTAAGTTTTTTCAATAAATTATTTTTTATACTAACTATAAAAGTTATATAGTGCACAGAGATTTGCTAGAGATAGATACTTTACTGTACTTGAATTGCTGGGAATACTTCCTGAGATATAAAGCTGACAATCAGACATCTGAGTATGCTTGAAAAACAACATCTACCAAAAGATTAAAGTATGAATTTAGTAAAGTAATCCAAGGAAAAATCATTGTTCTTTTTGTTACTTAGTATAGTAGTTGGGGTGATATAAGGGTGAAATGATCTACAATTTTAATTGAAAAATAGTTGAAATACTGAAGAAAATCTTAAAACACAGAACTATATCTTCTCTGTTAAATATATGGAGTGTGTCTCATAGAGAACTATATTTCTTCAACACACTTTTTTACATTTTATGCTCACAGTAAGTTATTAAACATATAAAATTGCCTTATTTATAGAGTATAACTGAGTCCCTCGGATTCATTTGTATATTTTTCAATACAGTGACTGGCTTCACTATTTAAGATATATTTTAAATCAGCTTTTAATTATATGTAATATGAAGAGGAGGGGAGAATTACTAGAGAGAAAATAGATCCACTAGTCTATGAGGATGGTAACGAAATCAATTATAATTCCAAAAGAGCAGAACTATGAATTGCAGGAAGTAAAAATTATTAGTAATTAGGAAGAGAGACCTGTTGGTTATTATAATTGTTGATAGAAAGTAGATAAGAAAATACTGGGGCAAATGTAATACAGGAAACTGAGCATGGTATCCTAAGGTTTAAAGGGAATTATTTAAGGAACTTGCCTAACCACAGACAACTATTTTTAAACATTCAGGGAGGTCTGAGCCATTTAGCAAGAAGGAGCATTACTGGTCTTTAAAAAGGAGAGGATGGGGAAGTAAGAGAAAGAATGATCCTGTCACATACCATCTGGTAAGTCTAACTTCAGTTTGTAGTAATACAGTGGAAATAGCATGAAAAGGAGGGAAATATCTCTAAGCACCTAAGGGAGAGTGGAATCACGGCCAATTAGCAACATGGATTTATAAAGAGACCAACATGCTGCACATGAGCATTTTTTTCATATAATTGCAAAATGGTGGCTGAAGAGAATACAGTAGATGTACTATACACGTATGAGTATATACATATAAGGTTTATGGTTTCAGTAAAATTAGATAGGAGATTGCAGTGCTTTTCAGTGACCAAAAATAAAAAATAAAAATCCAATATGATTTTGGGGTTTCTAACACAGAGACATCATTTCATGTCCCAGTGAAGTGATAGATGCCCCTTTCTCCATACAACACAGATGAGAAGGCACTTAGAATACTGCTTATAGGTTTAAGCACCTCAGTACCAGAAAGACATTGACAAACTGGAGGGAGGTCAAGAGAAGAAAAAAATATTAAAGGACTGAGTGAACTGATTGGCAATGAAATATTAAAAGAACTAAATATGTGTAGCTTGGCCAAACAATGACTATAAAGGCCGGATCTCACATTTCTTATGCTGGCAACTCTCCATTTCACATCAGTAACAGTCCAGTCTGAATACAGAGAATGGGATTAAGTCCTATAACGACATCTGAAAACAGACTATGGGGCAAATTATCAAATGGTATAAATTGTCATTGACTATTGATTTCAATGGATCTATGCCAATTTACATCAGCTGAGGATCAGCCCCAGGTGTATATAAAAGGAGCAGACAAGGAGGAGGTTGAGGAAATAATTGTCCTGAGTTTTAAAGGGATTATTAGTGAAGTAGCAGAAAAGTGGATGGAATTAGGCAAAGCACAATTTAGGCTGAAAATCAGGAAAAATATCTTAACCATGAGAGATCAATTACACAGTGGAACAGTCTGCTAATGGAAGTTCAATCAGCAGTCATTTAAAGCTGGACTGGACAAAGCACTGGAGTATAGAGTACAGGGAACAAACCTATCTGGAAGAGTAGTAGATTAGATGGATTCAATAGGGTCTTCTCTAACTTTTTTTTAATTGTGTTTGGAAACAAGCATAAGTTATCACTAATAAATTACTGAATGTGAATTACATTAATAAAGGTGGCCATATCTTTAATTACTCAAAAAGACTATGAAGTTTATTGAATTTCAGTGGGATCTGGCAACTAATTATTTTAAGCTGACTGAAAATCTTAGCCTAAACGTTGGATAGGTGTATTGCAGCACATATATGGGGCTTATCCAATGTATATTTCAGATAAATGTATGTAATGGCATGCCTATATATAAATATATTTATGTAAAACCTCTGGACGGGCTTGCCTCTGTCTTCCAATAATATCCATTTATCCAAAAGACTTCAGTTTTAAATGTAATTTATCCATACCAATGAAAAATCTTCTTAGAGTGCTGCTGTAAAATGAAATTCTTAAACTAAATTTTCAATAGTTGGAGATCAAGACTGGTTATCTTTTCTTTAACTTCATGACTTTCCTATTCAATACCCCCCAAAGGATTTACTTGCTTTAAATTAAACTATTCTCCCATTTGCCAGGAGATGGTGCTGTGGATTTTAAATCGCCGAGTCAAACACCTTAGTAGACGACTGTGTAGTTTTTCATCAGTTTCTTTTACACTTTAAACAGAAAGGAAAGAGAAACTGTAGCATAACATAACTTTATGAGGGGAAAGGACTGTGGTATGAATCAAAGAAGACAAACTGTTATACACGTAATTTCTATTCAGTGAACAAAAAACAGAATATTTCCGCCCTATATCTAATCTGCGATCATGAAGACGTTAGTACAGTGCATTTTAAAAACAACGCAATCGTATTACACTAGTGTTTTCCCTTTATCCCACGTGCTTTCTTTCTGTCCAAAATGTAGAAAAGTTCATTCCCAGCCCTCACATATTAATAACTGCCGGTGCACAACTTAGGGTGGTTAGGTACTTCTGTTATAAAGGTTTAGTGTCAAGCACAAAATATTGTCCTTTGCTTTTATTAATCCCAATTGAATTTATTTCTACACTACTTCCACAGTTTCTTATTCCGTGCAGTTTTCTGACCATCTTCCCGTGAAAAACTAACACTGTGGGGGAGAAATGTCCGTTAGGTGCATTTTTGAATTCGCATTTACAGTATAACTCACAGCAGATCTGCTCCAAAAGTTACAGCAATAGTGACTAGGTAGCTGTGTCCGACCACAAATCCTACACTGTAGGTAATTCTCAGCAGAAATATACACGCTTTAGCAGCTCTTCAATAAGTCCTTTTGATCATTTTTGCCCTCTTGCTGAACAACAGGGGAGTAAACTTTGAATACCTAAAGTGCTTTAAAAACACTTTTCAGATGGTGCGACACGATTCCTAACTTTCAAAGGGATTTTCATCCTGCCTGGGAAAGTTTCCCTTCTAGGGGGCTTTTTAACTCTCCTGATGCGCCTTGAAACTGCTAAATGAACAGCTCGCTGTATCGTTTTAATTGCAAGAGGAATTCTTCGACCAATGTTGGATTAGCTCTGCGAGGGGGAGCTCGGAGTAAGCATTAGAGGTAGATTTTAGTCACAAAATAGAACTTTCTCCCTGGTAGCAAAACTTCTAGTCCATTCTTTTCCTTATCTTAGACTAATTATTCTCTGGGTTTTGAGACATTTGTCAGAATGTAAAGCCATGAGCAAGTGCCACCGAGTGCATGAAATTCCTTTGGGGGATTACAGGGCCCAATTATTGTCCAATATGCTTCAGTGTAAAATTGACTTTTCGCTGCCAGGCACCCCAGGACGTACCAAATGGTGTGATTTTGTTTAGAAGGATTGTTTTGTCTCCCTCTGCTTTTTCCAAAAAAAAAAGGTCGTTGCCCCAGTTGTTGAGAAACAACCCAGCCTTCTGTGATTTGTTAAGGGCCACGCATTCAGGTCCAGCAGTGTAATTCTGACACACACATACACACATTCTTCTAGGCGAATTTGTAGGAGAAGCTGATATAACCTGGTGACTTTTTGAATACCTATTTATTTGATTCCGGACTTGATTGACGGTTGTCTACGAATCACTAAAATGTTTATGCTACATTGAACCTACAAGCAGCTCGAGAATGGACTAAACAGTGTGGGGGAGGAGGAGGATGGGGGAGATACTGTACTTTTGGTGGAGTGGGTTACAACTAAATTTGAACTTTTGCCATTTGGCTTTGCTTTCATTTCGGTTCTGTGTCAAATGCACGTCGCCGCACGTGGGGACACACAGATGAAGTGTTTAGTACGGTCAGAAAGGAGGAAACTTGAATCTAGCGTTAATATTAGTGTGATCAGAGAGTTATTCTTCTGGTATCAGTGAAATGCTGACAATTTCCAAAGCATTTCAGAGCTCCAGGGAGTTATGGTATTCCCTCCGGCTATACTGAAACTGTCTTAATCTTTATAAAATATGCCTCGCTATCATTAAACTTCTCGGTGTATCTAGACATAAATGGGAGATTCTGCCTTTCTTGAGAGTTTTATAGCAAAAGGAATACACAACTTTATGCGCTAACTGGGGGCCTGTTTACTGGAAGGATTTTCTAATTCCCTCTCCCACGCTTGAAATTTAGGACCAAAGGGTTTAGAAATTGATCATTAGGTGTAGATCTAGCTAGTTTCACACTCCAGCGCTTTTAAAAATAAATAACGCTGCGTTCACTTTTTCAGTAACAAATTGGGTTTGCTCTAATGTGTGATCTCTGAGGCCATTAACATTTAAAGTGTTTCTTATTTTAGTGCTAATAGAGGGTTCATTAAAGTGTACAGCTTAATATTTGGGGCCAGCTGCCTGGCAGGGGCGAGGCGCTAACAGCCAGCCAAACTTCAGCCTGCCGGAGTGCACAGAAATCAACTTTCCAAAAAGCACGATCCGTACCTGACATGGGGGCGTCATGTGCCCAGTCCGCCCTGCTCTCCGCTCTTGCAAATTGCAACACCGCCCCGCGGGCTGGGAAAGTTCACCTGCAAGTTTATGTTTCCTAGGCACAGTGGCGAAGTGGTTTGAGATGTTAGGGCGTTTCGTCTGCTTCTCTTCTTCACCTCCCCTCCCGGCTGCTTGCTACGGAAAGAAGGAAAGAGATGAAAGCCTAGTCAGTGGCATAGGGCTGTGTCACAATTAAACCAGGTAACGAGACACTGGGCAGATGTGTTTTCATTGCCCCGTAAGATAAATGCAGTGTTAAATGCCTGACAACTTCCCCGAAGCAATCAGCAAAAGTTTACGAGTGCATAAACCTCAAAGACCATCCCTCGGGTATTTTTATAAGTCCCGCATTTAAAGCTTCCATAAATTCTTCTGCCAGCTTCCAAACTAAAGTTACTGGAGACTATTAAAGAGCCACCTTCTTCAGGGAGCGCAGGGGAGTGTGGTCCAGGACGGCTCACGCCCAATGGGACTGGGAGAGCGTGGTGGGTTTTGTTGTGGGGGAGAGAGGTGGTAAATATAACTCGAAGCTTGATAGATCGTTTGAACATGCAAGTGTGGCAGATCAGGAGTCAATGAACAGCTAGGTGGTTGATACATATCAGAGACAGAGATGCCGCAGGCAGGCAGAGAAAATAAAAGAAAGGAAGACGATAGATAGATGGATGGATGGATAGATGATGCTGTGTTTAAGCAGGTGACCACTGACCCCCTGGATGATGGAGAAAAGACAGAAAACGGAGAAGAGACAGTGACTGCCCACTCGGAAATTACAATAATAGGTTTAGTAAATATCCTTGGTTATAACGTGACCTTGTATTGGTCGCACCTGTCCGTTGTGGCGTGTTGCACCTGTCCGAAGAGAGACAAGCATTCCTCACTCAGATAGCCGCCCCCTACTTCTGTGACCAGGGCTCTGATGATGCTGAAATGTCTTTAGTACCGTAGCAACATCTGAGCCACTCAGTGTTTCAGCTCCCAAACTGCTTACAGAGCAGGTGAATCCCCCATCCGAAAAGTTTCCAGCAAAAGCGAAAGGCAGGATGAATGCAGCCATACAAGAGCCAGAGAGATTTCGCAAAAAGGGCCTCTCTTCGAAGAAATAAACTGGGAAGAGTGAAATGTTCTCCTTAAACCATCACATTGCAATAATGGTATTCGTCATCCTTAAGTGATCCAATGAGTTTTACAAGTTGGTATTAAACAGATACAAACCTATTGTGATTATAAAGCTCTTTGTTTATGATCTCAGTGAAAATGAAGTTGCTAATTGTAAACAATAAACCTAAAATGCCTTAGGATGAATAGAGAGACAAGGTGAGGTAATATATTTGATTGGTCCAACTCCTGCTGCTGAGGGAGACGAGCTTTTCCAGTTTACACAGAGCTCTTCCTCGGGTCTGGGAAACAATGGATCATTTTGGATTAATAATGAGAGAGGTTAACAGAGGCATCTATAAGAAAGAAACTGCGTTGCTTGGAATGTGCATTTTGGGTTTCAAGCAGGGACGTTTGCACAAACCAAATGCTAGACTTCGGGGAGGGGAGGGGAAGGGGTGAGTGAGCGGGGTGGAGGGCTGGGTCTGTTATTCCTTTTAAATATAAAGACACAAGGTGACTGTATTGTAGTCCTGTTCTTGCTAGCTGAGATCTCAGTCAATTACTTTGAAAATCTGCAGCTTGGCTTCTTTTTATTCTTTACAGGTGAAAATTCAAACGTCTCTGTTGTCGGAGCCTGGTCCTTTCTTTCCTGAAACAAGGCACCCAACTGTTCTGATATTACCATTCAAAATCAGGTTCTGTGGCGAACCTCATTTGTGAATCTATTACAGAGATTAATAGATTATTTCTCCTTTTTCAACTAATTCTCGGTGGGGAAATTTAACCATATGGTAAGGAGAGAATTAGAATTTCATCACATTAGAGCAAAATGTAATGAAAAGAGTCCAACACCTGGGGCCAACTCGGAAAGACACAATTAAAAGGGTTTTAATGAAACCAGAGAAACCAAAAATGTCATAGCCTTCAGTAATTCTGCCACATAAGAATGATTCACTGGAGGTGTTGGGAAATATTGTTTTTACTGATGTCATAAGAATGAAAACCTGCCACTACATACCATGTGCTTTCAAAGCGATTACAATGAAACAAGAAAGAGATGCTTGTTTCTGTTATTAGAGGATCAGCTGGACACATTTTAGACCACTACTTGTGTTTACACTTCAGTGTGAGAACCTGTCTGTCAGGGAAGAGGGCCTTAAGATGGAGAGTTTTAGCTGAAGCCCAGGAAAGATAAATACATGGAGGATAATATTAATGAATTGCATGATCTCAAGTCATCTTGATCCGATACATTCAGATGCACAAACCAGCACACATTGCTGAGTTACTTGGAAAGTATCTTTATTGCCGGGAAGAAATCTTTGAAGGACTGAGCAGTAGAAAAGTTGATTATTAATTATTATTATTATTTGCCCCCAACCTGGTTTATTCTAAAAGCTGGTGCTTGTATTTGTATTGCAACGTGTGGGCGTAATTATTATTAAGTAGCAAATCTGCTACTGGGAAATTGTAAAGTTGGGCGGTGGGGGGGTGACAAAACCACCTTGCAGTTTGTTTTCAATTTGTTTGGAAAGGGAGAAAAAATGATTGTCTGGTCTGAAGCCAAGGTGAACTTTGATGGCTAGTCAGCAGTGAGCAACCGAGCTCTCTCCAATTGGAGCTACAAGTTCATGTAAACAGGGCGGGAGTGAGCGGTTCTTGACTCTCTATTGATAAGTTAGCAGAAGTCTCTCTCGCAGCACGTCGAGAAAAGTGCTCAAGTGGGCTTCTCTGCAGTGCCGAGCTGCAATTTGCTGAAGGGGGCAA
Source organism: Emydura macquarii macquarii (assembly GCF_026122565.2). NCBI lineage: Eukaryota > Metazoa > Chordata > Testudines > Chelidae > Emydura > Emydura macquarii. The sequence goes on along the minus strand of NW_027131614.1, from coordinate 14,568,815 downwards.
AGCACATCCTCCGCTCTAAGCAGGGCTTTTAGTGTGCTCATTGACGAGTGAAAGTCGCCACACATGTCAAGCGAAAGGCAGTTGTTGGGTTACTAACAGGACACAACGTCTTGCAAACATATGCGTTGAGCTGTGTCTACAGATGGCGGGGAGAATAATGGAGCAGGCGCCTTTTATAAAGCTCTAGCTGCTGCCTGTCTTCAGAGCTGGGAAATGAAACTATTCAGACTCAGGGCCAGATAGCGGCCGGGATTGTTTGTTACCGCTTTAATCCTATTAATTAAAACGTTAACCTGATTGGGTGGAAAGCTCTGTCCCAACAGGCGACTCTTCTCCATAATAACCTACTCGGCGAGATAATGATGTAAAAGACTCCCCCGTCTGCGGCGGCGGCGGCTGGTTGATGGGTCCGGAAATCTCTTGAAGGTGAATCCAAGCAAGCTAAACGGTGGGAGCCGGGCTGCTCGCCGCGCACAATGCCCGCGCGCATCCCCTGGTGAGCGCTAGCGGCCAGCACCCTCGCCGGGGCGGAGGCGAAGCCGAGGCGCCGGGGAAGGCGGCGGGCGAAGAGGAGCCGGGCGAGCAGCCGCGATCGGCCGGAGCCCGGCGCTTCGGGGCAGCGGGGCAGGTGCCGGAGGGGGAGGAGCCCGGCGGGCGGAGGGGAGCATGGAGCGGGCGCTGAGCCTGGCCGCAGAAGAGGACTTGTTCCACAAGAGTCTCAGCGCCTCGGCCAAGAGGATGGAGGCCGCCTTCCGAGCGCCGCCGGGGCTCGACCTGTCCCACCCGCGCGATCGCCAGCCCTCGCCGCTCAGCTGCTTCGAGCCCGGCGAGGCGGAGGGGCTGCTGCAGCCCGGGGCGGCGGCGGCGGCGGCGGCGCTGGGGGCCGGCGAGCCCCTCTCGCTGCCGGCCGGCTCGGTGTGCGGCGGCAAGTACGGCGAGAGCACCAGCCGCAGCTCGGTGGCGGAGAGCAGCGGCGGCGAGCAGAGCCCCGACGACGACAGCGACGGGCGCTGCGAGCTGGTGCTGCGGGGGGGAGACCCGCGGGCCGCCTCGCCCGGGGCGGGGGGCGCCGGGGGGGGCCTGCTGAAGGCGGCCGAGGGCGGCGGCCCCCCCCACGGCCACGGCCTGGGCGGGAGCAAGAAGTCGAAGGAGCAGAAGGCGCTGCGGCTCAACATCAACGCCCGCGAGCGGCGGCGGATGCACGACCTGAACGACGCGCTGGACGAGCTGCGGGCGGTCATCCCCTACGCGCACAGCCCCTCGGTGCGGAAGCTCTCCAAGATCGCCACGCTGCTGCTGGCCAAGAACTACATCCTCATGCAGGCGCAGGCTCTGGAGGAGATGCGGCGCCTGGTGGCTTATCTCAACCAGGGCCAGGCCATCTCGGCCGCCTCCCTGCCCAGCTCGGCGGCGGCGGCGGCGGCAGCGGCCGCCGCCTTGCACCCAGCCCTCGGTGCCTACGAGCAGGCGGCCGGCTACCCCTTCAGCGCCGGCCTGGCCCCTGCCGGCTCCTGCCCGGAGAAATGTGCCCTTTTCAACAGCGTCTCCTCCAGCCTCTGCAAACAGTGCACGGAGAAGCCTTAGAGCCCGCGCCCGGCGCTGCCAGCCGGGCAAGGCGAGGAGCTGGCAGCCGGGCCGGAGGCGGGGGAGGGGGGACTCGGGGCAAGGACTCGGGCTAAATCCTCCTTCTCTCGTGGGTTATTAGGCGTGTGGGGTTTTTTTGGTTTTGGTTTGGGTTTTTTTTTTTCCCCCCGGGAAAGGGCAAACGGGGGGTTTGAGGGGGGGGGGGGGTTCCTCGTGGAAGTGGTGACTTGATCGCAACCAAGACCTCAGCGAAGTACAAAATCGCAGTGTGTGTGTGTGTGTGTGTGTGTCCGCGCGCGGGTGTGTGTGTGTGTGTGGACAAAGAGAGGCTGAGAAATAGCAGCTGGGGGAGGAAAAAGGAAGCCCCCCCCCCCCAGCTGATGTGTCTAAATCCTGCTTCCTGAGACTGCAGAACTCCGCCAAAGCGCGCTGCGGCCGGGGGGTGGCTGGAGCCGGATGTTCACCCAGCCAGATCACAGGGGGGCACTTTGCGAGGCAGTTTTGGCTTCTGAGCCAGGCAAGGAGCAAACTTGAGCCGTCCACGTCTTCTTTAAACCCCACGCGAAACACGGCGGCTGGGCCATTGCTCCGAAAGACTTGAGTTTTTTTATTGTCTGTCTCTGAACTTTGCTCCCGTGAAAATGCGCGAAGTTTGGCCGAGTGTGATTTGAAAAGAGAGCGAGAGGGGGAGAAACCGACCTCCTCCGGGTGGCTGGAAGTGTTTGCATTTTTAAAACAAATATTTATGTGCACCTTGGTTCTTTCCACGTTGCAATGCTGTATAAACCAGACCGGATATTTATTTGTTATTCTTTCGATGGCCCTTCCACGCCAACAATATTTATCATGTGTTAAGGTCACGGGTCTTATGTGCAGTTTTTTTTTAAATGCTTCTAAAATTCTGTTTTTTATGGATTAATTTAAACTGTGTGCCAAGTGTTTGAAGACGTTGATTTGCCAACAAGGTATACACAGAACTAGTGCTGTAACAGAGCCGCTTAGGTTTAAGAAAGGTCATCTGGGTTTTAAGTTGCATCATCCCTGTATTTCAATTGAGCTTTAATAAATTGCTTCAGTCCAAAAATGACAGGAAAGGTGTATTCTTAATTCTGAATTAACTGGCTTTTTAAAGGGGATTCTTTACATTCGGAAGGGTAATAGCTAGTTACTTTTACCAGGCATCAGAGCAATAGCTCCTAGGAGGGGGGAAAACACATTTGCCAAGCTCATCTTTTCCCAGGCGCTGATTTTTTTTTTTTTTTTTTTTTTCAAAGATATAATTTAATTGCTCGCAATATGTATGTAAATGAATCTGAGTGTGGATGATGATTTAAATTAAAATACTCTGGGCTGATTTAAAGAACGTGTGAAATCTTCTAAAAAAAAAATTCTAAGAAAAAAGAAAATAAGAGCAAGAAGTGGCTGTTTACCCACAGTGAGCTTTCGGTCTGAGTCTGCATGGCTGGGCGGTTGTCTCTCTGGCATTTGTAAATCAATACTTTTATTTTTTTTTCCCCCTGCTATTTTCCACTACTTGCAGATCATACAAATTCGGACTGTCAGGTTGGATGGCAAAACAGGAGCCATGATGGCTCTGTTGGCAGGTCATGGATGTGTAAAGAGTGATATATATGAAATAGGTCAATCAGATTATGACGGCACTGTACGATCGTTTGTATGTGTATCTATGTCGGAAAGAATCTTTATTAAAATATTTTCAACAAACTTTGTGAATTGAGGCTGTGCTTTGGGAGAGGAGGGGGGGGGGATCAGACCCCGTCTCTCCCGCTTTGCTCTGGGTGCCTGAAACATGCAAAAATACCCTGGCTCCCAGACTGTGCCATACAAGGTCTTGACACAGAGGCGTTGTTGTTAGTCACCTGTTTCATTGCTAATGGGTTGACTCATTGGAAGAAAGATCAGTGAAAGCAGGAGTGAGACGCAGAGAAAGGGCGAAGAGCCGCTAAGTTTGCTTGTCGGACGATTGAAGGCTATCTTCACACTTCCAGCGTGGGGCTGAAACGTCAGGCTGGGAGGGAGTTCATGCTGAAAAGACGCAAGCTGTTAGGGTTTTTGTATGTTCCCACATATGGCCGTCTTAACATGAAATTGCTTACGGGGGGGGGGGGGGGGGAGAAATACACCCAAAGTTGGCTGGACGGTTTTGGTCCCTTTTGCAGTTCCTTAAACTCCCTAGGAGCTGCAGCCCAAAAGCCTCTCCAGTTTTCGCACCCGGAGCTCTGTGGGGCTCGCTCCTAAATCGAAACAAAGCCAGCTACCGAAGTGACTAGGAAGCGTCAGGCCCTGGCCGCGCGGATCGGGAGTGGGAGCCGTTTCCATGTGTTCGGGCGAGGCCGGAGAGGGAGTCTCTAAGGCTGGCTCCTGCGTGGAGCCCGTCACCACGGCAAGATTTCCTGGGTGGGGTGGAGGTTGTTTATATGTGCCCACCGCACACAGCGTGCTCCATTTCCTGTGGCAGCTTCTAATGATATCCCTAAATGGGCTCCAGCCTGGTAGAAGGGGATAAATATTTTCCGCTCCACTTCCCAGCGAAGAGATTAATCCGAACCTGTAACTTTTCAGGAACCATAACTGTAAAGTGCCACGAAGCTGTGGGAAGGCAGCCCAGCCAGGGTGGGCAGCTCAGCCCCCAGGCGCCAGCAGCCCCGTCTCTCAGCATTTACCAGACAAAGCCTGGGTGCGTCTAATTATGATTATTAAAACAATTTCCATGACGATGTCTAATATTATGTTAATTTGAAAACAACTGTGTATGAAAACTGTCGACTATAATACCTAAATTCATTTAATGAAACACATCGTTAAGGCAATTAAACCTCCTGGATGTGATTAAGGAACATAATTACGACACTGTTCTGCGCCATAATTGGGTGTCTTTAATCAAGGGGTAAAGTGATCAGCAACACAGCCATTAGTTTGCATTGTTCTGTAGCGGCTGTCCATCATTCTGATTAGGAATTAACCACAGCCACCCGCCTGAATGTGTGTGCGTGTGTGCGCGCACATTAACATCGCAGGAGACGTTCGCTGCAAGATTTAAGGCTTCCTAGTTCGCATCCCAAGGGCGCCTTCCTTGACATATTCCCCTCGGAGGTGCGGCTCAGTTCTCGCCAGGGCTAGGACCGTCTAACAAATTCTAGACGGGGAAAGAAAGGTCCCAGCGCTTCGCATCAGTCCGCCTCCAGGAGGGCTTTTTGCCACGGAAGGGGCTTTGCGCATTCAAGTACTCAGGGTATGGTCAGGCCAAACTTTTTAAAGCCGGCTGGGTTGTGCATTCAAACCCGCACCCTCCTAGGCTGGCTAAGAGCCGAGCACCCATAGAAACCAACCTGAGCTGAGCAGAGAGCTCGGCTCTCTCTGATTTTCAACTGACCGAGCGAGCCGCTGTTGCCTGTGCGGTGTGGCGATCTTCCCAGGTGCGCTAGGTGCCGATGAGGGACCAAAGGTTTGCCATGGAGCAGCTCCCCTAGGAGCTGTTCGTCCCAGGCATTCACTCAGGCGGCTTAGCTCTCTGCCATCTGAAGGAGGGAGATGGCAGTTGAGATCAAAGCTGGGTCTGAGCCCCCCGTGTCGCTAACGTTACCTATCTATGGCAGTAGGTGCGTTATTCCTGGTTTCAATTAAAGTTGGGGTTTTTTTTTAACAAAGCAATCCTCCAAGAGCCCCCCCGGCTGCTTTTATAAGCCGGTCTGAGTTAGCAGAGCAAAGAGGATCAGCCGAGATGGTTCAGAAAACGCTTTTCAGTCCCAGCCGTCGCCTCCTTTCAGGGGGGCCGATTCGTGCTTTGCTTTGACTTTGATTTTCGGTCGACTTTGTGAGTGCCGGAGACGGGGCCGCTTTAACACTTCGTGCCTAGTGCGCTGTAATCGCCACCAGCGTCCCTGGGCACGGACACGAAAGCGGAGCTGGTACAACCACTGAGCAGGTCTTGCATGTTGTCTGCTTCCCTAGGAGCTGTGTGTGTGTGGGGGGGATCCCCCCGCTTTATTGCAAGATGGATCATTTAATCAGAAACGAACATCCCCTGGAAGAGCTTTTGTTCCATCTCCAAAACCACCCTTAAGCTGCGGCTGCCAAGCCAGACTCCTTCTCCCCCTTACCCCACTTCTAGTCCTGCGATTGTCCCAGCATGAGTGACATTGACTTTCCTAATGTAATGACTTATGAAAGATATAATCATGTGTTAAATTGAATCCTCCGTTTAACTGTTAATGGTGTGCTCTGGGCACATTTACGTATTAGATGCTATGGTAACTAATTACCACTAGGAAAAAAAAAGGATAATACACTTTCTAGACTTTGACAAATAATTATGAGTGTTCATATCCCTGCTAGCAGCGGCTCTGCTGGAATGAGTAAGTGAATACATGAATGGGTAAGTGAACTTGGGTGCATGGAGGGGGAAAGATAATGAATAGTGGTCAAGTGAGTTTTCTTATTAAAACCTTTAATGAAAACGTGATTTAGGGTGGGGGGGAAGTGCGATGCTGCCTCGAAACGTAATTAAATCGCGCAATATAAACAGCAGAAACATAAATAAGTTTGCTTTTAATTAAAATGCAGCAGTCAAAGTAAATTATCCACGTGGCAGGAAACTACACAGCAATTAACACTTTTACCAACAACCCACCTTTTTTTTTTTTTTTTAAATAAATGAGCCTCTATTCGGAATACTCGCCGGGGTCATTTATAACTTTGATTTCGCCCATTGCCAATACCCTAAGGGGCGATTGAAACCGGGCAGATGGCAGAGCGCAGTACCTGCTAGGTACAGAACTTGAAAGGAAGTCAGGCAGCTCACGGCTCCGCTGGGGGTATTGAATTAAATGACAGTGGTTGGATTATGAGACTTTTGTTCCCCCTTTTTAAAACAAGATCGCCCACGTTATATATACAGGAATTCAACACATTGCCATGGAGAAGCGCAGGAGTCTCGCTCTGCAATCTGGAGCACAGATTCTTGGAGAGCAGTCTCTGTAGACAGTGCGCCGATTCCACTCCTCTTTCCATTTGCAGTGCAGCTAATTGTCCTGGGATTTGAGATCCCCGAGGCTCATCACTGCTCCTCCTTCTCTCCAATCAGGCAGTTGGAAATGCCCCACTGGTATTTTCCCTCTCTTGGGGCAGGTGGCTTTCCAGCTTCTCCACTCTCTGGAATTTGGCTGGTTAGTGTGGACAGAAGGGAAGGTTATTTCGCGATGCTTCTTCCCTTAACGCTCCAGCAGTGCTAGGCAAGACAGGGTCAGAAACTGGAGGGAGAATATTTATTTCCCACACGATATTTCCTTCCTCTGAATCTTCGCCGGTCCCGCTCCTTCAGAGTTCTTTCTGGGAGCTCCCAGTAGGTTCGAGTCTAGCAAAGTTCACCAGAGTTTAATATTGGGTTCTCCCCTCCACTAGAAAATATTGATGATCGTTCATTCAGGCGTAGCAAGGGTTAAGCAGATCAGGTACCATCGCTTCATTTGATAGACGAGTTGAAGCACTTACTATCATAACAAACGTAGGAAGAGCTTGCTTGATTTGGCTTTTCCTTTACACTGAAGGAAACTCGGAAACTTATTAGTCAATGCTTTGCTGAAGAAACACTGCAATACATTTGCTAAATGAGCAAAAGGTGGTAGAGTTATAGCCGGACCACTTGGCGGTACATAATAATGCCCAGAGATCAGCTCCAGTTCAACATGCTAGTAGAAATGCTTTTTAATGGGTTTGCTTTAATTTGTGCGTGCTATCTTCATGCAGACTGAAAGAGTTAAACGTTCCCAAAGCCCGTAGTTGCCTTTGTCCTCTCAGCCGGATTCAGAGACATGTAATAAAATATGAAATAAATTTGATGTTTCAAGCATTTTATTGCTGTATTTTTAAATTCATATATGCACATATAAGAACTGAGATCTGTGAATAATTTTAAAGCTACAGTAACGATGCGTTTTAGATAAAACAACAGTTTCCTTATATAATTGTCATAGGTTAAAATAATAATAATAAAAAAAGAAATTTCAAATAGGGACAAACAAACACTAATGACACCCATAAACTTCTAGACAACCATAAATTCACCTCTTCATCACACATTAGAAGGTAACAGTGGTTATCGAAAGCAACTATTATTTCTTCTAAGAAGTTTCAGAAGAAAGTTCACCATGGATTTTTACAAATCTTTATCATTTGCAAACATTTCCTAATACCCAATTATTGTTTTTTATGGCTAGCTTCTCTTCTGCTTTACATCAATATAAATATTTAGGTCCAGGAATTCAGGTATAACATGCGGATAGACTCGCTAATTAGGAAACCCCATTTCTTTTATCCCACTCAAACAATTACTAAAGAAGGTGGTGTTTTTAGGACTGTCTGGTCTCTCTCTCATTCCGACTTCAGATGAGGAAAAAGTCAATGGAGTTGTGTAATATTTTAATTCGAGGAAGTCATAACTCACAAGTGGAAATAAGTGCAAAGTACTATCCTTCTCGCTGCATTAAAATCTAATCAGATAACACGACATTTAATGCTAAATTTTATCATTTAAAAACCTTAATTAAAGTTAGTAGTGTTCATGGACAAATAGCCTTGTTCTTGGAGTAAATTAAATGTAAAAAAGTGTTCTCTTGTAAAACTCAGACATCAGGAGGAAATTAGTGTTTCTGTGTTTCACAAACAGAATTCCGCCTCATAGGATAATATTTTAATCTATTGCTCAACCAATGTCCATGCACTTTTCATGTACAAGTCTTTAATGTGCTGACTCTTAAGTGAGCTATAGTTACAAATAAATACACATTTTTCTGAGACACAGTACACTGCAGTAAAGATTTCATTTTCAGAAGGTCACTGAAACATACTTATGTATACTGAATTGTGAATTAAATGGCCCACAAAACAAGAAAATAGAAATGGAAAGACTTCCTGACAATATGAGGTCAACAACTAAACTATTTGAGAAGAGATGCAGAAAATGGGATGAGCTGATCAAAAATAAATCACTGTTATGACTTACAATGTATACTTACTGTAACCCATAACTTGTACTTTCTCAACTCTGCTGTACCCTCAATCATTACTGTTTTGGTAAGAAAATAACATGTATTGTGAACAATTTAATTCAACTTTAATAAAATTACAGCAAATCATTATTAACACTTCCATTAAAGTTTCAGGAACAGTGTATCAGTATGGGTGAATCTTAAATTTGTTTGAACTTTTTATCTGGTGGTTCAATAATTATTGAAAGAAAGTGTATTTCTACTATTATAAATAATCATTTACATATTTGAGATTACAGTGAAACATGCTGTATAGTAAAACCAGCTTACTGTACAGAACTGTTTTATGATTAACCGATAAAAATCACATTGGATCCAACATTAAATTTAAATTCAGTCTTTGCAAATGAAAAATATACAGTTTTATGGTGAATGCATCTAGAGATGCAATGAAAGTTTCTTGCTATTTTTTTTTTGTACTCTATGCATGAATATACACATTCATTAAAAAAAAATCCAACTCTTCTAAAAGTGATATTTTATCTAGAATTGTTGTAATTCTACTATATTTCTGAGTTGTTAATCTATAGTCCTTATAAATACCAATTGTAGATTAGCAGAATAAAATAACAGGCAGAAAAATACTTCAGTTATATTAAATTTCTTCTTAACTGGAAGTTTCTCTGTTGTCACAGTTAAAAACAACTTTATTCATATGAACTGAGCATATATTATGGGTAAAAGTGGTGTGCTGAGTAATTTTAAAGTACCTCACACAATTTAAATAACTTTAAGAAAGCATTTAATGTCAAGACCAATATTAGATAAAATACAATAATTAGCAACTAGTTTTTCACTCACACAGCTAGCTTCTAGAACAGTAAGGATACTTCACTTAACTCAAAAATGTTAATTTAATAAAGTCCCAACCACTATTCCCTTTTTTCTTTACAAAGTTAGGTAAATGTTTTGAAAACATTAGGTTACACAACCTTATTTCTGAAAACAGCAAAGCTATGCAAGTCTGCTTTCTCCTAAATACATCTCTAAAAAACCACACTGGCATACCTAACTGTTAAAAATACGTATGCATTGAGAATCAAAACACAATATTCTCATCAATGTCTGACTTGCATAATAGAGAGCTAATTGAAAAATTCCAGCAACTATAAGTGATGCTTAGAAAAAGCTAAGTTTCCTAGTGCAAGGGCATATGTTGCAATGTGTACATCAACAGCCAGATTTCATTTTTAAATATTTTTATTAATGACCTATTAAGGTTGGAACGTTTTACATTGGTTTCCTTACATTGTCATACATCTTGGTCTACTCCGAGATATATAGGAATCAAAGACTGAGGGCCACATTCAGACATGAGTGATTTTAATGGTGTAGTTGCACCCACTCAACTACCTTTGAATTTTGCCCTACCTATAACAGAAATATCTTCTTCCTTTCCTGTCTCATCAGGACTGGTTTAAGCCTGGTGAGATTAAATGGACTGAATCCTTTAACAAATGCACAATGGTTATCATAATCAAACAGACTCATCTTTTTTCCCTCTAAACATATCTTTCATGGTCAATACCATATCCTACATAAATCAGTACTTTTTTGAAATAAAAGAAATAGCTGTGTTCCTGTTCAGGTGTGGGGGGGATGGACAAGGAAAGTCATTCAACATGAAAATAGATACATTCAATTTTATTGTACCTTTTCAATACAAAATTCTCATAAGAGGTTAGATTAGTAAAGTACATGAAGTTTCACTTTTCTTGCTCAGAAATTCAGAGATGTACCTTATTCAAACTAAGAGGCTTAATAATGGTCATTTACTATTAAAGGAGAACCTAGCCTTGTTCATCTATTTATCACATGTCAGTTTACGCAATTAAGAACAATTTATAATCTTTTAAATATCCAAATATTCAATAATAATGAAATAAAATATAATTTCTACCCCTACAAAAGAAATACAAAGATTTGTGATTACTAATACAAAAATAGCAGTTCTGAGAACAGTGTAATACAATATAGCTTAAAGAAGTAAACTAAATCACATTTCTTATGTGGTCATTTTTAGAACACCAAAGCACATTGCTCCAGACATGGCAATATAGCCAAATCTAATTTGCAAACAGTTACACATTACTATTCATATAATCATACATGAAGGCACCCTAATCCTTTCAAACAGGACAGTGTAGTTGCTTACCAAGTTGCTAAGTACTGAACAAGAGAACCTACTACCTAGAAATAAAAATAAGGCTCACATTTGAGTGTTCACATTGGTTCAGGAGGAGTTCACTGGCTAAAAATGTTAGCTTTCAAAGTCAGACTGAGTCTTCCAGCAGCTCCTATATTTAAAAAAGATGAACTGTGGGGGGCATAGGGCAGCGAGTTTTGGCAGCTGGCACAACCATAGGCAAGGTGTTACTGCAAAATGTGGTTGCTGATCAGCAGTTTCACTTTTAAAAGGATTGGGCAGCACGTCTTTCTATCACAAATGGGAGAAAAACTGAGATTCCAGTGGCTTGTGTGGCATCTGAATACCCTTCCTGGTCGACATATATAAGGAGGAGTCCTCTCCTAGGTCTGTGGAATGGATGGTCACGACATTGCAAGCTTTTCAAGGAGGTAATGAATAGGGTTGAAGAGAGAGCAGAAAGCGTGACTTTTTAAAAGTAATATTAATGGCAATTCCACATTGTACACAATGAAACTGTCTGTACGTATAAGACCAGATATCCATCTGAGGGCTGCAGGGACAATTAACACAATTCAAGGTCTGGTTTTGTGGTTTAAGATCTCACCAGAAACACTTGATGAAAGTACAGCCTTGTGCTGCTCCCTATCCCATGCAGCAATCATGGAACACTAGCATGCCTAGGTGCTTCAGCCAACTAGAACATGTAGAAGTTAATCATGTGGGCGTGTCCACTTCAGACTCAATGATTGTGGACTGTCATGGTTCACCAAGGCAAATGTGGGCAGATCCTAGGCTTTCACTTGCCCACACTGAGCCCAAACCATCTGTTCTGGTCACAGTTACTGACCTCACAGACTGATGGATACAGCAGCTGTTAGTTACACAGACATCTTATTGGACTGGCCAGAGTCAATATGACCAGTTTGCCAGAGGTTATGTCCAGTCAGCTTTCCTAATAAAGCATAATCCAGAGGAGCAGCTGGATGAAATGTGTCCTGTCCTCAACTCCCATACATGTTCCTTAGCAGGGCTTAACTCTGCTAACATGCAATATAAGGTTTGCTCTTTGTAACAGATTATAAGAAGGCCTAACAACCCTAGGTTGGGCCACTGCTAGGCATGGGTAGACAGTCCCAGGTTGGGACCTTACTAGGGGATGCCAGCCCTGGCTAGCCAGTGGCAGGTGCCTGGCTGGGTTGCAAACCAAAACATCGTCTAGATCCTCGATACGGCATGGGCAGACATGAATGAGTCTGTTCAGCAGGGACTCTCTCTGCCTGGTTTAAATTTGGTTAATTTAGTTATTTAACAAAAGCTGTGGCCAATTGTACCTCAAATCAAGTGTTCAATCCTGTGAGATGCCGAGCACCCTAGACACCTATTAAAGTGCATAAATAAAGACAGTGCTCAGCACCTTGCACGACTGAGCCTCAACTTCTTACTTGTGACCTGACACTTCAAGGTACAGTTGGGGGATATAGATTTTTATTTGCCTGTTTGCACATACTGTCTCCTGTTTTCTTTCTGAATAGATATTTATACTAACCGATCAGTGATTAATACGAAACTGGTAATGTTTTTCATTCACTTTTGGCACTGTCCCAGTATGTCCTACTAAATTATGCTGCAACATATTATACTCTAATTCAAAATCCTAAAAGCACAGTATGAGTCAAAGAAGGTCTTATGTTTAAAACAAATACCTACTTTTATTTTCACAGTTGCTTCACATTTGTTTCAAAATGGAATGCCAACGAAGGATTTATCATAATTGTGGCATGAGACATTTTACAGCTTACATTTAAGCAATAATGTCTATAGTCAACATTGTAATGATGTCAACATTTCCTCTCTCTCAATAAAACAGGTTCTAACATCCAAGCTGGATTGTGAGCTATGGCTGAATATATAATAGCTATGTTTTTTGCCTACAGAGTCACTACACTAGTAACTAACCTGAGTATGAAAGGCTGTATATAAAAACAAATTTTATTCTATTGTGGTGGAGTATACAAAGCAATAAACAGCTTTTGCAGTTGATTAAATGTTGAAGCAAACTTAAGGCATTTAATCAATTGCAAAGCCCATTTAACATAAGTATACTCCAATACCACAGGCATTATTGATATTATATATGAAGAGAAAATGTTCATCCAATATATCTCACAAAAACAATTTTCTTCCCAGAGGCCTGGGAACTTGGCTGAGCCAATCTCTGAAAGTCTTTCTAGTGATGCTGATTTGGAGTGTATGGTTTACATGAATAATTGAATGGCCTCAGATATAAACAACAAATAATACTAATCCTTAGTATTTACATAATGATTTTCATCCATAGGTCTTTGAAGTGCTTTACAAAGAGGTATACGATTTTCCCCATTTCAAAGATGAAGCAGACTGAGGCACAGGGAAATTAAGGCCTACTTTAAAAAAAAATGCCAACTAGCTTTGGCACTCAACTGGATGAAGACACCTTGGGCCTAATTTTCAGATTTTTCAGAGCATCTGCAGCTTTCACTGAGGTCAAGTGGAGTTACGGTACACAGCACCTCTGAACACTAAGCCTTTGGTGCTGTCAATTTAGGGCACTTAAAAATGAGGCACTAAAAATGAATGAATGCTTGGGAATTTAGTTCTAAACGGCTTGCTCAATAAACACTGAGAACTTCCCACAATTCCCTTTGTGTTCTTTGACTCCAGAGGAGTCACTAATTACGACTCAGGAGAGTGTCTACAAATGTTTATGGGACAAATTTTGTCTCTGCTCACATCCAGGTAGCTACAACCACCGTGCAGTTAATTAGTCTTGCAACTAATGCAAAATCCGGTGTGGGATGGAGCAGAGGTTGGGTCTCCAAGATAGCATCAATGTGCTGCAGTGCTTAATTCAAAATGAAAGAGGTGCTGGGGCTCAAGCAATTTTTTTTACTTTCATAACTGATGCAACAAGCTCAGTGAGGAGTGATGCAAACTATTTCACAATCTGTAGGTACAGTATTTTATTTCGAAACACAGATTAAATGACACCGTCAACTTGAAAATTAGTCATCTCTTTACAAACAAGTTACAAGCAGTTTTAGGTACTACATTTGTCCTTGAATCTCCCTACTAATTTTTTGTGGTTTTACAATCACATTTTTCTAGTTTTTAAAAAGTTTCTTTTCGTTGTTGTTGTGTGAAAGACAACAGAAGAAACTGGCAAACACAAAGTGCTGTCAAATGCACAAAGTAAACAAGCCAAACAATTCTGTTTTCTCCTTTAATCCCTTTCAACTATAATAATCCTAGATGTTACTGGTAATGCTAGTAGGCCAAACAGAAGTCTCATTTTTAAGATGATGGTGTCATTTTAAACAGGCTCACATTAAATATGAAACAACGTTGTGTTGTGGCTCAGATAAATCAGTAGACAGTAGGCTGATTCAATTCCTTATTAATGTCAAGAAAAACTTTCCAGTGACTTTAATGGCCTTTGGATCAGGCCCTATAACAGTATTAGATTCAGATTCCTGATTCATGTTGCACAAGTAACAAACTATTCAGTTCCAAAAAGTAGTGAAATGCTAGTGAAATGCTGTCAAGACCATAACAATATATTCCTACAAATCATATCCCTCTTAGCTCGAGATAAACCCAATGTACCAGAGGTTGGATTTCTCAGGGAGGAGAGGGCAGAAGGACCTATTCATTTGCTTTTCTGTTTACAAGAAAATAGCCATAACTAAGACATGGGCAGCATCACTAGGTGAACAATTTTCCAGTAAATGCATTTGATCGAGTTGTTTATATTTTTGTTCCTGAAAAGTATACAGAATTTATTGATAGTGTAGAACAGTGTTTAACCATCACTCTAACTTCACTTAAACATACACAAACAGGACAGAGATGAAATGGAGTGGAAGTTACTTTATGTTTTTGTGGGGGTGGAGGGAGGAGAAGGATTTGAGATCCTCCATCTGGGAATTAAAAGAGTGTGCACTATTGGAAGCAGTTCACCTCTCCTTTCTATTTGGCAGTATAATTTAAACAAGGGCTCTCAGGAGCCCTCAACAGCCCCCTCCAGTACTTCATTGGAGTAGGTCTTCTAAACAAAAACATTAGTATTTTTCTCCAAGGCTCTTCTTTAGTACAAGGATGACTAGATGGAAGAGGGGCCAAAGGAACACTCACTGTGCATCATACATTTTGGGGGTCATCAAAGGTCACAGTGGGCCCTCCCAGAATAAAATCCATCAGAGAGGAAAGTAGGCCGAGGAAACCAGCAAAGCAGATTTTGTGAAGTTTCCAGTGAATACTGTGCTGAGGGGCTTGGGATGGCAAGGATAAAAAAAAGCCCCCCTTTCTCTGATGGGGCTGCCTCTCCACACTGCTCTCCAGGTCCCCTTTATCCTTGGGCTGCATGTTTCCTTGAGTAGATGTACTGGCACCTCCAGATGGGTCAACTGTCTGTGGGGATTGAACCTGAGACCGTTACATCTAAAAGGCTGGGCCTCCATGAGTGGAGTTAAAGGACCAGATATGTTAGCACAATGGCAGCAGAGGAGACACAAATCTCTCATGTGGGCCAGCCACTAGAGGGGGACAAAGGCCCACACTGGGCTAACGTGGGTTACAAAGGCTTGCGGCCACTGGCTACCCCATTGCAATACTTCCCTGTCAGCAGAGGGGGTAGTGTGGAATGGCAGCTGATTACTTCTGTTGACTGAGGGTATTGTGCTGGGTGAATGTCTCAGAGCTGCTGCTTTCTTCCATGCCCCAGTATCAATTTCCAGCCACTCCTACTCTCTTGTGTATGTGGAGGTGATCCTCCAGCCCTGAGACAGTTAGCATCACTCTCACTTCACTTAAACATACACAAACAGGAGAGAGATGAAAGCAGAGCAGGAAAAAGCACACATCTCTAAAAAAGAAAATGTAGAGCCAGAAAACAGCAAAAAAATTGAGATTATTGGGAAGCCTGCAATAGGCAGCTTACTTTTCTAAAGACTTTATCTTGTACCGAAAGACAATATCAGAGTCCGGCAAGAGGATACCAAGGCCCATACGACTGTTGTCAAGACCTATGGGCCTTTTTTCCATTAGTTCTATGTCGAAGTGAGCCAAAAATAAAATCAGAAACAGCTTCATTTCATTCATTGCAAGGAACCTCCCAGGACACTTGCTGATTCCAGAGCCAAAAGGCATCAGAAAGAACTTCAGTTTTCTTCCCCCTTTGTAGAAGGAGGTTTTCTTCTGGCCGTTCTCTATATAACGATCAAACTTATACTCCTGAAAATAAAAGAGAGATTGTGAAAATTAATGGAGCAGTTACCTGAGCTTTTTCATTTGCAAGAAGGTGCAGAGGGTGCTTCTAAAACCCTAGTTAAGAGCTAAGCCAAGGAACTGACAGCTTCCTCTTTTTAGTTTGTTCACTTAAAATGAGTTTTATCTACCCTCATATGACCTCACTGAAATTTAAGCGGCAGGGACCATTGTCTGGCTTGTTGGAAAAGGTGTGTTGCACCTTTAAGGGCTAGAGAACCAGAAAGTTACTTGCTATGGTAGATTCTTATAAGGTCAGTATAGGGATCCATTTCCACCCAGATGACCAGAAGAGAGGGGACACTATTTAGATCCACGCTTGTGCAGGAAAAGCTTTTTTTTTTTACTGTATCTATTCTACTTAGGAGATGGGCATTTTGAGGCAGGGACAATGAAGAGAACAGTTTCTGTTTGTGAAGCATCCTATACACACAGAAGGCTACATACATTATTAAGAACAATAATCTGCAAAATTTGGCAAAATCCCATTGGTACGTTGACTTCGCTCTTATTGCAACTCCCTGTTCTACTCTCTCTCTCAGGGTGTGGATTGTTCAGGAACTAGCCCTGATAACGTACTATCCATTTCCCTGTCAGTCGAACATAGATGTGAACAAGAGACACAGACGGAAACTGACTTTCAATGGCTTGCTATGGAAGATGTGTGCAAAGCAATCCACCTGCTAGTAAGTGACCATAGCAGGAAGTGTTTTTCTAGAGTAAGTACTTTAGAATTTATTCCAGTAAATTTAGCTGGTATCTTAGGTCTCATAAATGTAACACCTTTCTGAAGAGTTTTAATTTCAGTGTAATTGTTTAGGCCTAACGTGAATTTGTGAATGAAGGAGATGTGGCAATCCTAGCTCAGTCCATGGTGAATTAAACCACTTAAAATCATCATGTATTCTTTGAATGAAAATAAGCACTTTCTGCTTACGGTCACTCATTAGCACTTGGCCTGTTTGCATACATCTGCTATATAGTGCAAGCTTTTGAAAATTAGACATGAACAAGCAATTCAGACAGAAACCATCTCAGCTGATAGAAAAAGTCATAAAAAGTTTCTTAGGCTTTCTAAAGCCTGGAGGAAAAAGTGGATTGATTAGCTCTTTGCCAGAAAGACCAAAGTCACTGCAATATATTAATTTTAATAAAAATACAAACACAATAATACTGTATATTTTATGATTGCCTGTTCCATACATGTCCTAAGGAAAAATAAATTTACTCAGTTTCCATAATGCTCTTGAGCATCAGTAAGCAACAGTGATAGAGTATCCAAGTCTTCTGACTATCAGAACCCTGCTCTACCTATCTTGAGAAGTAAGCAGTGCGAATGGAGATGATATCGGTTTGGTTCATGAGAAGATCTGACTTGGCACTGCATAGTGGTAACAACTACATAAAATACTGGAGAATATGTGACTTCACATGCTTAGGCCTGAGAGAGAATTTTTTTAAAAGGTAGGAGGTGGCTTGAATTTTCAAAGGTGCCTAAGTAAGTTGGTGCTCAACTTCCAATGAAAAATCAACTCTCTTAAGTCCCTTTGAAAATCCCACCCAGAAAGAACTGCATTTCTTTTCTCATAAGTACTTCAATTTAAAGTAATACTGTGAATACTGAAAGCCCAAAATATGATCTCTCTCTAAAAATCACATTTTAAATTCAAGTTCCACTGATTAAGAATAACTATTAGCCCTTTTAAACATGAGCTGTAATAGCCTTAAAATCTAGCTCTTCAGCTGGATAACACAACAAATAGGATTCTGGATTTTGCTGGGATCATGATGTCTTAAGTTGTGCCAGCCCTATGCTTTCTTTGTATTATTTGTGAGTCATCTGAAGACTGAAGTGGACAAGAAACCTGCTACCTGAGGGACTAGGAAAACAGGACATTTACTAATTCCACAAGAATGGAGCCAACAAGTAGAGTGAACAATGGTATGACATGCATGCTGGTATCCAAGTCCCCAGGAATTTGGGTTGGTTTTTATTGAGGTGTCCAGTCAAGGAGCTGGGTTTTTAAGAAAGACATTTCTATAGGATAAGATTTTTTTCTTCATGAGGAAGGAGAAAAACACACACACACACAACCCCGCCCTCCCCCAAAACAAACAAAAACAAACAAAAAACAAACAAACAAAACAAAACTGAAACTAAAAACACAGACATGGATATAAGAGGTAAAATTCCAGCTGTAGGTCTGTGAAACTTGATAGCATTATTTTAAATCATTATGGAAACTGAACAAATTCATGTATCTGAATTAAAATCCACCTTTCTCACAGACTACATATGGTTCACTTTGGGAAGTTATTATACAGGATTTCTGATATTGATTTTCCATTGTTCAGGGTTTAAAGGACCACTCGATCACTTGCTGAAGCTTAGGCTCATTTATGTAGGAATTAGCGGATCACTTGTCTACATTACAGAAACCTGATTTAATATTGCTGCTCATTTACTTAGGCTCTGAGGAGTGGGGAAAGAGGTCACCAACAAACCGCTACACTTATGTAATATGATACCTAACCATAAGATGTTAATTTTGCTGATAACCTGAATTTTAATATTAAAGTCTGCAGAGGTGACTGAACTAATCCACTGAGCTACTTGTTTTCCCAGAAAAATGTTCCCACCCACTATGTTCCTCAAATATATGACAAAACCATAAAATTCCATCTGCGGCTCATATTCAGTAGACTGAACATTGCAAATTCAAGAACATGAGTTATTTTTCCCCTTTCTAGAGGTCCGTGTGTTGAAACCAATGCACAGTGCAACATATTGATAACTCATTTGCCATTAAAATGATAAAGTATATAAACTAAAGTGATATTGTGAAAGCTGAGCAGATTCAATACTGAGAAATATATTCCATCTATGGAAACACGGTAACACATTCTGACAAGTATTTAGTTAAGGAGACTTCAAGAAGTGCTTGGCTACTGAACTGATGGGGTTGGTAAGAGAACCCAGACAGATATATTGCCTTTGACATTAAAAACCATTTTTCAGAGTACAAAGAAAAAAGTGATATTAGTTTTAAATTTTACTTAAAAAATTTTATTCAAACACTTTAAAATCTATGGATTCATTTTAAAAATACTAATCTTATACATAGTCTGAGGTTTACTTTATTATATGTGTACAGATAGTTGGTTTTTATTAAGAAAATATCTATTTTCTTAGATATTGTGTAATATCAGTAGTAATACTTCCTCCTTCTGGCCAGCCTTCCAACATCCTCAATCATGTTGAGTAGCACCTTACACTTCAAAACTAGTCCTACTGATTTCAATATGACTACTTGTAGAGTACAATGATATTCAATGTGAATAAGGACATCAGAATCTGGCCCTTTTCCTAAAACCTGATAAACAATTTTTACTCTTATATTTTGCTAGAAGCAAAACTTCAGGAATCGTGTGTCTAAAACTGGTTGTGTGTTTTATCCAAACCATCATTTTCTAAAAATGTGTAAACAAATCTAATTTCCTTTTTGAGGCTGAACTATGATTTGGAATATATCTGCAACAGTCTTAACAAGTATTTAAACTAGAAGGATTGATAAACAATCACTTGCTTATAAAATGAGGGGGCAGGTGAGGAGAAATGATTTAGTTATAATCAGCCACTTCTGTAAGATGCAATAGCATTGACTGGTCTTGTTTTGTAAAGTTTCACTTCTTATATAGCGCCCCAGATTAGCAACAACAGTCCTTCAGTAAAATCTAGGGAAGAGTATGACTATTCAATTTACATGCAGGTGGTGAACTTCTAAAGTCATATTAAGGCTGAGCCAGAGTGGATTAATTTCCAGTCTTTGATATTCATTAACTCTATCTTCAGAAAAAATACAAGAAGATGACACAATTACCCTCAGAGCTTCACTGCTGAGTAACAGCTTTAGAATCTCAAGTTCACAACATCATACTAATTGATCAAAAAGGGACAAATCCTTATGAAGGGAGGTGAAAAAGCATATGGCTCAAGTAAGACACTGCTATTATACGGCTTTGGAGAGTCAGTGATGTTTTGGGGGCACTTAGATAAATGGTCCACATTATTTGCTATTTAAAGCACCTTCTATTATTCAGCCCTCCTTGGGTATCAAATGATCCACTGCCAAACAAAACCCACATTTAGGCTAAAGTTTATGGTATTCAATGTGCAATTGTCAATTCCTTTGAAAGCACTAGCAGTCAGTCTCATCACCATATTTCTCTCTTCAGGCCATGAATCCTTTGACCTATAAGGCCCTAGAAAATACATTTGAAAGTAGGAAGATTTGTTCCACAAGAAGGAACAGCAGTAAAAAACTATCACAAAAGGCAGGGCTGCTGCAATGTGCCTGAAGTATGATGAGTAGCACCAGCTGAATGTTTTACCTTAGGATCTTCATAGACCTCAGGGTCCATGTGCAAAATCTGAGGGTAAAGAGCTATCCAGTCTCCTTTCCTCAAACTGACTTCCTGATTTCCTTCAAGCTTGAGAATATAATCCTCCTGGCTGATCCGAATGTTCATGGAAGACGAGCACATTCGTAAACTCTCGTTTAAAGCACTCTCTGCATTTAAACAAAGAGGGGAGGGGGAAACACTGAAAATATGGAAGATGACTGGAAGTTATACATAGTTACAGCTGCTGAATCTCTACAAGTTCAGTAGGGCAGGCTAAAAAAAAAACCCCAACCAAACTAGACACTATGAGGAGGTAATAAATTATCCCGGAGGGGTTGGGGGAAAAGCTGCAATTCTGAACCTTTAGACGTAATTCTCACTGATGGTTCTGAGGGATCTTGTAGGCTGTAGGCAATAGTGAATTTTGGGTGGAAATCCATTATTTCAGGCATCATGTTGAAAACAAGACAATCGAAAGAGATGAATGCTTTATGCATTTACATATATTTTGGAGGTTGCAAGCATAGACCAGTCAAAGCATTGAAAGGACTATTTAGCCTGCCTTTCAAAAGCTGCTCGCTGTAATAGAAGGACTGTTAGAAAAACCATTTAACATGTTAATAATACAGTAATTTTGAGGTATTTTGAGATTTTCTAAAATATTAAACAAGATATACCACCAACTATAATTTCGATTATTTTCAGAGTGAATTCAAACAATTTGCCTGGTAATTTTAAGAGAGAAAATATTATATTGAATCATGAGAAAAAAAACATATTCTTCCCAGTATTATGGCAAACAAGATTTGTATCATCATCATATCCTGGAAGGCTCCAGAAGCTGAATGTCCTTGCTTTCCCAGTGGCCTTCACCTTTTGCTCCTAGCACGACAGATTTTATGGCTAATTTCCGGCAATTTATCCTGGCAGTTTGAGGAGGAATTCCTTTGGGAATAATATGCATAATTTGCATAAATCATTCTGATAGCATGCATATCAGCATGTAGCTCCTGTCTAGGGCTGCATCTCTCACTTTGTAATCAAAACTGACTATTTTTCCACCAGCATGTATGGGTGCTGTAATATGTGACTTGATCCCTTCTAATCATCAGTGTGAAAAATAGCCTAAAATAGAGTTTCAGTTTCACATGATAATACATTTATGACTGTATTAATGTTTTGTATTATAAAATAAACCTCCTCTAAGTGTTCAGCTTGGCACTGTAATCCCTGCACCCAAAGGTTAGTTTATTACAGAGGGTAGCTACATAGCATAGAAACATCTGAAAAAGATAATAACAAACGTTCTTTCACTAAAAATTAAATCTGGTAGAACATGCATAGCAAATAAAGTGGCCTTGGATGCTTTCTCGCAGGAGGTTTTTCCTTAAGCGTGCATTTGTCTAAAGAAATGAGGCTGCGGTCAGCTTTGTGTGGCCAGCGCTGTGATTCAATGTGACGCACAGTGAGTCTGTGCATATTCTTTTGGACTGCCTTCGTTACTATAATCAGGCAGAGTCAAATCGGCTTGTTGGTGACGAAGCCAGAAAAGAACTCTGGTTCCAGAATATGGCCTCTACTGCGGATAGCCACAAGGCACCTGACACGATAGATTTCAACTGGCAGCGCTCTGGCAACAAAACTTTACACGGTACAAAGAAAAGGTCCAGCCTCCACTCTTGTGCTTTCTCCAGCCTTGGAAAAATGAAGCTGATATCACCATTTTAGTCTACAATTTGAAAATGGTAGCTGACATATGTAGCAACACTGTTCACCCAAGAAATCAAATAAGGAGGAAATAAAGAAAAGCAAAATAATTATAGACCTGCTGCTGCTGTGAAATAGCAGGTTTACATTTAACGTCATGAGCTACACGGTCACATCCTATTGGCTGACATTCTCCCAGGAAGCATGGCAGTCTGTGCCCATTGCAGTATCACAAATGACAATTGGGCAAGCACATCTTATGCAGAAGTTAATCACAATAATGGAGCACAAAGTGTGGCTTAGCGGTCAGATCGTAAATGACAAATCTGTTTTACCTTCCTGTACCAGTTGTGTGTGGAAGGCGAGCTTGGCTCTAGCTCTGAGCGATCATGCCGATAATCATTAGATGACAAAAGTAATGAGTCACATTATGATCAACAAAGGAGAATGGAACTTATATGGCTTTGCAGTCTAACATTAAAAAATAGACATTCAGCCTTCCACAAACCCCGTCTGAATGCCAGAACTATACATTGAGAAGAATGACAACTGAACAATAAAACTGCAGCCTTTTACTTGCAGTTGTCATAGTTCAGCAGACATCAGCCAGAGTCACTGACAGACCAGCTGGGAAGCTTGGGAGGCCTTCCATTCTGCACCATGAGGTACAGTAAATTATCCAGCACGGTAGAGCAACATCTGTTTCTGTGCTAGTGCCGAACAAACAAGGCAATTTAAAGCATACCAAGGGATAACCAAGCAGCAAATGAACATGACCCTCATTTTTTTCCCTTCTTACACACACGAGATGCTAAACTTCATTGTACAAAGTGTTACATAAAGGGGAAGCCAGGCTGTTGTCTGATAAGGTGTTGTCAGAGAAATTGTACATATTTTCTATAAAGAGAGAGACATCTCATAGTATTGTTATTCTTAGAACCCTCCCACTTCTGTTTTTATTTCTCTTATACCAAAGCTAGCACTCAGCTCTCAATTCATTCTAGATTTTTAAAAAAAACCCTGTTTCAATATACTTATAAATATTCAGTCTTTAAACCTAATTTGCTATACTTAGTTCACATGCCTTCAAGCATTTGTCTTCCAATTTCCACTGAATAAATGCGTACTAATGAGAAATAGAGCAAGCTGCTGAGGCAAAGCTGGGTGACTTGAGCCTGGCCTGCCACCAGCTTGTGATAGGCAGGCAAATTGAGTTAAAATGAAAAGTCTTGTCAGCTGAAATACAACATGGTAGCCAAACAGCAAGCTGTCAATCATCCAGCAAAAACAAGGGACTGCAGGTAATAAAAGGTCATTGTGAATCATTAGTGCATTTGGCTTTCATATGCAAGTTAATTTTAATTAAACATGATCTCTATCTGCAAATGTTTTATAAAACTTATTGTGCATAATGGATTGTTAATTTTATACTAACATTTAGCAGGTAATAGGGCACTATAATTATTAGAGTGTATTATAGAAAAATAGCTATTGAGTATGCAAATATTTTTGGTGATAATTTACATCATGCATTACAGTGTGCCAACATGAATGATAATGTCTGAAACAAGTATATCTGTGGCTTACTAAGAAATGAGCAGTACTGACCAGCACATGCTAGGGAACATATTTATATTTTCAAATCCCAGCAACATTTTTTCATGCTTAACATCTGCATTACAGTTATGGCTCTTGTATTAAGCTACTTTTAATTTTCCACTTTTTCATATACATACAATTATTTTTCAAGCAGTATGCCTTTAGAAACAAATATCTGGCATTCAGCAATGTCCTAGGGCAAGAATACTTCACAATAGGAGTCAATGTAAAAATTGTCAAATAAACTAAATAAAGAAAACATGGCGGGAATGAAATGTGCGCTATGTACCATTCTTCTGTATTGTTTACTATATTAAAGCTCCATTGTGAGTCATGATGACTAATGTATGTTTCTCTGTACATACAAATAAGCACATTCTGGTTCCTTGAGAAGTCAGTACAAAAAGGAAATTGCTGTTCCAGAAATACCTGGGAAAAAAAAAATCAGGCCTGTGATTTAGTGACAGGATTTAGTTTTTATCAGACATCTAAACGATGGATTCAGAAGTAAGTCAGGCTGTACTGTTCCCTAGACGAGAAAATCTGACCAGAACAAAGATGATGTTTCTTTTGACAGGTCTTGACGAGTCTTCTTCTCCAAATTATGAGGAATCAAAGGTCCTTACAGCTATAGTAAGACAAAACTGCAGTGAAGGAATCAGAACATTTAGAACAGGAAAAGAATAACAGGCCCACGATGATGAGGTGATACACATACAAGGATCCTACCTGTATGCACTGGGTTAAAGGGTGAGATGAAAAGAGAAAAGCTTGTTCTCAGATGCTATAATGAGAATGCTTTAAATGTACAGATGGGGCTTGATTCTGCTTTCTTTATGTGCACAAAACTGTCAGTGTAGCAGCTGGGAATTTTGGGTGTGCAAATAATGCTGGATCAGCCCCACATTCCTCCCATACGTATTATTAGCTTAGAGTTCCTTTTCATTAAAGCATGTATTTAATGCACCTAGCTGTATGTGGATTTTTCTCTTTTTTATTGTTTTGTGGGACTATATCTGTTCCTTTATGACTGAAGCGTAAGAAGACCTGAAAGCTGACTTCTGTTCACACAACATTCAGTTTTATCCAATCAGAAAATTTAACTAACTTGTTACAGAAATCTCCAAGGCAGAATCTGGTGTCCTCACTCCCACCCAAACACATACATCAGCTGGTACTAAGGTACTGTAAGATTTCAAGGACATCAGTTTGGATGACATACTTAATGTTTTTGAACTATTTATCATACATTTTGTATCAGATGATTTTAGTGAGATAATTACATTTGTTTGATACTTAATGGCACTGGATGCAAATCATGAAATAGTTACTTTACAAAACCTCAGCCTCAGTGAATACTGTTTAATTTTTAAAAAGCTAAACAACATATAATAAGGACATAAATTTTAAGTCCAGGAAAAGGCCATGTGGCCCAACATGCTTATCCTTTTCATTTTCCTTCATCCAGTCTTCCTGTTTTTTTCACCATACCATCCAGCCTCCTCCTCCGAACACAAAATAAGTTGTCTTTTGACCTCATTTAAACTTTCTCATTCCTTCCCTGGTAACTTTTTCCTTGCATCTATTAACCTTGGTATAAAGTAGTTCTACTCACATTCCCCAAACAACGTACATTACATGCTTGGAAAGTCAAGTAGTTCATGGACATTCACTCAGAGTAATATTGTCCATTTCCTCTACATCAAAAATGTTCTTTAGCTATTTATAAAAGTAATTCTTCACCAACAGAGTTCAATGACTCTGGAATGAAGCCAACTTTCTAAGTTCATATACAGGGCTGATGACAGCGTTGGTCTGTACCAAAAAGGGTGGGGAATAAACAAACTCAGTTTTACATTTGTTTTATGATAATCAATTCATTTTAAAGAAGTTAATGTAATGTTTGTGACACTTGCCAGATAAGACAGTCCTGGAGAATAAAGGCTTCTATTATTTGCAAAACAAGTACAGGGTGGGCAAGAATTAAAGCTTTCCCCATATTGCTCTGCTAATGTGTCTCAACCACTAACCTGAAAAGCTCTTTTCAAGTAGTGGAAAGGCAAGTCAGGCCCCGATCTAGTAGGGCAGTTAAGCACATGCTGAATTTCAAGCACAAAAGT
Source organism: Emydura macquarii macquarii (assembly GCF_026122565.2). Taxonomy (NCBI): domain Eukaryota; kingdom Metazoa; phylum Chordata; order Testudines; family Chelidae; genus Emydura; species Emydura macquarii. The sequence goes on along the minus strand of NW_027131614.1, from coordinate 14,542,884 downwards.
GGTTCTATTAACTTCAATGAAACCTCAGTCTCTATATTCGCCTTTGTGGTTGTCCATTCTACAACCAACTGGTGACCACTGAACCTTATGTCAAAGGAGATGGCATTTCAGAGGCCTAAGAGTTAGGTGCCTAACTGCAATTTGTCCCTTTGAAAATCAACCCCATTGGCTTTGGTGATGCCAATGGTTGTGCATTAGGAAATGAACTGACACCATCAATTCATTACAAAGGCTAATCCAGCCATTGGGTGGAAACAACTTTCTATTTCTACTAACATGGTTCACATCTGAATCAGTGACCTTAAAGATGCTGTAATTTCTTACCTATCCCCCAAGGCTCTCCAAATAATTTCCAGGTTTTATTTTTATTACTAAAAATATTGGTTCTCATTTGCAAAGATATGTCTGTTAGGAGTCACACACTTAAGGCTTCTTTAAAGCAAAACCAAACCAAACCAAAACAAAAAAGGCCCCCCCCCTTTTTTTTTTTTTTTTTTTAAGGTCTAAAGGATTAAACTGTTTTTGGAAATAGTAAATTACATTTTGAGCACAAATTGATTTTCCTAACTACTTTTATTCAGTTCAGGAAAGGCCCTTTCCTGGTAATAAACTACAGAAGTATCTGAAATGCATTTGCACTTCGGCAGATGCTCAGAATCAAACAACTTAATAGGTATAAACTTTTTTTAAATAATCGCAAAGCTTCGATTTAGCCTTTTGCATACTTTGCATAGTTAATTACCTAGGCTTTAATGTTTACATGCAATGAGAGTATCTACAGCTATAAACTACATAATTTATAATTGATGTAAATGGGTGTTATTATGTCAATTAAGCAGCTGTGTCCTCCACCTTCTCAGTAAACAGAAATGAGTGATAAACTGAGTTTGCAGAAAGATACCCTCTTTTCTTCAAAACAGATAAAAATAAATTACCTAGGTAGACCAGGCTGTCCAATTGTTCTCTCGTGATGTGGATGTTATATCCAGGCCCTGTCTTTTGACCTGTTGACTGCAGCAAATGGTCAATTTCGTCACGCACCACTGCAAGAGCTTCTGGGTGCCGCAGAAGATAATACATGGCCCAGAATGTAGCTGGAATTGTGTTTCCCACAGAGGCCCACAGGAAGGCAAAATGATGTGCTGGGAAAAATAAGTGAAAAGGAAGATTAATAGCGTTTATTATACTGATTAGATTTGCAGTGTGCTAATTAAAAGATGTTAGGACACAGACCCAGCCAAGGATCAGTGAATGCTAATGAGGACCAATAGGCTTCTGAAGTCTAATTTTCTGCTTAATGAGAATAGTTTGAAATGTAATGTGGGAGGGGAGGGAGAAGGGAAGTAAATGCAGCTCAGTTATAATCTCTCTCATTATCACCATTAAGTATCTTGTTTTACCACCTCAGCCAAAAAAAAAAATCAATTATCATAGATGGTTGTTTCAGAGTAAAACATTTTATCATTAGCCAATTAGAAAGAACATAAAAAATTTCAAGGTCGCCATTTTGCCTTTTTATTTCAAAGGTCTAATAGTAAATTACTGTATTTTAGACAAGCAATCATTCATAAGTTTCCTACCTGCTTTGTCATAATCTTGGAGCAGCTCATATCTCTCTAATGTATCTTTTCTGGCTTGGATCACTTCTGACCCTCCCATCCATTTTGCCATGTTCTGAAGTAAAAAGTGATGTATAAGCTCCTTCCGGACCCTCTTGGTAGCTCCTAGTAACTCAATTGGTATGTTTGCAGCTAAATAGGGAAAGTTGGCATCAAACTTGGTAAATTTGTCTCTGATTTCACTAATAACATTGTGGCCATCTGCAGCAGGATCTCTTCCATAGAGTGTTATAAAACTGGCTTCAAACATTAGAAAACTGCAGAACTTGTACATTTTTTCTGTTTTCCAATCTGTTGCTTGTGAGCATTTCCATTCAAATATATGCTGGAGATTTTTCATCATGTGGTCAGAAATTATGTCCAAAGGTTTGCCTTGCAGGTACTGGTAAACTCTATGCAGATTTTCATTTAGGTTTGGGAAATTTCCGTTTGACAAAGAGGGATAGCCAAAAGTTCTCGATGCCATTTTATCAGCAAATTCATAAAATTCAAGTTGTTTGCTATTTTTGATCACATAACCATATTGGAATGGATCCATGATAAAGGTAATATATCTACCTGAACGGAAGAAAAAGAACCACATATACAAATTAGTACTTTTGTGACACTATTTAATAATAAGTACTACTAATAATATTCATGTTAATTTAAGTCATTCTCCCTTCCCCCCCCAACCGTTTCAAGTGATAAGCACACGGAAAGCTTCAAAAGTTAGGTGTATTTAAAAAAAGAGAGAGAAATTACAATAATTAGTTTTTTAAAAAAGTCAGAGACTTTGTTTTTGTAGTAGACAAGAATGAGGGAGGTCAATTATAGATCGATCTACTGTTTTGACATCAGGGTGACTTATAATCATGGCACTTTGGAATCACATGAATCATTTACTAAACTGTTCTCCTGAAAAATACAATATAGCTTTATTATGCTTTTCAAAAGCACTTTGAAAACTATACATCTTTTAATGACAAAAAAAGGAACAAACGAATAGTTCCATAGGAAAGTGCAACACATCTATAGCTTGAGAGGGGCTGAAGTGGGAAATATGCTAACATATCAGTATGCTGTTTTTCTTCAAGCAGAAGAAAACAAATTAATTAGAACAGGTTAGTCCTAACAACCAAGGCTTCAATTTTACAATGAGCTTTGCACACCGTAAGGGATATACTTGGTCCTGCCTCAGTGTAATGGGCTGGACTAGATGGTCTCTGGACTAGATGACCTACATTTCTATGGGTATGTCTACACTGACGGTGGCAACCTTTCTGGATCAATTGACCGGTCAGTGAAGACCTGCTTAATTGATCCAGAAGTCGACGCTGTAAAACCACCCCCTCAAGTGGTGCAGTGCAGTGAAGACACCATGCAGAAGAGAAGCACTGCAGTTGACAGGAGTTATGCAAGCTACTCTGCATAGCTTGTGTAACTCCCGTCAACTGCCGTCGAATCGCCAGGTAAGTGTAGACCAGGGCTATGATTCTGTAGAGTCCACTGAAGTCAATGGGGTTACCGTGAGCACAGGGATTCACCTGCATGAAGGCCCATAGTAAGATCAGGGCCTGTGATGTTTCCCAAAGCCCAAAGAAAACATGGCAACTAAAATACTTTTTTCAGTCTTGTTTTGTTCTTCCATGTTTTACTGACTTTTTTTAATTTAACAGGATGATGCAGCTTTATTATAGTATCAACAAATTATAACCTTGTGGTTTATTTAAAAAAATAGTTTGCTGTACAATATACCATCATTTTAAAACAATGGAGAAGTATTGTGGGGAGTATGCTATCCTATCTTGATTTTAAACTAGTTCCAGAGAAAGAGAACCCAATACAATCGCACCAGAATGCACTAAGAACATATTACCCTTTTTTATATTCATAATCAAAGGAGATAGTGCCAAAGTGATAGCAACATTAAAGAGAGAAAATTCACATTCATTTTTACTTCCTTTAAAAATGTTCTTTTTATTTTTCTGTGTGAGATGATTTTAGGGTTAATTTTGGGGTTAATTTTGTACCTTCTTTCCCCCAAAGGTTAATTACTAGTAAAGATTATTCTAGTAAGTCAAACAGCTGGTCATTTGTCAAGAATCTAAGAAATAACACCCCCAAAATAAAATTAAATCTGAATTTACTATAGCTGGGCCCATGCTAAGTCTAAATTTACACTAAAGGTTTGTGAATCTTAACTAGTGTGGACAGAAACGTGTTAGAAGAAAAAAAAAGTACTCATTAAAATGTACATATATTTGGTAAAATATCCACACTACAAAAAAAAAAAAGGAACAAATCTTACAAGATTTCCAGCCTAATTCTGCCCTCCTGAATGGGGGAAATTCCTATTGACTTTAATGGAGCTGCACATGTGTAACTGAGAACAGAATTTGGCTCTGTGTACGTAAACTAGCCACTATTTAAAAATTAACAATTACCCTAGGTAACATACAGTGGTATTTGAGATACCATAATTATTGCCTATTCAGACTCTGGATACATATACCATGGTATGGTAATTATGAGTACATATTGGACTTTTATTGGCAACATTCCTGTTGCGATCAATGGGGTTGCACAAAGCGCATGTCAAGGTGGAATTCTGTCCAATGTCTTTGTCAAAGAAACACTTCGGAGTATTTTTAAGCTATCCTTTGTTTGTTTGTTTGACTATACTTGTAATTTACTAATTAAACAATGTGGCATTGGGCTCTTATAGTTACTTCCTTAGTTTTTCTAAAAATAAACATGGCAGGCTAGTGGCAGAGTCAGGAGCAGAACTGAGGTTTCCTGACCTTGCGCCAGTCACTAGATAAGAGGTCTCCCTTTCTAGATTGCAGGATGTGAATGCATTTTCAATGTCATAATAAGCACTTCTTTAACCTTTCAACTCCAGGAACCTCCAACATCTTTGTTGGAGATCTGTCTTGCCAACCTTTTGCACTCTCTCCACTCTATCTCTTATACCTTTTCTCCTCAAGGCCCTTTATTGGGGCCACCATCTTTCTGATCCAGGGCTGGACATAAAAACCTTTAGAGTGCCTTTAAATAAGGAGATATGGAGCGCTATTAACCCTAAAGATGTTAGCCAGCTTTCCAACTTTGAGTTTACAGGGTAAACAATTTAAGTTTTTTAATTAATATTAATTTAAACCATCTGTGCACCATCTGCTTATATCACATGCAAAATACAAGTTTCTTTGTGATCTTTTTAATCAGACATTTAGCAGAATGCATATCAATTCTGAGGGATTTTTTTAAATAAGCACAATGATTTTGAGCAAATGATTCTTCAAACAAACAAAACCATTTTAATAAGTAATCTTAGTACAACATTCATTCAATGTTAGTGTAATCACAAACTTTTGGAAAGAAAGGACTTCACTTAATTTTTTATGACTAAGGTTGTGCCACAGATGAACATTTCTATTTGTTTTATCTTTTTCCAACTGATTAAAAATGCCAAAATATAGTTAATTTTTGCAAAGTCAAATTCAGCGTCCAGGCCACATCATTGACAAAAAGTCAATGTCAAACAAAAAGTCAACAAATTATAGAAATATATAACACAAAATCTCTGTTACAGTATTTACAAAATTCTAATGAGGAATATTTAACCCATACATAGAGTATGTAAATACTCTAAATAAAGACCAAAACTTATCAGTCACTGGTTGGGGCTAGAAAACTGTTGAAGTGTGACTAGCAACTGGAACTTTTATTGATTTCAGTCCTAATTGCACATAGAAGAACTACATGGCTATAGTGTGTAACATATTTGCATGCAGTCTCAGGATATTAGAGACACAAGGTGGCTGAAGTAATATCTTATATTGGACCAACTTTTGTAAAAAGATACTATCTCACCCACTTTGTGTCTATAACATATTGTCAGTTATCTGGTATAATAATGTAATAACATCTTCTCTATCTACATATAAATCCGCAGCAGCCTTTTGGGATCTAAAAACAATCACCAAAGCTTGCTGATTTCAACTAAGTTATTGTAAATATTAGGATTGTAAAAAAGTTTTGAGTGGACTAATTAAGTGTCTCTTTCTAAATCATTTTCATTCCCCCGGGGGGGTGGGGGGGGGGTTCTGTTTTCACTTCTACAGAGCAGTGTCTATTTATTGGTGGTAATAGGCACTAACAAATGCAGGCCTTCCTACATTTTCAAGTCATTATTCAGCACTTTAATAGCGATGCCCCCCAAATGCCCTCTCACTTCAGTTATCCTCAGAAGCTACCTCTCAGATGTGAACACATGCCATAAACAAAGTAACCAAAATGTAGTGCTCACCACAGTTTCCATCTGACAAGCAGAAGGAGCTGATTTCCAAATCTGCTAAAAAGTGCAATATAACAGACCACAATCGCTCCAAAGTAGCAGGCTTTCCACTTATACAGAATCCACTGTGACAATTTAAAAGTCCTTCATAGCTGTTCAACAATGTCTGTGGACACTAAAAATCCTTTTTCACAGACATTTGAGAAGATATGTCTGTACAATAAAGTCACGCTCAAGTTCCTTATAGCCTAATAAGCTGAGTCAACTTCTATTTAATAGCATAAAAACAAGCAAAAATAGCTGAATATTTAACTTGTTCCTGTAAAAGTCCTCAGATTTCTTATCCATCTGTGGACATGACTATACTTCTCTTTCCAATCCTTCAGCTTTTATTATAGCCACTACTGAGAATGCCTAAGATATCTTCATTCAGCTTACATAGTCTCCTCAGAACAAAAGATTGATGTAAAAGATATGAAAATTGTCAACTGTCGGTGAATCCTAGCACAGAAGTCAGTATTTGTATGATAGTTAAGATATTACTCTAATAATGCACTCTCAGCCCTTTTTAAGGCTAATTATGAAAGGCAAGCATTTCGTATGGTATATAATAATGTCAGTTATTAAAATAATGTTTGCAAATGGACTTCAGTGTTCTAAATAGTTAAGATAAATTACTATTTATCTATTTTTGGCTTGAAAGGTGTTTTAATGGTATATGTGTATTTTTAAATGTACTAGGAGTGCTTTTAAAAAGGCTAAATGTACTTAGAATAACAACTATAAGATGTAGGTAATTTTTTTTTTTTAATTGAGATTGATTAGTTGTAAAGATATTATTACAACATCCAGTATGGTTCCTAATCACGTATCAGTAAAAGTAGACAAAGTCTTATAATGAAAAACAATGAAAAGACTTTTCAAAGGTCTGAAAGTTCTTACCTAGTTGGCTGTCTATTTGTTCTTGATCCTTATCAAGTGAAAAGGTTGGGTTTGGAAGTACTACCATACAGAAACAACTCTTTTTTTTTTTTTTTTTTTTTTTTTTAAAGACTATCACATTTACGTAATCGCCCTCTTATTAGGAAGATTTTGCTGAACTGTTGACAATGATGTACAGTAGTGCTTCGCTGGTATGACGTTTGGGGAAAACGATTCTGCTGCACCACCACACAAAACCAATTAGAGAACTATTTTCTGCGACAGGTCAGGAATTTACATTGTTTCTCATAGAAAGATGTGCTTTTTAATTTCTTTATTAAGATGACATCCATGTCCCTTGCGACTTTTTGGAATGACAATCATTTGCTCATCACATGGGAAAGTACAATCAGTGAAATCGCATTACCGGTACGGGGCAATGCCAGAAACTCCAAGCATCGTTCCACATTTTCCAAATGAACTACTTTGAGAACTGATAATTAGAAAAATATATATTGATAGAATTTTTTGACAAGATCTTTATTCACCCACCGGGGGGTAAAGTAATGATAGTACATATACAACAGGGGAAATTCTGTTTGATACACACACAGACATCATCTTTGTCAAATCACTAAGACATCATGAAATCCAGAGTGTCTTGGTATCGAAGGTCATGATATGAAGTTTGAGCTTTTAAAGCTCAACTGAAGCTAACTGAGCTTTTTAAAAAAACAAACAAAACGAAACAAAACAAAAACAAACAAGAGGATTCACTATTATTTCTCTTTAATGAACTCTCAGTATTCAATATATTCAATACTGAATTACAGAAAGTGAGGCTAAAGTAATATCATGGATGTGACAAATCCACAAAACCTGGGATATTCCAAAATAAGGACAAATATTCAATCCATTTGCCTCACTACTTTAAGCACATATTGCATTAATCAATGAATCCCTCCCTACAATATCTAGAGAAGAGAAGATAGATTAAAGGCAGAATTTTTACCATCAGACTGAAATGGGATTTGTTAATTTAGGACCCAGTCACAGATTACTTTAACACAAATTAAATCACTAACCCTTTTCTTATATTAAAATATGAAAAAAGGAAAGAGAAAGAAATGTCCCATTGACACACAAGTTCTGAATTGCAACTGTACCCATTTTTATTAGTATATTCAGAAAGATGGTCTTGATTTGAGTTATTATTAATTCACATTCAGCAGGAGCTCTTATTGTGTAAGCTAGGAAAGTACGTTAACAATAGTACAGATTGTATTTTACCAAAAGTAGTTTCTGTGAATGTGCTGTAGTCACTTTCTAAGTGAAAGAATTTTTAAGCTTCAAAAAGAGCAAAAGGAATGAATTAAGATAAGAAAATAGCTTGTAAAACTGCACATCTAAACATTAATAATTTTTGGTTACAGGGAGAAAGAGTTTCAAAAATGAGCATCCTGTTTGCATTCTGATAACTTGAAATTGGTTGAAAAATGGTGTGTTTTTTATTTAAAATGTTAAATATATAAAAATAAAAACTTTCCCTGCTGCTGCTGCTGCTGCTGGGAGATTATAGAGCAGATTTCATTAAATTCTCATTTTGGTCTGAAACTCCCTGAATATGTGGGAATAGTATTAAAAATGAGACTGTGTCCACTATATACGTGTTAATTCATGCTATTGTAAAACTGGTAATTTGAACTAGGATCACAGAAGTTAGAGAAGAAAAAGACCCATTAAAAAACTGAGTCTATCTACCTACACAGGCACTAAAAAGTTGTCCTTCTCCCAATAGAGGACAACATTGCATTTTAAATTGATACTACATTTGATCTTACCTAACAGAAAGGGCTTATTTTTAAAGATATAAAGAAAGCATCAGGGGCCATCCTGCATTCCTGTACCCCAGAGTTTCCAAATGAAATCAAGGTGATTTTTGTGACTGTTAGCCAGTGCAGGATCAGGCCCCAAATTAAGAAAATATAAAGCGCCGAAGTTATTGCATTTCACATTGTTATCTCAGACTTTATTATTATGCCATTGTCAGTCAGGATGTATGGCTAGGCAGGAAGTTTCCATGTTCTAATCCTGATTGCATCAATGAGTCAATGTGTCACTCATTTCCTAGTGCTCCTGTCAACCCAGATGTAGAACTGGGCAAAAATATATTCTGTAAAATTTTTATGAGTGTTTTCTAAATTTGATCTAATGTTTTCCTGTGCAGTGTCAAGACGATATTAGTTCTCACTTCTATAGAGAACACAATCTACAGTAAATATCTATCTATAGTGTATGTGCTGGAATAATGTGCGTGCATATACAAAACATGCACACTGTATATGTGTATTTATAAATGCATATATATATATATTTATTTATATATATAGACATAAACAAACATATATATGCACATAAACATAATTATATTTTGGTTATATTATACAACACTCATTAAAAGTCATCGCCAAAGTCATTTTTGTTGGTAATGTGGCTCTAAAATTTACAATGTAATAAGCATAGATAAAGGGTTTTAAATAAATACAATTCTAAATAAAATATAAAAATGATAATTGATTTAATTAACAGAACAGTCAAAAGAAATAGTAAAATGCTTCTCACCCGCAATGTGTACAGTGAAAATATCTCCAAATTTTTGTTGCTGACAAACCAGGAATTTGAAAGCATCTTTCCTAAAAGTCAAGGCCTTCCCAAAGAAAGGAATCCAACCATTTATTAATGGGGGCTCCCCAGTCCTCCTGTTAAAAAGATTAGAAAAGAGAGGATTAACTTTGGTATGATAGCAATTCATATATACTTGATTACATTTACATCTTATAGATATCATTCTCTCAATATAAAATGTACTGTAGAGAAAGTTCTTCATATATGTTGGCAGATTCAACTTAACCATACCTCTGTGCACAAAAGGCTCACTGTAGTCATTCTGAGAAGTAAGACAGAAATTGAGGTGCTTTTACTACACAGCAAAATGTCTTCCTATTAACCTCAGAAAGTTATATATGCTCTATGGAAATCTACATTCTACAGAAAATCCTTAGCTATATGGTAATGAAAGTGTCATAGAAAGAGCTCTCTCTCTTTTTCAGTATTTTGCATATCAATGTAAACTGTATCAGAAGGCAATTATGATAAATTTAAGTAATTAGGAGGCTGACAGACTATAGAAAAGGGTAGACTTACAGATGTTTTACTTTACCTGCATTCCAAAATGCTATAATTCTAACCAAACAATTTTAAAAAACAGAATAATAAGCAGGACTACTTTCTTAATATAGTTTTTAGTATGTGCGTATCTACCTATTCTTCTATCTCTAAGATAGACATTTATATGCCAGCCTATGAGAACCATACACTGTGCATTACTTATATTTTTACAATAGTAGGGTACCATTTTAGGTTATAATAAATTAGTTTTTTCATTTGTAATGCTGACCTGCTGTCCTATTCATAACTGCAAGTTTCCTCCCTTAGTACTGATATTTAGTTGCCTGAATATGATTTGAGCACATAAATCAAGACTGTTTTAGAAAGGATTAAAACAAATATTCACAAACAACTCTGATTCTACAACCCATCTGTGAAGGTGACTTATACTACATGCAGAACAACTCATTCTGATTAATCACAAGATATTTACTAGCTTGGACCTAATCAAAGATCAAGGGATCACAAGCTTTACTACTGTCATACACAGCATGGATTTTTATATAGCTGGGTTAACCCTATCATAGTCTCCTATTTTTCCATAAACTGTTAAACAGAAAATAAAAAAGAAAAGGTAAGTGTGCCATATCGGTATTCAGCTCTTTAAATTTTTTTTTGTAAAACTTCTTGTTTTGATGAATGCACATGAATGAAATAAACCATATGACTTGATTTCTTCCTATATTTAATACTAAATGAACACACTCATTTTCCTAAAAAATATTTTTATAGTAGCTTGGGATAATAATTTTTTCTTTCACTAATGCTGTACTATAAACTGGAAAATAATTTTTTATAGATTAAAAAACATGCTTTGGCTACTATGACTTGGGGGGGGGGGGGACGGGGGGGCGAGTGGCAGAAGAGGGCTATTTCTCTTTTATACTTTACTTAACCAAACAAACATATCCTACAACTTCTAGCGGCCAATAACAGCATTATTTGTTCAAGTGGCACAAAAATGGCCAGGGACAAAGAAAACTTAGTAATGGTTAATTTTATTTAAAATGAAAACAGGAAAAGAACTAATCTGAGATTAGACAGCGGGATCATCAAACCTGGAACTATGACATCTTACACCATACCCTCAATTACCCTCTCAAAGCCTGTAAGGAATCTGGATGGTTTACCGATTTTTTTTTTTCAGACTATTAAGTCCCAGCAATAGCCTGCTTTCACTTCCTGGGTTGGACACTACGCCGCATAAGTAACATTGTGACAAATATTTAGATAGGCTTTTTGTCATATTTTAATTTAATGCATCTAATTTCACCCTCCATGCTCTGTCATTCGGTCAAAAGCTGTATTCTTCACAAGGTTTCCGCGGGGAAAAAGGACGCAGCTCAGAAATCCAGGGGAAAATTAACTTAATGCTCCAAGTCTGTGGGATCACGTCAGGAAGACATTTTGCTATCACAAAGACGTGAGGGTCATCGTTCGCTTCAGACATGTTTAGCTCAGCAGCAATAAGCTTAACACTGTTAAACACCATGTCAAGGCTATGCGTATTTCAGGGGAAAATATAACGTTAGTTCAACTTATGACCCATAGTAGACTGATAACAGAAATGTGTCTTCATTTTTACCTTTACTTCTCTTAGGAAGATGGTGGTCACCTAAATGACTTATAGATGTCTGCCGACATATAGCAAAGGGAATAGAGTGCAATATATATTTTATAAGCTTCCAAAATATAATGCTTCACTGCACAAACTTTTAAGCAGTATAATACACCTGATTTGGCTTCCTAAACTGTTCTGATCTGTAACAAAGATTTCAGGTATATATCTGAGAGTGCATCTTGGCTAGAAAAGATAGGTTGGTTTTAAAGCTATTTGGAAGAACCATAATACAAGCCTCTAGAATCATTTACTATTTGTTTAATTATTTTTTTCAACTTCTAATTCATAATTCACTTTTTGCAGCCTTTACAAAATATTATTAAAGTCAAAGTTAGTTTGGCCCAAATAGGCTGCTAATATACTTACAATACTATACAAGAAATATAAGAGGATTTTTAAGCATTTTCTTCTTGGCATTGAAAGAATAAAAACACATTGCTCTGACTTTAAAAAAAAAAAAAAAAAAATCAAATTTGAACTGTTTAGACCGCAGTTTATCAGAAAAACCAATTTTGTGTTCTAGATTTCAGAGCTACTTATTAGCATTGATGTGATATCTGTGTTACAGTTCACAAGGCAACTCAGATTTAGCCTAGCTGTTATAATAGTTTAATCCAGTCAACATAATTTGTCATTTATAGGCCTTTTCAACATTCCTACTACAGCCTTATTCTGCTTATGTCCATGACTAACTTTACTCACCTGAGTAATCTCACTGATGTCAACAAGACTAATCAGGCAAGTCAAGTTTCTCACATATGAAAAGTGGGGCTTAAAAATAAAATACCAGAAACACATTTAATGTAATCTATAATTAGACAGACTAGTTAAGAGGGATAGTGAAAACGTGCTATCAGTACTATCCAAAACTATTAAATGTGGAGGGAATTTAAAACAGCAATATCCAAAGGCATTTAGCATACACAGATTATAAAAACTGCAATTTTTTATCTGAAAGCCAGTATAGCTCCTCATTAGCAGGTTACAAGACTGTTATTGCATCTATTCAATGCAAGCAGCAAAGTTTTGGAATTTGTTGACTGTCTTTTAAGAGATTTTTTCCCTGTTGGTCACCCAAAAAATCAAACATTGAATGAGCTGTGATTATTTAACTACTAAGCAACATATTATTTAAAAAATGTGAAGATCACACCTGTCACAGTCATGCTCACCAGCGGAGAAGCTCAATGGACTTGAAAAGAAAATGAGGTGAAATACAGCTAACATTCAATAAAAAATACAAATGAATTTTTTTTAAAACTGCAAGTGTCAAGTTCTCTAATTTTTTTTTTTTTTTAAACACAGCTAATAAAACTGAATAATTTGGGAAATCCAATTTGGGTCACCATTCATTATATTCTGTGAATGTTAACATACTGTTTTTTCATTAAAAAAAAAAAGATCCAAAAGTTAGCAAGTATCATTATTATATGTTGCCAGTTGATACCTCCAGAACAAAAGCTATTTTTTCATATCAAATTATATAAGGATATTCTTTTCTTAGTTGCACTAGCGTAACTCCATTGAAGTCTATGGGGTAGCCTGGCTTTAACTGAGAGAAGAATTTTTGCCATTTCAGGAGTTATTTGTTTTCTAAAAGATAGCAGATGCCTATCATTCACCTCCAATTTATGCAAAAACCCATAGTATATCAATTGCTATAGCAGATGAACAGGTTAATTTTTCTCTTTTCACATAATAAATCATAAGTGTGTTAATATCTGTAGTTGCATTTCATGAACATAAACCTTCTGTTTAATAATATATGTTTACAACCAGAATCAGACATATAGTAATCTCTTGCCTGAGATAAACATTAATCCAGATCTGTCTAGAAAAATTATACAATTCATTATCATAAGTAATCTCTATTGTGCCCTGTGTTTAACCTTCATCTTTTTTTCTGTCCTATAATCTTGCAAATCCACTAGTGGTGTGCGATTGGAATCTGCTGTTAACACAACCGTCCCTGCACAAAGAACAACTGAAAAAGCCCCACATGAAAGAGTCACTCTGCGGGGTACCAGTGCTTTAGCTGAATACTTCTGAGCAACTTTTACTGAAGAAAAAAAAGTATCTGATAAAGGCCTAATAATATTGTTTGTCATGGAGAAGACCTTTACACTTTACAAAACATCATTGCCAAAAATTTAAAGCTACTGATTTCAAGCTCGATTTGATTTCTTAATTCCCTGCTCTAGTACTTCTGATCAAAGTTAAGTGTAACAATAAAGTAAAAAGCAAGCAATGCTGAATTTTTAAAAAAAGGCAGATGTAGAACAAAAGCTATTATGAACATGTCAAAACAGTTTTCAGTTATTCATAGGCTCTATCATAATATTTAAACAACAAGACACAACAGGCAGTGTGTTTCTGGGGGCTTATGAATACTTTGAGACGTGAAGAATGAGCCACAAGCTTCATCCCCCAGAAAGGTAATCCCCAGAAATGTGGTGCCTGTAGTGTCTTATTGCATTAGGAAAAAGAGAACACAAGATATGACAGTGTGAGGCTAGCAAGTCTATGTATTTTAACTGACTCTTCTTTTGATTTTGCAGTTACAGAACCCTACCATATTCATATCTGGATACCATAGGTACCATAGATGTTAGGTACTCTATAAGTAAATGGATAGAGAGAATAATCTTTTCTTCAAATTATTTGTTCAAACTTCTCAAAAGTGTCTGTATCACCAACAGTTATTTTTCTGACTTCTAATGATGGTTTTATTTCTCATACTAGCTAGGAAATTAGAGAAAGAATTGCCATACTGGAGCAGGTATCTGGTACATCGAGTTTGGAAACCTTATTCTAACTAGGGCTGATACCTGAGTTTTTAGAAAAAGGCAAAACCAACAACAGCAACAAAACCCCAAACCTGTAATGCACATGGGCAACTACACCATAACAAACATTTGATTCACAAAGACACTCAGTTACTTACTCCCTGAGGCAACTGGTATAAATACAATATACATAAAGTTAAGACTTTGCTTTGAAGCATGCATTTTGATTCTTTTTATAACACTGACATAGTATGCAAAAACACAAATGGTCTTAAGACTCATAAAATTATCCATTCTTTTAAAATATCCTACTAAATTATTTACCTTAATGATCTCCTCTAGCCCTGAATTTCCCAGGTTGAACACATACTGTCTTAAAAATTATTCCCTGGGGAACTGAATGGATGAGAGGTTTAGTATGGGAATATGCAACTATCACAGTTTCAGGGTAACTGCACCTGTATTTCCTCCTCTGTGGTCCCTTGAGGACACCCACATAAAGGTTTTCAGTTCCCAGCCTTCACTTCTCCTGGAAGGAGACCAGCATCTCACTCCGTTCTGACTGGGGGCTTTAGGGCTGCAAAGCTTCGTGATTCCCACTGTGATATCCCCAGAAAGCCAGTCTGCCTAAAAGGCTAGTGTCTGTGCTTTGCTTTCTCTCAGAAGGGTTATGACCACTGTATTAACCGCAGTTACAAGTTACCACGCAGCTCTTTCTAAGCAAGTATCTTTATTTTTAAGGTAAAAACATAACTGAGAAAGCATATAAAACAATAAAAGAACCTACATACATGCTAAAAAGCTTACTAGAGGTCATCCCCAACTCCCACCATGGGTTCTACTCTGTGTCAGTCCTTCAACCCCCTCAACTGGGTTTTCCCTGTGGTTACAAGTTCATATCAGTCTTTATATCAGGAACCAGAATGAAGGCCCTGAGTGAGTTTAAACTCAGGCTATTTATCCAATAGTCCTTTCTTTGTCTTTTGATCTCTGGAGAATCCAGTTTGAATCAGAATACGCAAGCCTCCCCTGGAGGTGGTACCTCTCTGGAGGTGTAATAACCTGTGTGATTTGCTTTAATCATCCTCTTACAATCTGGTAGTGGAGCTGTGGTAACATTCCTCCTATGGAGTGCATAGAATCTCTGGCCCACAATGATACATGCATCATTCAGACACTTAGTACAATATGGTCTCCCAAAGATATTGCAGGAAGTTACCCTATCTGTCACAACCACCTTTTACTTTGAATCACCAGCTCACATACATCCTAGGGCAGGGGTGGGCAATAATTTTTGCAGAGGGTTCACTCAATGAACACTGGTAAGTCTCGTGGGCTTGGGACACTGTTGGCTTCCGGTCACGTGACTGGAAGCAGTAAGTTCGGGAAAGCGACCAGCCTGAGAAACTAAGCTGCCCTACGCTCCAGTTACCTTGGCAACTGAAGTGTCAGGCAGCTTTAGTGTTTCTCAGCTGGTCGCTACCCGAACTTCTTGCTTCCGGCCACATGATTGGAAGCAGGATGTTCACGTAGCAACTGGCCGAAAGCTGCCTGATGATCCAGTATAGCCCTCCTACATGGCAGGCCGGCGGGCTGGACAGAACAGTTAGATAGGCCGGATCGGCCAGCAGGCTGTATTTTGCCCACCCCTGTCCTAGGGTGGTGATGACCACATGTTTCTATCTGATGACTATTTAGCTCATGTGAAGTGAAATGAATGTAACAGTCCATTTCTTAGTGGTCAGGTATGGAAACTGTTCTACTCTCTCACCTATGGAAGCCATCCCTCCAGAACAGGTTCAGGCATAATGACAAGGCAGTTTGAATAAGGTTGCACTGCTGCTGCATGTTCTGTACTTGGATGCCTAGATGTGGAGATCTCATTTTCCACTGTTGTCAACTTTCCTGCTCCCACTAGCATTAAATGCACTTTAAAGAAAACCCACACACATGAAAAGAGAAGTGAAACCCTCAGCTGTCCCTAGTACTGGCAAGGGCCGCATTCAGTATGTGGTACTGTTAGCACTCACAGTCTTCATCTGATTCAATGGAACACTTGGTTGATGTGGCAGTGCTTCTACTCTGTGGCTCCCTCTTAATACTGGACAAAGGAGTGCTACCCCCAGGGTATTCTAAAATACTAGCTATACAACAAGTACAATACACATTTCTATCTAAGACCCTGGAATGAGAAGTGAACAGACCCCCATGCATAGGCGTGCGCAGCACATTTCATTAGGGTGTGCACCCAGGGAATTTTCATGATATTTTCAGGTGTGTCAATTTCAGTCACCTCCACAAAATCTGCCAGTTCCTTCAATTTCTGCGGCAGCTTGTCAGTTTCACATTTCAATTTCCCATGGAGTCTTTCTCTCCACGAAAAATCACCCTGATCCTTCAATTTCGGCAGCAGCTTGTCAATTTCGCTTCACTATTTCGCGCCGCCTCTTCTACACCGCCGAAAAAACACGCTGGTCCTCGCATTTCGGCGATGCCTCGATGAATTTTACCATATGACACCCCTGCATTAGGGTGTGCCTGGGCACACCCAGCACACCCCGTGCGCACGCCTATGCCCCCATGTCACACTAAATGGAGCATGGTTTATATAAGTTCCAAGTACTTTTTTTTTTTTTAGCAACAGTTGATTCCAGAGTTGGTTGGAAAAATGTTTCTTTCTTCAGTGGAAAATGTTGACAAAATGAAAAGAAAACAACTACCACCTTTCCATTGAAATTTTCCATGGAAAACTGAGAACTTTTCATCAAAAACTGAAAATTTTCAGCTGAAGCATTTTTGGTTTTTGACACCAAGACAAAATTTTCCATGGAAAGCAGACACTTTCTGGAAAAAAAATTGTTTTGCCTCAATTTTCTGTTGAGAAACAGTTTTAATAGAAATTTCTAATAGCACTTAGAAATTATAGTAATTGGTACTCCTAATTCAGCCACTGCTAGCTAAGAAAGAATTTGACATTCTACATACAAGGCCAGATACTCTGCTGGAGTAAATTGTTATAGCTCCATTGACTGAAATGGAGTTACACCAGTTGAGAATCTTTCCCACAGTCTTTTGAAAGTCCCAGAAGTATTAATTGATGGAGGAGTTAATCATAATAGCTTCCTTACTCCTTTCCTCCACAGATTTCTTTTCTTTCCTAATACTTCAACATGTAATTCCAAAATACCAGAGAAACTTCAAGACCCAGCAATCCATCCATAAGCTCCAAAAACACAACCTCTCTCTCTTTTGTTTATAAAAATCAAGACTCATTTAGTGTAAGATTTTATGAATGATAAATAATGAGATAACACAGTAACTTAATTATAAAAGTTGGTATTGGAAATATAAAGATGAATGTTCCCAGCATATCCTTGAAAATTTACATTATGTCACTGGGTGGCATAAACCGATAACATATAAAGCAGAAGCAAAGGTCCAAGAATCAAGCCCTGGAAGACGTCAGAAGATTGTTTGTCTTTATGCTGTTACACAGCTGGAGACAAATAAACAAAAAACCCAACCAACCAAAATCAAAGAAACTAGCCCAACTGTGTTTAAAGTTAAAGTTTAAAACTCCGTTTGTGTTTAAAGTTATTTCATAAAAGCTCAGGAAAAAAAAATCAGTTAAGACTCAAGCAAACACTGGATCTGATCCAAAACCTACTGAAGTCAGTGGAGTGACTTCAGTGGTCTTTGAATCAAATTCACAGTCCTTAGAATGCTGCAGGGTAAATGAACCTTAAAACTGTAATTCTTGGCAATATTCAAATTTTAAGTAACTCATTAAACACATCTCAAGTTATTGTTTTCTGTGTATGTATTTCTGGTCGTTATAGCCCTGATTCTGCAAAGTGAATCCAACTGACACTAATGGAACTCCAGGGGAGTATACAGTTTAGTAAGGCTTTTCACACAATCCCACTTGATATTCTTATAAGCAAACTAGGGAAATATGGTCTAGATGAAATGACTATAAGGTGGGTGCACAACTGGTTGAGAGACCATATTCAAAGCGTAGTTATCAATGACTCACTGTTCAACCCAGAGGGCATATCTAGAGAAGTCCCAATGGGATCAGTCCTGGGTCTGGTTCTAATCAATATTTTCATTAATGACTTGGATAATGCAGTGGAGAGTATGTTTATAACACTTGCAGAGGACAGCAAGCTGGAAGGGGTTGTAAGCACTCTGGAGGACAGGATTAGAATTCAAAAAGACTCTAATGAATTGGAGAATTGGTCTGCAATCAAGATGAAATTTCATTAAGGACAAGTGCAAAGTATTTCACTTAGGAAGGAAAAACCAAATGCACAACTACAAAAGAGCAAATAACTGGCTAGGTGGTAGCATTGCTGAAAGGAGATTATAGAGGATCACAAATTAAATATGTCAACAATCTGATGCAATCAGGTGCGTGCAGAGGAATAAACATTTGGCCGCTTTTGGAGGGGCACGTTCTGTGTCCCCTGCAGCCTCAGTGGAGCTGGTTCCTCGGCACCACGGCCCCGTGAAGCTGGCTGGCTCTCCTCGTCCCACGGCCCCGGTGGCTGGAGGAGCTGTCGGCTCTCCCCCCATGGCCCCAGCAGCTGGAGGAGTTCACTTTCCCTGCCCTGCCCCTGGAGGAGTTCTGTGCCCCCGCCCAATTACTGGGCAGGCCCATGCTCCTGCTTGTCCCTCCTTGTGCACATCCCTAGATGCAACTGTGAAAAAGTCTAATATTTGTAAGGTAAACCTGCAGCGACAAACAAACAGAGGTCATCCACCATACCAGGAGGAGGAACCTAAATGGAGGGGGTGCTCTGCAACTGTGGGTCTTGTTTCCAATCCCATTTCAGATCACGTCTCCGGGCAGAACTCTTCTGGGCTGTGTTCACTGCCTCCCTGAATGCTTTCAAGGAGCAGTGGGTGCTGTCTTGGGTTCTCTGCTTGGTGGTTCCTTCTGGATCCCTGATTTTATCCCTGTGACATTGACTCCTATCCCTGTTTTTTATCTATTGAACCCCATAATCAGCTGATGCCTGAGTCCAGTGGCCTCCCCATTACACTGTAGGGGAAAGCCTTTAATGCTGGGCAGGCCTGTACCTGTCCACCCCCAGAGCCTCAATAGGTGCCCCGCCAACAAAGCTGTGGTGAGTCACCACTCAGGCATACAGCAAGAACCCAGCTGTACTAATTTACCCTTGCCACAGAGTCTGCAGTGACCTTCAGGCTTGTGGCAGCAACCTACCCCAGAATAGAGCCTGGGTCAGATGACCTCCAGGCTCAGGTATTTCTCCAACTCCACCAGAGGTGCAGATTAGTCTGTGCGATCGCACTACCCAGCCAAGAATTGTCCTGCAGCCTCGCAGTGTATCAGACTCTCAAGTCTCCCAGCCTACTTCTGATCCAGTTCCAGTTCCTGCCCCAGCCTTGCCTGAGTCCTGTTCCAGTCTCATCCTTCTCCTCCTCTGAGTTTGCTCCAGCCCTGGTGCTGACCTACTCCAGCCTTTCTTCCACCTCCTGACCCTCGGACTCAGACTACTAGGCTTCAACCTTTGGCCTATAGCTGGATTCTGGCTACAGTACTGTTTTTGACTTGGTGACGGACTTATGATCTCGGTTCTGATCCAGTCCTGTCCCTGGATCTTGGTTCCCACGCTACCCTCAGCCCAGTCCCAATCCCATGTCTTGCCTCAACTTCCACTCCAGCCACTAGGCCTGACTACCAGGAGACAACATCTGACAATATCATTCTGGAGTGTATTAACAGAAGTATTATATGCAAGACCCGGGAGATAATTGTCCTGCCCTCCTTGGCACCGGGGAGGCCTCAGCTGGAGTAGTGCCCAATTCTGAGTGCCACACTCTGGGAAAGATGTGGAGAAACTGGAGAGAGTCTACAAGGAGAGCAAGAAAAATGAGAAAAAGTTTAGAAAACCTGACCTATGATGAAAGGTCAAAAAAACAAAACAAAAAAACAAACAAACCTGGGCATGTTTAGTCTTGAGAAAAGAAGACTGAGGGGGGACCTGATAACAGCATTCAGATATGTTAAGAGCGGTTATAGAAAGGACTGTGATCAATTGTTCTCCAAGTCCACTGAAAGTAGGACAAAGAAGTAGTGGGCGTAATCTGCAGCAAGGGAGATTTAGGTTAGATATCAGGAAACTTTTCGAACTATTAGGGTAGTTGAGCTCTGGAATCAGCTTCCACAGGAGGTTGTGGAATCCCCATCATCGGAGGTTTTTAAGAACAGATTGGACAAACACTGATCAGGAATGGTTTAGTTTTTCTTGGTCCTGCCTCTTTCTCGGAAATGGCTTCACCGTTGTGGCTGAAATTTCCCAACACAATTCAGCCTGAAGCAGACACACAGCATGGAAAGCTTCAACCCTAACAGTTAAAGTATGGCAAAATTATAAGCAACTGAAAATAATCATAATGGGACATGTTGGATAACCTTAATTATAGGCAGTACTAACAGCTTCACCTCTAATGCTGTGAAGAAACAACTTTTGATCTCAGAAATAACTATTTTAACTTTAAATGTTAACACATTGATTTTCTGACCCTAGAAATAATTGTCATGTTCTAATGTCATTTTTAGCATGAGCAATGTAATCTGGTCAGTATTAGCTAAGGAAGCAATGAGAGTGGTTCTCCATTGCCTTCACTTTGTACTGGTGTAAATGATTAAATATGATGCCAAGATTTTAGCTAATTTATGTATAGACCTTCTTTTAATTTGTGTACTTTCCATCTTCTTTCTAAACACTTCACAAAAATAGCTGTAACTTGTACTTAATTTCATTTGTTGTAATTCACTTAAAAAAAGACAGCAACTGCAAATTAGAGTTGGAAATGTTCAAAGGCTCAGAAAAAAACCTCTGATAAAGATTAATGGTATTTTTCTTTATATTGATATTTGGGCTTCTGGTTATTAGATTTATTTTTTAAATTATTAGTCACAGTTTGCAGATGAATTACATATGTAAATACACATTTTAGGCATAAAATACTAGTTTAAAGCTGCTTAATTAAAAAGTTATCTTATTTACATTTTGTCTGTTAAGCTCTTTTACAAGTTAACTGTAAAAGAGGAATGGACTAGAATCAAAATTTACAAGTTCAAACTTTTGAAGTTTGCATTTGACTGGATAATTTGTTCCTGACATTGGAAATCACAGTTTTTATACTATGCCCCAAAAGGTTACTTTTTTTTAATAAATTCAAATTCATCCTCATTTAGAACACTTTCTAGTATATTCATTTGTATAGCAGGAGTGTCCAATACTCCATCAGAACGAAATACAGATGTCTGGCCCTGAATTCAGAATTTTCTCAAAACATGAAACCATGTTTTTTCCTTGGTTACCTTGAATACACATATTAAATTCAGTATCTGCATTGCTTAAGTGACACTATTGCAAATCCTTCGCACATATGAACAACTTTAGTCACACAAGTAGTGCCCATTGCTGGCAATGGGACTATCTATGTGATCAAGATTACTCACTTGTGTAAATATTTGCAGGATAAAAGCCTTCATCCCTGGGTTCTGATTCAGCAAACCTCTTACATCCATGATTAAGTCCATCCCTCTTCATCAATGACTTCTATGGGACTTAAGTACATCTTACATGCTTTGCTGAATCAGGAATCCAGAAAACAAAACTACCCAAAGTTCTTAAAAGCAGACTACTTTTCTACAGTGACCTCATTTTCAAAGTTTTCTAACAAATACACTTCATAACATCCTATTCAACATAAAATAAATATTCATAATCTAACAACACTTGTCCTCAGCTAAGGCCCCTTAAATCCTTTTAATTTCACTTCCATATGCTAAGGACAAAGCAAGCCAAAACCTTTATTGTTATGTCACATGGGGGGAGGTAGTAGTTACATCAAAGAAGAAAAACTTACTGGCAAAGTAGTTTT
Source organism: Emydura macquarii macquarii (assembly GCF_026122565.2). NCBI lineage: Eukaryota > Metazoa > Chordata > Testudines > Chelidae > Emydura > Emydura macquarii. The sequence goes on along the minus strand of NW_027131614.1, from coordinate 14,520,507 downwards.
TGTTGCCTTTACTCATGTTAAGGATGTCAGAATTGAGTCCTTTATGAGTTTCTGCCTGTAGGGAATACTAGCTCCCTCCCACCCAAGTAAAATATGATTCATGTGGTGTATATATAAAAGTCATTTGGCTTCATGAAAGATCAATTTTTGAAACTATCTTTACAGTAGCAAGAGTAATTAGTATTATAGTGGAACTCTGACAACTGTTAATGTTAAGATGCTATTGGAAGTTTCAATATAGTCCCCCCACCATGTTCATTTGTTTATAAATATTTCAGAATTCACCTTTCATTCTGAAATATTCTGTGCTCCATCTTAGGCCAATGGTGATTTTTTTAGGGGGTGAGGGAAAGTCTAAGTAAAATCTAATTATGCATTTCATTACATTAAAGATTATAATAAATCCACTGAACTGTAAAACTGGTGTAAGTGAGAGGTATTTAACTCCTGATTTACACTGATGTATTTAAGCAGAGGATTAAGCCCCTATTCCACTCCCAAAATCTTCAAATGCATAACTATTTATTAATGAAAGATTGTATATATAATCTTTAATAAGATACATTAAAGCTATGTAGCTTGTAAATTAATAACTTCATTAACTTTATCATTTGTACAATTAAAGTCATGCATTCCTCAACAGAAAGCACAGTAAAACATGCAGAGCAGTTTCCCCCCTTCCTCATGGAGCTTCATACATCACAGATTTCGCATGTGGAAGTACAGAATTCAGAGTGAAGAAATACACTTTTAAAAAAAAAACACACCCAGATTTTGTAGGAATTTATATGAAGAGGTGAAAATGTTATTAAAGTGTTACAGTCTGAACATTTGAATAAACCAACTTATTTCTCTGATATTTTGGTTTGTCCATTAGTTTGTAAATGAAATTTCAGAGATTAAATGATATATTGAAGAAAAAGTGAAAATCTTGGCTTTAATACATACATCATATGGAAAAAAAGGAATTTAATACTGTACAAAGGCCAAAAAAGAACTGCTTGAAACAATCAAGTTCTATCATTTAAGAAAGGTAAATATAGAGTTGTGTAATGAGAGGGTGTGGTTTGCCTCAGACTGACAGGGAGAAACCACTCTCCACCCCTGGTGGGTGAATCCAGGAAAGCCACGCCCCCACCTGAAGCTCAGAGGCGGGGGAGGAAGTTTAAAAATTGGTTTCTGCAGCTCCATTTTGAGAGAGCCAGAAAAGGAAGCAGATGTTTCTCACCCACTGCTGAGCCCTGTGCCCAAGACAGAACTCTACAGTGTCAAGGACTGAGAGGAGATGCCGGGACTACTGATTGACCAGTACCAAGAGGGGCTACTGGGACTGCCACTGGCCATGTATGCCAAGTGTCGAGTTGGAGGTACACTCAGGGGACACCAGACCTCAGTCTGGTTGTGCTGCCGGAGTTTAGGTCACCATGTTTCAGTGGGATCCCCACTGACCCAGTGGCAGAGCCCTCTGCCACTGCCAGGGTCCTAGGCTGGGACCTAGTGGAGTAGGATGGGCCTAGGTGGCCCCTGTCCCCTGCTGCCAACCCCACCCCTGGGGTGGCAGCCTACCCACCTTAGGGCCGAATGGCCTCTGTTTGTCTGTTGTCTGCCCAGCCAGACAGCTGGACTCTAAACTGCTTGCTGTTTGGCCCTGCCCCAAGGACCAGAGCTCTGGAGATTGCTAATTCCCCTGTTGCGTACTGCACCCACAGGCACAGAGTATTGAGTGGGCATGGCCTCCCACTGAGACTGATGGAGAGGGATGGCCACGAACCACTGCAAGTTGGTTTCACCAGCTTTTATTGATCATGATTTATCAATACAGTCTCTTTCTGATTAAAGAAATATTTGCTTAAGAGGCCTTGAGTATACTAGGAAATTGATTTTGCTCTGGTAATGTGGTTTGGCTATACAGGCATGCAAAATTATCAGCTTCTTGCACCCAGAAACTCAGTTCACTGTATGAAATCTAAGTAAACACAATAAGGAATAGAATGCATATAAAACAAATACAGAGATGACTCGCAATTAGTTCTGTCAGGCCAGAGAATTAGCAGAATAACTGAAACACTGATGCCCTAATGGGTAGGAATTAAACAGCAGAAGTATTTCCCTGAGCTGAAAGAGCTCTTTATGTTCTGTTACAGGGAAAAACCTGGAAAAGACAGCGATACAATCTGAAAGAATAAAGAAGCAAATGCTATCCAGCACAAACAAACATCTAATCAGGTTGATTTTACCCTGAGCAATAGGGAATAAAAAAAATCAACCAAATACATTCAGTGAACCCTAGAAAGTACCAAAAATAACACCCTCCCCCTTCACAAGCAGCGTAACTCTCACACATACACAAAAGGTTTAAAAAAGTCCAGGCCAAACTTTTTGCCTGACAGTTCATATTTTGATTTCCTAAAAACAAAACAAAATACTAAACCAACTGAAGACACTTCAGAAATGTATCTATCTATTTAGGGCCTGTTTGTGACTGGTTCTTATGTAGGTTATGTTTGTGGTGGCACCTTTCCCTTATACTGCCCATACAAGACCTATGTGTGATTCAGGAACCTGTTGGTTCCAAATGGCTGAGTGGATGCATAGGATTTTACAGAGATCTCCTGGGTCAGATATATCCATAATAGTTCACCAAAGGGAAGGATGTGAAGTCTCTATCAACAATACGTAGCATACTGGTGGTCATAATTACATCAAGATGTTTGTACGGGAAATAGTTTAAGAGATATGTAAAATATTGGGTTCCAAAACTGTTGAAGGAAAGCTTAGAGAGACAAGGTGGGTGAGGTGGTGTCTTTTATTGGACCAACTTCTGTTGGTGCAAGAGACAAGTAAAGCTTGTCACCTGAGTCAAAGCAAACCCCAGGACTGACTCAGTCAGCATACAGAACAATGAACATCTGTGGAGACAGGCTAAGTTTACTGTCTGGGCTAGGTGCAAGGCTGAAAACTTACAAAGAAAAGGATGCCCAAGATAAGTCTCCGAAGAGGGGATCTCCTGGAGTAAGAGAAAATAGTCTGTAACTACATACAAAAAGAGGAGAGGAGATAAGACTTTATCTTGCACCTAGGTGACAAGCTGTTTTGTCCTATGAAAAAGGGATCACAAACTTTCTGACTTGCATCCATATCTTGTAATTACATTTTGCCTACCTAAATACCTTTGTCACTTTAAGAGGGTAAAGTAACCTCTATTTCCTATCCCTAACATATTGTTTAATGCTGCTGGGCATCGGAGTTGGCCGAAAACTTGACATTTCAATGAAAAATACATCAACATTCTTCAATCAGCTCTTCTGGGCACTATTAAGGTGACTGCCACGTTCCACATAAGTGGCTGAATGCCAGAGGAGTATGAAGTGATGTCTACATGTAGACTTTGAAATCCACTAAAAAGTGTTACGTTTGTGAAAATTTTATTATAAATAAAATATTAATGATAAAAATATTATAACCCCAAAGCATTTCCACTTTTGAGATAACGGTATTGGCTTTAACGAAAAGGAATTGTTGCCAAGTGGATAAAGCAGGAGCAAGAGACAGGATCCAGGAAACCTGGGTTCTGTTTCCAGTCCTGCCACTGGCTTCTTGGGCATTTAACTTCTCTTTATCTCCATGTAGTCATCTGTATAATACAAATAATGCTATTTACCTAGCTCATGGTAACTTCGTCAGGTTCTAAAGTACCCTGATGTCTCAGATAAAAGGTGCTATGTATTGCAAATGCCACTTATTTGTGACAAAAGGATGGATATCAACATTATATACGGATGGACAATTTTTCAAAATTTATAATGAAATCCTGGCTGCAATGAAGTCAATAAGAGTTTTACAATTCACTTGAATGACACCAGGATTTCTTCCAGAATGTCCAAGTTGCACCTACAATATAAACATGTGGGGTGTATTCTCTTAATTACAAAACCTATTTTTGTGCACACAATTACCAATATTACACATGTACAAATGTGTGCATGCATCCAAGTTCTCATGGTGCAATCTATGTGTTGAATTTTTTTTTAAGGAAAAGTCTTTAATAAGTTTTTAACACCTTCCAGTTCATTAAAAATACTTCACATATAAGTTTGTCTTCATGTAAAAAGTTGGAGGTCTCCAATACTAACAACTGTTCTGTTCATATGTTATACTGTGTACCTTTAGTTTGATCATTTTCAGTTAAAAAAAGAACATTATATAATGGAAATCAGACTTTAAAGATATTAGTAGCAATTGCTAACATTTCTATTCCGAGCATTTGCACAGTACTGATCCAATGTAGCCTTCTGTTAATGATACATCTGTCATTTTATTGACACCCCTAAACAGCTTTATTCTATTTTTTAATTAAGAGACAAAGCTGGTTATGTCAATCTATCAACTGACATCTGAGTGCTTTTGTTCTAATGTAAAAGGCAATAAACATCACTATTGTTATGCTAAAACAAAAAACATGGGAATTTTAACTGAAAAACCCAAGATAACATAATATATCATGGATAAATTAAAACAGGCTCTCCCTATTCATAAAAAAGGCACATGTGCATATATAATAAGTTAAAGGAAAATATTGCATGAAATATTAATTCCTAGAATCGAAAACATAAACAATGTAAGAATCATCTCTACGTCTGACCGAAAAATATGGGGAGAGTGTTAGATCATAAACAATCTCAAGCAAGTAGATGGCATCCACTGAACAATCAATCCTCAGGGAAAAATTAAGCTGTTGAATACCACAAAATGCTTGCATGTAAGAACATGAGTCCATCACTACACTATTTAATCAAAGATATCTGCTTAATAGGCTCTGCTATGCAGATGAGCACACTCTGGATATGATTTCAGCACTGGCTGAAACATTAAGGGGGATTTAATGAACATGCCTCTCTTGTGATTTGATCACCATCTCCTCAAAGCTGAGGTAAGGATTCCTAAGCTCTCCCAACAGGGAGGACCTGCAATAAAGTTTAGCATAGGAGACTCTTATTTGTTTACATTGATGCTCTAGTCCCTGTTCTAACTAAAAACGTCATGGACAAGATGGTGGCAAGCCAACTTCAACAGCATCAGATTACCTCCAATTTTTAGATACTCAATAGTCAGGCTTTAAACTTCGCTATAACAAAAAATGGTGTTGGCCTCAATGGTTTACAATTTATTAAAAGCCAACTGACAGAGGTTGGATGTCCTTGCTGACATTACTAGAACTTCAATACCATTGATCATGAGGTACCTTATGCCTCAATTGAAGGTCCTGGGAATAGTAGATGGAATTGCTTTTAAGTGATTCTGCTCATTCCTTTCAGAAAGACCCCTGAGGGTGGTTTTGAGACGCTGCTTTTCATATAAGGACTCCGCAAAGCCAGATATTCAGCTAGCACAGATCAGCATAGCTCCATTGACTTCAACTGAGCTACATCAGTTTACACCAGCTGAGGATCAGGCCTCAGTTATGGGTCCAATACAGTTCAATCTTATTATTCCTGTTCTTTTTAATGGTTATGGAAACCACTGGAAGAGGTTGTAAAACATTATGGACTACAGTATCCACAATATTCTGTTTTCCATCGTGGGTCTTAGCAAACTTCTCCATGCCCCTGATTTCCACACAGCAACAATGACAACAAATATTTTATTTCATCTTTGACTACACGATCATCCTTTCCTCTCAGATGTGGGCCTTGCTATGATTGCCTGGAGGTCTGTTAGATGAGGCTAGACTTGCACTCTACCCAGGGTTGCATAAAGAATCAGCTGGTGGAGAATGTAACTATTAACCTTTTAGGTATGTCTGGAAGAGTATACTATACCCATGCTCTATCATTTGTATCGGCTGCCATTTCATTTCCAAGGTGGAATTCCAGGTTCTGTTTGCTACCTACAAACTCCTAAATGATCTAGGTCCCTGTTATCTTAAACACCACCACTACTTCTATGCTACATCCTAGAATACTTTAGTTGGCTGCCCCAAAAGTGAAGCTCATGGGAGCCAAGGCAAGCAGCAGGGCCTTTGGAATTTACTGCTGCTGGACAGACATTTGAACCTAAGTCACTCTAAGGATGTGATCTGAGATGCAACTTTTGTCCAGGCTCTTCTCTAACTGCCTGTTTTAGAATCTCCTGGAATTTAGTCCCTTATAGCATTCCATGACACTCTTTCCTAAGGTTAGTTAGCTTGATGATGGATGGGAGGAGGGGAATGATGTGGCAGAATACATGTTCCTTGTTTTGGAGTGTATTGTTTGATCTTACTAAACCATGTAAATTATGCATATGCAAGCCTGGATTAGCCAGTGTGCACTCGGTGCACTTGCACAGGGCCCCCATAACCACCAGGAGGGGTGGGGGGAAGAAACACACACACACACACACACACACTAACCTAGGGCTAGGAAGGGAGTGAGGGGGAGGAGAGGAAGGCCCACCTGCATACTGTGGTGAGAGCCAACAGGCCAGAGCAGGGAGCATGTCTAGCCCACTGGGACAGGAGCCACTGTGGGGTGAGTGTGGGTTTGCCTCACTCTCCAGTGGCTTCCCTGGGGCCTTCCAAGGGCAGGAACCACACTCTTGGGCCTCTGACTGCCCAGGGGCAAAGAAGGTGGAGGGACCCCAATTGCCATAGTGCACAGGGCCATAACATTCTTTAATCCAGCACTATGCCTAGATAATGTAGTAGTGTGGCTGGGAAGCCTGGCTCACAGAAGACAATGGGGGCACAAGGCAGCTAAAAGACAATGCCCATGAAGCACCGGGGCAGCTCAGGGAGAGATAAATTTATGTCGAACCAAGCTAAAACGAAACATTTCAATTCAGGTATGTTGAAACATTTTACTTTGACAATTCCAAAACTGAATTTTTCAGAACTTTCTGTTCTGCAAAAAATTTGACATTTCAACTTTTGGTTCTCATTTGGGACATAAACAAAATTTCAAAGCAACAGAATTTGCTGCAGGATGGAAATTCCTATTTTAACCAGGTTTAGAATGTACTACTACTACTACTACTGAGCTAGATTCTCAACTGGTGTTAATCACTACCCTGCATTAATGTAAATGGAGCCAAGCCAATTTATACTCGCTGAGGATTTGGGCCAGTAATAACATCGACCTAAAGCTGTTACACTAACAGGATAGACTAATTTGATCACAGAGGGCAAACGTTCACAGAGCTTCAAGGGATAAAAGAATACATGGCTTCACAATGGTTACTACAACAATCAGATGATCAGAGAAATGGTAATTACATATATAAGCTGAAGAACTCTCAAGAAAGCCTTAGAGAAACTCTACTGCAAACAAAACCTTCAAAATCCTAGCAAAATTGAGGGCCATAAAGGGCAGCCATTGCAATGTCACAGAATCCTAGACCTTTGTAAATTATTATCTCTTAAATTGGGGCCAGTTTGTGCCAGCACCAAAAGCTGGCAAGCCAGCTATGAGAAGTTTATCTAAAGATAGGGGCCTCCTGCAGTGACACAGTCACCATAGTAACTCCTATGCTATTCCCCACCTCCCAATTTCTCTGGCTCGCTCAAAGGATGTGGCCAGGGGAAAAGAGGTATGGCCAAGGCTTCACTATGCTCCAGCAATTCCTGGCTGCTATAACAGGACTTAGAACAATCTTCAGGCTGTTTTAAGTTATAATGAGGGTCTGGCCTGGCACACAATTGATCCAGGACTGGGGGACCATAAAACCACCTTTGTACATGTTTCCTCTAAGGCGTGCTATTTTCTTCTCACCTGCAGCTGGGGAACTGAGATAATTGGTTGGTTACAAACTACATAATTCAGTCTCCTGACTGTTGCAACAGAGAAGTTTCCCTTATCTTTCTTCTGGCCTCAGATTATTTGTGTCTTGTGGATAGCTTACATGCCTTCTCCTGCTGCTGTTCATAGTTTCCCCCAAATACCAGCAAAGAGAAACTGAGATGATTCAGTCTTATGCATTTCAGTCTGCTGCTGCTTGGTAAAGCTATGAGATGTCAGAAGCACTGGAGGTGTCGAGCTGCAGATTCAGAAAGACGGTGCTGCGTTGGTTCATATTCAGACTAGGGATGTTAAAACCTAAATGTTTAAACAGCTGATTACTGTTTTAACTGGGGCGGGAAGAGAGCCGCAGCTTTCCCGCGAGTGAGAGCAGCTGGGCAGCTCTTGCTCGCAGGGAGGCGCGGAGCCCAGCACAGGGGGAAAGAGGCAGGGAGCCACAGATAAGCTTGGCCAGCCTGGCTCCCCATGCGTTTAAACGTTCTATTTTTAAAACGTTTAAACGGATTATTAATTAAACTAATTTTTACATCCCTAATTCAGACAGTTATCATCACACCCATAAGGGTTAGAAACATTTTGTATTTAAGTGATAGGTTAGATTAATTTCTTAGCCCTCTTGCTCACCAGGCAAAGCTTTCTGCCCAACGGGGGTGAGTAGATATTGGAAGTCCTGCATTAAAAGTCTGGTTTGTTAGTGTGCAAAGACTATCAAGTGCCACTTATTCTTTACTTTTAACATTCAGGTAGTTATTACACATTATTCTGTTTTCTCCTCCTTTTTGGATTTGCTATCTTTCTTTCATTTAATGCTCTTCATTTTATATTTTTCACACTTATCCCGTTTGTCCCTTTTCTTTTTCTTTTGCAATACATAATCTTTATGAAAAGTAACAGTCTTTTAAAAAAAAGAATCTCATTTTAAAAATGTTATTCTGTTCTATTGCCATCTATATTTTACATTTCATTAAACAGCCAGAGTTTTAATTTTAATTTTCTCTGACTGCTCCTTTGATTAAATGATTGCTTGCCTTGACCCTTTCATTTTATTTTCCCTTTTGTGATTTGTTTTTGCTCTGCTTAACCAATGTGTGTCTCTTTTCAAGTGTATTTTATTTCCATGTTACTTTCCTTTTGGCTTATCTCTGTTACTGGGTGCTGACAGTGCTCTCCCTCCTACCCCCTCTGAGTGATAGTGACAGCTTTGAGTGGTAGTTAGCGGATTTGGAAACAAGAAGTGTATGTCTGTAATGGTTTTGTTTTGTTTTTATTTAAATTGTAAAAACCAGACCTCTTGAATCCGTGAGCACCAGGGGGCATTGTTTCATTTAGAAAATGAAAATTGCCACAATATTCATAACATCACTATGATCCTGATGCAATACCAATCAGATCTGAAGGAAAAGTCAAGATGGAACTATTATGTCAAATGCATTGGCCTGTTCATCTAAACAGGTTAAAGGTCAAATACCCCCAAGCCATTAGCTTTAAATTTTTCTACTTACAAATGAACTATTATTGTGTAAGGCTGCTTGATGATTCAGAGCTGTATATATATAACTTCCATCCCTTAGAAGCCAGCCAGAAGAGCCACAGAATGCTCAATTGTAACTTCACCCGAGAAATAAATGAGACCAAAGGTCATGACAAATTCCTAAATTTAGACTCTAATTCAGCAAACATTTTCAGAAATATGGAGTGAAATATCTAGAAGGAAGATGCCTCCTCCTGCTCTGATAGAAAGGGGAAAAATTATATACACACACACACTCTGTGACACACTGCACCCCATATGCATCCTTATGGTGTGATTGTGTGTCATTCACGTTCACCCTCATAGTGTAACTGTATTGTTTAATGCAAGGTATGTCATGTGTGATGTTTTGGGAATGCTCATGGCATATTGAACGTTATTTTTATAATAATATGTTTGTTGCAATGTCATGTGTATGGTCATGAGGCTTCACAATGTAATGTTCCCAAATATGTGTCTCATGGCTTGAGGCAGATCTAGGCAAAACTCTATAGAGCTGGAAGGTCATTCATGCCTCACTAAAACTTGCATAGAACAACCCAGCTCAGCATTCCAAGAACAAAGGACCAGCCCAGACAGCAACAAGTGAATCCACAAAGAACCACTGTGTCTCAGGATATGGAGAAAACCATGCACTGATACTGTTGGTCACCTGACCCTGAAAGGGGGGCGGGGGGTGAGGTCCCAGAGTGGGGCCAAGGGACATGTTGAAAAGGTGAGACATTTTGGCTGCTCTCTCTTCTCTCTCTCTTCTGCTCCATCGATGAACAACATCAAACAACTGCTGGCCTGGTTGGAGAGGGACCAGCCAGCCTGTGGTGAGAAAATCATCTAAGACTATAAGGTTGCTGAAAGTGTTAAGCTTAATTTAGAATGCAGTTTGCCTTTTATTTATTTTTGATCAAATCTGATCTGTCTTCCTCTTATTTATACTTAAAATATTTCTGTACTTAATACATTTGTTTGTTTTATCTAACGCAGAGCATGTGGTTTAAGGCGTGTAGAGACTCCTGAAGTAACAAGGGAGGTGCATATCAATTTCTTTGATAAATTGATGAACATCGGAGCTTGCAGTGTTCAGTGGGCAACACTGAACATTGTAAGATGGCAGTTCCCAGGGTTGCATATGGGAATGGGGATGTCAGCTGGGGGTGGAGGGGGGCGTCACACCACTGCATAATCCCATGAGTGGCTGGCTAGAGGCACTCACTTACTGAGTCGGGGGGCACCTTGCTTGCGGTGGCTGTGCGTGAGCGGCCCAGGAGTGGGGGGGTTCACACAGCAAAGCAGAGTGAGACACACTCCAGGAGTGGGAGATTGGGGTGACAACAATATATCAGTCCAGATTGCAGAGGAGAACGTCACACACCCTCCACTTCCAGTAAAGTCAATGCAACTCCAAAACAGAAAGAGTTTAGCACCTCTATGGATCAAGCCCAGTAACTGCATGGACAAGTAGCTTATTTTAGTGAAGTAATTAACGGACTGCATTTCATAACTAAATGCATAGCAGTAAGAAATGCAACTGCAGCCTCAGCTAGCTAAACCTGTAAAAGCAACAGGCAACTCCATTAACACTAGTGAAATAGTGCTGTTTGCTAAGAAACAGAGAAAAGCAAGACAGCAAAACCATCCACAATTATGAAGGAAATCATCTATGTAACAAGCTGAATGACTCACAACATTAAGAAAATTAGAAAGAGCACTCAGTGGTATTAAATAATGCAGGGCATTGACATGATAATTTTGTGGTCTTAACATTCTAGAAACAAATTTAAGTACTGTACAATTTAAGGTCCCAACTCTTGCAAATAGTTAAGCACATGCTTAACTACAAGCACATGAGTACAACTAAGCATATAACTAAGCATTTACAGGACCAGGGCCTACATTTAAAAAGATGTATTTATATTTTGGGTTTTGTTTTTTACTTTGGGTAGGTTTAGGAATCTTACCCTACTAACTGGGCTGTGAACAAGTTTGTAGGGAGAAGATAATGACATGTAGTTATTTCTTAATTGTATTCTTTAATTTATATAAAATTCTTTAATAGAGACTTTTATTAGGTGTTCATAATAACCCATGTGAATGAAGCGTGTGGTTTTGTTTTTTGTCTAGCTGCTAGGCTACCAATTGAGGATTGAGTCTGTTCTTGCAGGCCCACTAGTTCAAGCAGTGGAAACTCATGCTTTTCGATCCAGAGGGCTGAGTTAAATCCTCATTCAGTCCACCTCTTTTAGCAATGCCCCTGGATAGGTCATGTGCAAGCAGTGACTTGGGCCTCTGGATCAAAAAGCATGAGTCTACTACTGCCTTGGAGTTAATGGACTTGGGCCAGATGCTAGCTGGTGTGAACTGTCATCGCTTCATTGAAGTCCGACAATCGTGTGTTGACCAGTTAGGATCTGGCTGCAGGTCCAGTAGCTCCAAGGCAGTAAGAGATTCATACATCTTCATATGTGGTATACTGCCACTAGAAAAGAACAAAGAGCCACACTTCATTAGCATAGGTTAACTCACAATCTGTGATGATGGGGGGAGGTGTCACATAAGTACCTAATTAGAAAGATTAGAAAAGATGATGCCTCAAGAGGACAGTATAAATGATGAAAGAGAGAGAGAGAGAGAGAGAGAGAGAGAGAGAGAGAGAATGCCCTTCTGGACTGCATTAGTACTCTCACTATAAAAGGGTCACAGTGGCTTGGCATCTCCATTTTCAATTTGCTCTTTAATCACCGTGGCAAACTTGTATCATAGCTAATATCGCTATGGACAACATTCTTACTTGTGTAACTGTCTAATCCTTTCTTTAAAAAAAAATCCTTTTGAATACTCATTGGTTTCCATCTCAAACAGTTGCTTCTGCATGACAGAATATTACCTTTTCACCCAGTGACTACTGAGCCCCCCCATCAACCTTTTGTGAAGGATTACATTAAAGTTTTTGAAAGTCCAAAAACATTATATCTACTGGTTTTCCTTTAGCTAGTATTTTGTTGACTTCAATTGTACTGCAAAATACAAGAACCATTCAAACAATTGTTGATGGCACAAATTATTTTGGCAGGAAAAGTGCTATGCTGAAGCCATCGGTAACAAATTAGAAGAAATAGCAGAAGCCAAAAACTCAGATAGCCAGTTGGATTAAAAAAAATCAAAACAAAAGCCAGGAGACAGCCAGATTGTCATTTCCAGTGTTCTCCAACCTGAAATTCCAGATCTTGGTGCTGTTCTCTGACAACTTTACTCCTCAGTGCCTTATTATCTTTCATTACTATAAAAACCCAGAATTAATCATTTCAAGGGATTATATTCAAAATCTGTTCCCTGCACTTATTAAGTTGTTGTGAAATAGACTCTACCTTCCTATATTTGTGGTTTATAAGAGAGCAACGGTGTCCATTCACTGCCCTGTCAATTAGTTCTGTACGCTGATCCATTGTTTTTTTAAATATTTTTCTAAATCAAATCCACTGGCAGATTTGAAGCATTCATGAGTGGGAAAACTAAAGGCCTCAGCCCTTCAAAAGGAAAATAATTGTGTGGAATCCTATTGGAAGGGACGTAAGAGTCCATACAAGTGGAATCCAGTGCAGGATCAGGGCTTAAGACATCATTCTGAAGTGCAATGACACATGATTAAAATATACAGAGATTCTCTGAGGGACTTTGCTTGGTTTCAGCATTGCCAGCGGTCTCTAGAAAACCAAATGAACCTGAAAGAGGCTTTTCCTCCAAAAGAACTTTGTTTTTCTTCCAAAAGAACTTTGTTACATAGGTATTTCAAACTGTCCAGTATTCACAACTGCTAATGATACTTCTATACAACAGTAACAAAGTACCATCGACGTACTTCCCTACCTAACAGAGCTGTGATACTACAAAACCGATATTACAGTGAGGAGCACCATAGAAAAGCCTATTAAAAAAATGAGCTCAAGCCTCAAATGGCACAATTATGGAAAAGTGGCTGAGTAATAAATCTGCCACATCTTTATATTGCCTTCTATTCATGTACCACACTCCTCACAAACTCAGGATGCTGCTAGCAAGTCAAATCTGTCCTACACTCGCTACACTGGATTCCAAAGTCTCAGTCCTTATTATCAAGTTGCTCAATGGCCTGGGCCCGGCATATCTAAATGATAACCTAAAGTTCTGAGATGAAGACCATGATCAACAACTCCACTCCTCCAGTCCAGTGGTGAATAAGGCGAAGTTGTTAATAAGATAACGCTAATCTGAGTGGGAGTAGGAAGGGGTTCACTCACTACAGGAGCACTTCCTCGGGGCCAGGCATGGCATAGCAGCTGTCTTTCAGTCTGGTGCCCCCTGCTGATGGTCACTCCATCACTGTGGTGGTCTCTCTTCCTGTAACTCAACCCAACAGGCAGGGCTCGATTGAGTCCTCCCCTTCTGGGATAGCAGAATGTCCAACCTAAAACAGTCCAATGTCCTCACAAGAGTCTTTGGCCCCAACTCCAGGCTCATGCCACTTTGCCAGTGGCTGGTAGGGGAACCCAGGCCTTCTATAACCTGCAGACAAGGTCTGCACAGTCCCATTCCTTGCTGCAGTTTCTCTGGGCTCCTTTCTACCCAGCCTTTCTAGGGCCGTCTTTCCTGCACATTCTATAGGATGACCCTTCTTTCAGGGCTAGGATTCCAGGCCTTATGCTCTGCCCAGGTCTTCCTCCTCACCATCTCTCTCTTCCCAGAGAGTGATTGCACGCTGTCTCCCTGCAGCACCCTTCTGTTACAAAGTTCCTCTCTTTATATTAACCAGCATGCTCCTGCCCAGCTGGGCTTCATAATCAGTTAAGCCTGGCTCTCTCCAGGTGCAGCCAGATAATGTAATCGGCTTTTTAGGTCCATATTAACCCTTTCAGGCCCTGTGTGAGGGAGACAGAGCTTTCAGGCCCATCACAGGGAGACAGAGCTTTTTTGGCACCCAGCACAAGACTATGGAATGAAAAACCACAGAAACTAAGAACCATAACCTTTCGCCACAAATGGCAGGTGCACTTGTTCAACCAGGCTCTCTCTCAAATAGGTGTACATAAAAAAAAAAACCAACCTCACCTAAACAAAACAGCCCACTGCACACACAATTCTCCCTTTGGGGAGAGGACAAAAGAACAAACCACACGATAGATCTTAATCATGTCACTTAATGCAGTACTGGAAGGCACTCAGATATTACATTGATGAATGAAGTATAAACCCGTATAGACTAGATTAGTACTTTTCCACATCTATATTTTATGCAGAACATTTTTCTCTTTACCTTCTATTACAAATATATTTGAAAATATCTTCATTTTTACTTGAAATGTAGCTCATTTTTCTTTCCCCCTTCTAATTATACTTTAATTTGCTTCTGATTATTTTATATGCTTTCCTTTTTGAATGTGCATGCTATCATGTGTATATGCACACTAGACAGGGTTGCATACACATTATCACACACAGACAGAGATAATTCAGCTTCCGCAATTTTCTCTAGAGTAAACCTCCCTCTCTACATCATGTGCACAATGAACTTTCTCCTTGCGTATTATCATTTTTACATTAAAAATGATGCAAATTTAAATGTTCATTTGCTCTTTGTATTATAAACACAGAGAAGTCTAATTGAATAGCAAATGAGTAATTTAATCCTGAGTTTCTATTGCCATCTGTAACATTAGCAAAATGCCTTAGCTAAATTATAGCCATATATTTAATTGGTTAGAATTTACAGTTCTTCAAATGAATATACAGGATTATATCTTAAGGTAATTCAGATTTCAATTTCTACTATTACTAGCAAAAATATTCTGTATTTATCTGCTTGTAAATCTGCATTTTAAACATTAAGTATTTAGGTTTTATGTTAATTATTTCCTCAGTTAAAATTGTTTTCTGAAATAAGGCTAAATTTGAAAAAATAATTATGCCTACTATTAATGAAAACCCTATTCAATACATTCTTCAATTTGAAATTGCACAAAATATTGGTACTGTACTAAAGACACAGGAGTGAGTATGAAAGATCTGAGCAGAGGGATGTTAATCTCTCATTCCAATTTGGATTCATTCATTTCAGAATATCTCCAGTAACGACTCACCAACAGGCGCACGCACGCACACACACACACACACACACACACACACACACACACACACACACACACACACACACACACACACACACACACACACACACACAAACACATATATATTTTGGCTAAAAATTTATTTGGGACCATTCCTGTCACATAAATCTATATAAAAGAAAATTTAAAATCTAGAGCTGAAACTTTCAATGCTGTCTAGGAGATTTAGACATATATCTTCCATTAATTTCTGTGGAAGAATGTGTATTCAAATCTCCAAGACTGCTTTGGAAATCTTAACCTCAAAAACTTTGTAAGACATGTCATATCCTTGATTGTCATGAAGAAGAGAAGACTTTTATTAATTTGGGTTTAATGTGCGGGTAATAATGTCCCAAGGGATCAACTTTCTGCCAATGAGATTAGCTGGTTGTAATATTCACATAATTAGTTGAAAAGATGCTTTTAGAAACAATACAGCACTGTTCTCTGAACCAAAAGCAAATGTTTAAAAGTAAGAAAATTGGCAATACAATTAAGAACGCATATAGAAAATGGATATTAATCATATAAGGCTTTCTGAAATTGCTGCAATTACCTCATTTTTAATTACATGTGGCACAAATGGTTACAGGGTTGTTTTTTTGTGCGAGGAATGTGACAGAATACTTGCAGCCTCAATAATCAGACACGTGCCATTTTACACAACATTCAGTCCAGTCATTTATTTGCATAAAATATTCCAATCTGCTTCTGAAAAGGCTCTTCATCCTAAGAGATCATCTGTGAGATGTTTCATCATTGAAAAAGAGCAATGATAGTCAGTTCAACTCTGTCTTACAGTCTGTCAAAGATTTGTTGTAAGGGGTTTCTCATCTCAGAGTCCCAGCAATAGCAGCATCTTGCTACAAAGAGCCAGCTGATGTCTTAGAAGGCCAGCTGTAATTGCTTTACCTCAGAGACCACAAATGTGAACAGTTAATATTGTGAATGTTAAAAACTGCCCATTTATGGTTAGTCCTACACAGGTAGCCAAGCTGACATGAAGAGGGCGCACACTCCAGCTTCTTATTCCTATTCAGGGATGCCGGCTCGATTTAATTGGTGAGCAACACAACTGCCACTAGCCTTCACAAAGCAGGTAGTGATAATCCCAACAATTCCTCCACACCTGCCTCTATTCTTTTTAAGAGTTGTGGGGGTACTTATCAAGCATGCACTTTGTCACAGCCCCAGCAGCATTTCTGGCTGAACCTAATTCTAGCTAAGATTCTGATTCAACTAAAATTTCTGCAGGGGCCCCCTCCGCAGTGATGCCTGGCCAATCGCCACCCAATGTAAGTGAGGACAGGGAGATAATTCCATATGTAGAGGGGAGCAGAAGGACAGAAGACATGAAGCTGAGAATGGAAGGAAAAGAAGGGAGGAATGAGGTAAGAGATTTGGGAAGAACACAGAAAGGAGAAGGAAGTATAGGGAGAAATTACAGAAGAGATTTATATGAAGATTTATATGAAGGGCCAAAGTTATGTAGTCTTGAAGGTGAGAGGACGAGGAGCTTGAATTTTATGTGGTGAGAGATGGGAAGTGCACGTGTGTGCACTTAGGTGTCTCTCTCTAAAGTGGAGGGAGACAAATTTATCAGTGGCATTTTAGAGAGGCATGGTAGGGCTCTGGGACAGAGCTGGGAAGAAATGAAACCAGACAGGAGAAACCATACTCAATAGAGATGAACAGGGTTTAGACAAGGATTTCAGCATCGGAGACAATGAAAAAAAAAGGCAGATTTTGGAGATATCAAAGAACTGGTGACAGGGTTTAGTGAGGGCAGAATACAGAATAGGATTTAGTGTAATCTTTGATCCTTCCTTCCACACACTGATCTCTAAGATTATGGACCTAGGAGGTATGAAGGATACGGTTGTTAATAAAGAAAGAAAAGGAAAAGGGAGGAAGGAATTAGGAGAAAAAATGAGAAATTCAATTCTGAAGGGATTAAGATCAAGATGATGCAAGGACACCTAGGAAAAGGTATCAGAGAGGCAGCTAGAGAGACAAGGCTAAATGGAGATGAAGAAGTAAATTTGGCGATCATAAGCATAGTTGTGGCAGTTGAAGTTATAAGAAATGTTCACTAAAAAAAAAAAAAGAGAGAACAAGAAAAGGATTGAGACCAAAACCATAGAAGACATCAATGGATGAAGGAGAATGAAGAGGTTATGGAAACTTTAAAAGAGACATTAAAGGAGCAGTTAGCAAGGCAGACATCAAGAGAAGAATGCTGAGGTGCCCCAAAAAGTCTGACTGCAGCAGGACACAATGAAGAAAGTTGTATCTTAAACAACTCAATTCTAGACCATATAGATCTTAAAATATTGTTGAATTACATGCAAGATAGCAGAGGAAAAAATGTGCAGTTAAATACTGGTAAGTAAACAAGCAGCCAAAATAATAATGATTATATATAAAATAATAACGCATATTATTTTTAACAGATGCCTTAAAGCACATTAAGTCAGCCTTGAGCCTGAAACAAGGCAGGGATACTCAGTTCTAGGACTGCTTCTGGACTTGGCATCATCTCTGCTACCAGCACAAGCCATGGACATGCAAAGAAAAATGTCTGTCCTCCATATTGTCGTTTTCTTCAAAACATGTCAATGGAAATATCTGAAAGCAGTGAGAACAGCTAGTGAAAGTAGGCTCTTGCACGGCCTCACCTGGCTCCTTTGTTGGAAATAATGATAGTGATATAACAAAAACATTGCCGTTCAGGGTGTCTGGGCTTTTTGTCATTTACTTTTTTTCTGGTTTAAAGCCAAGTCCTGCTCTCATTTGTCCCAGTGTAAATTCAAAGCAACTTCTTTAAAGTTATGCGACTTAATTTGATCATGTGGGGTTCTCTTTCTAGTTAATGACAGGTGGGATAATTTCCTGTTTTCGTTATAACTGATGCAGCTCAGGTGAAACAAAAAATTGAGAATAAAAGGTCTGACTCTCCTCTCACTTACATTGACTTTACACCAGCATGAACTTCAGTGAATATAAATGAAGTTACCCCTGAACTGTACCAGAGTAACTGGGAGGCGAATTAAGTCCTAGGTTTTTACATAATTTAAAATGTGCAGTGTCCATATCTGATTCCCACACATGGATTAGGACTTGCATAGTTCTTTCTGTTCTTCCAGCTCCTTATATTTCATGGCCCATTCTTATATGTTAACTTTTTTTTTTAAACTTCAGTGAATTTGAATTCAGGCTAGCAGCTCTGGTTAATGCTTTGCCAGCTTCCCCACACATTTCTGTCAATGACACTCAATTATGACATGCAACATCCCTATTAATCCAGTCCAGGATGTCTCTGAAACAGAAATCACCATCCATGGCAACTGGTGTGGTAGTTTTCCTGATATGGAGATCAAAGTTTGTTACTTATGACCTAAAAAAGAAGTGAAATTCCAATTTACAGCAGTAAAAGGTTTTCTGCCTAAAGTTTTCATCCTGTGTATCAATAATAGATGTCCTATAGATCTATTTTCAAAAAATAATTTTTTTAGAAAGTGTTCCAATGATCCTTAAAATGTCTTATATCTGACTGCATCTTTGCCTTTCTATGTTGCCTACTGCCCCACTGATTCAACCAATAGCTCTGCAACATACAAATGAACTGAAGAGGAACACAATGATTGGCTGTCGTAAGCTACTGTTCAGCACTGAGATGGTACAAGAAAGGAAAAGAGAGAGGCAAAAACAGCACTGAATGTGGGAGAGGAGAAAAGAAAGAGCAAATGGGGAGGGTTGGAGCAAAAGCACAATGGGTACAATAGTGTCAAATGCTATTGGAATAGCAAGTGAGAAACCATGGAGGAAGAATAGAAGAAAGCAAGTGAAGGAGAGAAAACAAGATCGAAGTGCAGAGCAACAGTGATCATGGTTATCATAAAACATGCAATTTTACACTAATTTTTATAAAAATAATTTGGGCATGAATTCTAATTAGAATATTTTAAAATACATTTCATGGAGACACTGAACATTTAGAGCAAGAGCAGATTAATTCCCCTCAATCCCTTTTGCTGAGTCACTGGGAACACCACCACTATCCTCTATATGACTTGTAATCTGGGTATTATCTTTGACCTGGTGTTCTTTGTAGACTCACACACCCAGGTGGTACCTAAATGTTACTACTTCTTCCTGCACAATGTCTGAAATCTGGCCTTTCCTCACTGTCAATACGGCTAGAACTCATCCAGGCCCTGGGTATCTCACTTTTTGACTACTGAATCCTCCTCCTATATGGCACTGACAAATATCATCTTGGCCCCCTTAAATCCATCTTTGCTACAGAAAAGATCATCTTCCTGGTTCTTCACTCGGCCCCCATCAATCCTTCTCTGCATCCCTTCACTGACTCCCCCTTTTCCACTGCATCAAGCACAAACTACTTGTCTTCACTTCTAAGCGTCTTTATAGTTTAGCCCCGCTCTACCTTTCATCCTTTACTGACTACTGAGCTTTCAAATCCTGGCACTATGTTGCCATCAATACCGACCTTTATCACCCATTAGTTCATTTTCCCCTCAAACACCTTTGTGCTTTCTTCTGTGCCCCACTACACTTTTTGTATGGCAGGAGCGCTCCATAAAAATCTGCAAAGACACTACATTATCTTATTTCAAACCCCTGCTTAAAACTCACTTCTATACTACGTGAAGCCTATGTTGCTGGTGCACTGTGACCACTGCTAATTATGCTAATCACAATCATTTGATTGTTAGTTTGTGCTCTCCCTATTTGTTTTTTGTATTCATCCGTTGTGTCATTGTAACCTTAAATTGTGAGGTCTTTGGGGCAGGAAACTTTTTTTTGGGGGGGGGGTTATGTGCGCACAGTGCATAACACAAAGAGCCTCAATCTCTGGCTGGGGCCAGTAGGTGCTGCAGTAAAAATAATTCCCAGTCTAAAATTTAACTATTCAAATTAAAAGTCCTGTACTACAGCGCCTATATTAACCATGAAAAAATAAATGGAGTCACAATGCTTCAGACACGCAAACTGTAGTGCAAGCAGCTCATGATGAACTAATTGAGCCAAACCTGACTGGTCTCTCTGAATCTGTTTGCATTGTGATTCCACGTGGCGAGCACACCGACCATCTCTGGGTGTATCTGGAGTGACACATCACAGTACATTATTAATGGATGGAATTGGACAGCTCAGTGATTGAATACAGTCCTCTATATCTGCTCACTGGTCAAAACCAGCAAGGACAATAATAATGGTCAAAAAAGCATTTGCCATCAACTGGCTGTTCAACTGCCTTTGTGAAGTGAATAGGTGGTATCAGTCCAGTTCCTAGGGTCAGAGGTGTTCATATCATAAAACCACCATCACAATTGGCAACCTTCTTCCCAGTCCCAGAAGAGGGTAAGGACTCAAGTCTTAGCCTGCAGTAGAGGAAACCTGCGTGGCTGATGCCCATGCTGTACCTACTCTGTGGATAAATGAAGGGCCTCTTCAGAGCTATCAATTCAGCTCTTTTCATAAACCCTAAACACGCATAACGGAAGAGTAGTGCTAAATGCATTATGTGATTTTTCACATTGATACTGTAACTTGCTTAGTTTTAAACCACATTTCTTCAAGCAGATAAAAGGCAGTGGCCTTCACTGAGATCTAACATCAGAGCGCTATGCCTCCAGAATCCTCCTGGGATAGTACAGCTTCTCACCACTTAACCCCGGATGCGTGTCTCCATGACACAGTCTAGTCCTCAAGAATTTTGAGACATCTGATAATTCTGAGATTCAGGGCCACGTTGTGTCTTTAAGGCACAGGTCAGAGATGTACAGATCCAGGGTTTTGATTCCGGCCTATTCATACCACAGAGATCCTTAAACAAGGAGTGGGTAACATTCCTTATTCATTTGAGGCAGTAGATCCCATGGTAAGTCTACAAAAGCTACGGAAGGAAACAAATTTGCAAACTTTCAGTGGTGCAATTTCCACTTTCACATTTATATATAATAAGAGAAATGGCTAAATATATCACAACAGAAACTAGCCATCAGGAAGTCCTGGTATCTCTTTAAGCAGTTATGAAAGAGACAGACAGACACAGAGAGTTAGATAACATGGTACTGAAAATAAACAGAGGCTGAACATGCATGCTCTACTCACTTTCTAAACTTTTTTTTTAAAATGCTGACAAAGCTCAACTGGGCAAGACCTGCTTAGCTTAGTCATTTTCACATCCTCACTGCACTTATCAGCTTTGACAATATATATATTTTTAAAAATCTCTCCAACAGAGAGTACCATCTTAGTCAGCCAAGAAAAGCGTCCAATTTGGGAAACTAAAAGTGCAGATATAACATTCTATGAAATCACACCAGTTCCACAATGGTCCATGTTTCTGATATTTTTATCTTAACACATCAAGGATGATAGAAGCTTCTTTTTGCTGTCAAAGTGATCAAAGGGAGGTTGAGAAAGGATCTATAAACAGATGCTGCCCAGTGACAAACCTTAAAGAACAAGACTGTGGGGCCAGATGTTTGAGTGACCTTCGGACTACAGAACATGTTGGCATGGTGTTGATTTAGATAGTTGTTGGCAGGAGCTTTCGATCCAGCAGCTGAAAAAAAAACTAAATTATGGAAATAATTTTTCTCATCTCTCCCCTAACTAAAAAACCTGAAACTACTGGTCAGTGGGGCTGATGGCTGTCAAAGAAGTTGAATTCACCACACAACCCTGCCAGTAGGTATCACATCAAAAGGGAGTTAGCTGAATGAACAAGAACATCTTCAGGCTGTGCCATTTTGCATCCCCCTCAACTTTCAACAGCTGTTTCTTGAGTGAATACAGATGCAAAATAATTATACGAAATGTTTTACATTTTCAATATACTATACAATGTAACTATAGATTCTAATAGTGCATATATGTGACATAAGAGATTGTGATTAGAAAATAAATGGATAAATATTGTAGCAAACAGCATGACTAATCACTAGGTATCTACTAGTAATGGAGTTTTCCTTAAATTATACTTTTTGCATGATCAATTGGTGGCATTAAATATCATTTTAAAAATCGAGGATATTTGATCACATACATATTGCTTAGGTCAAACTAACACTTTTCCTCAAAGGCACTAGAAATTATGATTATATGGAAATAGCTGTACTGTACGTTTCTAGATGATAGCTCTGTGTCATCAAGCCTTTTCAGTTTTTACTGCAGTAAAAAAATTAGTCCTTTACTGAGATATATAGAAGAAAAAGCATTCCCAAACCAAAAGTCTGATGGATATTCAAGTATGAACTACTATACAATGCGAGAACAAATACAGAAAGCAGAAAAAGTCTTGTTTTGTAACATTAAATGTGATTGAAGACTGTACAGTTCTTCTTACGCTTTTAGACGTTTTGTCACTTTACCTGGAGAAATATACACTGCTTATTCTGAATTGCTGCTGATGTCCAGCACTTGTCAAAACCGCTATCTGTCAAGCACTTCACAAAGTGTTGCAAAATGACAGTTCAGGATGTCTGAATAGATGGAGCCCCAGGAAAAACAGAACAGATAGAAAATTCATGACTCTAAACTACATCAAAGCGACTTCTGTCAACATCATGTCAAAAGAAGGAAAAAAGAACTGTTCATTTTAGAGGATTTGGGATTTTTTATTATTATATAAACACTTTTTTCAAGTATGAGCTAAGTGTAAGGAAAAATTAACTTGGTGTACAGTATGATTTTCCAAATGTGCCAAAAATATACTTTAAATCATCTAGGAATAAGGAAAGTTCTAACAGTAGATACTGTCTCGCAGTTAAAACCAATGACATCCAAAATAAATGTATGAAGTTTCTACCAGCTTAAAATAGGACAAACCATCTGGCTCCAAAAGGAATAGAAGTACTCTTCTCTGCATGTTAGCTGAACTTGCAGAATCCCTACAACTGGATTAATTTTGTATTTCTTCTACAATCAGTTCTGATCCATCTCTGCTTAGTGTGTCAATTGCACAAAACTAATTCAGTGCTATATTTCAGGACTAGTTTAGTTATATCAGGCATTATTTCAACTGAAAAACAAAACTAAACAAAAAAACCACCACCACCCTGGAAACATTCAGTATGGATAATTCTTCTAAATTGTTACTCCAAAGGAGACATAAAATAAATGGCTTATGATATATGGCTTTGCATACATGAATTATTTAAATCATCATTTACTAAAATTCACCTACAGAGAACAATATGACCTGTATACATCTATGAATGACTCCTCTGCTTTTATCTTGAATATTTTTCATTGTAGGTGATTGCCATTGGTGCTAAATTCCAAGCAAATTTGTTGCAGATATCATAGAAATAAAACATGGTAAGTGACCTTGTACAATAAATTATGTAGCTTATGCAGTCCTGGCAAACTTAAAGCCAAAAATATTGGGGTGGAAAAAACAATGTTTCACTTATTCAAAAATATGCAATAGCAAAATATGGCATTATATATTTTATAAATTCTGGTAGCTCCAGGTATTCCCATTTATTTTCCCTGAAGTCATCTTTTTTGCCAATGTTTGGCTCCTTTGCACTAGTCCACTCTGACACTCACTACGTAAAAGAGACCATAAAGCTGATGCTGCAGACCCTGACAATAGTGGCCACTGGTCCAGAAATCAGCACTTGCTCAATGGTGCAAATATGCTCTAATTTTCATCTGAGAAACTGGTCCATTAACTGTTGGCCAGAAAAGTTGAGTTAGCGTCAAAACATTTGCAAGATATAAATGAGCATGAAAAGGACTAAACACCTTCTGGTTCAGAGATTAGAAACATGCTTTAGGATGTCCTGTTGAATGTGTAAATATGCATGGGAATTACAATCCATTAATACTGAAGTATGGTAGAAAGAATCTCTGTTTCTTATTGTAGGCAGAACTCAATATATCTTGCTTCCTACTTACAAAAAGATGTTTATTACCTGTAACTGTACAGAGGTGTGTGCTTCACAGCAGCAGTGATTGGTAATAAGCCTCCTTTTCTCATTTACATTGATAGCAAGCATTAGTGAAGATATATGCATTTCATTTCATGGTTCAGAAAGAACAAAGTATATGTATATGTGATAGCAGTGGGTGGTTAATGAAATGGTCTGACAAACATAAGCTAATACATAATCATACCAGAATGTGGACTGGAACACCTGTTCCTGTTTCACAGACTTACAATTCTTAAAGAAAAGTTACTATTTGCAAGAACTGAAATTACTACTATTCAGACATCAATACGCTCTAAGGAAATTTTAGTCATTTTTTGCAAACACTACAGTGTGTGTGTGTGGGGGGGGGGATTTTAATGATATCAAATCTTTTTTGCTTGGTCCTAAGAGTAATGAAAACTTCACACATGCATGAAGCTCCAGTAATTATTTTAAACTGCCTTCTGTTGTCCCCCTGAGGAACACGGTGGTATTTGTTTGATGCAGTTTAATTAGTGTCAGGGTAATTAATGCTATGCTATCTACATGAGATCAAAACCCTTTCTTTGTAACACTCTCGTAACTAAGAAAAGGAAGTGGTTTGAAAACGTGGAAGCACAGTAAACTAGATTCAGAAATTATCCGATTTGCTCAAATCTGCATCCATTCATCAGAAATATTAAACCCACCCAGCAAAGTCAGCACCTTCAAGTATGAGCTTGGGATCATAATGCATTAGAACTGCACCATAAGATATGAAACCCACTGCCTCCCATGTAAGTGAAATTCTTTTTCTATGGATGTAATCAAATTAACTGAAACATTCATGGACACCAAGCACCTTGTCAGTAGTTTCAATCCTTTAATAATGAAATTATATACTTTTGCACAACCAGATCACCATAGTTATTTATAAGCAGCATGTGGTGCTACCATGTGCTGATATATTTTTCTAAATAAAAGCATTTGTTTGGTTTAATGAATGAATGTGATTCTGCTTTAATGCCTGAATAAAATTTGCATTTAATTGTAGGTGCATGTTCAGTCTCCACTTCAAAATAATGCCCTTTGCTAAAAGGACTAAAGAGATACAAGAGCAGAGAAGTTAAGCAAATATACAAAAATTCCAGACACACACATAGCATGCACTACATAAATCCTTTTTAACTGTTTCTTTGGTAATAAGCAACTGCAGTATAAATCTCACAACCATACAAACTCAGGCTGATTACAGGCTTAAGGAAATAGCTGCAGTTATCTTGACTGGATAAATTATTATATCCTAGAGGTTATTCTGTTTTTTCTAGTAAAGCTCCAGTGGGGGTGGGTGAAGCTTGAGAATTTTCTTTTTCTTTTTCTTTGTAACTGATGAAATTAGAAGTTTGCTATAATGGCTTTGATACTACTTTTGTTGAAAAGAACAAAATGTTAATTTTAAAAAAGGACACTAGTGTAACACAAAAATGATACCCTTTCCCCAAATGGTGAGTTTTTGTGAAGGTTTCTTACAGTTAACAGCCAGAAAGCAGATATTATTGATTTGAAGTCAAATAAAGTGGGATTTTCTATCATATAAACATACTAAGGTTGCAAATAAAAAAAGCCCCATTCAGAAATGGCAAATATTCTGCCCTAGAGCACAAATGTTAACCCTACAGCAGTTTGAAAATTGTGTTGGTATCCACCACCATTAAATTAAGGTTTATCTTTATAACAAGAAATTTCACTAGCTTACACTAGCGGCATATCACAATCTAAAAAGGTCTATGCTGAATGCTTCTTCTTGAGGTCATTCATTACTGAATACCTGCTGGGATCAGATGACTAGCAAAATATGCTTTTTCACATCTTCAGTTCTGCTTCCTGCAACATGGTTGTTTATCAATTAAAGTGATAAATACAAGTGACTTTGATAACACAAGCAACACATTATGTAGTAAAATAACCTCCAGGAGCCCTGCCATAAGAACTGTAGGCAAAGTTCAACAACTGTGAAAGAACTATTAAAAAGGACACACAAACAAGTGACCTTGACTGACAAGCGCACTTCATTCCAGCAATAAACAGTGGCGGTGCTGATAAGTGTTCATTGGTGCAGAGAGTAATTACCTATCTGTCAGCGTTGCTGGTGTGTGCGAAATAGTATAAATGAAACATACATAATGTACAGCAATAATATCGGGCATGCAGAACCTAATGTATTATCATCATTCTCGGGGCCCAGGTTTATGTGGCTGCCACCACTGAGTAAATGCCTTCTAGCCATGATAATTTCATTCTAATCTCTGTTCCATATTATAATTTTCATAGCTAAAAGATACTGAGGAGCAATACGTTTCAATCAAGGGCTAAATAGAACACAACCTGTAAGTGGGTATTTTATACACCTATATATATTTTTTTTCTTTCAAAAAAATCTTAGTCAATTTATGAATAGACTGGAATAAACTGTAAATTTATGGATGACAAACTCTGTCTGTAGCAATGTCACAATGTCTGGAGACAGGCTTTACATATCTTGTAAAAAGGATGCCAGCTTTGTCTATCATATCTCACAATAGAATTCAGCCCTCTGGAGAACAGAGGATTCTGCTCCCCTTCCTAATATATTTTCAAACAAGGTTAACTTTTACCAGAACAAAAAAAGGTTCCTATTGGGAAAAAAAATCCAATGGTTTGTAAACTGTGTATGCTCTTATTTTAAATGTTGTCATTTTATTACATAACCTTCACAACTAGACCACGATTGTTACAAACAAATCAGTCCATTTCTTCTTCCATATATTTTCTTTTTTAATTTCCAAAATTTATTTAACATCTTTATAAGGAATGACAATGTTTTAAAAGCATTCTAAAAATAAAATATGAAAATGAAGTCAGAAACCAGCAATCACTGTTATCAAAAATATGCAATTTACTTATGGTTATCCCGCTCTCAGACCTGTACATTAGTCTCACGGAAAAGTGGAATAAAAGATGCACTGGCAGGGCTCTCTGCAGCCAACATGATAAAAAAAATTGCACTGCTGGCACCTAGCCAACCTACAAAAAGTGGGGACAGATATGCACGTGTAACCTCTCTGTGCTCAAGGATCCTCAAAATGGGGCCTAGTTTGACCACACATCAGAGGTTCCTATGCACCAGTTGTTCATTTCCCACAGTCAACTGGAAGTATCAGAAACACAATTTTTTAGGTAAGTAATTCCAGTCATAATGCTTCTCAGAATGTGTAGCCAATAGGCAGCTGCCAGGTATGTAGCATCTCACAGAACCAATCAACTAACTAAGAGATCCAGGTGCAAAAATCTAGCACTCAGGGATGTCCTGAGGGAAACTGGGATGCATAAATCCATTAAATGCTTTATTCACTCTACCCATATAGGACCCAGTCCATTGGGAGTCTGTCCACTGACTTCAGTGGTCACTGGATGGATGAAGGCTGAATGTAGATTTTTTACTGGAGGCTCCTCAGTGTCAGGGTTGGCACTGATTATTCTGTGTGAATGCTACAGTGGGTTCTCCACCTGCTGCTGTAAATTGACTCTGGTGCACCTTTACACATCGATTTCACCTACTTACTCTCAGTGCCACCAGTCTGCACTGGCTGTTTTGATTTATTATATTGATAACATTCCTCATTTAATAAGTAATCCACATATAATAGATAGGCAGATCTGTGTAAAACCCAATGATTTCCATGCATAGGGGTTTGTGGGAACCTTTATTCCTATTTCAACCTGCATCTATTCATATAATTTGCACTTTGACTTTCAGGTTCAAAGAAACCCACAAATTCAAATCAAAACTCATCTGAAACTTCTCAGTTTTGCCTGATTTTGGATTGAATACCTGCAAAATCACAGGGGTTGTGTGCTTTTTCCACCTGAAGTCATCACCAGCTTTGTCTGGAACTCAGCCCAGTTTCACTGACAAGTTCATCTGACCTATTTGGCAAACCTGGACTAAGTTTGAAATTGTATACAAACCTGAAAACAAGCATGTTTTGCCTGGCTGGGAGTTTCATTATGAAAGTTTCACACAGCTCTAAATGTATTTCAACAGTCATATTTATTATATTTAAATGTTTCAGAACATCGCATTTGACAGAGAACAACAGACTGGAAAATTGCTTATACAAAATGCAATAAGGGGTTGCAGTATTTCCTGGCATGTGGCTTTCCTTTTCACTTCACTAACATTTTCATCATCCCACAAAGTACTGTATGTCCCTCACTGCTTTCTCTTTGGAACTCAACTGCTAGGTGACACAGCCCAGCATCACAGTTCTATGATGTTTGGCCTTATTGCAGTGTATGACAGTTTTGCTATTTGTTTTCTAACGTTATCCCTCAGATAATATTATTTCAGATTCTCTACTGGGACCCTGGCATGCCTTCAGAAACATTAACTGTGTTCCAAATAATGTTACTACCAACTGTTCAGATGGATAAAATCCGTACAAAGCAAAACTCCCACTGAAGTCTCTGAATTTTGCCTGAGTGAAGATCGAGTAAAAACCGTGTAACATAATAAATTCAGGAAATGAACTACAGACAACAAGCATCAGATTTCCCTTGAAAAATTAAAACCAGATATCATCTTAGAAGACAAAATATTATGCATTGCATTTCATAGGGGGTGTAAAAAAACTACACACAAAGGACAGGTTTTCAAACAAGTGTGGGACATAATTATGAACAGTAAGCGCACAAACAATTGCTCCATGGTAGCTTTCTCTGAAATACTTCCAGTTCCACATGCAGGACCAGTGAAACAGGCAGAATTGGTCTAATGCCTGGATCAGATGATGGTGTTCAGAGGAGGGATTTAGGTTTATTAGGAATGGGGAAAGCTTTTGGGAAAGGAGGAGCCTATATACGAAGGATGGGCTCCACCCAAACCAAAAAGGAATCAGATTGCTGGCCTATAAATTAAAAAGTTCATAGTTTTTAAACTAAGGGCTGGGGGAAAGCCGACAGGTGAGGAGGAGCTCATGGTTTGGACAGAGACATCCTTTAAGGAAGGATTTATTAAAGGGGATTCTCTATCCTAGTAAAGAGGAGAGGATAGAAGTCAAAGTACGGATAGGAACTGAAAACAAAAAGTCAAATGAAAAAGAGTCCCAATTCAATTACATCACATGAAGGCAGACAACTAAATATTGACAAATTGTATAAACGCTTGTATACAAATACTAGAAGTCTAAATAGTAAAATGGGTGAACATAAGTGCCTTATATTAAATGAGGATATTGATATAATAGACATCACAGAAGCGTGGTGATGATAATCAATGGGACACAATTATACCAGGGTACAAAATATATAGGAATGACAGAGTAGGCCTTTCATGATATATCAAAGAAATTATAGAGTCAAATATAGTTAAAAATCTTAAATGAATCAAACTGTACCAGGGAATTTCTATGGACAGAAATTCCAGGCCTGAATAATAAGAGTACAGCAGTAGGAATATATTACCAACCACCTGAGTAGAATGATGATAGTCACTGTGAAATGCTCAGGGAAGTTAGGGAGGCCACAAAACCAGAAAACTCAATAATAATGGGAGATTTCTACAATCCCCATATTAAGTGGAACCATGTCACCTCAGGGCGGGATGCAGAGATAAAATTTCTAGATAACATTAATGACTGTCTAGGAGCAGCTAGTCCTGGAACCCATAAGGAGAGAGGCAACTCTTGATTTAGTCCTAAGTGACGCACAAGATTTGGTCCAAGAGGTGAATATAGCTGAACCGCTCAGTAATAGCTACCATAATGTAACTAATTTAACATCCTTGTAATAGGAAAATTCCAAAGAAACCCAACACAGTAGCATTTAACTTTAAAAATAGGAACTAAACAAAAATGAGGAAGCTAGTTACATGGAAGTTAAAAGGAACAGTCATAAGAGTGAAACGCCTGCAAGCTTCATGGAAATGATTTAAAAACACCATTATAGAGGCTCAAATTAAATGTATACCCCCAAATAATTAAAAAAAAAAAGACCAAAAAATGCCACCATGGCTAAACAGCAGAGTAAAAGAGGTAGTTAGAGACAAAAAAACCATACTTTAAAAATTGAAAATCAAATGCTAATGAGGAAAACAAAAGAGCATAAACTCTGGCAAGTCAAATGTAAAAGTATAATTCAGAAGGCCAAAAAAGAAACTGCAGAGCAACTAGCAACAAACACAAAAAATTGCAGCAACATTTTTTTTTTGAGAGCATCAGAAGCAGGAAGACTGCCAAACAATCAGGGGGGCCATTGGACAATTAAGGTACTAATGGAACACTCAGACAAGACAAAGCCATTGCAAAGAAGCTAAATGAATTCTCTGCATTGGTCTTCACTGAAGATGATGTGAGGGAGGTTCCCACATCAGAGCCATTCTTTTTAGGTGACAAAATCTGAGGAACTGTACCAGATTGCACTGTCAACAGAGGAGGTGTTGGAATAAACTGATAAATTAAACGGTAATAAGTCACTAGGACCAGATGTTGTTCACCCAAGAGTTCTGAAGGAACTCAAGTATGGAACTGCAGAACTAGTAACTTTGATATGTAATCTATCACTTAAATCAGACTCTGTACCAGATGACTGAAGCATAGCTAATATAACACTGATTTTTAAAGACAGCTCTGGAGGCGATCCTGGCAATTACAGGCCAATAAACCTAATGTCAGTTCTAGGCAAACTGGTTGAAACTATAGTAAAGAAAGAATTATCAGACACACATATGAACACAATATGTTGGGGAAGAGCCAACAGGGGTTTTGTAAAGGGAAATCATGCCTCACTGGTATTCTTTGAGGGGGAAACAAACATGTGGACAAGGGTGATCCAGTCAATATAGTGTTCATGGACTTTCACAAGTCCCTCACCAAAGGCTCTTAATAAAACTAAGCTCTCATGGATCAATAACCGGTTAAAAGACAGAAATAAATGGTCAGTTTTCACCGTGGAGAAAGGTAAATAGTGGTGTCTCTCCAAGAATCTGTACTGGGACCAGTGCTGTCCAACATATTCATAAATGATCTGGAAAAAGAGGTAAACAGTGAAGTGGCAAAGTTTACAGACAATACAAAATTATTCAAAATAGTTAAGTCCAAAGCTGACTGCCAAAAGTTACAAAGGGATCTCACTAAACGAGTGACTGGGCAACAAAATGGCAGTTGAAATGTAATGTTGATAAGTGCAAAGTAATGCACATTGGAAAACATAATCCCAACTATATATACAAATAATGGGGTCTAATTTAGCTGTTACCACTCAAGAAAGAGATCTTGGAATCACTGTGGATAGTTCAGATGTTCTCAGAGAACATCTGCTCAGTGTGCAGTAGCTGTCAAAGAAGCTAACAGAATGATAGGAACCATTAGAAAAGGGATAGATAATAAAACAGTAAATATCATAATGCCACTATATAATTCCATGATATACCCACACCTTGAATACTGCATTCAGTTCTGGTTGCCCCATCTCAAAAAAGATGTATTAGAATTGGGAAAAATACAGAAAAAGACAACAAAAATGATTAGGAGTATAGAACAGCTTCCATATGAGGAGAGATTAAAAAGACTGGGACAATCCATCTTAGAAAAGAGACAATTAAGGGGGGAGGAGGGGACGACGATAAAGGTCTATAAAATCATGAATTATGTGGAGAAAATGAATAAAGAAGTGTTATTTACCCCTTCACAAGCACCAATGGTCACCCAGTAAAATGACTAGGTAGCAGGTTTAAAACAAATATAAGGAAGTATTTCTTCACAGAATGCCAGCAACTCATTACCAGGGGATGTTGTGAAGGCTAAAAGTATATCTGGGTTAAAAAAGAATTAGAAAAGTTCATGGAGGATAGGTCCATCAATGGCTATTAGCCAAAATGGTCATGGACTCAACCCCATGGATCATTTAATAATTCCCTGTGAAGAAGCATCTAGCACTAGCCACTCTCAGAAGACGTAAAACTGAGCTAGATGGATCACTGATCTGACGCAGTATGGCCACTCTTATGTTCTTAAAATGCCTGCCTAATTTAGAAGTCTGGCCCAAATGTATTAAGCCACTGCTGCCAGACTTACAATCACAAAGAATTGGAAGGGATGGGTTTTTTTGTTATAAATTATTGTTTTAAAAAGAGGGCTCTGGGGGATTACAGGTGGTGAAAGAGTGAAAATGGTTTCTCAGTCCATCCTCAGCACATAAGGTAGGCTCAACCATTCAGCAAACCTGAAGCAATATCATGGGACTTGCATCAAGTTGCCAGTCCAAACTGAAATTTTAAATAGACATAAAAAACTTCCTTGAGTGCTTGCTGACATCCAGATGGTATACAGAATTTAGCGTCTAGCTCCAAAGTAACATATGCAAGTGCAATAAAAAGGAAATACAGCTTAAATACACAAAGAGGCAGATTTCGCATTAAGAAGTGCCTCTGCACAAGCCTGCTCTTTGTGAACTCCAGAATCGTTAAGGAAGCAGTGATCATTGGGGCTAAACACATGCTTATGCACAGATCTAATTCTTCAGTCTGAGGTTATATAAGAGACTGTGGCCCCAGCCATGATCTTTTTTTACCACAATGAGTAAAGCACAGTGCCACTGTGTTACGCATACTCCTCTAGTAGCTGCTACATAAAAGACAAAAGCCTCCTTCTGCTGACAACTATGTTGTTAGTCCTGTAACTCAGGTACTGTTGTGATGAAGGTCCAGGGTTCAAATGCTGATGATGATGCCTGTAAGGGGAGACTGTTGCAGTTTTACATAATAGGATTTGGTTTTTGTTTAAAAAACCTGGGAAATTAATTTAATAAAAGTCTGAAGTTAAAAGAAAGTTATTTAAGTTTATTAAGCACTCAAAAGTTAGGAAACACCAAAATTAAGATGGTCCCTGTGACCTTAATTCCCTCCCTCCCCTCTGTATGTATTATGATACAGCCATTAGGCACATGATTACATATTATTTTTTCCCCTACAGGAACCCTGCCTCATTCAGTGTATACGAGGGACAGTTCTCAGCGGATTAATCAAGGTTGAATAGTGTATGAGGCTGTTGTCTGTAGGACTCCAGCCTAAATTGCTCTAGAAGTTGGAAAGTTTGTAGAGAATGAGCCATGGAATCACAGGAAGGCTAGTTAAGGGAGGTGAATGCCAAACACAAATATTGTTCTATCCACAGATTTCCTATATGATGTTTGGCAAGTCACGTAGACCAATATATTTGCAGGAAGCTTCCAATTGTGTGTTCCTCATTTTCTGGATGCCCAATTTGAGTCAGCTGAGGCTTAATTCTTTAAGGAAAAGCTGAGCACACAATTGCCACTGAAGC
This sequence comes from Emydura macquarii macquarii, assembly GCF_026122565.2. NCBI lineage: Eukaryota > Metazoa > Chordata > Testudines > Chelidae > Emydura > Emydura macquarii. The sequence continues at coordinate 14,486,772 of NW_027131614.1, read as the reverse complement.
AAAAGGCTAGTTGGATATTTGGCAGCTCTGGTAGCAAAGCAGTGTAGTCTGGAAGAATGAGGACAGGATTGGGACCCAGGAGGTCCTATTTTCTAATATTGGCTCTGCCACTGGTTTACTGAGTAACTTCAGGCCTGTCACTGTCTTTGTCTCAGTTTCCTCACTTTTAAAATGGAATACTAATAATGCTCTTATTTCACAGGGAATTCTGAGGATTGATTAAATAATGTTTCTTAGAGTCTCAGATATTATACTGATGAGCAACAAAGACAAGACCATGAGGAAATGAATAATTCTGTATTCAGTAAGGTTTGAAAATGGTGCAGTAAATAAGGCACTGGGCACATATGAATGATGAAGATAAAACAGAATATTGAACAGCTGCCTCATTCCCTGAGCACTAGCTAATTCTGTCAATGGAATGAAGGAGGAGTCCTGTGAAAAGAAATAGTATATGAGAAGATAACTAAAAATTGTGTCATAATCCATATGCACCAGAGAGCACTATTAAGGTTGCATGGACAAACCACATTCTGGCATTTCCTAACTTTCAAGTACTTGACTTTGCAAGCTAAATAACGTTTCCCTCATATAGCTTTTTTGTATGTAATATATTGCGGCAAGGCTCCCCCTCAGACTTGCCGGGTTAGGACTCCCTCCTCTGGCGAAAGAGGCCTAGGTAAATCTGCCCCACCCTGATCAAGTCTTTTAGCTTCTCTCCTGAACGCTTCCGGCTTAGAGCATTTGGGGTGGGCCTTGGTTCGGGCCCAAGGAATGCCTCTCTGACATACGGGGGGAGAAGGAGGTAAATCTATACCCAGGAGGAATACCTTTCTCTAGTCCACCTCGGTGGTGCTGCAGTCACGGCAGTGTGGCTCAAGGATGGGGTGTCAGTCTTTCCCCCATGCTGGTGCTCAGGTCTGCCTGCCTGCTGTCACAAGCCTTCTCCAACCGCTTGTGTCTCTTCCCCCCTTCTCTCTACCAGAGATGGGGTTTTAATAGGCCTGGAGCTGACTTTGATTGGGGTCAGGTGCCTCTAATTGGCCTGAGGTAATCTCCTTCCTGTTTGTATGGAAAAGGGCCTTTAGCATTCTAGGGTTCACATACCAGCCTTCTAGCACCCTCTTGTAGCCATTCAGCCTGACTTTTCCACAATATGTAGAGAGAGAGACCCTCTTCCTGCTCTCAGTTCCTGTGCCAATACAGCAAAGCAAATAATTCTATCTGAATCTTTTTTGGAACCAAACTGACTGACAGATATAGCAATTTCCTGCAATATCCTTGGAAGACCGTACCAAATTAAGTTTAAGTATCTTTGAAATCCATTGTATTAAATGAACTGTTTATGTATTATGTGGGCTGGGATTGTATGTAACCTCCTAAGGTGGGGAAGTTGTGACAGACGTGAGATCTGGGGGTTCAAAAAAGACTGCACTGAACAACATGCCAAACAAGAATGGACTCCTGGAATGAAAAGTGCTAAGTGATTTTTCTGAGGACTACCTAGGGGGAAGCGAGTGCAAATTCCCCACCTCCAGTTATGCAAAAACCCAGCTTTTTGAAGTTATGCCCTGAAGAGTGAGCCATTGTCTACTGATCACCTGTTACATGAGGCCAAGATCAAAGGATCCAACTGTATGAAGGAAAGACTGAACTATTCATGGTGGCTCTGGTTCTGAATCTGAGATAGTGATGAACTTGTAACCATAGGGAAAACCCAGCTATATGTTTTGAAGGCTGACACCTATCAGGAGCCTGAGGTTGGAGCTGGGGTGACCTTAGATATGTTCTTTAGCATGTGTGTGTAGTTTATTTTACTATTTTTAATATGTTTTCTCTGTAATGCTTTCACCATAAAAATAAATGTGCTTGCTTATAAAGAGCTGTGTGGTAACTTATAACTGCAGGGAACTGCACGGTTTTATGGCTTGTGGAGAGAAAGGAATGTGCAGATGCTGGCCTGTTTAGACAGTCTGACTTGCTGAAGATATCACAGTGTAGACAGGAAACTGTGCAGCCTGGAAAAACTGCAGTCAGCTGGGAGAGAGATGCAGGTCTCTATCTAAGAGAGGTGATAACTGAGGAGCCAGGAGCCAGGCACGGGTGCAGTTTCCCTAGATTGTGACAAATTATTCTAAAAAATCCTCAAACCTAGGCTTTGGATCTAAGATTTAAGAAAAGAAAGGACATGCATCTACAGTGGAACCAATCTATAGATGTTCCAGCCCTGCTCTCCTTCTTTCATCAGACAAAAGAGTGGCACGATTCCAGCCATTCTCCTCATGCTCAAAAGACACATATTCTGTGAAGTTCAAGGCATTCTTGCTAGCTTGGGTCCAATATTCAGCATAATACCTGTGTCTGGTTATGAAAAAACATTTTGTTTAAATGGGAAATTGAAAGAGTAGATTCCACAATCCCTTGTTACTCCTCTCTTTATGAGCACATGCTCCCATGGTACACAGAGTTTATCAGAGCCTAAGCGGAGAATGTGTTGTGGGAACCCCACACTGGCTTTCTCAAATCTAATGATATTCAAAGCAATACTACTATTCTTATTCAATTATTATTAAGAGCTATTTATTATTTGTATTGCAGTACCACCCAAAGGCCCAATTCAGAATTGGGGTCCCATTATATTGGGTGCCTTACTTGTGTCTATTATTCTTTCTGTATTATTCTCAAGATACACTGTTCACAAAGGAATTTCCTGTTGTACAAATCTACCCACTGGAAATCACTGGAATCCTCCCTTCTAACAGCCTGTCTAAGAATGGACTAAGGCAAATTACACTGAAGCCAAGAATATGCCTGCTCTGGCTATATATTTATTCAAAGTCAAGGACATTTTAAAGAGCAGGTCTAAGCTAGTGAAGGGATGCCAGGCTATGTTATTTTGTAAAATATGTATATGAAGTAAACACAAAAAACCCAACATGTAAATAATCTTATATCCGAGACATAAGCCTTCACACAACAGCCCTGAGCACTGTTACATACCCTGGCTGATTCTTTAGAAACAGACGACAGTGCTACTATGTTCAAAATGTGTATTATCCATCCTTAGAGATCAATCATTTGGGAAATTACAAATCGGCACCTCTTCACCAAATGCCCTCTCCCACAGCCCTTTATATCTGAGTATTTCTTACTATTGAAGCAAATGCGACTACTGTACTCATAAGAGTAAGGATTGGGCCCTAACTAACCAACATCCAGGGTTCCTCAAGGATCTAAAAAACCCTTGTATTTACTAAGAATGGTGTCTGATACAGCCCCCCAGAACAGAAGAGGTTCCTGAATGACAGGTGAAGAGATTGTTTTTCTTTTTCAGAGGAGAATGACTAATAAAATACTGCCTCAGCAATGAGCATTGATAGTACATGTCTAAAATAAAATACATAACAGAATTTATTTCTTACTGTTAGAGATACCTATTGAAATTGCATCTCATCTTGCCTAGGATATAGGTGTTGTCACCTATACCATGTGAAAGATCATAATCGCAACACTGCAAAATACCACCTTCACAGCATATATTAAACATCCAAATCATTCCATTTATAGCCCACACATACTTTTTGATTCAGAAAAGAGAGGTCAGGTTTTAAAAACCACATGCTCTCTCTATATTTTTATATTTATATTTTTTTTCTTAAATAACTGGAAACACAGTTTGCATTGAAAACGTTTTGTTTAACTTTGCAACTGGACCTTTACACACTTGGAACCAGATCCAACAAATAAGGATTGCATGGAGCATGTGGATTTCCATGGAACAAACACACACTGAGCATTCCCCAGGTCTTTGAACAGAAACTACTAAGAGAGCTTTGTGAAAGTTAATTTTATGTTTGTAAAATTCCTAATATCCTTGAATGAAAGTTACTTTCGATCCAACTCTGGGAAGTGCTGAGCACCAACAAAAGCCATTAATAAGTACAAATTGGTAGTGCTCATTGAAATAAATTGATGGTTAGCATTATTTAAAACAGCCTTCTGAAAAATAACATTGCCACATGCTTAGAAGAAAGTGGTATTGTATTTCTCAAACAGAATTATCACAACCATGTCAAAATACAAAAACAGTCTACATGATAAAGTAACTACACTGGAAATATTTTTAAAGTGAATTTATTTCTACCTTATTAAAAAGCTTATAAATAGAATTTAAATAATGTTTCTGCCATTTTATCAATACATTGCTTAGAGACTTTAGTCTGGGCCACCATCTAACAAGATCAGTGTTTAAAAAACAAAACAATGGCTCCATCCTATAAGTGGTGCTAAAGTGAACTGCTATATAATAAACACTCAATCATAATTATGTAAAATTTGTATGTCATACACTGTATATGCACCTGGTATCTCATAGGATCTTTTATGAACCCTGGGCAAGTCCACTAAAGGTTTTAAAAAGATATCACTTACAATTTATTTCAATCTATGTGGAGATCATTGTCATTTTGTACCTATGGCTCCTGGAGAAAGAAGAAAAATATACTGGAACCACCTCAGCTTATCTGAGCCTTTTACTCAGCCACTAAATGACTCTATTCACTAGATGATGTCATCTCCACAGGCATGTTCCTTAGTGACCAGGTGAGGGATGGACATACCTGTGCAGTAAGTATTAAGAGGCTGTCAAGGTCCCATTTTTCTTTTGATTTGATCTGATCAGCACATTAGAGAGTTAGCTTCACAGGTTAATTGTGCTACAGCTTTAAAGAAAAACAAAGCAAAACAAAACAACTCACTTGTATATTCTAAATATGAGCTGGGGTTATAAATCTAGTCATTTTGAATGATACTGAGTTGCCAGTTCAAAAGACCACCTGATGTTCTCATTGACATGGTATGCCTCTCTCAAGTAGAAATGTAACCCTAGTTTTGAATTTAAAAATAACTTATGAAAGCATGACCTTTAATAATGGTTTAGTATTGCATAATACTTTAACATTTAACTTGGTTTCATAAAAAACAAACCAAAACCAACAAACCAAACAGGCCCTGATTTTGCAATGCACATGCTTAACTTTAAGCAGTTGAGTAGTCTCAATGAAACGTGCGCTCATCTTTAAGCATGTGTTCAAATGCTTTGCTCAAAAAGGAATGGGATTACTTGCATGCTTAAAGTTAAGCACATGCTTAGTCTTTGCTGACTTAGCCCATAGTGCCTTCTTACCATGACTTACATTAGTCATTTACATAATGATATTAGTTTTAAATTAGTCTAAACCAGTACATTCAGCAAATACTAAGGAAATGACATTCTAAAGTTAGAATTGTAAACACAATCATCTTCTCTATTTGTGGGAAGCAGACAGCCACTGGTAACAAACTGAAATAAGCTGTCCCAAGATAGGAGCTTTTTTAGGGGTATAACTTCATTCACACTAGAAACTGCACCAATTTCACCATATCACTTACTAAACCAATATAGTTAAATTGGTACAAAAACTGAATGTAGTGGGAAAAGCGCTAATTAATGGTGACAATTAATTAGTTTCATAGCTAACCTCAGCAATCTCTCTCACATTCTGAAATTAAGTAATTTTCATTTGAAACACATTGTGTGTGCAGATTCATTTCCCTTCCAAAAACCAAAAACTCCAACTTCAACTAATGAGAACTGTGCAGTAGTTTCATCTGTGCAAAACAGTGGACCAGGATTAGACCACCTAGCTCATATTAATGTGCAACCTAAATGTGGGTTTGATTGAACTTAGTGGCTAGACTTACTCACTGACTCATAGACTAGAAGGTCAGAAGGGACCATTATGATCATCTAGTTTGACCTCCTGCACTATGTAGGCCATAGAACTTCACCCACAAACTCCTGTAGAAGTTATTGCAGTCCTCAAATAATGATATAAAGACTTCAAGGTACAGAGAATCCACCAGCAAGTGACCCGTGCTCCTTGCTACAGAGGAAGGCAAAAAACCCCCAGGGCCTATGCCAATCTGCCCTGGGAGAAAATTCCTTCCCAATCCCAAATATGGTGATCAGTTAAACCCTGAGCATGTGGGCAAGACTCACCAGCCAGACATCCAGAACGAATTCCCTGTAATAACTGAGAACCCACCCCAGCTAACATCCCTTCATAGGCCATTGGGCATGTTTACCACTAGTAATCTAATATCAGTCAATTGCCAAATTAGGCTGTCCCATCATACCATCCCTTCCATAACCTTATCAAGCTCAGTCTTGAAGCCAGTTAGATTTTTTCCCCAACGCTCCTCCTGGAAGGCTGTTCCAGAAACCTTCATCTAATTTCAAGTCTTAAGCTTTCTGATGGCCAGTTTATATCCATTTGTTCTTGTTGTCACGCTGGCTGGATTGGGGGCGGGGAGACATTTAGTATATTTTTTAACATCAATACAACAGAATCATAATAATTCATGTGAGAGATGCCATGTCTGGTACTGTTAGAAAGGCTATAATGTGCTAAGTAAGATGATAATGTTTATGTTCATGTGTCATGGGTGTAATAGAAGGTACGGATATCTGTATTTTATCTGTATTTCACACTGTACTGTGTTTCTGGGAGACACCCCAGACAGGATGGTTGCAGCACTAGCCTGCTTACTGGCCCATTAAGGAAATTCACAAGTACAATGGGCCCAGGGGGAGAAGCCAGGGATATACCTGATGAGTCACCAGGACTTACTCATGTGACTCTGGACTCCATCTTATTCCTGTAAAATTCCACAAGCAGCATGGCAAACACCAAAGGACATAAAAGGCAGCTGCCCAAGATCCATTTTGTCCTTAGTCTGTCTTCTGTCTACCTCTGGATCAACTCATCTACAACCGAACTGAAGCTGTGAACCAAAGGACTGAGACCCATCCCGGTACTGGATGTATAGCAGAGGGACTATACAAGCCTGCAAACTCTACAATTCTACTAGAAACCTGATATATATGGACTTTCCAGTTATTTGTAATATGTGATTGCTTTAATCCTTTAACATTTCTTTTATAGTTTGTTTCCTTCTTTTTATAATAAACCTTTAATTTTATTTACTAAAGGATTGGCTGGCAGCATGGTATTTTGGGTAAGATCTAAACTTATATTGATCTGGTACTGTGGCTGACCCTTTGGGGTCAGGAGAAACCTTTCTGGTAAAGAGCATAGAGTTTTAAATAACTGATCTCTTTACTGGACCTAGTGGCTGATTGGGAGCCACAGACTGAAATGCAGTTAAGGGGGCTGTGTATACTTTTATTTTGGCTTCTTGATAACCAGTGTGGGGAATTAGAAGCACTCTTTGTGGCTGGTTGGGAAATCTGACTTCAGTGTCACCCACCACTGCTGGGAGAATCTGCTCTCCTTTTACAGCCTGCCCTGACCTTGGCATTTTCAGGTGGCTAACCTAGGCACGGACGGATCACACTTGTGTCCACATTGGTGCTGAACTTAAATAACTCCTCTCCTTCCCTGATATTTATCCCGCTGATGTATTTATAGAGATCAATTATATATATCTCCCCTCAGCCTTCTTTTGGTTAGGCTAAACAATCCAAGTTCTTTGAGTCTCCTCTCAAAAGGCAGGTTTTCTATTCCTTGGATCATCCTAGTAGCCCTTCTCTGTACCTGTTCCAGTTTGAATTCATCTTTCTTAAACATGGGGGACCAGAACTGCAAACAGTATTCCAAATGAGGTCTCACCAAAGCCTTGTATAATGGCACTAACACCTCCATATCTCTACTGGAAATATCTCGCCTGATGCATCCTAGGACAGCATTAGCTTTTTTCACGGCCACATCATATTGGCGGCTCATAGTCATCCTGTGATCAACCAATACGCCCAGGTCCTTCTCTTCCTCTGTCACTTCCAATTGATGCGTCCCCAGCTTATAGCAAAAGTTCTTGTTGTTAGTCTCTAAGAGCATGACCTTGCACGTTCCACTATTAAATTTCATCCTATTACTTCAGTTTACAAGGTCATCCAGATCTTGTTGTATGATATCCCGATCTTTCTCTGTATTAGCAATACCTCTCAACTTTGCATCATCCGCAAACTTTATTAGCACACTCCCACTTTTTGTGTCAAGGTCAGTAATAAAAAGGTTAAATAAGATCAGTCCCAAGACCGATCCCTGAGGAACTCCACTAGTAACCTCCCTCCAGCCTGACAGTTCATCTTTCAGTATGACTCGTTGTAGTCTTCCCTTTAATCAGTTCCTTATCCACATTACTATTTTCATATTAATCCCCATCTTTTCCAATTTAACTAATAATTCCCCATGTGGAACTGTATCTAATGCCTTACTGAAATCTAGGTAAATTAGATCCACTGCATTCCCTTTGTCTAAAAAATTTGTTATTTTCTCAAAAAAAGGAGATTAGGTTGGTTTGGCACGATCTACCTTTTGTAAAGACATTTTGTATTTTGTCCCAATTACCATTAACTTCAATGTTCTTAACTACTATCTCTTTCAAAAAATTTTCCAACACCTTGCATACTACTAAGGTCAAACTAACTGGCCTGTAATTACTCAGATCTTATTTTTAAGAAAGGGAAAAAAAGTGAACTATGTTAGCAATTCTCCAGTTATACAGTACAACTCCTGAGTTTACAGATTCATTAAAAATCCTTGCTAAAGGGCTTTCAATTTCAAGAACCAGTTCCTTTAATATCCTTGGATGGAGATTATCCGGCCCCCCAATTTAGTCCCATTAAGCAGTTCAAGTTTGGCTTCTACCTCAGATGTGGTAATTTCTACCTCCATATCCTCAAACCCATTAGCCCCCCTGCCACTATCCCATAGCTCTTCATTAGCCTCATTAAAAACTGAGGCAAAGTATTTGTTTAGATATTGGGCTATGCCTAGATTATCCTTAACCTTCACCCCATCCTCAGTGCTTAGCGGTCCAACTTCTTCTGTTTTCTTCCTATTTATACGGCTATAGAACCTTTTACTATTAGTTTTAATTCCCTTTGCAAGGTCCAACTCTACTTGGCTTTTGGCATTTCTCACTTTGTCTCTACATGTTCTGACCCCCAAGAGATACCTTTCCTTGCTGATTCCTCCCACCTTCCACTTCTTGTAGGCTTTCTGCTTTCTCTTAATCACCTGTCTATGAACTTTTTCCCCTTCCTTGGGATGCAAGCTTCAGATACTTCAAATCAAAGTTGCAGGAACTAATTCCAAGCCTCGTCCGCCTTTAGATCCATGAGTTCTTCAGTCCAGTCCACATCCCTCACTAATTTCTTTAATTTTTTAAAGTTAGCCCTTTTGAAATCAGAGACCCTAGTCACAGATCTATTTTTGTTTATCCTTCAATTTAATTTGAACTGAATTAGCTCATGGAGGCTCGAACCAAGGTTGTCCCCTACAACTAGTTCATCTACGAGATCCTCACTACTCACCAATATCAAATCTAAAATGTCATCCCCTCTTGTTAGTTCAGCAACTATTTGATGAAGGAATCTGTCAGCTATCACATCCAGGAAAATCTGAGCCCTATTATTATTACTAGCACTAATCTCCCATAATCACACTGTTCCCAGTAGTATTTACTTCATTAAAAACATTAAGGAGGTCTCTATCCATATCCAAGTCAGATCCTGGTGGTCTGTAGCACACCCCAAAAACTATCCCAGGGGAAACTGTAGCAGTTTTCTTCCCCAATGCAATTTTTGCCCAGACAGACTCCATCCTATCTATTGCATCACTTCTAATTTCTTTACAATCTACGTCATCATTGATATACAACGCTACTCCATCACCTTTGCCTTTGTATCTGTCTTTCCTAAACAGCACATACCCATCAATACCCGTACTCCAGTCATGACTACTATTCCATGTTTCTTTTATCCCTATAATATCTGGTTTCACTTCCTGCACCAGAACTCTAGTTCCTCCATTTTGTTACCCAGGCTCCTCGCATTGGTGTACAAACATCTTAATTTTTGCTGTTTGGCTTCGCTCACATTCAGTTCGCCACAGTCATTCTACCACCAGTATCACCTATTAGACCAGTATCTACTCCACCCTTCCTTTTCATGTCCATTCTCTTATCCACTGCTATATCCTTTCCTATTTAATTTTCCTCCCTCTCAATGTTAAAATTAGTAGTGGAGATCACCCAGGCATCACCCAACCATCTCCCTCAAATTCCTAGTTTAACTCTTTTAATCTCCATCCCAGAAGTCTATTTCCCTCCCTGTTCAGGTGAAATCCATCCCAAGAGAATAGTCCTCTGTCCATGAATGCCTCTCAGTGGCCATACATCCTAAAGCCCTTATAGCACCATTACCTGAGCCTCTGTTGATCATCATAATCTTGTCACACCTTTGTTGTCCTCCTCTAGGGACAGGCAGAATCCCATCGAAGATCACCTGAGCCTCCATTTCCTTAAGAGTCTTCCCCAGCCTGGCATAGTCTCCCTTGATTCGTTCCAGTGAGAATCTAGCTATATCATTTGTTCCTACATGAAGAACAATCAGTGGATTCTTTCCTGCTCCTGCTAGGATCCTCTTCAGCCTCAGATCCACATCTCATATCCTAGCACAGGGCAGACAGCACACCATTCTCTTCTCCGGATCAGCTCTGGTTACAGGCCTGTCTGTTCTTCTCAGGAGGGAATCCCCAATCATGTATACCTGCCTTTTCCTGGTGATGGCCCCTCCACTGTTCTTTCTCCGGCCCCTCCCCTGTTCTTTCTGGATGTAAGTCCTCTCATCTTCTATTCTCCCTTTCAATCTTCTGCAACCCATCCTGGATCCCCCTTGGACTCTTACTTAGTAGTATATCCATTGGCTCATCCACTCTTGGTATAGGACTAGCTGCTCTTCTCTTCTTCCTTCCCCTCCACCTTCAGTTACCGCTTGCTGTGCCCCTTCTTCATTTTCCAACTCCACAAACCTGTTCCTGAGCTCTATGTCTCCTTCACTAGCCCGTCTTTTCCTCGCCTGGTTCTCATAGTCACATGCTTCCACTGGCCACTTTCCTCACCCAGAAGTTTCCTCTCAGAGTTCTTTGTCCTGCTTCCATCTACAAGTCTGGGCTTTTCCCTTCATCCTCCTCATGCCTTTGCTCCATCATCTGCTCGAATCCTCTTCTAAACTCAACCAGAGTTTCCACCTGCATCTCCAAGCCCCGGATCTTCTCTTCCATCAGCTCTATCTGGCAGCACTTCATACAAACAAAGCTCTTTTGTGGTACCCCCTCCAGGATCATGTACATCCCTCAGCTCCCACATTCAGTCATCTTCATTGTCTCTTCCACTGCTTGGGTCACTAACACTATCACCTCTGTCTCTGGCATAGCTTCCTTGCCTATGTCCTGTCAGTGAGAGAAAAAAACCAAACACACACACACAAAACAAACAAAGAAAACCCAAACACACAAAAATCCAAACACAATAAAAAGGACAAACACACAACTCCCACAAAACTCACTCACTGCCTCTAAGCACCAGGAGCTTGACTCCTCCCTTCTCCAACAGAACTCCCACTCAAACTCCCCTGTGTGCAGCTCTGTTTGCCGGTTCCTGTGCCACTGCCTGATTGGGTGGCTCCCTTTATAGGCCCTCTAATTAGGGAAACCCCGCCCCCAATCAGGCTCAGTTGACCTCAGTGCCCCGCCCAGTACCAGTCCCTGCAACTGAACCATTTAAAAAGCCCCATATCCCCTATTTTACTCCAAATTAGTTTAAATCTGCCTTTGTAAAACTTCTCTTAAACTTCTCTTTGGATGTCTGATGTAGCCTCCAACAAATTTTTATAAATTGTTAAGACTTCAGTTCTAAGTCCTCCTCTCTGAAAACAAAACAAATTTGGATATCAGCATTAACACTGTCCTTTGTCTAACAACAAATTTATTTAATTCTCCGTATCTGTACCTGGTGCAGAAAACAGCAGTACATCTCAGGAATACAGGTTACAAAGAACACATCTCCCCTGAATGCTGCTCACTCTTCTGGTTTCCTATGGAACACATAGCCAAGTTCAAGGTCTTGGGCCCACATCCCCAACGATATTTAGGTGCCTAATCCCATTCATTTAAATGAGTGTTAGGTGCCTCGATACTTTGGAGGATCTGGGCCTTAGCCTTACTCCTTATTTTTAAAATCCTCAGTGAGCCTACCCACAATACGTAACAAGCTCTGTTCCTTCCTTTAGATGTCGACCACTCGTGACAGCAATGATCATCAGGAATAACGAACTCTCAAGGAAGAGGCTTGTGTGCTCTCTCAGTAGCTTGCTTCCTCAAAAAACAACACATAGCCTGTTGGCATTTACATAAGGATAAGTAATAAACGGTGTAGCTTACTCCTCACTGTTGTCTTTTTTTTTTTTAAATAGAGACTCTAGAAAGTACTTGGATACCACTGTAACAGATGAAGCATAAGAAGAACCCTAATAAAAATATTTTGATTAGCATTATTCCTGAGCTTTACAACCATCTCAGAAGATGGCCTCGTTTGAGCTCAAAGTCTGGGAGTGTGTGTAATTCCATGGGCAAGTTACTGATATAAAGATAAAGGAGGTATCATTTGATGCGTAAAAATCAACAGAATCATAATTTCAATGGTGTCATTCTCTGAGGTGTGGCCGGGGGACTCACTACCCTGCCGGATCCCAGCTCCAGGTCCTCCAGTTGGTGGAAATTTTGATAATACAATGTCATCAAAAATGGATCGAGTTAGATATCATTTGAAAGCCCTTTCTCCCATGAACTACAGTAGTATTAAATATGACAAATCTCGAACAATTATGTTGATCTATATTTGAGAAAATGTTTAAAAAATCAACTCTTTTAAATTATACTTTAAAACAGGCAAGTCAAACAAGCAACCCTTATAGAGTTAAATTGTGGCCCTCAATCAACAGTACTGTGTTATCAGTTAGTGCACACAACATGATACCCGATTAATTTTTTTAATGTTACAGATTACTATAAATGGAAGTGTGGTTCAAGTTGATTTGCCATCATCAGCAGAAAAAAAAGAAGCAGTTCAGTGATACTGATTATCAGCTTTACTTATTGTGCTAAAAGAGTTGTAAAGAAGCACTGTTTAAGACATCAGCATCTATCCAGAAATTACTGAAATCCATCTGCAAATGCTATGCACACAGTTACATAACATATATTACATAAAATAATTCATTACAATCCCAAAGTAATTTATGATAAAAATCCTTGTTTTTACTTTGATCTTGATCATTTTTAGGCATCAATGGGGAGACAAAGAGTACCGACTAGTAACTGAATCTTTTGGAGAATACCATTGCAAAGGGTCTGGTTAAACACAATGCTTGGTGGTACCTTACATACTATAAGAAGTGAATCTATAAACTAAATTTGGCAAGGTTGGATAGGAAATACATCGAGCATCAGGAAAAAGTTAAAGATGCCGGGATAAGTGCCAGGTGTGGGCAAGACTTACCTTATAGTAGGTCCAATGGCAGGGGTGGTTTTGAGAAGAACACCGTTTCTTCTGCAGTAAGCCAGAAGGCATCCATTAAGCACAGTTTCAACATGTGAGACAGTTAAAAAAACTGTAGGAAGCAGTCACTCTTAGTGAGAACTTTGAAACACCAAGGAAAAAAATCAGGTATCCAGCGTAAGGGATAAAGTGTCCACCTAATCCTTCTCCCTCTGTTGCTGTGTCAAGAGGTAGATGTTTTCAACATACAAATCCTCAGAGGAGTAAGGATTTGAAACTACTACATAAAGCTTTAAAATGAGATATACCGCCCTTTCTGTTCAGCTGTTCTGAAGTCTTTAGGGCCTTGTGTATCTGCCAGATTACTATTTGCCTCTGGCTGAGTGGCCACTATTCTATGCAATAAAACTAAAAACAGACAGAACTGTACTGTTTTTCACAAACTAGGAATCTAGCTGAGTGATGTCTATCTTCTCAAATAAATTTCAGAGTAGCACCAAGAATTAAAATTAAAAATGCACTGACAATTAGTCAAGTACAGATTTTCTCTTTGGTATTTCTATGGGGCTTGTTAAAGGAATGCTATAAACTTTAAATCCAATCCATTTAAGAAAAAATTATTTTAAAATAGTTTCAGGTATTGGATCTTCCCTTGAACCGATCTGCCAATATTTGTGATTTTACAATAATAACAGTGTAATAGACTAGAAACTAAATACTGTAAAAGGTTCACAAAATAAACAAACTGAAAAAATATAGGGTTTTTTCTCTTCTTTTTTTATAGTAAACTAACATGGAAAAACAGCAGAGGTAATATCCTTGAACAGAACTTAAGCTGGTTTACACATCATCATTTACACATTTTGTTTGTTGTCCAGAAGACAGAAAGCAGATATTAGCTAGGACTGATCTTACTTTAAATCTTTTTTCCAGAAGTCCTGTTTGAAAGCAGTAACTTTTAAATCCCTTACACTTTCCAGTCCAAAGCAATTTATTTTAAAGATTTACAAAATTACTTTACAGGTCTTCTAATGTCTCTGAGCTGCTAATAAATTTAAAATTCAGTAGCAAGGTGAATAGAAAATAATTATTTTTGTATATCTATAGCTCCAAAGTAATCACAATAATAATGAAATCAATGATATATCAGTGATATTATTAAGGCATTTAGGAGTTGTCACATTAGTCTAATTAGATGATTAATACCTTCAAGTTTTTGGAAGAATGATCTTTTTATTATTAAAACATACTGGATATCAGTCTTGAGATCTATAATAAATGTTGATACCTAAGTACGTATTCTATGTCCAAGTTTAGAAATTTTCAAATTTGTTGTAAACACAGAAAATCCACTGGAAATTCTTTAATCAAATAAAAAAATAATAATTATACCCAAACCACACAATAGTATCCAGCAGTTAGTTTTATCCCAGAAATAATAAAGGTGCTTCTTAAACTCACTAGTAGACCTGTATGAAATATTCATTCTGAAAACACTCAGGATCAACTGGCATTTGATTCTGACTTGCATTCACAAATCAGCAGTGACTTGCTCAAATTATGCTAGTGAAACATTTTTGAGGCTGGATACAAAACAATTAATGTAAAATGTCCACCTTTCTTCCTTAGATGGGGCAAGCTTTGATTGAACATCAGCTGATTCTTTAATTGTTTGATCAGGTGTCTCTTCCAAAGGAGGTCTCCAACTTGTAAGGGGGGGAGTGGGATAGGAAACGTGTAACATAGAGGACATCTCTCACAGTGGGCCAAAAATCTACCACTAGATATAGTAGAGTACATGCATATGTTGACTTCAAATGGCAGTTGGCTTCATTAATATCAACAAAAGATATGTGTGTATGTCCAAGACTAATATTTAGCCTCTAGACTCATCCTAAGTGCTTTATAGGCCATTATATTGCTAGCTATTCCCTTGGCTACCAGTTTAATGAAGTAATAAGCTGTATTGGTTAGGAACTCATAAGCTAAAATAGCTGCCTGATACCTTTTCTTTCTTTCTTACATCCTTGCTTATTGACTTTAAAGTCTTTTAAATTCTGTTAGCCAAACATTAAGAGTTTTGGACGCATAAAACATAATAATGACAGCTCTCAAATTTTTGTAACATGCCTCATATGCTCTACATGAAATAACATCCATTTTTTTGTCCAAGGCATCAAAGAGATACTTTTCTGTCTAAAGGCAAAAAAAGTTGTCTAACCAGGGACAATCATAGCTTCAGAGTCACCCCCATGACTCCTCTTTCCCTTTGTTGACAGCAAAACTTTAAAGATTACAAATTAAGTCAGGCAAGGTGTAATCCATCAATTTAAACTAAAATGGATACAAAGATAGGCCATTTGGGCTATGCTCTGAGTTAGGCTCTGAATAGAATATGCCGGAAAATTATTAATAATAATTATCCTTATAACAGCATCAACTTCTATTGTTATCTGCCTTAACTGTTTTCATGCTAGTGCTGCTTTCAATTGCTCTCAACTTTCACTTTCCTGCTGAAATCTCCCATGTTTGGTCTGTGCCTGAATATGAATTTTTAAAGAAAGTTTGAAAATCAACAGATCCACCATAGCTAAATATGAGGAGAGTGACCTGAGAAAAAATATCATAATGAAAAAAATTATGCATCCTTGTTTTGGACAGCTCTACAGTCAGACCGGATGGGGTTTCAGAGTTTATATTTGGCAAGAAAATACCTCTTACCGAGAAGTGCCTTTGCTTGTTCCAGAGAAAACTGGCTTTGATTTGACAGAATGATGAGCCTTGGGAAATAATGTACTGAGCATGCACAGTACATTCTTTTCACTACACTCTTAAAAGGCATGATTCAAAGTCTGCTAGAGTCAATGGGAGACTTTCCACTGACTTCATTGGGCTTTGGATCAGGCCCAAATGAGTAGTTAAAGAGCAACTTGCTGCACATACATATGTAGCTAAATCAGCTGCATATTGATAAACATCATGAAGTTTATTGTTGTGAAATGGCAGGGATACATAAGCCTGGGGAAGGAGCTCCTGTGGATCTTGTAAGGGGCTGAAGGAGAATTCCTGCCACTTTGTGAGATGCAAAGGCATGAAAAGGCTAAAGCCAGGGCTCCACAGGAGTTCAGTCTACATTTTTAAGCACAGAGTTACATTTAAAGTATTCTCACCTATATTAAAAATAGATTTATTTCAAAACCTCAACAACCATCTGTCCGGTACTGAATAAACACCTACTTAGTTTCTTTTTTTTCTTTTCCTTTAGTCTTTCTTTGCTGCCTTTAAAAAGCAAAACACCTGAATGGATTTCAGTCCAGAGACAGACACTACATTTTAATTCAAAGGGGTTTTAATTTCTAAAGTTATAATACCCTGAATGTAGAGATTCCAAAAGAACTGCTAACAAATCTCAATTATAGTGACACTACAATATTTTGAAGCCTTAACATCATGACTGCCTAGAAGGATTGCTAGGCTACAAACTTCTTAGCATTTTTTGAAATTACTGCATGTCAATTGTGTGACCATTCTGCCTCACGTGATCACTCTACACTATAAATCCACTGCCCAGATTCCTGTACACAAGCCTGCAGTACTCCTGTAACAAATCACTGTAAATCAACTGAAAATGCAATGCCCTGTGTTCAGGGGTGAATCATGGAACTAAGAACTGTGTCAGGTGCCAAGAAAAAGCTGCCTGCCTGATGCCAATCACTATACCTGTCACTCTCTGAAATGAACTACTGTTTAGAGGAAATTAAGAGTTACATGATGCTAATGCTCGTTTGTTTCTGGAAGACAAATATAGCATAACTCCTTTTGGTGCTACTCTTTGTTTCTCTTTATAACAACAGGATGAATAAGTTTGTAGTAGATTTACTTTCTAGACCAGTGTTTCTCAATTAAATTTGGCCACGGAACCCTTTTGAACTCGATAAATAATCACGGAACCCCCCAAACTCTTAACAGTATTTTTACACATGGAGCCAAAAAAAATGTCAAAATAAGCAAATTATATACAAACAACTAGGTCAGCATTTCTCAATTAAAAATAAATTAAATTACACTTACACTCGATACCCTCCGCCGAAAAATCCGGGACATCTTCTCTTTTTCGGCAGTGCCGGAGAACAGCTGCTCGCGGAACGCTACCTGTGTTCCCGTGGAACCCCAGGGTTCCGCGGAACACCAATTGAGAAACACTGTTCTAGACAGAAAGATAGGATATGATGCTCATGATGTTCAAGCCAAGAACTAAACCGTATCTCTAAGTGACTTATTCCTCTTGAAGAGAGAAGTCTAGAGAGGTGATATACATTCTGAACTTTCAGGAATAATTCCATTTCATATCCCTGGGTACTTCTGTCTATCATAACCTCATAACTTTTTCTGTCTTGAGTTTCCTTATCATGTTATGTCTACTCCTCCCCTAAACCTGTCAAACAGCCAAAAAATTGCTCTGAGAAGCAAAAAAGTAATTGGGATATTCTTTCAAGGGAAATATTATGTTTTCCCTGGTACACTAATGAAACTGACTTTGTAAACAAGAACATCTTAAAATAACACATTCAAAATAAGAGGTGAACCTACAAATCTTTTATCAGTGTAAAAACATTGGAATCCAACAGGGTATAAATCAGCAAGTTTTTGCAATCTGCATCACAGTATAAAAAACAAGCTGGCAAGCCCAGGAGCAGTTTTCCTACAATTAACTTAATTCTGCAATGGCCCTGCCATACTAAAAGCATAATAAAAGCAGTGCCTTGAATATGCTGTAATGGTTTTATAATGTTACAATGTATTAGTATTTGTTTTTGCAATAGCTTGTAACACTATCCAGACCGTGATAGAAAAAGATTTCTTTTTTGCACATTACAGTAGTGGGGAAAATGTTCTACTTTCTTTTTACCAATATATTAGGTCCAGTAATATTCAGGCACTATAAATAAACTAAACCTTAACCGTTTATCAGTCAATAGTCTGAACAGAACATATACATGTGAAGTTCAGCACATGACTGTTGGTGTCATAAACAGGCACTGTACAAATTCTAGTATAATCTGAGTTAGTAATTACCACTATAAAATGCAATGTAACGAACACCATAGACTTCAGTTACATAATACAGATATCTAACATAGACACAAAGCCAATTATCATGGATTGAAAGATAAAATGATGCAAGATACTGGACCAAATTCAGACTATTTGATTTCATTGATAGACATTGGTATACATTTTGTGTTGCAAATGTGTCCATATCCTCACCCTGCAGAACGTCCAAGAAGGTTATTCCTGCTAGGGCCTGCAGTAATCTCTAGAAGATGTGTGAGTGAGTGTCTAGTTAGGGAGCCTATGCACTAAGCACCTAAATATTCCCTGCAATGACTCTCTGCAGTTTCGGATGACCTGTGCAGTCAGTGGATTTTGGGGGAGTCTGGAACAGCTCCAACAGTAGTACCCTACTTGACTCTCCATTTTCCTTTGTAGGCATATGCAGAATGGCCTAATTTTGTCTCATGAATTTTAAGTTGACAGGTAGGAAGGATACCAATACAATTTGGTGAGAAATAAACAAGGTCCATCAAGAATGTTTATTTTACAGGATAAGATAAAGATTGCAGAAGCATTCTGCCATGGGAAAGACTGCTGTAGGTATTACAACCTGTCACTGTAAATAATTATACAGATGCCTCCTAATGATGATATTACTGAAAGTCTGCCAGCATTTCCATTATAGTGCCTCCTTTCAGGGGAATACACCATGGCTGTAAAGTGTTCCCTGGGTGTATTCATATAAGATCTGAACCACAGAGAGAGCTTTAAAGTATTGCATGGTTTGAGTCCTGGCTACCTAAGAAACTGACTCTCTCCACATTGTACTTTTGTGATGGCTCAGCTCAACTGAAGCTTTTGTATTAACAACCTCTGGATTTTGAGTCTGAAACATCATCTTTAACTCATGATATTAATTATAATTATTGCAGAAGTTGATTATCATATTTATATAATGTGCTGTAAAATTTAAACATGATAGAATCATTCTAAGAACTCATTAAATATGTACAATTCAACAACAAATCAATGGACAGGTGTTTTCCCCCCACAGCTATGTATGCGAATATTCCTTTGTTCTGTTTTGCCTATTTGTTCTAGACTTGTCTGCAGGTATCTATATGAAATTTATGAGAATTATGTTCTCTGAAATAGGATTCTTGCAAATTTGTCTGCAAATCCTGAACAATACAAGAACAAAACAGACAAATACAGCTGGTAAAAGCAAATTGTACCCAAAGGTGCCCAGAATCCAAAACAGCTTGTACAGTGAGGAAAGAGTTAATGACGAGAATGATCAAAGTACAAGTGTGTGTCTATTTCAAGTTAACAAATTCAGAAAGGTGCATCTACAAACTCACTCAGGCTGCCAACATTGCAAATCTGAAGTCAGCCAGTTAAACTCTGAAGTGCAAGCAGCAAAAAGCAAGGTATGTAAGTCTGTGTACAACACTCCTAATTATTACCATTAAAACAGCATCAAAACTAACACAATCACCATTATCTGTGCAGATTTTTGGTAACTCAGATTGTCTGTTAAATGAGATACCGTTAGCCTTCAAATGCCTTCTACATTTCACACTTTCTGTTGGGATGGAGATGATAAATTAGAATAAGTTTAAAGAAATTAATGCATCTATTGAAAGCTAGGGAAGTTTGTCTCTTTCTACCGCACATTATTTCTTTCCATGAAGGCTGGTTTGATAATGCGGTCTTGGACTCATCTTCAAGTCCTTTTCCCTAGGCCTCCCAACTACATTCATTCAAAGATCATAACCTATTCAAAATGAAATTTCTAAACTCATGTACAAGGCAAGTTTGCACAACATATTATTCTTATCTTGGAATCTTTGCAGTGACTATCAGCTGTTCATCATATTGATTTTAAAATTTACTTCAGGACTTTAAAATTAATCATCATGGTCTATATATTCCAATTTCCTTTTTCCATATACATCCTCAAAAGTGTTACAATGTTGTAATCAGAAGCTGATGCATGTTTCTCTTCTTCAGAAATCTTTCAGCACTAGAGCATTAAGCAGACTATGGCCCACGGTTTTGGGCTCTCTCGCCAGTTAAAACTGTAAATACCATTTTAGATAATTCAGAGAAAAACTCAGCTGAAAATGCATTCCTTTATTCCTGCCTTTTTAATTTAAAATATACAGATCAGCTTAAAGTCCACTGTATAGTTTGAATAAGGCTGGCAGGATTTGGCCCTTTTTGTTGTAATAATTCCTGTGCAAGGTTGGCTGTATAAACTGTATCTGAATTGTATTTTTCTATCCCAGTTGAATCCTAGCATTAATTCATAGTGTTGATGCATTACACAACATTCAGTGGGAGAAGCACATTCACAAAACTGCTATTTTTCTCTTACATATGCCGATATGCTTACAATAATAAATATTCTTGTCCAGAAACTGCCAAAACAGATTACCTGACATGATGCCACTCACTGAGTTGGAAAGCGGAGGAGTGACAGAACTTGTTTAATATTTTAGCCCTTTCAAAAGGTATGGGCATAAATTGCAAAGTCCTGACCCTCATCTAACTTGGCCATTTACTCCGACACTCCAGAAGAAAATCAAACAAAATTAAGAGAAGCCTCATATCATAACGGGCCAGATTTTCAAGTGCCCAGCACCCAGAATTAGGCCAGATTTTTCAAAGATCTCAGCTCCCATTAAGACAACTAAATAAAGGCGAGATTTTCATAAATAATCAGCACTCAGCAGCTCCCACTGAGACACTTATGGCCAGGTTTTCAAAAATGGTCAATACTCAATGTGAACAGCTCTTCTGAAAGTCTAAAACACACAAACACAGACAGAGACACACACACACATGATCTGCACTCTTCACTGTAGATTCTTATATCATGCCCATCATTGTGGAATGTGAGCTTGGAGTAAGAAAGAAAGAAGAGAAAATCAGAAAGTTCAGACAATTCATAAACAGCAAAATACAAGGTGTTTTAATAAATGTAATGGCTTAGAAATCATAACTAGCAGAGCCTAGCCCATCTATATTTTGATGTCTGATGACAAAACAAATGGCAATTACAAATTGCAGCACTTGCTCTTCTGCTAGTACACATGGAAAAAAAATGAGAACAAACGATGCATTTGACCTTACCAACAGCAGCACCTGAGGGAATCCGATCCTGTTTCAGGAATGGTAAACTTGTTTAAAGAAGTGCAATTTGTCCTTATTTTACAAAAACGAAATAAAAATAAAACCCAATTATACCTTTGCCACCAAGAATTGAGATTTAACACTAAGTGTTAATATAAACATGTAGGCTCTTTCTGGTAGGAAATTAGGAATTTGCTGATACTCTGAGGATAAGTGAGGAGGAGGGCAAAAGAAACAAACCAATTTCATATCATAAACACAGTATCATAAATGAAATCAGAGCTGAATGATTCATGGTGAATACATGACTCACTTATGTTTTTTACCTTATGGGCACAATAATTAATCCACCAAAAGAATTAGCTCTACAGCACTAAACTTCTTTCCAGAAAATAATCAAAGGCCCCTACTGCAGTAACTAAACAACATGAAAAGGTGTACCCTTTTGGTAGACGTGAGGGGCTAAACAGCAACCGGGACATATAAAGACAGACTGTCAGTAATTTCACCCCTTCAAGTCAACAAGGGAGTGTTCCAGCTGACATATGCAGCCTCTGCTTGCCCTTTGTCATGTATGTGCTTCACCTCAAAAACTGTCAGTGACTTGTCAGAATCAATCAGAAAATCTAATGCTATTCTGCAGTGATGTACAAGTTTGGACAGCATGACATCAGATTTCTGGTAGTATGTGTCAAGTACCATATGAAAACAGATGTCCTCATTACTCTACTGCTTTGGTACAAAAGAGTACGTCTTACCTTTCTGACCCATCTCTGGCAATAGTGAGATTGTAATACAGGAAAGAAAACAACATAAATTGACCGGTTTGAAAATATATCATGTAAATAACATTGGAATGTTACTCACCGTCTAGCAAAGGGGTCAACACAACACCAGATTTCCTTGTCCAATACAGTTTTTCCTAGCAGGCTGCCTTTATATTCTGAAGAGTTAACAAAATCAATCGCTTCAGACACGAATTTTAAAGTTCAGATCTAGAGATGATAATTATAAGTGAAGTTCACATTAGTAAGGAGGGCCCACATAAGGCTCTGTAAATGGACATCGCCTATATTCCTGCATAGTGCAATGGCATGCCTCACAACAGCTCCAAATAAGCTAGTGGGCAGAGAGGACTGAGCCAGGGAAGGGTCCACAGAATCAGTGACTACACACATCACATGAGCCATCCCCCACTGCCCCTCCAAAAGGGATGTGAACAGTGGCATTGGAACAATTTGTACAGTGGGGGTACCAAAACATTGAACAAAACTGTAAACCCTGGTTATGATGGAAACCACTTCAAGCCAGAGGGAGCTGCCCCACCCCCAACACCCTTAGTTCCAGCACCCCGGGATGTGAAAGGCAGCAGCATCTTACTAGCTGGCAGAGTGGCCATACAGAGCCTGGGGCAGGCAGATTCCCTCCTCACACAGCTTCATACACAAAGCCCAACACAAAGCAGGCACTGCACCAGGCGGGGTTAATTTCCCCCTACCAGCACTGTAGCGGGTACTTTCAAATTAAAAATCTTTTAGATACTATAACCTGCCTGTGTCCGCCTGGAACTTCATTGTTGTCACTATGCTGCACACCACATCAGAGCTTCTAGTCAAACCCAAGATGCACCACAGATCCACCTGGTCCAAAATGACAGGGTCCTGCCACATGAGCTAACAGCGAGCCTGTATTTTATGGTTGCAATATAGTGCCTATGACACAATTGAGACTTTCTGATACTATCCAGTAGATGGCAATGGATACAAACACACGTCAGCCAGATCACCACAATATAAATACACTCTATTAGAACTAGAAGAATTGTTTTGGATTATATCCAAAACAAGAACGGTGAATAAATACAGTTTTACAAGCATACAGGGCCCAATCTTAAAGTCAATGAGGTCGTGACTGAAGAGTGGCTTCTGGATTAATCCCATAATAATTGTACAAACAGGGTTGAAAATCTACATATTGAGGCCACTGGGTGCTCGACAAATAATCTAAGCTATATAGATAGCAAGTAGTAATGAAAATGTAGATGGTAAAATGTCTAGAAAAGGAAAAAATGTAAACCTAGTATTCTTGAACTGGCATTTGTTTTTTGATTGTTTGGATGACTGTGTAGCTCGAAATTAAAGTGCGTTTTTAACAGATACAGTGGGGTGAAAAGAGATTGTTTGCTAAAAGAAGAATGCCTGTAGCCACCAAGCTTTGCGGTGAGAGATGATGTCTTGCCCAGGGTCCTCATGTGTCTGCTATGTGAGTGATTCATGGAATAGAACCTACAGCTGTAGACTTATTTAAATGCAGCCAATAACAGTTTCCCTTCACTTACTGCATATTTTTCCCATTATCTAAATCTATTCTAATATCTTACTGTATTTTACTAAGCCAGCTCATTAAAAGGATTGATAAACAACTGCATAGTACATCCACCATATTCCATCACTGAGAGCTGCACCTAAACTCTATGGTTCCTACTCAATTTAAAAGAAAATCACTGAAAAACCGATTGTAGCATGTTAGGGCTGTGTCTGATTTTAAGGCCAGATCCAGTCTCCATGGCATGCCACTATGCGGAGCTGCCTAAAGGAGACTGAAGGCCCTAAAACCAGACAACCAGAGGCAGAATATGGAACCTCACTTCTCTGGGCACATTAGGGAGGCTCTCTAATAAGGAGAGCTGGTGTCCTCTGCAGCTTTAACAAAGGGGAACTTAAAAGGAGCCGCGCTGCTCCCATGGGAGACTGAAGGCTGTGAGGCACCACACCACTCCCTGCCCTTGCAGAAGCAGTCTTGTCTGTTCCCGCTGCACTCAACTCCATGAACCTAATCGCCTCTGGCCACACAAGTACTGCCTTCCATGTCTCCACAGACCATGCCCTCTCTATGCTTATTAGGGAAAGGCACACACCAACCCCAGAGTCATTCGAGAGCTCCCCTGCAGCATCCAGGCCCTAACCACTGGACCAAAATTACCAGATAAGGTGTTCTCAAAGAAACAGTACACACACCTACTCGTTTAGTTCAACTGAGGATCAGCTCCAATATAACATCGCAGCACTGAGATGTATTCATTGTGAAAACAAATATAAGTTTATAATCAAAGATTAAGATTTAAGAGATAGTGAATAAAGACAATGACAGACGTGACTACATATAAAACAAGAAGTATAACATGCTTCTTAGAATCTCAATTTAACTTTAACAGGCTAAAAATCTTTGTCTAAAGCAGCTTATCTCACCTAAAGCAATCTCTGAACATTTCCAAGCAACATGGCCGGGATCCCCCTTTTCTGAATGCAAAAAGCACTGTCTTTTTGCCTTCTTCTTATACCCCAAAAAATCACTGTTTTGTTCCCAGAGTCAAGATGACTCCCCAGGGTTTATTCTCTGGTATCTTGTCTCCTGTTGACTTCCCATCTCAGTGTTGACTTGTTTGTAAATGAGGCTTTCATTGTGTTGGCCTACAATGTTTAATCTACAAGGCTAATAGAGAGAAAGGGTGAATCCATACCTTTGCGTGTCCCAAAACCTTTTTGTTAGCTCTGCTTTAGACACAGATTTTAAAATATATTATCAGTACATATACATAATTCCTTAAATATAATTTGTACATACATATTGCAATAATTATGAGAAACGGCATGAGAACATTTTATTAGATACCTCACTTGACCCTCCCTTAGATAAATACTATGAAAACAATGAGTTGGGTGTGGTGAGTTTATCAGTCCTGCCAGGATTTACTGTTACAGAATAGTGAAACCTTCACCACGTGGCACTGAGTGGTTCTTATGGTCAACCTGAAGATGAGTACCAACAAGTATCAGACAGGACAGGAGCAGCATCCATAAGAATGAAAAAAATCCTAACACATGGAGGCTGAGAAGAGGTGGGTAGACAAGCCTATTCTTTTAATTTACAAATAGAGGGATAGATTCATCTCCTACGAAGGTGCAAATTGCACCCCCCTGTGCCAGGGAGTTCCACCATACTCAGGAATAGATTCATCCCTGGGGTAGGCTAGGCAGTTTCCAGCACTCTCCCTTGAAGCTTCTCTTTGGGGAAGGCTTCTTTAATTTTCATTCTCTGAGATCTCCATTTGTGACCCACTACCAAAGAGTGCAGGAGGAATGGTCCAAGTTAGTGCATTCCCTGGCTGCCCTGTACACAACCCTTCACATGCTAGTAGCATCTATTTTTGGGATGCACTGGTCTGCTGCAACCCACTTAGCAGAGTAAAGGTTGTGGTTGTCCCTCTCTTTGGGGAGGCTTTTAGATTCTGGGCATTCTATGTGAGGGTCTGCATCAGTGGAAGTCAGGGTAGTGAATCTGGTCTGTAGCTCTAACACTGTGAATGCCTCAGGGGAAGCAATGTGCTCTGACCTACAGTTTGCACAGGGCCAAACGCAATGTTAACATTCAACAAACAAGGAGTGAAATAATAAATAAATAATTCCCATTCATACTAATGTGGGAATTGTGTCTATCAAAGAAAATTCCTCTTCAAATGCTTTCTAAGCTTTTGTGTGTGTGTGGTAAGGAGGGATTGATGAGAGGGCTAAGAATAGGATTGAAAAATAGCCCACATACAAGGCTTTGGGAAGTGGTTGTGTGTATGTACAAAGTGCCTGTCTTAAGAGTTTTCAATAAGTATATCATTCTGTATTTTGAAACTTGTCTGAACTTGCATTTGCATGATGTATTTTAACAGCTCCATGACAGCCATTGGGGTTTATCAGTTTAATAATGCACATTTTAAAAATTCCCTAAAAATGCACAGTATTTTCACATTCCACTCTCTGATATACGTGTAAATAAGAACTGACATGTTTGGAACCATTTAGGTCTATCGTGTTTATCTTTATGAACATCTCCACAGTGTTTCAGTTATCAATATGCTCATCCACTAATCCAATAATTTACATCCCTTATTATTCTATCATCATTCCTAGTACATTTTGAGTTAAAGTATGGCTCGTGAAAACCAGATGAGAGCAAGGTAGTGATGACAGCTTCAGCACCTGAGACCTGTGGAGGCCATCATTCCTCTTGAATGCTGTGGATGGCACACTGGACAACAGCGCTTCCTGCGCATTTAAGCACTTCCCTAGCTCAGCCTTTTGAGTGCATGCTGGAGTCTAGGTGAGAAAGGCCACAGCCACAAACCTGACCCTTTGGAATGATGTATTGCTGTGTGGCCTCGCAGCCTGTGCTTCTGCACATTACAGCTACCTCCTGTGAAGGAGCATGGAAGGGTGGGTTGAAGGAGGGGGTTGTTAGGAACACAGAAATTGCCAGATCAGATCAGTGGAGCCACACACCTCGTCTTCCCTAAACCATCTCTCTTCACTAGCCCACTCATACTGAAAGCAGACACAGTTTAACCTTTTTAATGGAAAACAGTATTTATTTTCACCAACATCAGTATGCTAGTAAAGAGACACCCAGGTTGTCCAGTTCAACTCTGGTGAATAATCTACTGCACTGTTCTGACCTTGGAGTAAGTTACCTCAAATATTGCCATTATACAATGATTTTTTTCCAATATAATGAATAAGGTATTAGTAAACATTTCACCCACCATCATCAAGTTTGTTTTTAGTCTTACTGTACTTAAATTATCACTGCAATATAAGGGTAAATCTCATTTATGCAGGAGCCAGAGCTTTCTCTGGGGCTGGTCTGAGACCTTGGAATGAACTCCCCCATCACAAACCTCTCCACCTCCACTCCAAGTGCAAGGCGCACTTTTTCTACCTGTTTTCTCTAACAGAAACACAGCAGTGTGTGCATTTAAAAATAAACAAACAAAACCCCTACAAAAACAAAATACCACCCTGCAGGCACAATTCTTCTCCTGGGAAGAGGATGAAAGAGAACGAACCATAAGTGACAGATGTTAGTCACTTCACTTAATGCATTACTGGAAAATGCTCAGATACTACAGAGGCCTGGTCTACACTGACAAGCAAATTCAGTGGCAGTCAACGGGAGTTACGCAGGCTACGCAGAGTAGCTTGTGTAACGTATGTCGACTTCCTAAATTCCCTTCTACGCTCCGTCTCCACTATGCTGCACCAATGGGAAATGCATACCCATCAATGCAGCGATACGCTTTTTGGGGAGGTAGTTTTATTAAATCGACTTCCAGACTGATTGAGCGGGTCTTCACTTCCACTCAATCGATCCAGATAAATCGATCTGACGGCGGCGAATCTGCTGTCGTCAGTGAAGACATACCCAGAGATGACAGTAGTATAAGTACCTATAAAAAATAGAAGGCCTAGAGTTTATTTGGCCCTTGTGCGGATACACAGCTGAGATGTGTACAAAGAGGCTTCCCTACCAATCTCCTTTTTTATCCAGACTCATTTACACCCCCTGCACTCTCCTAAGGAGGCAGGAGCTGAAAACACCACACATTGCACCATCCTTTGGGACAACTCTGCTACGGACATGCTCCCCTGTCCCACGTGAGCCATGGAGCCCCAGGATACATGATGCTCCCTGAGGCTGAATGTCTTCCTACGCAGCTGCGTGCGACCCCCCCCAATGCAAGGCAGCAGCTAATGGCTGCAAGCAAGCTCTAACTATTGTTGCACAAAGAACTGGAATAAAGCAGATATTTAAAGGAATTGATTTACTGCATAATAAAAATCAATGAGGTAACAGTACTTCATTAAACAAACACACAGAATACCTTAACTGCATTTATACTTCCCCTGCTCTTCTTACGGATCTATTCAATCCAAGTGACAAGTGACTCAGATCAACTCTAGCATTGCTGCATCTACAGAAGAAACCTCATTTATCATTAAAAAATGAGGTAAATATTATGATTTCTTGCTATAATGAGAATGAATCCAGTTTTTAATGGGTCTTTTGCACTTGTGACTCATGTAAATGCTGTCACTAAAAATATTTTACTAATTTCCTCCAAACACTAACAGGATTACAATTGCTAAATTGTTCATTCTAATAGTTACATCATTAAGACATTATCAAGGACAGTACAATTTAACTTCTTCAAACATCACATTTTTATGATAAATCAACAGCGCATCAGACACACGTATTATGAAGTTAATGGTCTGTCAAGATATTAACTGTGCTGATTCCTGAAGAGAAGTCTAGAATTTTAAAGACAAAACTGGGTTTATCAGATAGGACAGATTGCTACTTGTCTGACTGACTTAGTTTGTGTGACAGAGCTATGAGCTGCCTTTGGGTTCACAAGTCCTTCAAAACCAAAGATTCATGCTAAGAGAATGCTTTTCAGCATAAAGCACCCAACAATCAGAGTTAAAGTTTTATTTATTGGCTTTGACCATCTACTTCTGTTATCAACCATAAGGGCCCATACACTTCATCAACTCCTAACAATAGCCGCAAGCTTGGACAATCTGTCTTGTGTCTTCACTGGGTACAACTTCAATGGAGCAGCATCGATTAAAGAGCAGCCCACGCATAAAATGGAAACTCATTAAATTAAACTTTTTCAAAGGGGGAAACTTCAGTTCCAATTGAATTGAACTGTTTTTATTTCAGAGATGAAAGGTCCATTACCCAGCTCTACATTCATGCGCTCTTGGCTTCAGTGCTTTTTATTTGACTTAAACTTTTGCTTCCTTCCCATGTCTTTTTGGAGGCTTGAGAAACATAATAGGAATTCAGCCTTTATTGAGCCTGATTGGAACACAGTATCTGTGAACCTCATAATGATTCCCCTAGACCTGTATATTTATCATTTAATGTGGCTTCTTTTGTATTTTAGTTGTTAATTTTATTTATTTGTTTTTTGGATTTGGGTTTTTCTTTTAAATTTGGTCTTTATTGCATGAATAATTGTACTCTTTTCACATATATTTGCAGAGAAGTTAAATTAACATCCATTATCTAATGAATAGGAATAAAAACAAAGCAGGTGTAGTCATTTACATTATAGATGGAAGACTGCATAAGCTGCTGATGTCAAGATAGCTTTTCTAAAGTGTTTATATGAAAACTGACTTACAGCTTACTGCCTGAAAACCTCACCTTGAACTTATTATGAGGACAATAATAACATAACAAACACAGTTGGTAACCTGTGCTGTATGGAAACTTCAGTTTAAACAGAGCATGCCTATAAATGAGTAACCTATCGTGTATTATCAAAGCTAAGTAATAATATTCCAACTGCTTTGATTTTAGATAACTGAACACTAAATGAAATGAACTATATTCTCAGTTACTTACATATACCGAATGTCAAGAGAAATTTAACACAGTGAAGCTAAATGGAAATATCCACTGCCTCTGCTGCTGAATACTCTGCCATTGTAAAATAAATAAATAAAAGGAACCCACAATGCTTTACAAAATTTCATTATACCACATACTTTTGTCTTCACACATCCTTCCATGTATTACACTGCAAATGAAACACTGATTGCTTATGTTATTAAAAATCAATTTAAACATTTGTTATGAAAACCTTGTTTCTAAATTATATTTGCAAACAATTTATGCAAATATATTTTTATATACCTGAGAAAATATATGTATTTTCATGCTTTGAAATCTGTGTAACATTATAAAGAAGTGTCCCAATGAATTTTTAGGGCCGAATTCTGTCTTTGGATAAAATCACATTACTGCCATTGACTTCAGTGGGAGACATGGGAGCATGCACACACATTCACAAGAGTAGGACCTTGCCTTTGAAGTTTACATAAAATCACAAAAAAGAATGAGAAGGAGTCAGGTCTACCAGTGCCCACCACCCAAAACAACAAGAAATGTTGTCTTGTATGTGTCACATTTTTGTTTAAAACAAACACTTTGAAATAATAGGGCAGACTTTATAACTGCATTATTCTAAATTTCTGCATGACAACTCATTGTTTGATTGCACCTCAGTTTTTCTTATCAGACGTAAATAAGAATAAGCACATTTATAAGTTTGCTTCCTGACACTGATATGCATTAGTCTAACACCTAGTTAAGACAATGAGAGAGAGTTTGCTCTAAAGGAATAAGTACAGGTATTAGGTGTCTGGCACCCCTAAATTATAATCATGGCTCTACTGCTTATTGTCCATATGGTCTTAGGCAAGTGATTTAGGACTTGATTTTCAGAGATGTCAAATACATACAATTCCAAGCCAAGATAATGGGACCAATGGGAGCTCAGCACATCTGAAAATCAGACCCGTAACACCTCTGCCTCAGCTTCACCATTTGTAAAATGGGTATAATAAAACTTATTTACTTCATAGGGATGTTGTGAGAATAAATGCATGCACAGTGCTTTAAATGTATAAATGTTTAGTATGCAAAGACCATTATTATTAATTTCACATTTAAACTTCCATTCTAAAACTTATGTTTTCTGCTAAAAGTGTCAATATTATGAATAATGTTTATATATTATTTATATATACATTGTGACAAAGCTCTTCCTCTATCTCAATGCGTTCGGCGCTTCCTTCTAGCAATAGGTCAGGGAATCGCTTCACCCCTTAGTGTGTCTTCCACCCTCTAGTGGTGGGTGAGGCTAATGCAGCCACTCTAAGATGGCTGCTCCTTGCTGTCTCTCGGTCCTGTCTCTGGTTCTCACAGGCCCTTGCCTCTTCGCTGGGGCTCTTGCCCCTCCAGTGAATGGCCAGTAGGGGATGGGGGGGCCAGTCCCACCCTCAACTCCAGGCCCCAACCCAGGGACCCTACAAGCCGCAGCCCCATACTGTGGCTTCAGGAAAGCTGCTAGCTTCCCTGAGTTACTTCCCCGTACCCCTTGACTTAATGTCCATACCCTGCTTGGAGGTGCCCTTCCTGGTCTCCTTGCCAGGGAAGGTTCTTGACCTCTGACAGCCCCCCAGGCGTGGTACTGCCCAAACCAAATGTCCAGTTCAATCTTTCCTTTCTGGCAGGGTCTCTTCCCTTAGGCCTACAGACCTGGGAAAGGTCCTTTGCCCTCTTCGGGCAGGATTTTTCCTCCCCCAGTCTTTGTACCTGCAGGGTTCTTTCCTGCCAGCGTTCTGCTCCTTCTCCAAAACCCTCCTGGCTCTTGACAGCATTTTGCCTGCTCGCACACTCTCTAATCGCTCATCTCACTCCCACAACTCCAACAACACCCTTTCTCTGGAGGGGACGTTTTTTAATAAGTCCTGGGTGGGGCCTTGATTGGCTCCAGATGTGTTAAATTAACAGGGAGTAACCCCTGCTCAGCTACCAGGGGAAAAGGGATTTACTGATCCTGGAGCTGATATATTGGCTTTCTAGCACTTTCCGGTAGCCATCCAGTCTGACCTTGTCACTATATATATTTATAAAATATTTATTTTTAGTATTATTTAAACTCTCAATTTAGGAAGCCATATGAGACGACAACCTACAAACTACTCAGTCCAATAGAATCTATAAATGTAGTGTCATACTTTACTTTTGAACATAAAGTCACCATCAAAGTGAATGGGAGTTCTGAGTGTGCAAGGAATGGAGGCTCAAGCTCAGATATGTCAGATTACTTAGTTACTTCACAGTTCTTGTATTAAATTCTACATTCCAGATTTAAAAAGAACAAAGATATTAAAACATCAGAATATTAAGGTTTAATAGGCCTTAAAAATTAAGTTGCAAAATATAAAATCAAAACATCATAGAAAATACATAATTATCGATATTAGGATGCTTTGCAACCTCACAACATTTCTCTATCTACATATAAGGCCTGAGCCATTCAAATACATTATTTATGTCTAAAGTAAAGCCCACAAAGAGAACTATGGCCTAGAGAGTTCAACAACGCAGCTAAGAGCTTCCTTCCCTTGGTTTTATTTGAATTATAGCCCACTGAGATTGGCACTCCCTATCGTGCAATCTTAATCTGAATGGAGGCTGTTCCGATCAAGGTGGAATACTCAATTTTCACGGGCCTCACCACTACATTAAAGACGAAGGTGGTTTCAATCTGCTCCACATTAGGCAAGTTAGGTGTGGTTATAGTGCATTTAGCAAGTTTCCAAAGGTGCCCTCAAAAGCACAAAGTTGGGCTCCATGGTTTATAATAAATACACACTCTATACATCAAAACAAATACAGTTTACTAAACAAATTTCATTCCAATTCTTTCCTACTTTCACAAAAAAATATAAAACACTAATCGGCATTTAAACATAAATCAGCAAATTTGCAAAGTTTCCTCACACTATTACTGTAGTCACTGGCACGGAGACACATCCCAATTATACCTTGAAGAAAATCTGTACAGTTCCATTATCTGAATGTGTTTTTAGAAATGGCAATCAAAGAAATTTTCCAATGCAAACAAGTGTTTCTAAGTGCTAATTATTCACGGTGTCACTTGCTGATTGATGCCTGTAGTCATAAAAATTTATTTCTAGGCTGTATTTACAGTAAAATCAACGTGTTTAGTGGCAAGTAGCTTAATCAAATTTAAGAAAAGCAGACAGATAACTTAGGAGCTGCCTTTTTTTTCTTTAATCCTCTCATTTGGTTTTGAAACATAAGGCCCCGTTCACTTCATTTAAGTCTCACAATGACTGGAAGCCTGATCAATCTGTCTTGTGTCTTCTTAGGGTGAAACTGCAATTGAGTGGAAGCAACAGATGAACAAAGCCCACATTCAAATCTGTAGCTCATTAAAATAACGTTAAAATAGGGTAAAATCTCAATTGTAAGTGAATTGTAGTTGGCTTCTTTCAGCTATATACGTTTGATTAATAAACCATACATTCATTAGCCCTCAACCAGTGATCTTTAAAGTAAATTTCAATGTCCCAGCTTCTTTAGTCTTGAAACTGTTTTGAAAAGCATTTAAAAAGCAAAGCTCTAAGAAAAAAAGTAGAGGGGCTCTTTCCTACAGCCTATGGAGCATGTGGGATACGATCTGTCAAAACCCATAATCAATTCAATATTCTGATACAGAAACTTAGGAACCTGCATGTTTATGAGGAACATATTTAAAAGTTTTTACAGCAAAGTGTATTGTTAATTTGATTTAAAATGTTTCCAAGTACATATTAAAGAAATCACTGTACAAAGGCACATTGGCAGTCAATTAAGGTTATATTGACTTGGTATTTTTAAACTGAAAACTGTCCCAGGCCTCCTCTAAGCCCCACTCCCAAATCAGAGCACCCGTCTCCTTCTGCCACACATACACCTTTATACCCATCTCCCTTTGAGATGGGCTGAATATGACTCCCTTCAGAGACCATCAATGACATAAAAGCATCAGCCACAAATGTTGCTTCAGGGAGATATAAAGTTCTGCCTTTTGCCAGGAACTATTTCTGTTGCCTCACAAGAAAACCCAGCCAATTGCCAGCTCAGGATCAAGTTTTTGCCCTAAAAGATCTACTGCTTAGTCACACATGAGCTCCTATGGATGGCAGCAGCTATTTTAACCACCTTTACACATGGAGACTTCTGGACATTGCTCTTGGCTTTTATTATTATATATGTAAAAAAGCAAGTGCACAGCTCAAAACTAGCTAGTAGTCAAAGGAGAGACTGGGAAAACTTTTTGATCCCCCCTAGGTGCCAAGAAACACTCTCTAGGAGCAATGAGACCAGCTTGTAGTCATAGAAAAGGGAAACCCTGCAGGCAGCTAGGAAACCAGATACTCTGACAACAATAGGGATCACTGGAACTTGAATTTGAAATGCATCACAATGAGGAGAACAAAGGGAGCACACCAAAGCATTGCTCTTGCTGATGAGGTCTTACTTAACAGGATACTAGGATCCATGACCTCCATCAGGAGTTAGACTGGGGGAAAAGATGGTGATACGCTTCCAAGTTCTATCCACAAAATAAGCTCTGCCCATGTGACTTACCAAAATGAGTCGTTACTCACCACCGTTTGTGCAGATTTTCAAAATATGAACGTGTATTCTTAGGGCTCTCAGTGGGCTCCTTCGGCTTGGCTTCATCTCAGAGGGACTTCTGTATGCCCATGGTGTGACATTCCTCAGGATACAATCTGGACTGTTGAACAGCTGTGTCCCCTCAGTTCTCCAGTCTGGGGTGCCTCTTACATTGCTTCACTGTGAGCGCAACCACTCCTGACCTGTTCTCACACAGCCTCCAGCATGTAAATCATTCCCAGCTATATTGTATGGAGTGCTATAGTCTGCCACTCATGAATTACATTACAGGGAACACCAGCAAACTCTCCGTCATTTCCCCCAGAAATGTGCGTCTTGTACTGTTCAGCACCCTCCTGGACAATACAAGCTCCTATAAAGTCTGTCATTTCATTAATAGAAAATGATATGCAAAAACTTGTTTCCTCAAATGGAATTTCCCAAACACTTCAATCCAAACACACACTGGTTTAGATAAAACAATAAAACAAGTTTATTAACTACAGAAAAGTAGATTTTAAGTGATTGCAAGTAATGAGGCATACAATCAGAATTGGTTACAAAAAATAAAAGGTAAAACGCAAACTAATAACTAACGTAACAAGCTAACTGAATTCAAAGCAAAAGTCTCTCTCATCACTTGTTCTAGCAGTCTTACTGGCTAAACTCCTTTCAGACAGGATCTCTCCCCCAGTCCCAAGCTGTTTCCTTTGTTCTTCAGGTGTTGTGGTTACTGTAAGTGGAAATGAAAGGAGAGAGGATTGGGGGCTTCTGTTCCTCAATTATATCCTTTTCCTCTTCTTTGAGAATCATCTTCAGCTGGGGCTCAAGAGACAGAAAGTCTGAGAAGATGGGAACTTCCAGCTGCTTCTTTGCCAAGATGTAAATTTCTCACTCACACCCTTTTTCCTGCCAAAGAATGGCTGCTGAACGAGATGATAGTCCATTTGACTTTGTTGACACCTGGCTGAGGCATCAGTTTGCCTTTTGTCTTTGAGGAACTGGTTTGTGCCTGCTTTTCCAAACCTGGAATATGTCTCAGTAATATTATACAGTAGACTCTTATAACTTTACATGCAGTTTTGCCACATATATTTTACCAGGGCAATAATGATCAGCACATTATGACTTTTCAAATGATATCTCATAAGGCATATTTCGTACAAAATCCTTTATAGTTTTGTAAAAAGGGGGGAACATAGGGATACAGACAGTCACTCATGGGCTTTGCTAGGCTCTTTGAACTTGGCTTCTTCTTGATTGGGGAAAAATGTGCTAGTTCACCCAAATGCCATTCACCCAGGCATGAGAATCACCAAAATGAGAATCACTCACACTAAATTGTGCAGCTCTGTGATCTTCCCTATCTTTTTTTACATGAGGAAGGAAACAGTTTATACTGACATTTAAATGATCAGCACTGGGCATGGAGTTCATACCACACTGAGATAAATGGGTTAATTCACACCTTTCCGAGATATTGTTCCAGATGAGATGCAGATTCACATCGGTATCACTGCATCAGTTACATGCACTTCATATTACTGAAGTTTACTTTCAAATTGTAACAGCTAGAGACTTACTCTTTTAAATACAAGCTGAGATTCTGGAGAACAAGATGTTAGCTTCCAAGAGGTGCTAGTACAAGGCATGGACTTGTACAAACTATTTCCTAGCCCTGTTCCACTCAGTGATGGAAGGCTCTTCCTATTAGCAGAAGGTAATAGCTACAAAAAGGTTCTGAGGGTACATCTAGTTAACTTGAGTTATCTACACTTGTGTTAACTTCTCTTGAGGTAGCCTAGCTTGAGTGAGAGCGCCACACTGCGAAATAACATTGAGCTATACAGAGGAGTTCCATTAGCAGCACAGAGTGATCATGTTAACACCTAGAAAGCTCTGTTAACTCAGGCTATGTCTACACTGCAGCACTAATTCGAATTACAGAAAGCGATTTATAGAAAGCGCTGCAGACTGTCCACACTACAGTGTTTGTGCTGGTTTCTTGCGTCCACACTGGCCAGCCTTAATTCGAATTAGAAAGCAGTGCAATGTGGGAAGCTATCCCACAGTGCAACTAACCATAGAGGCTGTTGTGACGAGTGTCATCATCCCAGGATGCAGTGCTGTTTCCCCCACCCCCAAACAAACAGGAAAAGGATTTCATGCTGTTTTTTTACTCTCCCATCGCCATTGCTGCAGGTACATGGAGCCAGCTGAACTATGCTCTCATTTTGACCGTGACAAATACATGGCAGCTTATCCTGGATTACTTTAGAACTGTAGGCTGTTTGCCTTTTATGCTCCCCCCACCACCCCCTCCCTATATATTGCTTGCCTTTGATTTTTCCCTTCACCAAATGAACCCCCCCACCTGTATGCTGTTTGCCTTTTATGCTCCCCATACCACTCCTTGTATATTGCTTGCCTTTGATTTTGATTCTACAGGTGTCTGTAGAATGTACCATAAATAACAATGGAGACAGTTAGTATATTAATACAGTGATACAAATGTTTCCATTTCACTGATGGAAAGCATGATATAATGTATCCACATGTAGCACTGTGAATAAACTCTTAAGAAAGTATCAATTTCCATGATTGGCCACTGAAACAATGTAGCAAAGAATTTCTTCTC
This sequence comes from Emydura macquarii macquarii, assembly GCF_026122565.2. Classification (NCBI taxonomy): domain Eukaryota; kingdom Metazoa; phylum Chordata; order Testudines; family Chelidae; genus Emydura; species Emydura macquarii. The sequence continues at coordinate 14,449,655 of NW_027131614.1, read as the reverse complement.
ACTGCTGGCATTTCAAAGGCATTCACCACATAGGGAGGAGGGTGGGTGGTGAAATCTTTCAAAGGGACAAACTTTAAAGGGCTAAACTTTCAAAGGGACAAATCTTAAAATGACAAACTGCAAAGGGCTTGCTGGGCAGATAAAATGCATTCACCACGCGGGGAGAGGGGGTGTGAAATTTTCAAACCCTTAAAGAGACAAACTGCAAAAGGATTGTTGTGTGTGTGTGTGGGGGGGGGGGGGGTGATCGCAGCTTGGATTTTAAATCCATTCACCGCAGGAAATGAAGATTTAAATCTTCCCGGGGCTGCTTTGGGGGAGGGTACTGAAATGGGGCATCATGGGATACAGTCTGGAGGCCAATTAATTCAAATTAAGTCCCATTGCATCCACACTCACACTAATGCGAATTAACTGATGCACTTCAGGCACTAATCCACTTGCAGAGGTGGTTTTATTAATTTGATTTTAAAGGCTCCTTAATTCGAATTAACAATGCGCAAGTGTAGAAGCGGAAGTAATTAATTTGAAATAAGGGACTTTAATTCGAATTAAGCCACCAGTGTAGACCAGGCCTCAGACTGTAGCCTACTCCTCCAATGGACCATCTAACTTCAATTAAAAACACCATTACACTCAAGTTTAGGTGTTTTGTGTGTCAACAGGACTTAGAACATAAGATTGGCCATACTGGGTTAGACCAATAGCCCAACTGGCCTAGTATCCTGTCTCCTGACAGTGGCCAATGCCAGATGCTTGAAAGGGAATGAATAGAACAGGGCAATCATCAAGTGATACATCCCTGTCGTCCACTTTCAGCATCTGGCAGTGAGAGGCTTAGGGACACCTAGAACAGGAGACCGCATCCTTGACCATTTTAGCTAATAGCCATTGATGGACCTATCTTCCATGAATTTATCTCATTCGTTTTTTAATCCAATTATAGTTTTGGCCTTCACAACATCCCCTGGCAATGAGTTCCACAGGTTGACTGTGTGTTGCAAGAAGAAGTACTTCCTTTTGTTTGTTTTAAACTTGCTACCTATTAATTTCATTGGGTGGCCCTGGTTCTTGTTTTATGTGAAGGGATAAATAACAACACTTCCTTATTAGTTTTCTCCACACCATTCAGGACTTTATAGACCTCTATTATATCTTACCTTAGTTATCTTTTTTCCAAGGTGAACAGCCCAGTCTTTTAAAACTCTCCTCATATAGAAGCTGTTCCACACTCAGTCATTTCTGTTGCTCTTCTCTGTACCTTTTCCATTTCTAATATATCTTTTTTGAGATGGGGTGACCAGAACTGCTCACAGTATTGAAGGTGTGGGTGTACCATGTATTTATATAGTGGCATTATGATATTTACTGTCTTATTGTCTATCCTTTCCCTAATGGTTTCTAACATTTTGTTAGCTTTTATGACTGCTTCTCCGCATTGAGCGGATGTTTAAAGAGAACTATTTATAGTGATTCCAAGATCTCTTTCTTGAGTGGTAATAGCTAATTTAGATCTCATCATTTTTATGTATAGATGGGATTATGTTTTCCAATATGCATTGCTTTGCATTTAGGATTAGGTGCAGCACTCAAAATTACAACTCAGCTGCAGTAAAGGCAAGCCTTAAGTAAGTTCTGACTCACTGCTGCAGGTCCCACTTGTTACTTACATAAGGATATAAGAAAGGAAACTAAAGAAGAGACAAGGAGGTGGTGCAAGACACCCTAGCCACAGCAAGGTTTTGGGAGAAAGCTTAGGCTGAGACATATGGTTCAGCTATTATTAAGTTGCCAATAAAGCCAAACCCCCAGAAAGCACATGTAGACGGTTTGAAGCAGGGTGGGAACACCTCCTACTCATGTAATAATGCTGCATTTACTGCCCAAAGAAGCATCAACTTTGAATGCTCCTCTGAAAAGATTTCGACAAATTTCTGCAATATCTCAAGAGTGATTTATCTTTTTTTTTTGCTCAACCAAGAAATACACCCTACCCTTGTGATTTCTTAGAGCTAAATAATTTACTCTTATCTAGAAGAATATGGACCTATTCAGCTTTGCAGTGAGTTTGGAGTATAACTACTAGCTCTAGAATTTTTGCACTGGGGCCAATAGGAAGCTTTGAAATAAACCCACTGGATTAATCCTCATTTAATTTTCTCATATGATTCACGAAAAGGTGACTCTGTAAGTGAGGCTGAGTTAAAACTAGGGTTCTGGAAAAAATCTTAGTTTATTTGTTAATCATTCTTTTTAAACCCTGTGTCTTTCATTTATATTTGTATTTGAATAATTAAAATGCTATTTCACTGTGTTTCTCTTATCATCATTCTTGGCTCTGATTGTAAAGTACAGAAAATTGTTCAGCTAAACTGAATTAACACTCTCTTTTTAAGTAATTTTTCTTTGAAGTCTAGCTCATGGGGTGGGGTGGGAGCAAGTGAGAGAAAGAAAGGAGAAGGGAGAACTGCATAGACAGAGCCCTGAGGGGAGGAAATCTCTGCAGCATTCACCCATTGGACAATTTTTCCTAAATCATTCAGTTAGTGATGGAGGGGTGTGGTCACCTCAGAGAATGGGCTCCACTTAGATCTTGGGGTACTCCAATACTGTTGTAGTAAGCACAGTATAACAACTTGGATTGACTGGGGACTCTGCTAGGAGCTCAGAGCCATCTACATGAAAGTACAGGTCCTCTGTTGTGCCTAGGACCCTTAAAGAAAGTCTCCACGATGTGGGAAGGTGCATGCAAAAGTCAGTGTACTGGAAGAGGGAAATCTGTGCTTGAAGTGGCCTTCTGAACACCAAGCCTGGGGAATACATTTTGCTCTCCCACAACCCCACTGAACTTACATTGACTTGTTTTAATTTGAAACACTTCTTCTTCCCACATACCACAGATGCTCATTCAAAAACAAGAAATTACATTAACATTTATGGGAATAAATTATCTGCATTATCTATGTTTAGAAGCAAATTCACCATAACAAAAATTCTATAGTGATGATGCTTGGAACACCCTTCTGTCGTTACATATCTTGTTTGCTGATCAAAGCAAGAGAGTCTAGTGACCCGCAGTACTCACTGAGAATTATTGCGCTAAAATAGCTGTCGCTGCTTTCAGAAGACTGAAGAGCTAATACAAGAGGACAAATAAAAACAACCCACAAACACCTTCAGATGAGAGGCCCAAGCAATTGAATATACGTATAAGTGAGAAATTTCCTGCTAGTTCATCCTAGAAAAGAAATTGGCTTTTAAACAGCAGGAAAAAGGGGTGGGGGAGATATCACCCCTCAAAAAGAAGAGGATGACAGTGGAGTGTCATTTGACCTACAGCATTTTAAGATTCTAGACATTGACTTGTAATTTATAACATTTCATATTTATTTCATGCATAAACTCAGTTAATTTAGCCTTCTCTTATTGCTGTCGTTAAACTTTGATTCCCTCATTCATTGCTAGAATGAGGGAGTTTACACATGTTAATCAAATGAATCAGCCTTTAGCCTTAAGTTGGGGGTGCTGTACAAAGTCTTGATTTAATACTGATGGCCATTGTGTATCCATATCAAGAAGAGAAAATGCTTCTGAGAATGCACATACTAAAGCAACTAATCATGGGCCAAATTGTGCCATATTTACTCACTGAGCAGTACCTTACTCCACGTGAAATTCCATTGAAATCTGTGGGACTGCTTATGAAAAGAGGTACTAGTCACTGTAAGGGTGCATCTTGTTGGGGAGTCCATGGGCACCGGATTCAACGTGCCCATCAGTGGTCCCCGAGTTGACTGTGCTGCCTCCGATGGAACCAGAGCTTTGAGTACCTGTCCAGCATGCGCTCTATTGGCTTCCTTCACTGACGACCTCACTGTGGGTGAGCGCCCTCTGTTTTCTTGTGCCTCTTGCGAGGCACCGGTGAGTGCCGGGACGACTCCAATGCCTGAGGGGAGCAGTGCCTGGAGTCCTCTGGTGCCATGGATTTCCTCGGTGCCATTGGCTCCCTTACTGAGGGCAGTGAGCTATGCACAGAGATGCTGGGATCCATCTGGCCTGCTGGTTGAGGCCGGAGAGTCGCCTCCATGAGGAGGTGCTTCATTCTTACCCTCCTCTCCTTCTTCATCCTGGGTTTAAAATCTCTTCAGATTTTGCACCTGTCAGTCTGGTTGTGATTCTCTGACGCACTTTAGACAGGAGTCGTGTGGGTCGCCTTTGGGCATAGATTTATGGCAGGACCCACACAGCTTAACTCTGGAATTGGGGCATGCCCCAGTTCCTCAGGGAGGGGTAGGGAAGAAACTTAGCTACTCACTTATCTAAGTATTTCAATTAATCTAACTATTTTAACTATTAAAGATGACTGGCAAGGAACACTAGGGGATCGCTTGCCAAAACAAGAGAAGGAGAAGCTCCAATGATCGTCACAGGCCAGAAGTAGGAACTGAAGAGACAGTGGGTAGGCATGACCCTATACATGGTGCCATGGCAGTGTGACTCCAGGGAGCACCAGGGTAGACCCAATGGGTACTGCTAGGGTAAAAGCTTTCTGACACAATGACTGTGCATGCGGCACATGCACACACGCCTACTTAGAATCTACATGAGCAAGCACTCAAAGAAGTGGTATAATCCAATGGTATACTCCAGAACTTCAAAAATTAAAGGAAAGCTATAGTGATTAGTCATAATAATATGGATAGCGGAAAGAAATTTTTTTTAATAAAAAGAAAAAGGGTTATGGTCAGAATTGTACTGTGTGCCGAAAAACACACGGAGGGTCCAAGTGAAGTAGAAATTTTCTATCCAAATGCTGATTTCCTCTCATAAAACATGGAATGGGTATTTGAAAACCTTGCACATTTTGGGCAAACAGAATCATTTTAATTTCTTTAACTATCCAGTTTTGTTTAGAGTACTGACCAGCTACTGGCCACCTCAGTCACCTTAAGAGTTGTTTCAACAGTGCATAGGAACCAACAGGTATGAGAAACACAGAAGCTGTTTCCACCCCCTCACTTTTATACCACACACCAGCTTAGAACAGAAAATAAATAACAGTACAACAAATTAAATCCACCTGGGGGAACCTTAAACAGCAGTGGGAGGGTATTTTCTGACACTTCTGATCTGTGTATTTCCATAAACAGTCAAGCTGGCATTTGATGAGTACACTGGGGTGAACTGCTTGCCTCTTGAAGAAACCTATGTGGGATCTTTAATGGCCATAAGCAATCTTCATTTTAAATCTTCTTCCAAAAGCAAGTGGGACAAATTCCATACAAATATAAAGGGGGCCGGCTCCATTGGCTTACACCTGTGGAGAATTTAGGAGCACAATGCTAATAGTGCTCAATGCAGCACAATGCCACCTACTGCCATGCTGATAAACTGGTTCAGAAATAAGAGTGCTACACACTAAACTACTCCACAAAGCCATTTCCTGTAACACAGTTTCTCTTAAAGGTCTGTTATAGCACCCACAGATCTGACTTGGCTTAGCTTCCAGCATTGGATAAGATCACAACTCAAGGAGGAATGTCTGGACTAAAACAAACACTATTTATATCTTTGTTGAAACAAGCATGATTTTTAAAATGACTATGTGGATCAATATTTTTAGAAGATATCCCACTACTGCCACCTATGCCAAGTTTTATAGCAATACAATCACTTTTATCTTTCCAACTTGCATAATCTGAAATTTAAGCAGTCAGGATATATTTCTGAAATAAAAGAAGATTAGCTGTTGTTATTACCAAATTTACATGGCATTTTATTGAAGTCTAGACCCAATTGAAAGCTCAGATTCTTAGATTTAAAATAACACTATCAAAAATAACACTATCAGGATACATTTCAAAGGGGTGGAGGAGATATTTTAAAAATGATGTATACAAAACTAGTTTGTTGAGGCAGCAATCTTGGATTTTTACATTTATTATCAGATTATAAATATTGAGCAGAATTTTATTTTATAAATGTAAGAAATGGTTTTATATAGTAGAGCCAGAAATAGATACTGCACTGTGCTAAGATACTGTGGTGATGGGGAACAGTCAAAAACCCTAAGAGAGAAAGCCATTAACACAGAAAAAATGAAATTGGACTTAAGTGGCATACAGGCCTTGTACTAACCTGATGAACAGGGGTGAATTCTCTCCATGGCTTCAAAATATCCCATTGTTCATGGGAAATGGCAGCCAGAAAATTTACTTTCAAGCAGCAACAGAAATAATTTTAGTGTAATAAGCTAATGAACACTTGTAAATGATTCTCCTTGTATCTGACATTAATATAGACAAATGACAAGGAAACAAAGAAAAGAAATCTCCAAAGAAATTCCATCATATCTGCACAAGACTTGGAACAAAAATTCCCTATGTACTGTATTTCTTTTGTGTCTGGCTTTAATTTTCCCAACCTCTGTTCCAGTAAACAATACAGAAAAATCATATGCCACACTACTGTAAACAACATGGCCTTGAATGTTACAATATACTTTTTACTTCTTTTGTATTTTTGGCTCCAATCAACAACTTCACATACATGTCAACTTAAACATCCCTAAAAAAGCTTAAATAGATTGAAACCGTTAAATTAAATATAATTTTAATAGTTATAAATACTTGTAAAGTAAGTATAGTATTAAATTAATACTGCATCTGAACTGCGTCAGGAAACTACATCCTACTGTTGTCACAGATACACTAGATCCATCTCTAACTTCTATTGTCTATGATTACATTTATTTTTCCAGGTATCCTGAACAAGCTCTTTATTCTAGCATTTGACTGAGTCATTCATGATTGTCTTCTTACAAAGATCTACATACCAACCACTAGAGGTGGTACTAGTGGTAACCTAAAAAACATTCTCTCAGAGAACAGAGCTTAACACACAGTACTAATGGTCATTTCTATAATGAAATAACATCTAATCTTTATCTACTGGTGTACTAGTCTAATTATTTATGTTCAGTGATTTAAACTCTCTTCCATTTATGGCCATCCTGTGCTCTAAATGCTTTACAAACATTTAAAACACAGTTTTGTCAACACAGGAGTAGTTTGACTTCTATATTTGGGGAGGCAGTTCCAGTCAGGCCAACAAGGCCATGCGTGGGGGGAAGGGAGGCTTGCATTCCCCCCCTTCCCCCCCCGCAAACTACACCCATGATTGCCAACCCCGTGTGTTCAAAAATCATGAATCAGTACCTCCCAGCCTTCCAAAAAATCATCACATTGGCTTAAAGATCATGAGATATTTTAAAAATAATAAAAAAATTGAGTTATTTTTATTGCCGTCTGGTTTAGTGGTGGGGAGAGGGGTCACTCATTTCTCCTCAATCATAAGTGACAGAACCATTTGGGAGTTTTTTTAAATGAAAGGTGATATTGCTATGCAACTCCTTGACTTCAGAACCTAGGGCTTTCTCCAACCCCCAATATCATGATACAATGACGAGAGTTGGCAACACTGATAAATGCAAATATATGCAATCAACTATTCAAAAAAAAAAATTGTTCTCCTGAGAAAAAGTCCTTCACAGCAGCAAAGCTGATTGTTGGGCCAAATTTTTCAAAATTTTTGTGCCGAGAAGTTGGGTGCCTACATACATTTCAAAACTAAGAGCTGGTCTATACAAACACTTAGTTGGTTGCAAGCTGAGGTATTAACCTACCATGCACTAGCCTGCCACACACTAAAGATCTATGTGGACCTTCCTGCTGTTCACTAAAAGTTCCCTGGTGCACTTTAATCAATTTTTACCCCTGGCATGGATGTCCTTGATCCATCTTAATATTAATTATCAACATTATTATTTAATCTACTCCTATTTCAAAGCTGGGGTAGACAAAGCGCATGGCAGCAGAATCCACACAGACCCGTTGTGTGCAGCAGGCTAGATTTACACATCAGCTTGCTGCAAACTAAGTGTTTTTATAGACACTGGGTACTAAAGTTGAAGTAATTAGAGGCCTCATGGCAGAGGTCCTGAGTACTTGTGGCTCTCACTGAAGTCAATGTGAGCTGTGGGAACTCATGAACTCTGAAAGCCAGGCAGCTAAAAAAATGGCCCACCTACAGGTTAAGGTATCTAACTTTAGGCACCCAAGTTTAACAATTTTGCCCTTGATCCTGTTTTGTCTAAATTTTCTATAATATGCCTAGCGTATTGTCTATCCTGTTAAAGGGCACTCAACATAGCTTGGGAGGAATAATGGTTTATGGTTAGGACACCAGCCTAGGATTTTAGAGACCTGGGTTTAATCCTGTGCTCTGCCACAGACTTCCTGAGTGGGACCGTGTGCAAGTCACTTTGCCTCTCTGTGCCTCAGTTTCCCATCTGTAAAATGGGGATAATAATACCTCACAGCGGTTTCATGAGGATAAATATATTAAAGACAGTGGAGCATTTTGATAGCTATTGAGGAGGTGCTATATCAGAGGTATTATTATTTCCTAGTGAAGACACAGACAACGAAGTATACAAATAAACTATTAAAGTTTGTCCTGTATTCTGCAGCTGCCTTTCATATAGCCTCGTGCACAGATTACAAACTGGATACCAGATTTGGGGAGACCGAGTTACCAGCTCAAATAGAGTAGCATATAGATGGATTGGAGCACAATGCAGAGCTGGATTAACAGAAATCCACAACACTTAGACAGCTCGGAATCCATATGACAGCTCTGTATGCTACAAAACTGAGAATAAAGTTGTAGTGGACAGAGATGTTAATTAGGTGCAACTCAACTTTCAGCCTGCATCTAAGAAGCAAGATTTGCCTGATAAGAAGTGTTCTACACTGTTATGATAACCTAATCTTCAGGGAATCCTTAAAGAAAGGTGATCATGTGAGAAAGGAGAGAAGCTTAGGAACTACGGAAGTATTTTGTCTATTTAGGTGTTTATACTGCTGCTCACTGTGGTGTCAAAATGCCTTTATGTGATTCCTGCTGAAGTAATTTAAATTAAAAGGGTATATAGGGGAAAGTGGATCCATGAACTGCATTAGGCAAACCTTGGTGTTAGTTTGTTTGCTCATGTGTCAGAGGTTGTTTTACACAGAGCAGCAGGCAAACATAAATTACTGAGTAGTTTATGATCTTGAATGAAATGTAGTATTTACAATAATCTTAAATTAAGGGCTTGAAAAGGCCATTCAGGCACTTACTAGTGGAACTAGTAAACTTTCCTTAGCAATTGTAGGGGCCCTTAAATTAATTTATGCAAAATTTAAGCTTTGAACAGCAAAATTAGGGGGAAAAGTATTTAGCCCTTATGGATGGCATGTTAAGATTACATTTACTTTATTATTTGGAACATTATGTGATGCACTGTCATCTTTGCATCTGACTCTGTAGATGGCTCCAGTGTCTTTGCTGCTGCTCATAGCTTTGCTTTTCATTACTGCTATTCAGAACCCTATGGGCAGAAGTGAAATTGTCAAGAATCACAGTGCTGTCCTGCAGCTGATACTTAACAAAACAGAATAGCAGCAGAGGAAGGCACTGGAATTAATCATGGGTGAAGTCAACTAAAAAAAAACAAAAAAGAGAGGCTGGAGGAGGAGCATAACAACAAAGATCTCTCTCCAGAAAGCTATAGCGGAGTAAACAGAGATAAAACTTTCAATATATGGAGGGGAGGTGGTGCTCCTTTGGGCAGCAACTGTGACTTACTCTATGCTTGTATAGCTCACAACAAAATGGAAACCTGATCCTGACTAACTCCTGTAGACACTACTAAGACAAATGCTGGATAGAGGCTGATACAAATGATGGAGCCCTAAGCAGGATTCAGGGTCAGCAAGCTGATAGAAATCCCAGTATCTTCTCACCTGCTGAGATTGGCAGGAGTGATGACTTCTCATCATCCCTGGACCTCGCTGGTGGGAGCCTCTGCCCTTGACTTGTATATGTACCTCTTGCTAATAGATTTAGCCCCCCAGCTAGTAGGTGGCTGATAAATCTGTCAAGCCTTCATCACTCGGGACATGATGTGTTAACACTGCTAGATATACATTTTAGCTGTTAAGCTGTTTTAAGAGTAAGAGGGCTGTGCCATAAGGCAGTCAATGAGTAGTCTTTTTTATTCATGAAAAAATGGTTAAAAAAAAAAGTCAAATCGTGTGTGTTATTGCCTTCCTTAATGCTGATTGTGAGTGCAAAGAAGGCTGAGTTCTCCTAGACTTCTCTTCCCAATCTAGGTCTTACACTGCCTCATCACAGCAGAATCCGAACACCTTCCAGGAGTGCTTGAAGTGATGTGACTGACATCTGTCATCTGTGGTTCATTTTCTGTTTCATCCTCTCCCACGGAGAGAACTGTGTGTGCAGTGTAATGTTCTGTTTTGGGAGGATTTTGTTTTTCATTTTTTCCTCTCTGACTTTTTGCTGTTCATTTCTCTGCAGTTTTCATTCTTTTCTTTCTTTTTCTATGGACTTTTCTCTATAGATGTGTACTTGTAAGCTTATAAAAAGATTTCTAAAGAATCATATTCTTTAATACTTAATAGAGGAAAGTTATCTGACAGTGTCCTAGTGCAGTGTTTCTCAATCTTTTAAGCAGCAAGTACGCCCTAACTTCTGAAAATTTTAATAAGTACTCTAGCACTCAATATTCCATGGGATTTTATATTTACAGATTAATGTGAACCATACATTGGAAGAAGGGCTGAGTATATAAGGCCGTGATATGACAAATGTCAGATCTAGTGTGGGTAGGATTACCACCTTTACACCAGAGGTGCACAACTCAAGTATGTACCTGGGCTAGAGGTGATGTTGGCCAAAGCTAGGAGGCTTTGAGTGGCATGCCAATGCTGGGGAACATAAAGCGCCGCGCCAAATTTTTTGCCATAGATTTTGAGAGGAGGAAGGGGTGAGAGACAGACAGGGAAGGTGGGAGAGAGAGAGATAGGAAAAGAGGATAACTGGTGAAATCTGGGGCTGTCATAGCTGTCAATTTCACTGCTCAGTTAGAGCAGTGAAATTGACAAGTTTTCTGGGCACTAGGCTTTGAATCAGGGAGGGGGGCTGCCACCTGGGCAAGTTGTAGGCGGCTGCCACCTGGCTGCCAGCCCGGAGGGTAGGTCAACTGCCACCCAATCTGAGCTGGGGCAGAGGAGGCTTCCACATGGGCTGGGATCCACGGATGAGGGCAGGTGGCTGCTGCCCATCTTCAAGCCAGGGAGCTGGAGGCTGTCCCTCAGCTCGGAGCTGGGGCGCAGTGGCTGCCACCCAGCTGTGAGCCCAGCTCACGAGATGCAGGAGGCTGCCACCGGTCTCCCACCTGGGAGCTGGGACCCAGCAGAAAGTGGGGGCTGCTGCCCACCCCCCGCAGAAGCTAGCGGCTGCCACCCACCTCCCAGGTTGAGAAACTATGTCCTAGAGGCTTAATTTTCTTCAAATAATTTAACTACCTTAGAAGTATTAAAGCAAATCCATGAGTTTGTTATCATCTAACTAGCTATCATCTACACCTCAGATGGAACAGTCTGATGTAGACTGAACCATGTTTGATGGCAGTGAAGCAAAACAAAAAAGCATTTATATCAGCTGTTAATAGAACAGTACTGACAAACTTAACTCCTCCAAAACTGGGAGTGTACTAGTCAGTAATGGCATACACTTTGATAGGGACAGAAGCTACTAATTTTTACATCAACATTTTCCACTTATGGCTAGAAATAAAATTGCAAATTGGTAGAAAATGGTTTAAAGCTGATGTGTAAGAAAAGAAAGAGTAACCCAAAAATACTCAGAGCTACAAATCTTTCCCTACAGAAAGAGGAGCATACACTTGGAAGATATTTTAATGCTGTGTGGTGAAACAAGTTGCTGTTGGTGCATATAGTCATCTTTCAGTACACCCCACCCTTCTCTCATTCACGCACACATGTGCACATGCACATGCAGACTAGTTAATATATTTTTTAACATTTTCCTAAATTTATTTGTTGTACAGATTCTTCAGGACCTAATGATTTTTGTCTGTTAATCTTATGGAGATACAAAAAAAAATATTTTACAAGGAATTATTATTGTTGTTCTTGAGGACCATACAATGATTGTGAAAGACGACAAACCTGGAAACATAAACCCATTAATTAAAGTATATTCACTGCATTATTGTGGCTTGAATTTAAGTTTATATTTTGTACTATTACAAATAAATAAAAGAAGATGTAGCTATGTGCAGTAATTGGCTGATCATACAAACACTTATTAAATATAAACACATATGCTTTTGTAGATTTGTTAGAAAGATTCGTTAATTGCTTAATGAAAGATGTCTTTCAGATACTAATTCCTTCATTTAGTTCGACAGATTAAATTTTATACAAGGAGATATTAGCATGCATGCAATGAAGTGACAAGGACAACTAAAAAGCTTAAAATGTTAATGGATGAAGTGTAGCTTTTTTAGTTACTCTAAACTAAAAGCTATAATCTTCATTACATGCACTAAAGATTATCTTTTCCTCTACTTTGTCCATAGATAATACAGTTAGTTTTAACACAGAAATGAACACCACAATATGTTTTGATAGTTGCTATATTTGCATCATAAATTATTAAAACTGCATATGGATTACACATGAATTATTCTGAATAAACCAAAGAAATCAGAGATTGGTTAGTTTTTGTAGAATAGAAAATTGACATTTGAAGCACCAAGCAATTTTTTAACTGCAGAAGTTTTAGTATTTATCTTGCTTATGAACTCTCTTAGTTTACAGTTTGCACATAGTAAAACCATTCAGCTGTAACTGATTAATAACTTTGGCACCCTAGTGTTAATGTCAACAATTTCTGTATAACCAAATTACTCGCAATATCAACAGACCTGTGTCTTCATTTTTGCGCTAAACTAAAGTTCAATCTGGCATAATCTTTTCTTTTTTCCCCAGTAGGGTGCAGAGAGCCCTCTAGCTTCCAAGTGTGTTTCCTACTGTGGTACATATTGGCCAGCATACAGCTGCTCTAAACAACTATTTGCATCTACAATGGGGTCATCCCACCACCTTCTTTTCAGATCAATATGATTGGTACAAACAATAGTTTGATTTTGATTGCTCTATAGTACGCTTGGGTAGAGCCTCTGAATGCAAGTGAATTGCTTAGAAACAATGGGCTGGTTCATCATCCAAAGCGTCCCTTTTCAAACAGCTGCCTCTGCCACACTCACCCTGACAAACGTCCAGAAAAACAGATGGTTTCAGCATTCATGGGTAGTTTAGTGAAAGCCCCAGAGTCAACTGTTCAGGACATTTTATCATCTACTTGATAATGGAGCATTCTGTGATGATAAAAATTAAAAATACACTTAAAAATCCTATTAATTCAAACACACACAAACCAACTTTCTTACTTCTCATAACACTAGGGATCTGATTTAAACAAACTACGGATTGGAAATTCAGAGGTGAGAATGAAACACCATCCTTAACTTACTCTATGGAATATCCATGGTATTGTGGGAAATGCCACGCAGTGGGTGTCACATATCATATGTACTGGAATACACAAACACGCACGCACACAAACAAACACACACACACACACACACAGAAAGAAAGAGATGGTGTGTGTGTTTGTTGTTTTTGGTTTTTTGAATGCTACAGATAAAATGCTTTCAGGGAAGCACATTAGAAATGGTACAGAATCTGTAGTCAAATACCTGCTCCCTCCCACACCAGGTGCTTAAGGGCCTGAAAGCATAAGAACTATTGTGGTTCCACTGCACAGTGGAGTGGTGGTGCAAGCCGTGGAGAGCCCACATAATGGGATTCTGTGCTGTGTAATCCACTGAGCATTGCTCTGCAACAACTAAGGGCTAGTCCACACTAGAAGTGCTACAACGGCACAGATGTACCAGTGCAGCTGAGCCACTATAGCATGTCTTGTGACGATGCTCTATGCTTTTAATGGCATAAAAAAACCACTCCATGAGACGTGGTAGCTGTATCAATGGGAGAAGCTCTACCGTCAACATAGCACTGTCCACTCCAGCACTTCAGTCAGTGTAACTTACGTCGCTTAGGGGATGGCTTATTTACAACCTGGAGTGACATAGGTTATACTAACATAAGCTGTAGTGTAGACAAGCCATTAGTTTGCATCACCATGAAGGCAAGCAGGGATAAGTGTGAGCTAGGGATGTGACTATGCAGGTCCACTGGCCACAAACCTCAATGTGGAAATAAGGAGCTTGAGACAGAACAGGTGTTACTTAGTCAATGGGCTGTATCAGTAGTTGCATAGTTGCTGTGCATGTGCTCTATGACTTTGGGAGAGATTCCATCAACATGACCCAACATGGAATTCTTCATAAGCTATTACACATTATGGATGGATATGCTGATTGGGTCAAATTCTGCCATCCTAGCTATCTAGACAGACATTTAGGATTCAATTCTGCAAGCTGAATTGAGTTGAGTACAATAGCTCAGACCAATAGAGTACTTAAGCACTCACTCAACATTAATTTCAATGGAAAAACTCACCTGCTTAAACATTAAGCACCTAGTTAAATACTTTCTTGAAGTGAGGAGAGTGCTCAGCACTGTGCAGAATCAAGTCCAATGCAATGCAAAATAGTGAGGTATCTGAAGCAAAACTCCCAAAAATCTATTTAAGTGTGTAAGGGCTTCAGGATTTGGCCCACTGAAAATAGAATGAAAACGTAATGTATGGACTATATGCATTAAGTGGATCACAAATGTTAAGAATTAGGCTTTTTAAAATATTTTTGTTTTAAATCCAAAAGGCCTAATTTGCAAGCAGTTTCATTTTAAAACATTTTTAAATTACAAAATGTGACAAATATTTCAAGACAGACAAAGAAACAAAAAAACCCAACAAAAAATTATACACCCTAAATTTAAACAGTGATTTAAAAAAAAAATCTAATATATTTCAGTCCCATGTTCCCTGCTAAATTTCAATGGGGAAAAAATGTTTAAAGTCAATTCTGGAACCCTGGATGTAAAGAGATTTACAGTGGAAACTTTCATACAACCCTGGACAATGGTACTACAAAAAGGTAGAATTTTAAATCCATACCGGTGTACAGCAAATATTCACTAAATCTGCAATCAGTTTTTCTCTATGCTGCCAACGATGCCAGCCTTGAATGCTCACTTGTCCAGCCCTTTGCACTTTCTTCTTACTGTTGTTTTACTTCTTACTGTTTACTTCTTACTGTTCTTCTTGAATGAAAAGATCACCTTCAAGGCATCCTGAAGATGACTACTGTCTCTTTCTTCAAATCCCTCATTAATACCTATCTCTGCTATGACACCTACAAGAAGTCAGTCAAATAATCATTGATAAGTTCAGGGAATGCATGGATTCCTGATTTAATATATTTATTTATATTAAATACAAAATCAACCAAAAAATACCACAAAAATCTTTCAAATGATTTGGAACTACCAAATCATGCACCTAGGTAACCTAAGTAACTGTGATTTTATTAGTGTGGTGCATTCATCCTCCATCTTCCTTCCCTCCGTTAATTTGTTGCACTTACTTGTGCCTTTCTCTAAATTAATTAGCTCTTTGAAGGTCTGAACCAAAGCTCATTGAAGTCAGTGTAAGTATTTTCATTGACTTCAACACACTTTGAATCAGGCCTGAGATAGGGACTGTATCTTTCTATTGTTTGTATAATGCCCAACCCCAACCCGGAGTACTACTGCAAAACAAATGAATAGGAGAGTGAAGGATCTGAGTCCCACATCTGTGTGGGATGTGCTGAGAAACCAGAGGGTCTCATCCAGAAGAATAGTGAAAAAGAAGTGCAATCAGGAGGCATTTTGTTGCCAAAAGATGTGACGGTGTTTGCCCTTGGTCTTTTATTTTTAATTTTAATTTTTCCTATTTTACATCAGGTTATTCACAGGCCATTTCACAGTGCCTGGATCAGACCTTCTCAAGGCAGAAGTTTTTGCATGTGATTGACAAGATATTCTGTTTTCTTCCTATTTTATGTCCCCTCTACTCAAATTTTCCTGTTATACTTCATCCCTTATCATCCTTCTTCTCTCTCAGATTCTCTCTCCTTTCAACCTTTTACTTTTTTCTTCTCTCTCCAGATGACTATTCTCTCATCCTCTTTCACTCCCTTCTCTCTTTGTTCACTGTACATCCTAGTTTCCTCTTCTCTATCCTCTTCTCTTCCCAAGGGCCCCAGTTCAGGAAAGCATTCTTATAGCACTTATGCATGTGCTTATCTTTAAGATTGTGTTTAAATACTGCCTAAACTGGGGTTCAGGCCACCTCTGTCCACGCTGTCTTTCCCTGTTCCTTCCATTACACTCTCCCTCCATACATCTCACCACCATTCACCCACCCCATGTATCAGAGAGGCTGCAGAACACCAGTCAGAAGTGCTGCAAGAAGGGCCCTAACAGCATGGAAGCAGCCACTTCAATATGCTAATATCACAAGAGGGTCAATGGGTAAGATCAAAGGCAGGAAGCTATTGGAACATTGCTTCATGCAAGAGAAAAGTTTTTAAATACAACTCCTGCCCTACTGCGCTCATGGTTTATTGTATGGTCTGTTTTAGGATATCAGTTCTTGAATTAAGAAGTGGTACAAACAAAAGTACAGTAATATACAGGGACACTATGTAAAAATTACATTTTTGTTTGAGAATATTTTACTTACTATTGGGCAAATCATTTCAAGCCTCTCTGCTTCTGTATCTCCTCCAACCATTTGCCTGTCCTATCTATTTAAATGGTAAGTTCTTTGGGGATAGACCTGTTTCTTACTATGTGTTAGTACTATGCCTAGCACAATGAGGCCCTGATCTTAGCTGAGGCCTCTAAGCACTACCATAATGCTAATAAATAATTTTTAAGAAGTTACAAACAGCAGTTAAGATTACTATGTTTGTAAAAGGGTTAGAGAATTAGAAATGTTTTTCATTTTGTTTAGTGGGTGCATTTGGCAGCACTAGCAGACAGTCAGTTTCACTGTTCTCGCTGGGTAAGCAGATTCCCCCCTGTTGTTTGTGGGGCTCTTGCAAAACAACAGGGGAGAAAAAACACTTTAAAACGGAGGAAAATATAATTGTGAAATTACAAAAACTGGCAGGGGGACACAGAGGCAGGGATAGTTTATAAAACCACCTCCAATTCATTTATTAAAAAGGCATTAGATTTCAAATTGATAGTGTCCATATAAGTTACCTTAAATTTACACTACACAAGTTATAACTACAGTAAGTCAATGGCAGAGATTTGGGATGAAAAAGGTCATTTCTGGAAGTTTACGCATTAATACTTGTAAGCTAATTGCTGTCCAGATGAAAAGAAACATCTATCTACAGAAACATCTATTTCTTTCTCAGACCAATATGGTTACAAACATTTTCTGCAGTGCCATAAATTATCAGTATAGCGAGAGAACCATATACTAGGTTTTATTCATCTCCAGTGAAGTGCTATGAAGTCCAACAGCCCTACAGCATCAAAATTCATCAACAAGTTCTGTTTTGCAAAATCAACATCATAAGAAGTTTAGATCTAAGCTATTCAGGGGTTAAGTGTAGGATTAGACTGAAGTATATAGTGTGGATTTTGCGCATGGTATACGCTGCATATGGATAGCTGTTCCATCTGGCTAGAGTAACTAGCACAAAGATATAAACAGATAACATTACAGCTAATTTAGTAACATGCACCCACATGATACCAGTAACTTCAAGTCCAGATTTGATTGAAAATGTTTACAATTGTTATCATTTGCAAATCTTCACTGAACTTTAATTTCTTGTAAAAGTTTCTATATATTAAAATCTGGACCTCACCACTCAAACAGTGGCTTTGTGATTTCTAGAGTGGATTACTGCAATGTAACCTGTAACTACACTTGAAGACCCCTTGGAAGGTACAAGTGGTGTAGAATTCAGCAAGTTAAGCCATATCATTTACAAAGAACATAATTTTGTAGTTCTCCAGGAACTGCAATGGTCACCATATTCACTTCCAAATGCAATTTAAGGAGCTTACTTTAATCTATAAAGACCTACATAGCTTAGTTCTAGCTATCTGAGCCAGTCACGCGCCTAAAGAGCCATGGCTGCAACTGAGGACAGCTGGGGCACTTATACAAAGAATCAGTAGATCTAAAAGTCTGGATCTGGTGGCCAAGCACTCTCCAGGACCTCATCTTAGGAATTCACTTCCTCTAACAGACCAACATAGCTAGAATCTGTTAAATTTTACAGCATGTTGCAAGTTTCTCTCTTTTCTCAAGCGCTTGCTTCAAAAGGTGGGTAGATGGGATGGAATGGAGGAAAATTGTACATTTTGGGAAATGTCCTTTCTATGGACTTCTTCCAGAGATGCAAAATACTGTTGGGTTTTTATTAAATTTTGAACATGAACCTTGAGACATGCAGGTAAATCAAATAAAGTAAAAAAATATATATCACTTATAAACCTATTCAGTTGACAACTGCAAGGATTATATTATGTACTTCCTACCCATGGTAGTGAGAATTTACTCACATGAGCAGTCCCACTCATGAAGGCCACTCATGTGAGTAAGGGCTTATCAACATGAGTAAGAGTTACATAAACTAGACCTCCATTTCTACTGTTAATATTCTTCAGGTGGCAAAAAAGAACAAATCTCACTTCAAGTCCCTTACAAATGTTTTACTTGAGCCCAAAACCTGCTGGTGAAGTGTTTACATAAAGTGAGTTGAGTTTCCTGAAGGGATTATGTCAGCATTTTGTTTCAATACTAAAATATATTTGGGGGAGAGAGGAAATGAGGAAGTTCAGAATAACGCTCCTTTAAATCTGTTCCAATTTCTCCATCTGAGTTAATCAGACATGACGTTGATTTTATCCTGTATTCAAACCTGTTAGCTATTTTGTCCAGCTGAAATACAAACACTGTTTCAGTTACTGAGACAAGCAGGCAGAGATTGAAAGGAGCGTTGCTGAATCACCTTTACCTTTATAATGGACTTTTTAATAATTACTATATATATATAGGCTGGAGATCCAACTCTTCAAAAACAATCATGACTTTTAAGAATGTAATTGTACCCCATTAGTGACATAGGAGTTCACATCAGGAAGAATTATTGCACTTTACCGAATTCAGCAGAGAGATGATTCTTCTGTACTATTCAGTAGCAGCACTATTTCAGGTTTTTTTATACTGTGGTTTTTAAAGTCTAAATAGAAATTAAATACCTGTAGTCGTAATTCATCCTCCAATTGCTTTAAAATGGACATTTAGTTCCTCAAGGGGGTTGACAATGTCCTTTTAAATTATAACTGCTCATTTATATCACTGTAATATGACAAAATAGACAAAGTTCTCAAATCTGGAGCTAGAACAACTATTCCTGGCACACACTAGCGGGCAGGGTTCTTGAGAAATAAAATATGTCTGCCCTCTGCTGACCAGCTAAGAAACTATCTTCACGATATTTGTTTAGCACTAAAAAAAAGTGTATCAGATTGCAGATTTTACCTGTTTTCCCATTTCTACTGTCACAAGACTTCAGTTCTTCAAATGAAATTTCTAGTCACCATTCACTTGTTGGACCTCAAAAAAATTTCACGGGCCATTATTTGTACTTGTATGTTTTCAAATCATTCCTTGCTACACTGGTCCATTGGGAAAGAGGCTGAAGTGTTCCAGAGTTCAGAATCTGACTGTCTGCCCAGGATTGTTAATGTGAAAGATTCTTTTCTTTGTAGCGGCTGTTACAAATCAAAAAGCTATTATATTTCAGAGAATCACATGGATGATCCTAATGAGAGTTTACAAAAATAGTCGTGCGTTGTTCCAAAATATACTGGAAACCAAGATTTCGAGAATATTTTTCATCCAATTTAAAACATGATGCACATGTGATGTTAGCCTGAGTAGTTCTGAGAAAAATCACAAAAGGAATGAAGTTCCAGTGCTTATGATGAGATTGTGTTTATCTTAAGCATATGCGGGGAGCAGCCTTTCCCCTAACCCACCGCACATAAAGGATATGTACAAAAGGAGCCCAAGCACTTTTAGGGGAAGGAGGGGGGACATGGGGACTGCTCCTTCCTAGCAACTTCAGACAAACAAAATGTTCCAAACACGAGGAGGAGGAGTGGGCAGGAAGTGCAGTCATCACCCTGCTGCCCACATACCAGCCTGCAGAGCTGACCCGATGTACTATAGTGAGCTGGCTACGCCACCCAAGGGAATAGTAAAACACACACAATAGGGGTGAAATTCCAGCCCCACTAAAGTCAGTAGGAGTGTTGACATTGACTTTTGTGCCAAAAGAAACACTGTACAGCTTCCAGTACTAGCTAGCTCCCAAAGGTGGGATTTTCAAAAGCATTCAGTGCTGGCCTGACTCTGCTCCCCTTAAAGCTATTTTTACAACTGACTTCAATGGGAACTGAACTAGGCCAACTCGAGTGCTTTTGAAAATCTCACTCTAAATGCATGGTCAAATCCTTGCTATGGTCATCAAACATTGCAGATTCTCAATCAAGTCAGGTCCTGCATAGACAGCCACGGAATTAGCTCCTTTTGTAACTTGGTTGGTTTGTGGTAACTCTCAGTTTCACCAGAATTTGACATTGAAGTATAGACAAAGGTTAGGGCCTTCAGAGACTGTGGAATGAATTTAAATTCAGGGTACTAAAATAGCAAATTAACACTATTAGGACAAATTTAGTTCTGAAGGGAAATTGGGTATAAATTCTGATAATTAAATAGTTTGTTTTGCTAAATTATTACAGTATATCTGAAATTTTGATAAACTGTGCTACAGTGCTGTAAATAATTTGGGAAGAAAAGCAACAAAGTAACTAATGACAAACATTTTAATAAGCCATGTGGGATAGGTTGCCCTTTCCTTCCTGCTGGGATATAGATTTTTTTTCTGATAATAATTTTAAATAGCAACAATTAAGGAGGCATGCAATGCTGATGCTAGATGACTGCCTAACGTCTATGCTCTGCTGAGACCCAATGATGGCTACCATATTAAAGCATCTTATTATAGCTTAATAAAAGAAAATAAAACAACAGCAAACCTTCCCTAGCTAATGTCAGGAACCAAGTATTCCCAAAACAGAACCACCTACTTCTGAGTCCATTTGGAAGAACACAACATTTTTAACAAACTCTCCACCTAGTCCAGGCATTTTAAATGCACCCATCACTGTAGTATCTAGGATCCCTCTTCTGGAAAATACCACCACTGATACACTGATACTGGGAGACTGATACACCACTACAGCATTCCAAGATGCAGGAGGTTCAGACTATCCAGATCATTTGGGTCTGTGGCAATCAATCCTCCAAGCCATGGAAGAAGAAACAACCAAGGTGATAGAAAGATACTGAGTACTACAAGGTGTGTGTATTTAAGGATTAACTTTGTATCAGTGGCTGGGTCCACAGCATATATCTAACCACCATGAAAAAGTCCTTAGAGTGACCTGGTTGATTTATAAAATAGGAATCAATTAGTAATATTTGGATTCAGTTTCTAATTCCCAAGGTTGAGCCCACTCATTCCAAATAGTTGGAAATAAATGTATTCTGGCCAGTCTCCTGATAGTAGATGGAGTCCATGTGATCCCGTCTCACCTGCACTCTAAGAAAGGACAGACTTATCCATGTATTTTTAAGATACTCCACAGCAGACAAGTAATTAATACTAATAACAGTAAATGCAAAGGCCCCCCAGCACATGGGAGGATCAGATATCTTTTCTTCCCCCAAACTTTTCTTAAAGAACCAGTGAAGAAAAGGTAAAACTTAACACTCCAACTCACTCTGAAGGTACCCAGAGCTCATTTGGGAATCCTGAATTCAGCAATGCTGAATACAATCCAGGTTGATATGCATCTTCACAATCCATTCTTGCCCACAAACCTGCCTGTTCATAATGCCATAGTGGAGACGGATAGCACCCAGAAAAGGAGTTGTGTGGCTTGTCGTTTCCAGACTTTTGGGGTCTACAACAATACGTAAAAAGTGTTATCCTGGTGCAATCTACACAGAAGATGTAGTCTCCTAAGAAACATTACACAGTACTAGGTTTCTCAATCAGGTACTTTAAAGCAAAATTAATATCTTACCCCTTTCATTTGAATAGACTCCCGTATCACAGAAAGACCAACTGCTGTAATCCCTCATCAAAAGTTAAAAATATATCATGACGGCTTTAATTTAATATTATACATTGCATTTTAGTGTTAAAATCTCATTTTTTGTTGTTTTTTTGTTTTCCTCCTTTGCTTCAGCTTTCTGTTAAGACTAACTTCTTAAAATCTTGTAAGGTAGACCCTCTTCTATAGACAGCATGAGATTAATTTTCTAAACAGAGGCAGAGATCTGTGTATGCTCATGTGTGTTTACCTGCAATGATATCTTCATGCAGGCTTATAGCCACTCTGCACACAACCAGGGTAGTTACACTTCAGAATGGGTAATTAGGTGCCCAACTACTCATCTGTTTGCACAATTACCCAAACTGCACTAACACTTGCGGTAAATGTAGTAAACATATATTGCATGCACATTTTCTGTGCTCACAAGTGTGTCTCAACCTTCTGAAAATGTGATCTCTCGTGTTGATGGATATTATAGTTGAGAGTTGTTATAACACATGCATTCTCTTCAACTCTTTCCTAGAAGTTCTATGCTTTGTCTTACCTAGTTACCCTTCCTCAGTTAAAATGAAAACACAGAACCCCTATGAAAATATTTCAAGTGTGGTAAACACAGGCTGATAAAGGGTTTACACAATGTCTCTCATAAGTGATCTAGCAAAGTACACGTGATTTGCTTCTTGCTTTGTTTGTGTTATTTCTTGTGCTTTACACACAACAGGCTGCCACATATTTGTGCAAATGGGTCAACATCCCCCATTTACCTTATATTTTATAAGATGTAAAGTGTTTCTACTTACATTGTTTTTGTTGGATACAAATGGGTCAGGATGATCTGCAATGTAATTAAGTTAGCAATTAATCTATGTTCAACCTGTCATATTATTGTGCATGTTTAGGATAGTCTTGTAATTAAAACACAAGACTCAATCAGGAGATGAATTCTAAATTCCTGACTCTGCCACAGCTTTCAGTCTAACTTTGGACAAGAAACTGAGGCCCCATCTATACAATTGTCAGGGGACCTGCTGTGATGCTCTATGACTGTACAAATCTTGAACAAAAAGTATGTCATGTAAGGTGTTAATGGAAAAGGTATGATATGCTAAGTAGGATTATCCTGTTTATATGCATTTATCATTTTTGTATCTAAAGTTATGAATATTGGCCATTGACTTTTATCTTATACATGTGGTATTCCTCAGTAATACCCACCAGGTAAATTTTACATTAGCACCAGATATTTATGTGTTGATGGCCATTAAAGACACTTCACTCTAACAATGGGCCATAGAAGAAACTCATCCCACCCAGTTAGCCTTTCTGTGGATGCCTCAGCAAGAACATGGGCAATGGCTGCCCCTGTGAGTCATCAAAGCTGCATCTAAGGACATGTGATATGCTTATGTGACCCTGGACCCCGTAACTTTCCACAGAAACAGTAAATTTCCAAGCACATGGCAGATGATATAAAAGGCCCCTGAGATAGATATACATTTTGCCTCTTTCTTGCCATGATTCTCTGGACTGTGGATTTACAACAAAAAGGAGCATTTTGAACTATGGACTAAGGACCTTCCAATCCTGTGAAAGTTACCAGAGAGATTTTACAAGCCAGCAGCCTATTCCATCACTGCTGCAAACCTGAGGACTTGGTAATTATTTGTATGTATCTGATCTATTAATCATTATTAATGCTCTTCTTCTTTTCTTTTATTATTAAGATTTTTAGTTTTAGTCACTAAAGGATTGGCATTAGTGTGATTATTGGGTCAGATCTGGGTTATGTGGCTGATCTCTTGGGATTAGAAGAACTCTATGTTTGATGAAATTGGTTTTCAGTAACCACTCATCATAGTGCCCAGTGTCTGAGTGGTGAGACAAGAGCTGGAATTCATAAGGAGACTGCATCTCTAACTTCCTGTTAACCAGTGTGGTAAGAAAGACGTTTACTTTTGTTACTGGCTTGGTATAATCTAATGATAGGATAACCCCCAGTTTGGGGTGAGTCTGCCCTATTTCTCAGACGTTTGTCCTGAATCTGGTATTTTCAGCTGTGACCCACTGAGGCGCAGTGACACACGGTTACAACAGGGCTCTCCCGAGCTAAAACATGGTTCCATTATCTAGGGTTAAAACCGTATGTATATCTCTGTGCCCTCTGGTTCATTATCTGTAAGTCAGGAGTGTAGGACTAGAAAGGACATTGAGAAGTCTTCTAGTCCAGTCCCCTGCACTCAAGGCAGGACTACGTATTATCTAGACCAGCCCTGACAGGTGTCTGTCTAATCTGCTCTTAAAAATCTCCACAACCTCCCTTGGCAATTTATTCCAGTGCTTAACTATCCTGACAGTTAGGAAGATTTTCCTAATGTCCAACCTAAACCTTCCTTGCTGCAATTTAAGCCCATTGCTTTTTGTCCTATCCTCAGAGGTTAACAAGAACAATTTTTCTCCCTCCTCCTTTCAACAACCTTTTATGTTCTTGAAAACCATTATCATGTCCCCTCTCAGTCTTCTCTTCTGCACACTAAACAAACCCATTTTTTTCCATTTTCCCTCACAGGTCATGTTTTCTAGACCTTCAATCATTTTTGTTGCTCTTCTCTGGACTTCCTCCAATTTGTCCACATCTTTCCTGAAATGTGGCATTCCAAACTGGACACAATACTCCAGCTGAGGCCTAAACAGTGCAGAGTAGAGCAGAAGAATAGGTTTCGTGTTTTGCTTACAACAATCCTGCTAATACATCCCAGAATGATGTTGGCTTTTTTTGCAATAGTGTTACACTATTGATTCATATTTAGCTTGTGATCCACTATGACCCCCCAAATCCCTTTCTGCAGTATTCCTTCTTATTTCCCTTTTGTACATATGCAACTAAGTGGAGTACTTTGCATTTGTCCTTATTGAATTTCATCCTATTTACTTCAGAACATTTCGCTAGTTTGTCCAGATCATTTTGAATCTTATTCTCCAAAGCACCTGCAACCCATCCCAGCTTGCTACTGCCCACAAATTTTATAAGTGTACTCTCTATGCCATTATCTCAATCATTGATAAAGATATTTAATCAATACTCAAAATAATAATACTCACTGATCCCAAATTAATATTTGAAAAGTGTAATGCAGTCCTCAGATAGAAGGTGCAATATAAATGCAAAGTATTATTAAGTATTGGTATTATAACCATCATATCTACATTCTTTCCTTGTATGCATATGATGTTTTAACTTTAAATGCCACAGTGACATGACTGCATAATCATTTGCTCCCCTCACTTTCTCACATTACCCTGGCTATGATTAAATTCTAAAGTTAGTCTTACACAACCTTAATTTACTTAAAGGATGGGTGAGTCCTATTATCAGTCACCAAGAAAAGCCTAAGTATGCCTTTTCTGTCTTTTGCATGATGCACACAGGAGGGGATGAAAGTCCTGATTCACCAAGGTACTTAAACACATGTCTAACTTTAAGTATGTGAATAGCTCAGTTGCAGTAAACACTTCAGGGGGACCACTCACAAGTTTAAAAAGAGGCATGTATTTAAGTACCTTGCTGAATTGTGTCCTATGACAGGATCCGTGGTCTTGGACCCTAGGCCTGAAGGAGGCAGATGGACCCTCAAAATTTGAATCTAAGGATCAACAGAGGAGGTCTACTGCCAATCGGGTGAGGAAAGGAGGAAGCAACGTTGCCAGGGCATAGAGTCAGAGGGCCCCAGGCACTTTAGCAAGGAGAAGGGGTGAATTTTCATGTGTTGGAGTTCTGATCAGGTTGGATCTGCACTCGATTTAGTCTTAATCCATCACTGGACATGGCCAATTGAATCTAAAACACAGATGGACAACAAGGGAACAGAGATTATGTTACCTACTGATTGTCCATCCTTTAGTTATGACTCACGTTATGATTTTTAGTTTATGAGACAAGTGCCCAGAATGCTGGATTGGTGTCTGTATTTGCATTTGAAAAATCTGCATAAATTATATATCCCTAACATGCTATCAAATCTTTAAACATAAAAACTGTGTTCCATTTTGGAAATGATGAAAGTAAATCAGCTAAAGACCATCTTCTAATTTTCAGGACAGATCAGTAGTGATTGATGAGGACTTTAAATATCCCATTGCACTCATCTACAGATAGTTAAAAGCTATGGTAAATATCACCAGCCACAATTTCCTCATTAATAAATTTATTCATACAGGACCAAAAGCTTCCCTGAAAGCTACTTAATCCAATGAGATCTTTGTTTTAACCCCTTCATTTCTGCATTAAACCCAGAGGAATAAATAAATAATACTTAGTTCTTAAAACATACATGGGGTGAAGTACATTGGTTAACCCTCAAGTGGTTAAGAGTTTAATCACAAGGCAAAGCAGCCTTCTTCACACTAAGAGTTCACTATAGAAGAGGTAAATTATATATGTAGTTAGGATTCAAAAAGACAAATCAGAGGAAGAGGGTTAATAAATCTGTCCTCTGATGAGGATATTCTATTATAAAATCATTTGTAAGTATATTAACCTGTAAAAACAAATTGCTGATGGGTTCATGGGTTGAATGAGACTGTTATGAAGGGCCATTAAATGCAAAAGAGAATAGCTATAACCAGTTAAGAGCTGAAAGCATAAACTGGAAGTAGATCTTTTTCATTATTGTTGCACTATTCACACTACTACATAGATGTTAAGTTATGAGGGCATTTTCATCATGTTCACTCTTTTATAAAGGTTTATCACCCAGTGCCACTCTTTTCTTCTCTTTATGATGTATAAAAAGAAACCTAAACTTTTTCCTTTGTGTAGGTATGTTTAATTTCCTCACCCCCACGTTTGTTTTTTACATTAGAAATTCAGGTCCTATATACCCTGGAACTCTATGGATGATTGGAGAAATAGCGGAATTATGGATGACTGGAGAACTAGTGAGATTATAGTACCACAAGAGACTGAAATATGAGCAGGTAAGGGAAGATGAGGAGAGCCATTTTTAGTCAGACTCTTCTGAACTTTGTTTTCTGTTAACATCCATTTAACTCATTAACTCTGTTAATTCAAACAATAATTTTCAGTCCAGAGACAGTCTCTTATTGTGTAAACAGCACCTGCCATAAACTGAGTGCCTAACCCTGCTGGGGATGTCTGGGAACCACAGTAAGACAAATATTAAAAATGAATAATAAATCAAAACCCTGAGAAACACTTGGGCAAAAAGAGCTTTGCCTTTAACAAAGAGACGCATCATCCCTAACCTCTTCCTATGACGTTCCTCAGACTTAAAGGAAACCATAAAAACTTTTTAAAAAGGTTTCAGAACTTTTTAAACATCACAAGGAAATGTAAACCGGGAGGCTAGCAAAGAGGAGGAGCTCAGTGACAAGACTACAATGATACTAGCAAACAGACCAGTTCAAACTTTAATTCCTAATAGGAGGTTGAGGTTTCTGTCCCTGACCTTCCCCACATGATGAATGATAATAAAAGTAATTGGAGAGCTGGGATGTGTATAGGGAGATTGGTTATTCAGGCATCTTTAATATTCAAAACTGTTATCATCATAGCACATGCATCATTCCTGCTATCATAATGGAAAATGAATGCCATTTTTGGTGAAGAGTTGTGGGTTTCAATGTCTTTCTTATACTTCCATTTTGTTTTTGTCATAACTTGTCCTAAAAAATATACCTTGAGTCCTATCAATAGACCATGTGACCACTGGCTAAGATTTTTTTAAATTAAAGTATAATGAAAATCATGGAAAATTAGTTCTACTGAAGCCATGAGGAAAGAAACACTGATGAAAACCATGACAAATGACAAGAAGATTTTTATCAAGCATCCAGAGATCTTATTCCAAATTTGTGTAGATGGCTATTCACAGTGAGCCAGAGCATGTCCTGATCAGACAGACCTCTCCACTGCAGAAGAGAGATGGAAGAATGCCACTTCCATAGCAAAGCCCCTATTTCAAAAACTCTACTAGTTACATATATTGGGGAGGGTGGGAGGACAGGAATTGATCATTTTTGCTATGAAAAAGAATTGCTCATTTATTATGAATTCTTTTAGCATATTTCAAATTTTTACATTTTTGAAAAACAAATGCACAGAATAAATATTTTAGAAATAGTATCAGACAAGAGACCCCTTGGACATATTTCATCATTTCAAAATATACACTTTACACATGTGAAAATGTATCAAAGCCACAAATGCTTTGGTCAAGAAACTTCACCCTTCTTGAATTGACTGATGATATCATATGTTCTAGAAATATTTTTATCATCTGGCATGCTGCTCAGCACCATATGGCACAGTACACTGACAAGTGAAAAAGGACTAGTTTTAAATATATATATATATATATATATATTTTTTTTTTTTTTTTTTTAAATGTTACACTGCTATATACACATGAAGACATAGGCACACGTTCTGTAAACTCTATTACAATACAAGGAGACCATTAGGAAAGGTAAGAATTTTGAGCCCAAAATAAAAAATTAAAATTGCAAAATTAAACTATAAAGGTAGCTTAAACAAGAAATAAAATATCTTAGGGGGAACCTGAACCGAATGTGATGAAATCCACCCCCAATCAGGGACAGACCCATGAGGGTACAGCGCAGAATTTACTACTCCTGCTTTTGGGTTGGAGCAGAAGCCACTGCCACGGTCCCTATTTGGGAAATTTGCACTATTCAAGCAACATAAGCACAAAACAAGTAGCCCCTTCTTCAAAGACCCAGATTAAGGCACAGGCACGGTCTGAGGTTAATTTTTTTAAAATTGTGTTTCTAGCCCTCATGGTTTTGAAAAGTTGACCCAAGTGTAATCAGCACAGGGATGTCTGCAGAAAACCCAAAGCCATCGCTCTGAGAGGTGCGGACTTGTCCCATTCACATTAACTTTGAAACCCATCACTCTGGCAGGCCTCACCAATACCACCGCAGCAGAGGACTGTGTGTGTGTGCACGTGTGTGTCTTACCCTTGCTGCCACCACCCCACCGTTGTTCTTCTACAACACTGACGGTAGGTGGGGGCTGAGCCTTCGCTCTTCTGGGATACACCCCAACCCACTTAAATCAGAGAGCCGTGGCCCAGGGAGCCAGGATGCCCAACATGGAGTGAGGGTAGGCCCCCATCAGGAGGTTATTTTGTGGGTGGCCCCTGCCACTATCACTTCAGATAAGGATGGGGCTATGGCATGAGAACAGAACCACAAGGGGGCCTTACAGCAATGAGCCAAGGTGCCTGGATTGACTTAATCTGGCCCTATTTTTACATGGCAGTATAAACAGGCCTAGCACAAAGTCCCTCCTCTCCTCTCCCAGTGCAGAAGTTCCCTTAAACCACAATTCTGCCTGTGCCACCATGTATCACATAAGTATCACAGACCTCAAGTGACAGAGGCCCTTGTGCTGGCCCTCAGCGCTGGGTGAGTCTCATTCTTAGAGAGGGTTGTTAAAACTACAGATGTACCAAACTCTCTGGAATTAATTAAGATAGTTACATTGGATACATCTTTATAATTTGCAGATAGATCAGTATCTCTAGTTCTTTCAGCATTAGATGGGATACAATCTGGTGCTTTCTTTAAGAAAATGTACCAATTTAAAAAAAAGCATGTAATCATTTGGCCTTAATGCACATGCAAAACGTCTTTCTCTTTTATCTTTCATTAATTGGAATTAAATGACATTACCAACTATGTGAAGTAGTGTACTGGATATGTATTTAAAGAAATATGACATGTTCACTCTCAAAGTAGAGAGGAGGGTTGTTCTCTTTTGACAAGGGAAAAGTGAACATTTTATTGGTGAACTACAAAACAAAACTGAAAACCAAGTTAAGCACAGATTTATGTGCAGAATGCCCCTACCAACCAGGCTGTAGGGGACATTCAGCACAGAAGTTGATTTAATTAATCTTTTCAAAATTCTCTTTTCGTTCTGTGAAATCTTCTTGGCATTTCTTGGTTCAATATATCCTAGAATGTGACATCATAAATACCAGGAAGTCTCAATGCAACCCAGGCACTCCATGTATAGTATTTGAGATGTGCAAAATTGAGGCATCCCGGAAATATATTTAGAGAGCCAGAAAGTATAAAATATAATTAATTATTATATCACCACTACTTTTATGCCCTTCTCTTTGTTGGTCATCTATTACTGCAATTGTTTCCTTTAACCTTAATAACTATCCATTTTAGGCAGATAACCTTTAATGAATCCTTCCTATCCATTCCCTCCACCTTGATCAAGTAAACACAATTCCTCCTCTACAGAGTATTTTCAAACAACTTCATATCTATCTCTTCTTTCTAGACACACACCTCTTGTTTGCCCCCAAAGTTTCTAATGTTTGTATCCTCATCAGCTTTGAGCCCTTCTTCTGCCACATATTCCATGTCTGAAAATGTATCACTACCTCCACAACACTCTTGTGCATGTATGTCAATGTTTCAACTCCTCTACTACTAAAATCCTCATTCATACCTTCATCTCCTCTTGCCTGGATCTTGCAACTATTGAAACTTCCATGGACTTCATTCAGTATTGTAGAGTTTCAGCCATGCATAAAAGCCAGCGAGGGCTGTGTGGTTAAAACTCCATGCAATGCTTTGAAAAATTTGGGTTATATATTACTGCCACAAAAAACACTCCCCTGTGATTTCTAACAAAAGTTAAAAACATGGCAATAAAGGACGTTAGCTAAACAAACCCACTCTTGTAGTTTATTTGAATGCTAATTAATTTTTATAGTTACAGTTTCTTGAAATACTAAAATCAAATTGACAAAGCCATTTTTTCACTGCCATAAAGTCATATACATCACAGATTATTCAGGTATGAAAAACTGTGTGGGATACTTACACAACAATGCTGACATTTTAACATTGAACACAGGAAGAAGTGTTCCTGTGCCAGAAAAAGAAGACCAGCCACTCCAATAAATTCATTAGAGGGTGTTAGTAAAGAAGGAATAAATGTTTTATAATTGATGCCTTTTCATGAAAGCTTGAGGTTACAGACAGCTTTTGCATCGTATCATGTTCCCAACATCATGTATTGTCTGTATTTATTGGTGGGTCATGGAAAGATAACCATGGATGGGCATATCCACAGAGAAACTGATAAGCTGTGGAAGTAGCAGGCTGGAATAAGAGGTATCTTCCCTTAATTGAATCTAACTTAGTTTGATGTTATAGGGCACAAAAACTAGATTTATCTACATCTTGCAGTAATTTTTGTCCAGCAAAGAGAATTATGAGAAAGAGAAGGTATGACAAACCAAGGCTCTATTGATTCCTTGTTCCAAATTTCTACTAATTCAAATAATTTTTCAGTAGTAATTATTGCAAATCATTTTAAATGCCTTTGTAATGAAATTACTTTAATATTTATATACTATAACCTTTTATTTTGATACACTAGACTATGTCAACAATCTTCTATTCCCCCTGCTCCTTGAAAGTCCTTTATTTTTCCATTCCTGACAAAGTCCTAAAGAGTCCATCACTTTAAACACCAACACCCTGCCCAACTTTGAGGTAAGCATCACTAGTAACATTCTCATCACCAAAGAAGAGCTTCCTTAACCAGCCAAAGGGTGAATCACTGTTAAGCAAAGTGAGCTGTTCCCTGTGCCACAGGAGATAGGACTGAGTTTAATTACTGATGTAAATCAAGCATAACTCCTGAAGTCAGTGAAGGAGTTGAGGTACATCAATGTTAAAACTGCTGTAAGTGAAATCAGAACCAGGCTTTTTGTCTCCATGGCACTCCTAACAGTAGCAAAGAGGCAAAGAGTTACCGTGATTTAGATAAGCTTTTGAGCAAGAGCTGTGTGTCAGGTACCTCTGTGTGAATAACAGCAATTTGCATGGGTTGTTAGGTATCAGAATATAACTGACTTCTTTCAAGTCTTTATGACTCATCCTACACTTTAAACAGAGTTTAATAACTTCAAAGGGACATATGTAGTGATAGCAATATATATCACTACCTTACTTACAGCCAACTAGAAAAGTTAAAGGACTGAACTTTCCAAACACTTTAAATGTTCACAACTAAAAATGAATGTTTTAATTAAGGCTTTTTTTATGCACTAGGGATTTTAGCTACCAGTGCATCTACAAGCACCTAGGGTACGGATGTAAAACGTGACATGCTCCAGTGTAGTTTATCCTAGTTTAAGACCATCAGTGCTGTATGTCTACAATAGGGGTTGCACCGATGTAGCTACATCAGCGTAGCTAAAAACACCAGTGCAGACAAGGCCAAAGGTGTAAGAGTCTGGATTCTGAAACTCTTCTTTTTTCAAACAAAAAAGGCAAATCATTTTCAACACATTTTAACATAATCTTATGGGATTTGAAAGAGCACAGTTTTGTTTGCAGTTTCAACTAAAGAACTTTGAAGTATTTAAACTGCTGACAAGCTGATACTCCTGCTAGAGCTGAGACACACACAATCATACATACAAATAAAAAATAGGCATTTTCTCAACAACAGTTTGGAGAATGAAGATCCTGTGCCTTCTGACCATTTTTTTCATTTAGAATTCATAAGCAACAACACTTTTTATGGAAAAAAGGCAGGGACATAGCAGCTTCTTCAATTTGAAATTTCTGGTTGCCACAGTAGGTTCACAAAAGCCATCAGTTTATATTATTAAAGGATATATACCAAACAACATTCATCGTTTGTTTTAGTTTCTGACTAGACAATAAAATAGTATGGAGAATTAAATGTAAACTTTAAGCCAATTATGACTAATCTACAACAGTGCTTATTTGAGAAAACAACATTTTCTCAAACCTCATACAAGTTTATATTTATGAGCTTGCCTGATGGGTACTTTATGGTTCAATATGCTCCCATCACACATAAGAGAGAGGTCTGTGAGTAACCCAAGTCATCTTATCTCATTTTGTCTCCTCTGCAGGCCTCTCTTCTGTTTCCCAATCTTCAATTTTGCAGTATAAGAAACTAAATGTGGATCTTTAAACTAGATCCTGGTTTAACTTTCTAGTCTAAGTTTCATCTTCTAAAACTGTACAGCCATCATCTTCCAGCTTGGCTGCAGCTCTCACGTTTTAGCTGGGCAAAGGTAAAGTTTAGATTAGAAAGTAAAACTAGAAGCTAATTTAAGGCTTACATTTCAGTTTCTTACACTACAAAATTAGAACAGGTGAAAGACAGAAGTATAGAGAAAAAGTGGAGGAAGAGGATTTCTCCATCATGCTGGCTGCCATCAGTAGTAGTTGGTAGCTTATTCTGTTGAGAAGAAAAAAATATCGACTTTAGGAGGAAGGAAAAGGGGTCTGATAAGTCCATGGAATCTTACAAAAAGAGTTTAAATATATTGTTTAATAATATATACATTCTAAGTAAAAAAGAAATGGTTCTGTCAGTTTCTTTGCTACAATTTTATCTTATCCTTGGGAACTATGTTTTCATATTGGAAGGATATTTTGTACAAAATGACAAAAAGTAAGTTGTTTTTAAAAATTCAATTTACAATTGAGCTATTTTCCAACAACAATCATAGATTCATAAAAATGTAGGGAGGGAAGGGACCTCAAGAGGTTATCCAGTCCCCTTGCACTGAGGCAGTACCAGGTATATCTAGAACATCATTGACAAGTATTAAAAACCTCCAATGATGGGGATTTCACAACCTCCCTTGGAAGTGTATTACAGTACTTTAACTTTTCTTCAATTAGAGATTTTTTTTAATATCAAATCTAAATCTCCCTCACTGCAGATTAAGTGGACATGGAAAACAATTGATCACAGTCATCACATGACAGTCCTTAACACATCTGAAGACTACTAGCAGGCCCCCATCCACCACCACCATTTTCTTTTCTCAAGACTAAACCTGCCCGTTTTTTTGGGTTTTTTTTTAACTTTTCTTCATAAGTCAGGTTTCTAAAACTCTTATTGTTTTTGTTGCTCTCTTCTGGACTCTATTCAACTTGTCCTCATATTTCCTAAAGTGTTTCCTCCAGATCTGGACAATTACATCTTACATAAGACATTCCTGTTAATACACCCCAGAATATTAGCCTTTTTTGCAGCTGCATCACATGGTTGGCTCATATTTCATTTGTGATCCACTATCACCCCCAAATCCTTTTCTGCAGTACTAATGCCTAGCCAGTTGCTCCCCATTTTATATTTGATTTTTTCCTTCCTAAATGAAGTACTTCACACGTCTTTATTGAATTTCATCTTGTTGAATTCCAACCAATTCTCCAATTTGTCAAGGTCATTTTGAATTCTAATTCTGTCCTCCAAAGTGCTTGCAACCCTTCCCAGCTTGGTGTCATCTGCAAATTTTATAAATATTCTCCACTTCATTATCGAAGTTTTTAATGAAAATGTTGAATAGCACCAGACTCAGGACTGAGCCCTGTGGGAACCCACAAGATAGGTCCTCCCAGTTTTACAGCAAACCATTGGTAACTACTCTTTGAATACAGTCTTTCAACCACTTATGCATCCACCTTATAGTAATTTCATCTAGACTGTATTTCACTAGTTTGCTTAGGAGAATGTCATGTGGGGCTGTGTCCAAAGCCTTATTAAAATAAAGATAAAGCGTGTCTGCTGCTTCCCCCTTGTTCACTAAGTCAGTCACCCTGTCAAAGAAGGAAATTAGGTTTGGCATGATTTGTTCTCACAAATCCATGCTATTTCTTATCACACTCTTATCCTCTAGGTGCTTGCAAACTGATTGTTCAATAATTTGTTCCAGTATTTTTCCAGGTATTGAAAGTAGACTGACTGGTCTATAATTCCCTACGTCCTCTTTGTTCCCGCTTTTAAAGATAGATACTATTTTGCCCTTCACCAGTTCTCAAGGACCTCCCCCATCCTCTAAGAGTTCTTGAAGATAATCTTCCAAGATTGCTTTAGCTAGTTCCGTAAGTACTGTAGGCTGAATTTCATCAGGCCCTGCCAACATGAATACATCTCATTTATCTAAATATTCTTTAACCTGTTCTTTCCCTATTCTGACTTGTGTTCTTTCCCCCTTAGCATCTGGTCACAATTAGACTTCATAGTGAAGACTAAAGTAAATTAGGCATTAAACACCTCTGCCATCTTGATATCATCCACTATTAGCTCACCTTCCCTGAGAAATACTGGACCTATACTGTCCTTTATCTTTCTCTAGCTCCTATGTATTTATAGAACCTCTTCTTATTGCCTTTTATGTCCCTTACATAAACAATCTAACAATAAACTCCATGAGCTGTAAGTATTAAAAGTCTTCTAGAGAACTTCCTGTGTGATGCCTTTGTAAGAAAATATGGATCAGGAGAAACAGGATAAACTAAAATGACAAAATTAACACCTCAATTTCCTTGCAAAACAGTTCTCTGGGAAGATGAAGAATGTCATTACAATGGCACATGAACTTTCCCTCAAGAATCATGGAGTCCCTCAAGAATCATGGAGTCAATTGTTACATCATTAGTTTTGTCACCATGACTTAACCGGGGGGGCGGGGGAATCACACTCTGTATGAGTCATAGCCAACTTGTTAGAAGTTATGAAATCTTGACTATGTTCTGGTTCTTAGCCTCTATTAACCCAGCTAGTTGGAAAAAACCAGCTGGTGGCACGGTCTTCTCTGATCATGGATAGCAGGCTGGAAAGCGGAGACAAAAATATTTCTTCTACGAAAAATGGTGACTCTTACTTTATCACAGAAGTCATAGCCATGACAAAAGCCATGGTTCTAACCATTGTAAGGTAATGGCACATATTTATTGCCCCAGCAGAGGAGATATTCAGGAACACCCAGAAAGCCATCTGCTCAACTGGACAAAAAAAGATACTTGAATACATGTATTCTTATGTATGTTTACGGGGACATTTTGTGAATACCAGTGAAGAATAATGAGGGAATAGCACAAATATTCCTTTATCACAAGACTTTTTTATGGCTCAATATATATTAAAAAAATCTAAAAATTAGGTGCAAAACATACCATGAGCGTTATTCTCACTTGCACCAGTACAAATCAGAAGTATCTCCATTCAAGTCAACGGAGTTACATCAGTGAAAAAACTACTGACATGAGATGAGACACAGGCCCTCTATTGGTAAGCAAATGCTAGTTTTTCCACCTACCCCATCAGATGGAGTGGTAATGCACAGTACTCTGCAGGGAGATATGCATATCCTAACTCAAACTGAATTACCCAGGGACCAACAAACAAAGAAAAGCCTTTTGAAAGAAAAGCATGGGTTTTTAGCTGACTCAGGGCCTTCTTTCTGATCCAGCAAATGGACAGGTCCCCTGGTCCATGACGGGCCTCAAACCTTAAGGAGGATTGGAAGGATTTGGTCTATTGAGGCCTCAGATGACTGTGTGACCTGAAGTTCTGATGAATCTGTAACTACAAAGAAACCCAGAAGATGTGATATGATGCCGGGTGATCTTATTAGCATATGTGTAGGTACTTTTATTGTTTTTCATGTTTTGTTTGTATAATTCTTTTTACCTTAAGAATGAAGAACGCTTAGAACGGGATGCCTGGTAACTTATAACTGTTGACAATCAATCATTCTGTTATCTGTCTCTGAAGAGAAAGCAAGCAGGTCAGGCAGTCTCCCTTTGCTGGAAAAAACACAGTGAAGGCAGTGAACTGTTCAGCATGGAGATACCCCAGTTAGAAGGGAGAGACATGCATCTCCATCCAAGAGAGGGGACAGCCAGGGGAGCCAGAAGCCTGAGAGGGGTTGTCTTGCTGGACCACTGCAGGAAAATACAGGTCCAGTTGCCCTGAACTGTGACAGGGATACTGAAGTATATTAAGAATAGTTATTTAATACACAACAGATGGCATACTAATGGATGAACCATGTTTGATGGACATGGCACCATTATTAAAGTGTAAAGAATTAGAAATATTCTATATGAGGTTCGTATAAAGCTTTAAGCTCTAATTACTGGCGACTTTTCAATAACCTCAGCTACACACTAAGAAGGGGTGAAATCAATACACTAAATCTGAGGTAATTAGAAGTATATTACAAAGTATAAAATCCAAGCATTTTAGAAACTTGATGATGAACAAAGACAAAGTTTACTCTAATCCAAATGAGTAGTTTTTGGAAATCATACTTACAGAATAAGATTAGCACTGATTTTTTTTTAAAAGAACTAGTCACTGCTAGACAGTATGATCAAAAAATACTATGGTATTTTCTTTATCA
This sequence comes from Emydura macquarii macquarii, assembly GCF_026122565.2. Taxonomy (NCBI): domain Eukaryota; kingdom Metazoa; phylum Chordata; order Testudines; family Chelidae; genus Emydura; species Emydura macquarii. The sequence goes on along the minus strand of NW_027131614.1, from coordinate 14,412,229 downwards.
TGTAATTAAATTAGAAGTTCCTATTAGCCTTGACAAAAATGTCATGATCCAACAAATTACTTAAGCATCTGCTTAACTTTAAGCACATTGAGTAGTCCCACTGAATTCAATAAGTCTATTCAAGTGCTTAAAATTAAGCAGTTGCTTTAGGTGGATCAAAGACTTTGAAAGCATTTTAAAAATGTATTTAGGTAGGGCTAATAATATCTCTATCAAGCAGGCAAATAGACTGACATTTTACAGATGCTGAAAATGAAGTTCAGAGAAGGGAAGTAATTTGCTCATGGTCAAACTGTGCCAGTGTCAGAAGTAAGATTAATACTCAGTTCTTTCTCTGTCCACACCTAAACCGCAAGACTATGACTCCCAAGCAAGTCATTTAACGTGTCAGTGTATGTGATGGTAGAATTTTTAAATCCTGTATATTTTTGGCTTGAATGAATATCAAATATAGTCCCATATTGCAACATGCAAAGGATTATTAAAGCTGCTGCCTGGTAGAAGTGTAACTAGAACTCTAAAGTTCTGGCCTTTCAGATCTGTGATCATTCCTTCAAGGCATGTTGCTCTTTGGAATTCCCCATGTCTCTTTTGCAAAACCCAAAAACTTAGTTCAAAACAAAAAAAACTGTCATTTGTCAAAGTTCTGTAAAACTGACAAATTTAGTAAAACTTAGTAAAAAAAAAAAAAAAAAAGGGTGGTCTAATAAAAGATATCATTTCACCCACCTTCTCACACTAAATTTAGTAAAACAGCATTCAAAATCGACTATTTCACTAATATCTATCAAGGCCTATGTATAAAATATAGAACAGGGATAAGGATCCGGGGCAAAATCTGGGCCTCATTGAAGTCCATGGCAAAACTCCCACTGATTTCAATGGGACCAACATTTCACCCCAATACTGTATCTGTGATACTGCAGTGAGTGATGAGGCATTCTTAGGCAGTCTCAGCAATAAACCAGTTATAAAAGTAAATGAAGAGAGCAAGAGGCCTAAAGATTAGGAAATGTCATTTGTATGAGAACCACACAGTTTGTAGCAATCAAGAGAAGCATGGTCCCATATAAACTGGTGATAAAGAAATTACAAGAGTGAATGACAGGGAAGCTGCCAAAAAGATCAAGGAAATCTTAAATGGCTTTTGGAGACTTTGGAGACTTTTGACTCTGTTGTAAACTGTTTAAAATCTGTCTGATCAACCAATCAATAAGATTTAGCTTATATCAAGAAAGGCCTGCCATAAAAATGGTCAGAATTATAGAACGCAATGGTACCATGGATGGAAGAGTGGAAGCCATACAGTAGTTAGTTGCTCTAGAAAAAGTAGGGGATCTTGAAGCTAGTCTTAATGAACTTAGAATGATAAAAAGTGATCATGGAGTGCCTCAGGTCACAATTTCTTGTCACACACACTCACACACAAATAAATAAACCACACAAAAACAATGATTATATTAATGCAAAATTACATAATAAGTATTTTGGAGTACCAGAAAAGAGCAATTTATAAATATTTGCAGATATGAAAAAAAATGAATTGAAAGAAAGTCCATTATGGTCAGCTCCAAAAGACTATTGCAACTAAACACAGAGCACAGTTTGTTTGAGAGTGGTGGTGAGAATGCATTCTCAGATGTACCTTGCTAGATACATTAGACTAGTGCTTCCCAACATTGCTCTCTTGGGGCTTAATATTCACCTATGGTTTCTTGCTAACACTATTCAAACCCCATGACCCTTTGCATCTGAAAATGTTTGTGAGGTAAAGGTCAAACAAGAACGCCTGGATGGATAACTGATGTGCTAGGTGATGAGGCTAATTGGTGGAAATGGTACATATTGGGAGTTCTACAGCTGGTTGGTGCTGGGTTGTGGGAGGCTTCACCATAGTGAGGGATGTCTGAGTGTTGTTTTTGTGGAGGGTTGCTCCTCCATCCTCTCCTTCCCCCAACCCTAGACTCTGCTTTGGGGCAGCACTATTTTAAGAAAAAGTTGTAATTCAGGCTTCACAACTTCTTGGAGCATCACTTCCACAGTGGGCACAAAAAGAACAACAAAAGTGAAGATGTGAGCATATGGAAAGGAATGGAGAACAGGCAGGACAGAGGTGGCAGCAGGGGGGAGGAGCAGGATGCAAATTGAACCCACTCTTCTCCTGCACTGGCTTCTCCAGGGTCTAGATATTTGCTAATTTTTTGTTTTGTTTTCTCAGCTCAGGAGATGTGCCTCTCTCATGTCCCACTTGCAGGCTGTGCCCCATTACCTGAGAAGTCCTGTAGTAGAAGACCAAATGGGAACAGAAGGAGATTAGAGGTGATGGCCATTAATGAGTCACTCATAACTTTTGACAGCTATGTTAAGATCCAGGTGGAATTATCAGGTAACTCACTAACAAAGGAACTTGATTTTTTATTGTCTTGTGTCTTTAGAAAGTACCCTTACAGGTTGTAGTGATAGAAGCAATTATCAGAATCCACTCAAATGGAACACAGGAAGGTCTCATTAGTCTAGCCTACCTGCTGAGCAGAGCAATGGGAATTGATGATACTATAGTGAATTTGGTGAACAGTAGAGATCCCAAAAAGGAAAGAGTTACTACTCAGAGAACAGAAAGAAAGAAAGAAAGAAAGAAAGCATCTCTGAATATCTAATGGCAAACAAGTTGATGTAAAATATGGAGCCTGATAAAAACCAATCACTGATACAGATTTTTAACTTTTATTGGAAAAAAAAGTAAACTGTACATGACATATGAACTCTGTAGTCACATAATATAATTATCATTTGAATTACAGTAGCATCCAAAGACCTAAGTAAGGATAAGGAGCCCTATTGTGTTAGGTGCTGTACAAACACAGAGTCTGAGTATGTTGGAAAAATTTAAAATGCTAAGTAATGTTTACTTGGGGGGAGAGAGTAGGGGGATGGAGAGTGGTTCTGTCAGCAGGCCCCAGGAGGGAAAATTCAAACTCCCATACCCTGCACCGACTTTCTGTGAGCAGGCAAATTTAATCCTCTGGTGGGATATAAATCCTTTAGTACTCCTCCTTGGAGGAAACACTGGCCACCAGAAGGAGCGGGGAAGGGATTCCAGTACCTTAGTACCCTCTTAGCATTAATTTGGCATATGTCACAAGTTTATGGAAAAAGCAGCCCTCTGTTGTGTTAGCGTTTACTGAGGCTGTAACTCATCCTATACCTGGAGCAAGTGGGTCACAGGTCAAAGGGAGGGATTTCATCATCAAACAAACAGATACCCTTTGGCCCTGGCCAGTCTTTTCCGTGAAGAAGGGGCTGATTGAGAGATTTCAGCTGACAGTTATATCTCATTGGACAGGGAACACTGGGGTACTATTCCAATTTGGGACCTATTATAGTTATTGCTGACAGATGTAACCACACCGGAGTAATGTCCCAAACAGCAAAAATACTGGGATTTCCAGTTTCACACAATATACAATGCTGCAGCTATTCACTTAAACCACAGCCATGTGTGGAGTCTTTATCCACCAATCTCTTAACATCAATGATCAAAATCTTATCTCTGGAGAGCACTACTATCATCAATAATCTAGCACTAAAAGAGTTACATTAAATCCATTTTACATGGTGTGGCGATATAAACAAACTGACATATCGTAACAACTCACTATCTTTTTTCTGTTAACATTTCCAATTGAGAAAAATCTTCCTGCTGTCTCATTCTGATTTAAAACATCTAACATCTTTTAGCTATAATATTAGTCATTTTGCCATTCACATTCCTAGTGTAAATTGTCCATTTGAGTCTCTGTAAGTGTTAAGGGATGATAACACAAATGTTCCTGGTTCCTAAACAGGAGTCTCAGAAGTATTTACAATAACCCAGACACACTTCAAATACTGTACAAAATAAACTGAACAGTATTTTCTAAATGTTTTCACTAAACAAATATGAGACAGTGGTTCATCCTCACACAACCTTAAGTGTCTCTGTCTGCATGCCTCAGTTAAAAAACTGGCTAATCCTAAAAAAAACCAACCAACAATGAAAACCTCTGCCTTACACAAAGAATGAGGAAATAAACAGGAACACTAATCCAAGCTTATGTTCTTGGTGAGGGAAAGAAGACAAAGAGCAAATGATGCAAACTCTTGGTGATTTGACTTGGCAAGCACTGTTGAAATGAATGTCTGAATTATCCAGCCTGCATCTTCCAGCAGGAGTCAGTGTAAAATGAGAAATGTTTATTTGCAACAGCAGCATGCAATATGTTAAACAGAATATGGCCCTGTTAGCATACAGTGGCATCTAAAAGTATCTTTCATCTTATTTAATTAAGTCCCTTTAGCAATTAAAAGACATATACATTCATTCCCAAAGGCTAACTTTACCTCCCACTCAGTAAGGGTAATTAACCACTGGAATATCCTACCGAGACATGGGATACATTCTTCATTAAATGAAGTTTTGAAAACAAGATTGGCCATCTTCCTAAAAATATGCCAATGCTCAACTACAAATTACTGAGATTGATGATGAAGGAACTACCAGCAATGGCCTTTGCTATGCAAAAAGTCGGCCTAGAGAGTCACAATGGTCTCTTTTTGGCCTTAAAATCAAAGTCTATTTCTGGTGGAAGATGTGAAGCTGTGTCCTGTTTCTTTAAATTGTGTCAGGAAGCCAGGCAGCAAGGTAGCAGGTGATTCTCAGCCCTTTCTTTTGGGCTATTATCCTCTCAGCTCAACAGGAGAGATGAACTTCTTTGGTTTAGGATTTTGATAGTACCAAAATTCAGTTTAAGGCTTAGAGTATATTGTATCTGATGTGATTCCGTACAATATCAAAGAAAGTTCAAAAGAATAACACTTTTTTTTCATATTATACTATATATAAAGTACAGGCTCAGCTAATTTCATAGTATTTACCACACATTAGTAGTTTCCACTATGCAGAGTATGACAAATATCTTTCCAGATTGTAGAAATAAAAAATGCTGACTCATTTCCCCCTTGAAAGTGAATCATATTTCTGACAATAAAGTGGCAATATCAAAAGTGCAGTTCTCTGCTAACCATAAACTATTGTGCAAGCAGCAGTTGATGTGAGATTATCTAGTCAAGCTGTTTACACTTCTATGACTTTCCTGAGCATTGACAACTACCTTAACCCAATTTTAAAGAAGAGTATATGCAACCTACTTTGACATGAACTTTTTATCTTCACTTGGACCTTCAAATGAGTTCTAAGTCTGAACCCAGTTTGTTGCATATCAGTGCCCGGGGATTCATTTGTGCAAGTCACACATATTCTGAAGACATTAGCTGTTTAGAAATTCATATTTTTTTTGTACAGTCATGTACTGTGGGCTAAGCTCCTCCCTCAGACATGGACACAACTCCCATTGCAATCAGATTAGCAGTACATGTTACAAACTTGTATATGGAAACTAATACTGACCCCAAATATAAGTCTCTCATCCCAGCAATTTCATTCCTATGCTCCATTTTACTATGGTGCAGATTCATGTTGTTTATGTAATTAAAATACCTTAGGTTATCAAAACCCCATTTGTGACGCTTCTATGATGCCTGAATTACAAACACTGGCTATACCCATTAATTTCTCCCACATCATTATATCTACTCTCTCTAAAAGGAAGTTTATGTGAAAGAATAGACATGCAGTGCATGGTAATAGGCCATTGCTCTCAGACATCAAAGGCTATTAAACCTGCTTATTGGAAAAGCAGCCTTCACATACCACTAAAAACTAACTGAAATCTGAAAATTTTTTAAAAAGGGAAAACAATCCAACCAAGTGGAACAACAGCAACAAAAAATCCCATTGTATGGAATACAAACATAACTATGTAAAGGAATAAGGAAGCAGTGCAAGGCCCACTGGAAATTCAGCATAGATATTCCAGTTCACAGAAACCATATCAAGCCTGCTTGTGAGGCTGTTCTCTATCTGTCTTACAAGCTCAACCAACACATTTCTATTTTAGAGGACAATGTAATTCATGGTCTCCATTTTTGTTAGTATAACTGCACTCAAAAATAACTAAGCCTGTATCTTTGCATCCGGAATGAATTACATGCCTAACTAGTAATATTTGCACCATAAAAGTACAAGTACAGTCATCTATGGGTACAAAATTGTGTCTACAAAAAAGAGCATGGGGTTGGGACATTGCTGAAAATCATGGGTGAAATCCTGACCCCAGTGAAGTCAATGGGATTTTTGTCATTGACCTCAGTATGGTCAGGATCCCTCCCACCAACTTCAAAATCCATGTAAGTGTACTTTTTTATTCAAACTGCATAATTACTTGGGGAAGTTATTGAATTAGCTTCAATCTCCGTGTACGTTGACTTGCACTGGAAAAACTGCAGCAGAGAAAGCACAGTGATTCATGATGACTACAATCTACCCCTCCACCAGAGGGGCCTTCAGGGAGCTAATGAAACCCAGAAAATAGGCAGCACTGGCCAGGAAGAGCATCAAGCAGGACAGCTGAGGAGGTCCTGATTCAGTGCATTCCTACTGCAGCATCTACTGATGGGACCCGCAATGGAAAATACAGATGCTTTCCCCAGTAGACACACTAAATGAGGGCAGATGATGTAATCACCGCTTGTCCTATAATAGGTGAGCACCCACTCCTCTGCAGGCCAGGCAAGATAGATAAGGCCGCCTCAGAGATTCTGGTTTTCCTCAGGGCATTGCTAGAAAGGCAGAATTAGGGTTGTTGGCTATTGTAATTGTAAATTATCCATAATATCTATGTTTGAGTTTAACTGAATTTCAGGATTTCTAATTTTAATTTTTTTTTTTAAACTAATTACAGTTAGAGTTGGTAAAAAGAAAATAATAATAATCCAAAAGGCATTTAACAAAGAATTCAGAATTTTGAAAATTATCTCATTTAAAGTGTCGAAATAGTCATTTATCTTATTTTCTAAAGTTTTCACTATTTACAAATATCAAAAACATTGACAATTTTCATTTACCAAAACCTGGAGTTTTAGTAAATGAAAAATTGTTAATAGCCATTTTGCTGTTTTTGATATCTCCTTTTAAATTGAAGGCTGAAAAGGCACCAAGTTTTCACAAATAATAAAAAATTTGAAAAATGTTAACAAATTTTTGTGAGAATTTTGTTTCCAATGAAAAAAATTAGTTCCTAAAATTTCAATCAAGTTTAACTACAAAACTGTTGTAAGGCTTCATAATTTTTTTTGTCCGTGATATTTTAAAGGGCTCTGCTCCCTGGTTAATGTATTTTTTAATACCATTCAACATTCTAAAGCTTTGTCCAATGTTTTTGCCCTGGTCTACACTTACCTGGAAATTCGGCGGCAGTCAACGGAAGTTACACAAGCTACTCTGAGTAGCTTGCGTAACTCCCGTCGACTGCTGTGCTTCCTGTCTGCATGCCATCACTTCTGCATTCCCGTCGACGCAGCGCTATGCCACTTGAGGAGGTGGATTACCAGCGTCGACTTCCTGATCGATTGAGCAGGTCTACACTGACTGCTCAATCGATCCAGAAAGATCGACCTAACGGTGGTGACTTTGCTGCCATTAGTATAGACATACCCTTTTTAACTAGACTTTTGCCACATTTCATCCTCCTGTGCTACAACCCTAGAAGTGGGGACAGGAGAACCAAGAAAATTCTGCAACAGTCACTCACTAAAGGTTTCATGATAGCTCCTATAAGGGAAGCAAAATTTGATGGGTTGCAGAAAATGCAGGAGATGTAGACTTCAAACTCTCTGTATCCTGGGGATCCACAAGGAATGAGAGTTCCAGCTGCATAAAGAAGAGCTGACCTTCCATGGTGCTGCTCGGCCCAATCTCTCAAGCCATGATGGCACTGATTATCTATGGATATGTCTGCATTACAGCTGGGAGCATAGTTCTCAGCTCACGCAGACAGACACATACTAGTTCTGCTTTAGAATACTAAAAACAACAGTGTAGCAGAGCAACACCTCGGGCTAGCCACCGAAGTATGGACCAAGACAGTCCGGGCAGGTCTGTACTCAGGCAGCTAGCCTAAGCTGCCACCCATGCTATCCCCAGCTACACTGCTATAGTTAGCATGCCAGGTTGAGTGGAGCAAGTATTTTTGTCTATCCATACTGGGAAGCATGCTCCCACGTGCAGTGTAGACATACTCTATGTCTTTGAGGTGGGACTGAAGGCATGGAGTACAAGTACCTGAAGGAGTACCCTCAGCTTCTAACAAACATTCACTTGAATCTCTAACAGGTCCCCAGGACAGCATGTGTAGAACATCTGCTCCCTGATCCAACTTGTCCCAAGAGACCTGATCCTGCAAAGTTGGAGTATGTTTCCAAGGAGAGAGCAACATATTACAAAGGGGGCCACCCTCTGAATGCTCCCTTTTTAGCCCCATTTTACTCTTCTTTGCTCCCATCTACATCTGCAAGCAGAGTGGTAGAAATGGTCATTGATCAGAGCCTGATCCAACATTCATTGAAGTCAATGGAGATATTCTATTAAATTCGGTGGGCACTGGATCAGGCCCACAAAGAGAGAGAGTGTTTCAGAACATCAGAAAATTGCTCAGGAAATGGCAACAAAATTTAAATACTGGAAGCACAACCATAGCAATTTTTTTCTGATTTGAATTACAGAGAGAAAGTGCAAGCAGTTAAGAAGAAACAAGATATGTTCTCTAAGGGAGCCAAGATTTTAATTTTTTTTTCCCGACATGTGCCAAACAAAGCAGAAGAAACAGAAGAACTTGGCAACATTCAAAAAGCCAGTTTGTGGAGAAAGGAACTGAGTATACAAAGCCAAGCTCCATGTGGTTTAGAAAACAGAAAACTTTTGTACTGCAGGACTCCTGGTCAGCCAACATTTTCCCAGAAGTGCAAAAAAAGCCAAAAAGAGTATATTTATCAAGAAACAACAGAAGATTACGAATAAAATAACACCAATTAAACAATTTACCAAGGGTCATGGTGGATTCTCCATCACTGTGAATTTTTAAATCAAGTTTGGATGTTTTTCTAAAAGATATGCTCTATGAATTGTTTTGGGGAGGTTCTGTGGCCTTGTTATACAAGAGGTCAGACTAGATAATCACAGTGGTTCCTTCAGGCCTTGGAATCTATGACCACAACAGATTTAAATCAGAACTCAAAAGCCATTTCATATTTGAAAAATATACTGCTCTATTAGACCAGTAGGTTGTAATGTCACATATGTTAAGTGTGTTAGACAGGCAACATGGACAACTGTTAAAGCATGAGATTAGAAGTCAGAACTAAATTCCATTCCTGGCTTTGCCACAAAGTAGCTGTGTGACACTTATAAAAGAAAACTGGAAATTTACATTTGGGATATTGCCTAAACTCATACATGAGATTTTACCCTTTAAGTGAAGGAGCTCCTGCATTTATGGTAGTCACTCCTTTTAGCTTCTACATTTCCCACATCACTATACACTGGGCTGAACCAGTGACAACATACAGAACCGGGAACAGTCTTTTGTTATATTTTATAGAAACACACAGAAATAAGATGAGCAGGGTTTGAGACATTCCCACTTGGTCTGGTGCTCTGTCCCCCTCCGGTGGTGGCAAGGTCACCTAGAAATTGATGAGCCTGCTACAGCCTTGGTTAAGAGAGATGGGTCTTTTCACTCAGGTAGCAGTCAGTGATGCATTGAGATCCAGAAGTTCCAGATTCAATCCCTGCTGCCAATGACTCACCCAGGGTGATGATATTATATATGCAAATATTAGCATGATTAAGGCAAGCCGCTTTAAGTAATAGAGCATTTATGTCAGACTGTACTTCCCATAACTGCACACATGGGGGGGGCAAAAGGAGTAGTGCAACATCACAAGGCAAACTACTCACCCTTAACATCATACAGCTTGATTCAGTTTGTTCCTAGAATTGGTATGTTGTGGGTTTTCTCCCCAGAAATATGTGATTATGCAATTCAGTACACAGGTCATTGATGATCAGGGATCTGCTGCTATACATATCTTCTTGTCCTCCCACTCGCATGAGAGGTGTGACATAAGGGGTTATTCCAGCAATTGTGAAGGATAGTTTGGCTGGTTGGTTTTTTTTAAAAACAGAGTTTTCTAGAGTACTTTCTGGGTCATTCATGAATCAATACATCATTAGGTAGGAAAGCATTATTATTCCCATGTTACAGATGGGGAACTGAGGCACAGAGAGACTAAATGACCTGTCCACGATGACACAGGATATTTGTGACAAAACCAGCAGCAAACCCAGATCTTCCAATTCCCAGCCCAATACCTTAACCAGCTGCAAGATCATCCTTCCTAGATTATCCCAGGGAGCAGTACAACAGGAAATGACATTTCCTGGGACCTAAGATAAGGAAGAGCCAAGTCACATCACCAGTGCTTAAGCAGCTGACGTGGCCCTTTCCACCATTAGGCCTCTAGAAGGAGAGGCAAATTTGTCTCCTTGTATCTGCCCAGGGGCATGAGGCTTAAGATTTGTCCCTCTCTGCCATCTTTCATACCATCCCTTACACTTCAAATAACCACCATGTACAGTTTGTCAAGTACCCTCCATCTCTTCCTTCAAAAAGTTAATGAAGACCAATCTATTCTATGAGGCATTCTACCCTGTGCTGTTTGTTTGTTCTGGCTTATGCTTTAAGAATACCAATCCTTTGGGGGCAGGGACAGCTATTTGTTCAACACATTCTTCATACTGTATAATATGGTGTGCTATAGGATGGAGGCACCAGTCACAGCTCCATAGTAAAGGCTGAATTGATTTTGTACTGAAATAATAATAAATTAAAACAATTACCCTTTTATTTTATTAATTTTCTCCAATAAGTATCTAATAAAAGATGAAAGCAAAATAAAGTTCTATTAGCGTTTCCTAAAGGAAAAAGATGGCAGAAGTTTCCTATCCAAATTTTGGAAAGACAAAAACAGAATATTGATTATAAAGAGAAAAAAAAACCCAAAACATTTGCAATGAGAAGCTAATAATTCTTTGGGCCTTATTTGCACTGGAAATTACCACAATTTTTTTTTGTTTCCATGGCATTTCCTGTACAAAAATTGATAAAGCACATATGGATAACTTCTTGAGGTTAACAAAGACAAGATCAAGTACAATTTAAAGCCAAACAAAGTAGGTCAAACGAAGTGGGAGGGAGAAAAATAACTGTTGCTAGGTGGCAGTGTACCTTAAGCAAAGAATACTGTAGATCATAGATTCTTGTGAAATTTGTTACTTACTAAGATGTGTGTAACTTTTCCCATAATGCCATTCTCCACACCTTGATGAAAAACACAAATCTAGATATACATTAGGCACAGATCTTATATGAGCAGGCTGAGAAGCAGCACTGAAAAACTGTTTATGAGACAGACTATTATGCAATATCCTCAGAGAATAGCTCCACAGTCCTTTTCTAGTTGCTTGAGAACTGAAAACCCAGTGAAGTGAATACTGTACAGCTTGAAAAGATCAGAGATTTGCTTATTGTATTTCATCCAACCACTGCTGAACTCTTAGCAGAAAAAGAATACAGAAAAATACATTTTAACCACAACTTACCACTTTTAACAACATAATAAATGCATTGTTTAAAACTAAAACAACAAATTATTTCATAGTTATTTAAGTGATTAAAATGTTTCTCTTCCCTGCTTAAAACAGAGTTAATTAGTCATTAGTTCTATTAGTTTTAGGGTGGAGATGGCTAAGACAATAAGAAGAGAGGAGGATGAAACTCACACACAGATCATGAAAATGTCTATGCATTCAGTGCTCTTGCAATAAATAGCATACAAAGCAAGTTGTTAGGAGAAAGAAATAAGAGAGCAGAGGACAGATTTTCTGGTTTCCTTCTATCTGTCCTTCCTGACGTTTCTTCAAACAGAAAACTACCTTAACATATTGCCTAAATTAGCAGAGTGGTAAAAACAGACAGGCTGATGACATCTCGTGAACTACAATTCATTTGGTAAGAAAGCTGTTAACAGGCTCACAACTTGTCACAAAGAAGGATAGGAAGTTCTGAAGACAAAGATGAAATCTATCTTATTTTCAGAAATATCTGTCTGGGTTCAAGAGTGTGATCTCTTGGAGAAAGATTTTAGATAAATTTCAGTTGGGTTTTTTTTTTTTCTGTTTTGTTTTTTTGGCTGAAATAATGAAGAGATAAAAAGTTGAACACAAACATGATTCAGGGCACAGTCAAGTTCTAACTGAGGGGGTTAGGAAGAAATGTCCCTTAAGGCAAATATATTCCATAATTATCCACATTAGGGTTCTTTGAACCACTGCTTCTGGCCATCACCAGAGACAGGATGTTGAACGGGAAGGACCACTGGTCTACTCCAGTATGGCAATTCTTATATTGCTATATAGTTAAGTTCGTGTGCATTACATTTGATGTACATTTTTCCATTCATCGCAGATATTAACTCTGAAGCCTACTGCTGTCTATTAAAATGTTAACCTTATTAACTACTTCACAGTTGATCATTTTAGCAAACACATACATCAACCGTTCTTACCCATCATAACACTTCAGGATATCATGGTAGTTAGCACAATCTTGGCATATTTGCAGCATCAGACCCGTAGATAAGAAATGTTCCTTGTCTCAAAGATTTAAAAGTTTACATCATTAAGGGCCAGATTCTGTTTACCTTATTTAGGACAGTAATCCCACTGGACTTCAGTGTCACTATGCCATGAGTGAGGCAAGCAAGCTGTTCAACCTCTTACTCTGATAGTCTATTTGCAGTCAGAGAGGAACCGTTTGAGAAGAAAGAATTAGAAAGCCAATGTTGATTCAACAATTTTAGGAATATAAATGGGAATAATCTTCACAATAAACTGGCAAGTGCCGTCAAGTTTTTTCATATTAGAAATCTTTCTGAATGGAGACAAATGAAGAAAGAAAAGAAGAAAGTACTCCCTGCAGATTAAAACATTCCTTCCCCAGCAAACTTTCCAGTCCTTCCAGAGCAGTCTTTCTTCCTTACCCAACACAAGATAGACCTTTTTTGTTGCACGCAGGAGGTAATGAGCATCATTGGAAATTGAAGTTTAACCCAAAATAATTTCTCTGATTGAGAAAAAACTTTGTTCTTGGTTCTTTCTTCACCATCCTTGATGTTAATCCTTGGCAAACACTGTTAGAAATTAGCTGTCCCTTTGTATTATTAATTGTTATTATTACTGCCAGCAATCAAAATATAAACGTTTATAAAAAGGAAAATGCCTCTTCCTTCTTTTGCAATCCCCAAATAATGGAGTTAAAAGAGTGCCCTTTTTGCCAAGAAGGCTAACGGCATATTGGGCTGAATTAGTAGGAGCAGTGCCAGCAGATCGAGGAAAATGATTATTCCTCTCTATTCAGCACTAGTGAGGCCCCATTTGGAGTATAGTGTCCAGTTTTGGGCCCTCACTACAGAAAGGATGTGGACAAATTGAAGACAGTCCAGAGGAGGACAACAAAAATGATTAGGGGGCTGGAGCACAAGACTTATGATGAGAGGCTGAGGGAAGTAGGCTTGTTTAGTCTGCAGAAGAATGAGGGGTGATTTGATAGAAGCCTTTAACTACCTGAAAGGGGTTCCAGGGAGGATGGAGCTAGGCTGTTCTCAATGGTAGTAGATGACAGAACAAGGAGCAATGGTTCTCAAGTTGCAGTGGGGAAGGTCTAGGTTGGATATTAGGAAAAACTTTTTCACCAGAAGGGTGGTGAAGCACTGGAATGGGTTACCTAGGGAGGTGGTGGAATCTCCATCCTTAGAGGTTTTTAAGGTGCAGCTTGACAAAACCCTGACTGGGATGATTTAGTTGGGGTTGGTCCTGCTTGGAACAGGGGGTTGGACTAGATGGCCTCCTGGGGTCCTATCCAACCATCATCTTCTAGGATTCTATTAAAGTAATTTAAGAGAGAAGCTGCATTTACCACATCCTGAAATCTGATTACGGCTAATACACACCTATGACGCTATAGAAATCACAGCAAAACAATTAAATCCAGAAACATTTAAGACCAAAATCTTGCAAACTAGTTTTTTGGGGGTTTTTTATAAGCCACTCCAAGTAATGGGCCCCAATTCAGCAAGCCACACCTAACCAGCAAAGCACTTAAGTCCCATTGACTTTTATAGTATTTGAATCAAGCATGGTTTTAGACTGAACTAGGGCCCATGCTCCCTCACCTTTGAACAAAACTACAGCTTCACATGAAGGTCACCCCTGCAACATCTCCTTACGGGAGTTATAGAGATTAAAGAAAATTCTCCAAATCGTTAGGATATTTTAACTCCTGTTCTGTGCTCTGAAGTGCAATAGCAATGGTCAATTAAGGAATTTAGTAAAATATGAACCATTTTTCAGTCAATCAATTCAATAAGGCTTCACTGGCATGACAAGCTATACATGTGTTGCCAAAGGGCAGGGCTGGTCTATATTTGAGTTTTACCAGTATAAATATATTGGTTAGATGTGTGATTTTTTTGTGACACATATACTGACTGGTAAAAGCCCTAGTGTAGATTCAGTTTATACTGGTGTCTTATACTAGTATGGCATATAAGCATTTTTGTACTTGCACAGTTATGTCCGCATTAGATGGTTTTGCCACTTCAACAATATTGGTACAGTTAAAGCAGCAAAATGTTCTACCATAGACAAGGCTTTTTCGGGAATTTGTCAAAAACGAGTGTGATCCACTCAAGATAGGGCTACACACTGTGTTTGAGGTTTGATCCTGTGTCCATTTGTCAGCAGCATCCATTCCTAATCCAGGGGCAAGTTGCTGTAGCATAATGCCCTCTTTGTCATGTCTTGTTCTTCTTAGTATGGTACAATTTCTCCTCATCACTTTTTAATGAAAGCTCTATGTAGGGATCTGTAGTATTTTAGCCAGATAATGTTTTTTGATTTGTTCTTTCCAGTGTGAGGTTTATTGGTATTTTTAGACACTGGTCTAAATATTGAAGAATTCAGTTCATAGTTCAGTTCAGTTAGTTAACCAAACAATTCAGCAATTTGGTTTGTTGGGCAAGGTAGTGAGCTTACCAGGTCTCATTTATAATGTAATTCTGTTGTAGCACAATGGCCATACACTTCTGCTCCAGAAACTAGGCTTCCACTTTAAAAAAAAAAAAAAAAGAGGGGGAGAGGTTGGTAGGCCCTACCGCTATGAAAATAACCTTCAGAATATGTTCTTTACTTGTTTTATTGTGCCCGCAATTCATGTCTGGGTGTAAATTTTATGGGCACAACTTTTGCATCTGGTGCCAAGAAATCCTGGTGTGCCGTAGAAGGGAGGGACATGGGACAATACTTCCCAACAACTATTCATGCATCACACAGCTATTTTCATCATTTTGTCAAAATAGCACGTTCAGAAATATGGCCACATACCGTCTTTGAAGTCACCAGTTCTCTAGTTGGAACTAAAACTAACATAATGGGGGAAACTAACAAGAAACACAGAAATCCCCACAACTTAGCTTCTCTGTTTCAACATTATATCAGCACACTCTGTAAATAAAAGAGGGCAAAGAACAGGTGAACGCCCGTAGTATAACCAAACAATGTAGGCGTGTATCTAACTCCAGCATGACATGCAACTTCACCAGGTGTTGACAGTGAGAGATCACTGAAGTCTGCATTGTTTATTTGTTGTTAGGTATGGTATATTCATTAAACTCATCTTTTCCTGCTGGGATATTGAGGAAGCCTAAGTACCATAGAGAATCACTAAACTTTAAATGAAAACAAGCCACAGTCCACACCCTGCATGCCTTGTACACCTTAAATACCTACCGACGCCACAATAAATCAGTTTATTATCATTTCAGCACATTCCTGCATATAATGCATGTGTCTGCATGTTGCACAAATATTTCAGGTAGAAATTATAGGCCTAAGGCTCTCCCAACTCTCCAGCACTCAGCTGGGTACTTCAGTTCTCAAAAACGTGTCGTTTCAAACTTTTCTTTGCATCCTGCCTCACATCAGTGCCCGGAACCTGGTATAGACAAAGTACCCAAGGCATAGCTAGTAAAATCTTTCCTGTTTTTTTATCACTGCAACTGAAATGGGTGATGTGTGTTCCCCTCACTTATTCTGATTAAAGGAGGTGTCCTGGTGTTTGTTACTTACTTTGTATTTAAGACCCACACACAACCTCTAGCTCGCAAAACACAAGGCGATGGGCTCGGGGCTCTCCCAAGGCTGCCCCCACGCGCGGGAACTGCACACGTGAGAGCTGAGCGGGTTACTACCGTAGCTCAGCAGCGGGGATGGGCTGCTTTCAGCGGTTCCCTGCCCGCGGGGCGGAGTACAATAGCTCACCTAACCTAAGGAACGCCCCGCAATGCCGCCGCCCCCCAGAGCTGCCAGGCTTTTCCCGCTCACCATGCCGCTCCCCTCCCGGAGCTACAGCAGTGGCGGGGAAGGGACCCCCCACGTTCCCCCCAAACCGCCGGGCGGCTGCCTCCCCGCCCCCTTACCTTCTCCTCCCGCCGCAGGCGCACGCAGCCCAGAGGAGCAGAGCCGTGGCGAGGGCTAGGCCGACCGAGGCGTAGAGCTGCAGCATCTCCCAGGGGCCCATGCTCAGGGGGAACGGAGCGCGCGCCTTTCCTTCCCCTCGCCGCCGCCGCTGCACAGGCTGCTTCGCCCTCTCGGAGGGGAAAGTTTGTGTCTGTTGCAAAGCCCAGCCCGCAGCGGCTGCCGAGCCCAGCCCGACCCTCCTCCGGCCGCTCCCGCCCGGGGGCTGGGTTTGGCATCCGCGCCTCTCGCCACTGAACTGTCTGTCTGCCTCCCTCCCGGCGGGATTGTCCCGGCTCCTGGCCGGAGGAGAGGCAGGCAGGCAGGCAGACAGACCTGGAGGAGGCAGAGCAGGCATCCATACGCCCCCTTCCCGTCTCCCGCGGCCGCAGTTCCGTGCTTTCAGGCTCGGGCTGGGGGACTGGGGGGAAGTGGCCCGCCCGGGCACATCGGGGGAGGGGAAGGAGCTGAAAGTGACGTTCTTGGGAAGTTCGGAAATTAAGCCGGAGGACGAGGGTACTGCTGTCCTAGAAAGTCCCCGGGACTGAGTCAGTGGGGCCCGGAATGTCCCTGCTGGTAACGATCCACCCAGCAAAGAATGACCCACACAAATAATCACCCTTTAGCCATGCTACCTACCAAGCGTTTGCCAAATTTAGTGACCGTCCCCCCCCCCCCCATCTCTCCCCCCGCAGGGAACCCTCTCGCCCAGGGGTTCTCAAACTGGGGGGGGTTGTGACCCCTCAGGGGGTCGTGAGGTTATTATGGGAGGCGTCACCAGCTGTCAGCCCCTATGCATTCTGGTAAGGATGGCATGGCATGGGGGAGGGTGTTGTCATAGTCTGAAATATTTTCAAAGGGGGTCCCAGCAAAAAAAAGTTTGAGAACTCCTGCTCTAGCCCACCCAGCCAGCTGCAAGGCAGAAGCTCTGAGCTCGGGGGTCACCCCTCTGATAGGCGGAGAATGGGGGCATCGGAGGCTGTGCCTGCCACACTTTAACTGTAAAAGAGCCCCATGCCGCTCACAACCCAACAGTTTGGCCACTCCTGCTATATAGTGAAAGCAGTGCAACTCCTGCCCCAGTGTGAACACAGTTACATGTGTGTAAAGGTGCTTAAACTGGTGTTCGTTCCCATAAAATAGGCTATACCAAGATATCTATCACAGTACCTCCCAATCGTTAATGTAGTTATCCTCCCAGCACCCCTTTACAGCACCGGAACTGCATCCATGCTAGGTGATTGTAACCTGATTTAAAAAAAAAACCCACACCTTTCATTTGGTACAAAAACAGTGTCCTCTAGACCAAGCTTGAGGTGCCAGTTATCATATTATCTTGGCACTTTCTCCAGATGCCTTACTCTGCCTAGCCTAAGTGGTGTGTAAATTTACAGTGCTTCAGAGTTTCTGGTAACAGTGTAATCAGAAGCATTTTGACTAAATCTCCTTTTTGTGGGGTGAGATGAAAAATGCAGGAGTTTAACAGGTACTGCTCCCAGACTGGACAGCCAGAGCCAGGATGACAAATACTGCCCCCTTCATGAATTCTCCCAAAGGAGAGCCACTCTTAGGGTTGTTTTAGGAAACCAATTCAGGAAGTGGAAAATTATGGGAGCTCTACAAGTTGTCTCTGTTTGGAAAATCAGTCATCTTTCCTTGTGCTAATATTGGAGAGTGACTGATCTCACCACATTGTCATGCTTATGGGTCCAGACTAAGAGGACAAGTAGGGTCTTTCTGGCCTCTAAATGCCTCATCTGGCAAACACTATCAAACAAAGGTCAGATACCCTTACTCACCCTAAGGGCTTCTCTTCACTTGTGTTTACTACCTCAGGGTAACTAAAGCATGTGAGCTATCCTCAGATAAAAACACAGTGAAGACAAGGCACTTTAGTTTTACCATGAGATAAACTCATTGAGGTCCCAGGCAGAGGTAAAGGGCTGACCTCAGCTAATTTGTCTCATGGTAAAACACTGGATACAACTCGGGGCTGGTCTTCCCTGTGTTTTTACTTGAGGACAGCTCACCTGTTAGTTATCCTGAGGTAAAAAACTCAGTTCTTTTTAAAAGGAAGACATTAGTGTTGCCAACTTTCCTGATTTTATCATGAGTTTCCCAATATTTGACATTTTATTTATACCCCTGTTCATGGAAATAAAGGATTAGATGAAAACCTCAGCTTCCATTTTTTTTAAAAAAAGTAAGACCCTAGCCCTCCTAGTTATAGGAAAAGGCTTGCAAATGTGACCCAAATGCACCATAAATAACACAAATCCAGTAGGCAAATAAAAAGCACCTAAAATTTATTATTTTTTTAAACTCATGATTTTTAAGCCAGTCTCTTGTTACTGGGAGACCTGACTCATGATTTTTGAATGTTTAGGGTTGGCAATACTTGTCTTGTTTTTCAAGTAGTGCAACTGATTTCAATGGACTGCTCAAGGAAGTTCTAAGGTACTACTCAATGCAAATAAAGATCTCAGTATCTGGCCCATAATGCCTATACCTGTGAGTAGTTCCACTGAAGTCAAGGGACAGAAATCATTACTATGGAGTGCCAGGATCAGGCCCGTCTTACTGAAAGAGAAACTGAATTTTTCTGCATATTGAGAAGCAGAGTTTAAACTTCCTCTCTGGGGATTTTTTTTTTTTCCCCATGGGTATGGATTTTAAATCATTTTGGAAATCCCAAGGGATTTCCAAGAGTCGTTAGTTCACTGAGTCTTTGAGCTAATCCATTGTGAATGCAGCAAATTAGAAATGAAAAGTACTGCATTGCAAAACATTATTACAGACTGTTAAATACCTTCCAATCCACAAATTATCTCTGTTGTGAAAATCCAGTATTTAACGCTTTCTTACTGGGAGAACTCATACTCTGCTTACAATTTTTATAGCCTATGAAAGCTAAAATAATAAGCAACTTGAAATATCAAACCTGGAACAGATTACTGGATATGGGAGATGGGATAAAGAGGGATACAACAGTGTTTTATAATTATTAACACTGTTAACATTGTTCATATCTACTGGCCACAGTAAAACACAGGCGAGGTCACATTTTTGCAGTACCAAGGGCCTGATCCTGCTAGGTGTTGAGCACCATCAAATCCCATTGGGTAATGGTGCTGAGAACTTTGCAGGATCAAACCTTACAAAATGTCTAACAGCACAGATTCTTTCAACTCTAAGACACTGGCTATGTCATTATTATCTGATTGTTGTTTTGTGATCTATATGCAAAATGAGCCATTTCAGTCTAATTCCCATTGGACAGAAGTTTCACATAAAACACACCGTTACAATTATTATTCATATAGCACCACAAATGTACATACTGGCATCCTAAAGAGGTCAAGAATTGAATTGGCAGGAAGACTTAACAACCTGACCCTTAAAGTTGGTCCCTCCAGGTCAAAGTCATCTGATAACACAAACTGCCGCAGTGGAGAGGCTAATATGAAACCCTGCACTCTGGTCCTGAGTTTTAAAATGGTTTTTACTTCTCCAGCTTTCCCCCTTCCCCTACACTTCTCCTTCATAAAGCCTGATTACTTTATGCTTTTGCAGAAGAAATGGATTTCCCCATTAGTAAGTATCACTTTAGATAACCATGTCTCTTTCATTATCAGATTTGGCCTGCAGGATTTGACCTTACTCTGAAAAAATATTCAAGACTTGCAAGCTCTTTTTTTCAGATGCAGGGTGGCATGAGGGTATTATAGAGCTCCTGATTAATTGTGATCATGAATAGGAGACAGGGGTGCATGCTTTAGTATTTATTAAAAATTAACAATACAATTCTAGTTGCATAAATTAGTGTCCATTTCTCCTAAATTGTTGTGTGGTGCTGCTGTATTCTGTTAAATGACAGCAGAATTGGGTCTTAAGCATATAGAAAAACTCCAGTGAATTCAGAATAGATCTCTAGAAAGCTGGTAGAGGTGGCTGTAGTACAATGATCGATGAAGAGATTTGTGCATATATCTGCTTTATGAAATGCTTTGAGAACCTTCAGGTTGAAAGTCACTTATACAATATGTAATATTATATGTAGATGTTCACATACCGTGCTGGTGAGCATGGTAAGATAGATGTTCAGTTAAATTTCTCCTGTTTAAACTGTGACTATTCAATACATATGCTACAATTCAAAATGCATACTGTGTGTATATTGCATATTGCCAATGTTGTAAGATATCGATCATATTTTTTGTCTTATGAATGTAGAAGACTTAAAATAAACTTAGTACATAATGTACAATAATCTGTACAGTATGTTACTTTCCAAAGGCTGATTTTGCTGTAGAATATTGTAATCAAATACAGTAATCAGTGTCACTGCAGATAGCAGGGGTAACAATGAAGTACATGGAGTAGCCACTGCTCCACTGGCTTGCTTCCTTGAGCACCAGAATTTAAATGTAAGTATCCTGCTACGTGGCATACATAAGATCAGCATCTATATCAGTAAGATATCAATGAGATCTATATTGTATGTGGGGCTGGTAGCACTGCCTATAATTAAAGTTGCCTGAACACTTCCCATTATAAGACTCCGTTTTCATTGACTTATAGCTTTTGTCAAATGTCAACTATTTGGCTAGAAATTCTTAATGTGAGTTGTTTGTCTCAGGCTGGATTTACTCTGAAATTTTCAGCCAAAACAGTCCAGCTGTTTTTGAGAATGAAGCTAGGAAAAAATATATTGTTTTGCCCATGTTAAATAATTCTGGTGACATTTTCTTCGAAAACATCTAGCACCCCCATGCTTTGAAGCAGGGATTGAAATTTGGCAAGGGAGTGGCCTTTGCATCAGGAATATGCCTTGTGCCCAAACTTGGCTAAGTTCCACACTGAAAAATTGCAGTTTGCACATGCTTAATAGAGACTTGCTAGAGCTTTGGCACCAAATCCCCCAATCCATCTGCACTGGGCATGGTTCAGGTCAGGGCTGATCAGGCCTGTTTGTGCAATTGCAGTTCTGGGCTGCTGCAGGCCAGGTCAGGTCCGGGAACAGAAACCAGGGAGTCTGTCCCTCCTGTGCTTTCAGTCCAACCCCACTGGTCCAAGGAGGAGGAAGTTATCTGATTTAAAAGCAGGGGGGGACAAGAGCCAAACCTGGGGGCTGACAGGGGAGTAGATTGGCACAAGAAGATGACTGGGCAGGGGAGACTGGGAATGAAGGCTATTGGGGGAGAGACACTAGGGCTGGGAATTGGTGAAGGAAACAGCAAGAGGACTGATAAGCTTTAGGGCATAGTTCTCAAACGGGGTTGCGATCCCTTAAGGGGTTGTGACATGGTTATGTAGGGGTCGTGAGCTGTGAGCCATATTCCTGGCCAGGCACGGGGGTGTGAGCCTCCCTGCTTCCTCCTGTTGGAGGAACGTGGGGGGAGGGGGCGAGTGTTGTTACACAGATACTGCTCACTCCCCCCCCCCCCCCAAGCATTCCTTCATACCTCCCTAGGGAACTGCACAGGGGGCAGTGAGAAGCAACATCAGGGCTCCCTGCATCCAGGTCACTTTCCCCACATGGGCAGTGCTGTGATGTGAACATCAGGAGCTGCTGCTCTCTGCCCGCCCCTTATGCAGCCCAAATGGGGAATGTGGGGATGCAGGGAGCCCTGATGTTGTTCTTCGCTCCCCCCCACTCACAGTCCCCTAAGGGTGCGTGGAGGAGCAGCTTTCGAGGTGGGAGCAAGCAGCAATACCAGCTGCTCTGTGCATGCAGGTCTATTTCCCCAGGTGGGCACAGAAGGGGATTGCATGAGTTAGGGGTGAAGAGGGCACAGTGCAGGGGTTAGAAGCAATGGGAGAGTAGGGAGCCCATAGGGGCCAGGGGCTGGTACCCATAGGGATGAGAGGGTGCACTCAAAGACTTGCTACGTGAAAGGGGTCACCAATACAAAAAGGTTGAGATCAACTGCTCTAGAGGGTAGGGACTGAGATCAGATGAGAAGCTGAGGGTGGAAACTGGGACTGGTTTGGGCAAGGAGACTGGGGTTAGCAACCAATAGGATGGGGGCAAAGAGGTGGTAGAAGAGGAAAGACAGATCTGATGACAAGTTGGCATGCAGAGGGAGAACTGGGACCAGCTGGGCAAAGAGACTGGAACAAGTAGCCAAGCGAGGACAGTGAATTCGGGTGAAGAGCCTGGTGAGGAAGACTGGGACTCAGAGCCAGTGGGGCCTGGGAAACATCAGTGGGGGAAAGAGACAGATCAAACTAGAAGCAGGTAGGGGAAGAACAGGGACTGGCTGAACAAGGAGACTGGGATGGGGAGTCTGGAGAGGTGAGACTACAGTTAGCTGGTAAGGAGATAGGGATGCGGTGTCCAGAGAGATCAGACTAGGCCTGGCCAGGCAATGAGACAACAAATGATTGAGAAGCCTATATATCAGCGTATGCGCAATATGCCCAACCATTTAATGGCATTATCATCAGCCCAGTGAAGAGCTGGTAATCCGCCGTCAAAATAAGTCAGTGGGCACTTGACAATAATATGTAACATAGTCTGGAGCTGATCACAGCTGCATGGCGGGTCATTAGAAAAAAACCCATTTAAAGAGATTGGCTGCACAGTTGCCCTATCCTGTTCGAAAACGGTTCAGAGATGACCACAGATCAGATGGCAGATCAAAACCTAGTGGACAGATGGTTAGATCAGTGATGAGAGAGTGATTAACAACTGTCATTATTGACCACTTGTGGCACCAAGCAGATTCCACTGTCATGTCCTGTGCTGACATAAATGACCATAATGGGTGTCTAGAATACAGGCGAGCTGGTGGGTGGTTAAAGAGGTTTGCGTACAACGGCAGGTCACTATTCTCACGGTTCTTTGCCAAACGTGTGACAGAGGCCTTCTCACAGCAAATGTGGGGCAGTGCTATGTTGCAAAATATCAGTAGCCATGGCAACAGGGTTATCCGTAAAGTCCCAGTAACAATACAAAGAGCTTTGTTAAGCTTTACATTGACCAGCCTCATGTGAGATGAGCAACACCAGACAATAGCACAGTACTCTGCTGTTGAATAGCAGAGAGCAAGGGCTGAAGGTCTAAGTGTCCAGGTGCTTACACCGCAGGTTGAACCGACCAATTTTCTGAACAGGTTGTTCCAAGTGCTGACTTTGGCTGCCATCTTCCTCAAGTGGTTGCGGTAGGTTAATGACCTATCCAATGTCACACCGAGGTAAACTGGGTTTGGATCATGTTGCAAGCGTTGGCCATTGAGGACGACATTTAACTCATGAGAAGCCGGAAAAGGGAAGGGACTGGCTAGTTGATGACACCAGGACTGGGACAAAGAGCAAGGGGTGGGGAAGAGACAGGAGTGGGACAGAGATTAGTTGGAGGGACAGAAGGTGTCAAGCTTATGGACAATGAGCAGAAGAGTCTGTGCCCATAAAGCATACTCCTGTCCCAAGCCTGGAATGAAACGCACAGTTCCTGAGTCTCACCTTTGTTGTCAGCAAATATCTGTGAAATCCATTTGTAAAGTGTGTGTTTCATCCCTCTCTAGTGCTGGTCCACATGGAGGATGACAACCTACTACTGATATAAATTCCTCTGTTAGCTCAAGTGGCAGAGGTCTGTGCAGGGGATATGAAGGTTCTAGCCCTGCTGAAGAGCCAGATGAATGTCAGTGCTATGTCATGATGAAATTTCTGTTTCTTCAATTCATTTTCTTTTTTTAATAAACCTAGGAAACTGCACACACACAAATTACATCAAAAGAATATTAAGGTTGCAAAGTCAAGCACTTAAAAGTTAGGAATGGGTAAACCTACGCTGGGGAGAAATCAGGGTGGTGTAGCGAAGGAAACTGTTGTTTATGGGACCCCTACTTCATTTATTGCAGAAGTAGAAAGGTATGTAATGAATAAGGCAGGGGATTGTAGGAAGAGAAAGGAGGGTCTCCTAGTTAAGACAGCTAAATGCTGCCCTGAAGAAATCACACACACACAAACACACAGTTTAAAACCGGAAGACTTCTGAGGCACAGTCTGAACACATTGGAGAGAAAGGGCACAGTGGCCTGGCCAGCACCTGGTTCCGCTCTCCATTGCAACCATGTGCCAGCCAGATCCCACTCCATGGGTCCAATTCTGGCAGCTGGGCTCTCACCTGTCGCCGGCTGCTGAAATGGTGGTGGCAGCTCATCTTGGCACCAGGGAGCAACTGGGTCTGGGAAGCAGGATGGTCTGAACCCATAAACTGAGGGCCTCAGGCCTGCCAGCAGGGAAGATAAGGCAAGGGCAGGGAGAAGCAGGGGTTCCAAGAAGGTTGGGCTTGTGGGGGGAGGCAGAGCAGAGGATGTGGGATGGACAGATTGGTGGCGGAAGGGGGAAAGCACGGACTCCAGGATGATGGGACTGGGGAGGAAGAGGCAGGCTCAGGGACGTTCTACTGGCTGTACTTCTGGCAAAATGAAATTTTGAGAAAAAGAGGCACCAACATATCTTCCATTATTGGTAACTAACCTGCCTTCTTCTCAACATCCATGACATAAATCTATGGCAGCTTAGATGGATTTACACTGCACTGATGACCTTTTGTGCACTCATGTCAAAGAAGGATTTGTGGCAGTTTAATATTGATTTTAAATCAGTTTAGTTAAATCAGTGAAACTTTTCTAAAATAGAGAAGCCCTGATTTACCAATGATAAATATCTTCTCAATACCATACATGTTAGTGAGGGGGAAGGGGAAATCAACTATGAAATCATATTATTGTTCATCTGCTGTTGAAAATGGTTTGATTTTTGCTATTTCAAACCCTGCTTATTTAATACTTTAAAAAAAAACCCAACAACACTGAATGAAACAATTTCTACCATCTTACACTTATTTTTATTGTATGTGATGTTCTTTTTTCAACCAAGCACTTGACTGTGCTATAAAATGATGAAACTTTTATGAGCAGTATCTGTCAGGTTTTTAATCTTCTGTGTTGCTTTTATGATAAAACTGTGACTATGATGGGTTTCCAAGAAGCATTGTAACCATTTCCGATGTTCACAGGACTGGCTCACATCCTACAAGTGTGTGTGAGAAAGAGAGATAGATAAATAAAATAAAATAAAATAAATAAATAGGGAGAATGTAAGAACGGCCTATACTGGATCCGACCAACAGTCCGTCTAGCCCAGTCTCCTGACAGTTGCCACTGACAGATGTTTTAGAGGGAATGAGCAGAGCATGGCAATTATCAAGTGATTCATCCCTTGTCATCCCATGCCAGCTTCTGGCATTCCCAGATTTAGGGACACCCGGAGCATGGGGTTATGTTCCTTACCAGCTTGGCTAATAGCCATTGATGGACTTGTCATCCATGATCCTGTCTAATTATTTTTGAATCCAGTCATACTGGGAGGAAATTAATTCATTGGCCATTTATGGCAGTAACCTCTGAAAGTCATTCACATTTTCCTGTTAGCATAAGAATTTAGATAGATAATAAAATATAAAAATAAACAGACAAAAGATACAAAAAATCCCAAATTTAGGGCTAGATCGTAATAATACCATCTGTCTTGTACTGTACCAGGAGTAGACCAGGGAATTAACTGCAACTCTGAAAGTCATAATTCAGCCCCTGCTTCTCCCCTTGAACTAGTGAGGAAGTAATCTGTGCCAGCCCTTAACCAGGTCCAAATTACTTCTTCCCCCTTGTCAGTTCAGCTATGATAGCTGGGACATTGGTGGGTGAAGGCAAGGGCTATACTCATTCTTCACCTCTGCCCTCCTGCATAGCAAGGTGAATAAGAGCCATTAGAAGACTGCTTTCCCTGCCTATGCTGTGACTTTCAGTGTGAGTAGTTAGTACAGGATACTAAAGGGGAGTCTTGCCCCACTCACTCCCCTTTGCCAGCATGTTGGGCAAGTGCCAGACTTACACTTTATTTAAATAGTGGGTTGGGGGAGAGCAGTTTCTACTGTTGCATCACTTTTTTGTATCACAGAACACAATAAGAAAGTAGCACCTTCCAGCAGGGCTTGTTAGAGTACTGAACTGATCCAGACAAAGTCCAGAACCTCCACATGACTCTCCTCTATATCTAGTGTTATCAGCTATCCAAATTTTGACAATTTGTATTTGATGGCACTGTTCTGCATCCAGAAGCTTAGGTCTTCAGGATTTTAAATATTCCCCCAAATATCTGTGGGGTTAACACATCACCATCTCATGATGTTGCATCATGTCATTTCTACTTGACAATGACAAGATGTCAAGCATTGGAATATAAAGAGTTGATCTTGGAGGACAAACTTTAATAGGTGGAAATCTTATATACTGTATATCTTACATTTTATGAAGGTTCAGTAAAGAAAACAAATGTACTTTATCCGACATTCCGTCCACCTATTTTTCCTAACTTTGTGGACTAGACTTTTAGACCAATCCTCCTTATCCCCTAGCTTCTCCCTTGGTTTTTACTTTTGAAGGACACATGCTATTCCACTTTACCACTATCCTTTCTATCAGCTCGTGTATTAAGATCTAGAGGTCAATCTTAACATTTGTAGTTGTTTTTTACTCATTCCTTAGTCAAGCAAAACACCATTCACTTCAAGTGCTAGTTTTAGCAAAGACCTCATGATCTGGCTCACAAGCAGAGAATAAGCCTCCGTATTGTATTCAGAATTTAATATTCTCAAGTAATTGCCTCCCTATCTAAATCAGCATTCAAAATATCTCCTCTAAGGCTACAGCTGGCTGCCATCACGATGCTTCATGCATTTATGGCTGTCCTTCAGATCTCTGAAGTATAAATCTAGTGCTGAGTAAACTAGTTAAGCCCTCTTTGAGTCTAAGTGTATTTCCTCATTCTTTCTTTTCCCACAAAAACCTTTTTAGTGGCTATTACCATCTGTACGATGAGTGAGTTACCCCCAGTCTTTACAGTTAATCCACAAGATTCTAGACTCTGAAGATAAAATTCTATGCCCACACACTGGATTTTTAGCCTATGCTTGTTTCAGAACGTTGTTGGTGTGGCTGAAAACATTCAAGTACATCAGTATTCTTCTTTAAGTATTAAGCTGTGTAGTAATAATTAAAAAGTAAACAGCCCCAGTAAAACTGTTTAAATTTATTGCACTGAGACTTCCTGCCTATCCCTCGCTTTCTTTTTCACCACTTTTCCATAATGGCTATAGTCATATATGGTTTCACTATAATACAGTGGTTTTCATCGGGGGATCTGTGGACTCCTGGGGTCCACGAAAGGTGACTATGAAAATAAAGTTTCAGATCCCAGAAAAGGCATTCAGTTTTTCTGATCAGTCAAAAGTATGTGAGTACACCCACTCCTGCTCATAATCCAGAAGTGTTGCTGTTACCATAGAATCCCACAGTGTAGTTCCCCTTCTCACACTGCGTCAAATGCTGTGTTGAGCATGTGCAACATTTAGAGTTGAATTCTGTTAAGTCAATTTTCAGGCTAAGACTTCTATAGGTAGGTGTCCGCGGACAAGAGATTGAATTTCCAAAGGGGTCTGCACTGCCATTTGAAAATGTTAGAGGTCCGCAAATGGGGAAAAAAAAAAAAAAAAAAAAAAAAAAAAAAGATTGAAAACCATGGCTATAGCCCCCCCCCCCCCAAAAGTGCACATTTCAGTAGGTTTTTTTAGATGTTTTAGTTGCTTGGCTCTGTCCCCCTTTTGCAGTTCTTCTGGTGCCCTGAAATGGATTCTATCCCTGCCTTTGCCACAGAGTTCTTGGGTAGTGCTGGGCAAGAGACTTAAAGCAAACTTTTATCAGGTGGTCAATAACTGTGTCTTCCTCATTTAATGGGTGCCAAACTTGAGTCCCTTAGATCTGATTTTCAGAAGTGCTGAGCACTCTCAGCTGCAACTGAAGTCAACGGGAGCTGTGCTTGGAACATATACAGTGCTATATAATTTTAATACTAAGTGCTATGAAAAAAATCACATCTGAAGCTCTCGTATACTAGTGATAAGCACCATGGAAAAGCCCAAGAAGAAAATAATAATTCTGTATGCAGAACAGTGTTTGAATAGTTTGCGTTAAATAAGATATGGGGCCACACACTGAACAATGAGAAAATGAAAAATTGCACAATTGCTTATTATGTGAGCACCATCCTTCCTGTGCACTGAATGAGGTAGGGGTTCTGTGGAAAAAAAGTATATGATGATGTAATGTAGCTATATCATAATGCATACACACAAGGGGAACAAATTAAGGTTGCACAATCAACCTTCATTTCCAACTTTTTCATGCTTCAATTTTTTAACCTTAAAAATGTTTTTAAATTCCCTTTTTGGGGAATTTCTCTTGATTTGAAGCCAACTCGGAGGTGGTCTGCTTCTCAAAATAGGAAATAAGTATAGTAAATCTGAACAAAAATGTGTGGTTTGCTAGTGTGTGCCTTGCTCTGACCTATAGGTGTTTCTATTAAAGAAATTTGTGCAAGACTATCTCAGCATAATTTTAATTTTATAGTCTGTGTTGCTGAATAATATATTTTAATTCCCTCCTGTCTTCTGGGAGTGGAGTAAGGAGGGCACAAGGAGCTTCTTTTCCCCAGTGTAGAACCTTATGTACAGGAGCAGGGAAAAAAAACATACTTGGGGCCAGATTCTCCATTGACCTGTACTGTATATCTGTGAAGTGGGAGTTAAAAGACTACCAAATCAGAATGGTGTAAACACCATCACAAAATGCAGGGGTATGGAAAATCAGGCTCCAATGCTGCCTTGAACACAGGGAATAGAGGTGGACTAAATAAACAAACAGGTAAATAGTAAATTCTCTGAAAAATGTATTTTTCAGGTCACCAAAACTATTCACAAATCCAGGTCAAATTTGGCAAATAGACAATTCTGTTTATTTGGTCAAAACTACCTGTTTCTGACATTTTTATAATACATCATTTTGACATTTTGTTTCATACTGACATTTTTATTCAAAAAATATTGATTCAAATCAATGTTTGAAATATTTCATTTGACCAAAGTGACATTTTTCAGTTTTTTCATTCCAGTGAGAGAAACCCCAAACAATCAGTTTTGATTTGAAAAAAAAAAAAAAAATTGATTTTTTTTCCCTAGATTTTTTGGTTGGGCCACACTGAACCAAAAAAAAAAAAAAAAAATCAATTATTTGTTTAGCTCTAACTTGGACAGGTGTCGGACTGATGTGCCTAGAGGCATTCCATCCTTCCAACCAACTTGAAGAAATAGACAAAAGGCCAAGTTGATGCTGGGCTGAAAAATCAGTCCTCAAGTGTTCAGTGTTACCTCAGATGTTACCTGTATTTCTTACAGAATCAGTGACTGGAGTAAACATGGAGCCTTCAGAAACAAAGCTTCAAAACACTGCTAGCATAAAATTGCCATTTCCCATTGATATTGGTCACTGATAGCCTATGCACAGTGCTTTTAATGTTCTCTTTCAGCTAACTTCCAGTTAATTAAATGTGAAAAATTTGAATCAACGTTAGCAGCAAAGCTTGAACACATTCTGGAGCTGGAATGCTGGAGGGAGCTCTTGAAAGTTATTCTGCTTTATGGGTATAGCACATTGATTTCATGAAAGCTTGATTTTTGTTTTCAAAATATGAATTTTGGGACAAATTTAGGCCTGGATCCAATAAAGCACTTACGCACATTCTTAGATTTAAACATGTGATAGTCTTATTAAAGTCAAACTGACAGGGCCCATTTAAGGAAATGTTCAGTGGAGGTGTGAGTAACAGCTTCTAGGAATTTTGTGCTTTTAGAACTGATGCCTTTTAAGATCTCAATGCAAAACTCAGAACTGGATTTTCTAAGTCCTCCATGTTTAGAACTCTTTTGAAAGTCAGAAGCAGTCTTCATGAGGCAGAAATGTGTAAGTTTACTCCTAGTGTAGTTATCCAGATGCTGGAAGATGGCATAGTATTCCATCCCCTATTAAAATAAAATTGATACCTTTACACATTTTTATTTCAACAATTTTGAGAGCACTGCAGTAAAATATGAGTTGGAATTGTGAAGCTTTCTTTCTGAATCTTAAAACTTTATACTTACACTATATTGACATTCTGCCTCCCACAGAATGTTTTTGTTATTAAAATTCAGAGAGAGACACTAGTGATAAAATAGTAAATAAAATTCAAGAGATTTATTTCACCTTTTATTTCAAAAACCATTTTAAATGGCAGTAAAATAAAGTGCATTTTACATTGTGATTTATCTGTAATGACAATTTAGTAAGTTCTGACTGTGTCTATATCTTTTGGCGCAAAGAGCAAAGAGAATTTGCAAGTATACCCCAAAAATGTGAATATTCCCAGCAGACTTCATTCAGTCAATGTTTAACAGTTACAGTATAAGCCTTAGTTATCATAATTGCGGAGTGAAAATAAAAACATATTTGAAGTGTTAGATAAAGTGATTTCCCCCTTACCTGGTTAAAGTTCTGACTCCAGATCAAGACCTCAAAAGGCTATCATTCCAGACAGAGGGTCAGCTCAGCTGATGTCTTAGGCCTGATCTGTATACAAGTTAGATTGATATAAGCTGCCTTGTGTTGACCTATTTGTGCATCTGTCTACATTTAAATTTGTCTCCCACTGATTACATCAGTTCTCCTTTACACTGACATAGTAACACCACCTCTTCAAGTGGTGTCGAGCCATGGTCAATGTATTGAAGTCGACACAGCATGAATGTAGACACTGCATTACCTATGTCAACCCTAATAGTCCTCTGGCAGCTGTTTCACAATGCCCGACACTAACCACTCTGACCACAATTGTGAACTCCACTGCCCAAGGGTCATGGAGACCGGAAGTCATCTCCTCCTCCCCCATTTAAGGAGCCCCACAAATTTTTTAAATGCCTTTTCCTGATTGTTGAGGATGACAATCACACCTAGCAGCTCTCCATTGTTGTGTGTAATGGTCCAGCTGACTATGCCAGCTACACGCTCCAGATGTGCTCTGGCTTGGAATAGACAGGAGATATTGGATCTCTTGGGCCTGTGGGGAGAAGAGGCTGTGTAAGCACAGCTATGGACCAGCCATAGAAATGTGGACATCTATGATCAAATTGCACAGGAGATGCTGGAGAAGGTATGACAGGGATAAGCAGCAGTACCACAAGAAAGCTAAGGAGCTATGGCAAGCATACCAGCAGGCCAGCGAGGCCAACAATCAATTGGATGCTGAACTGCAGACCTGCTGCTTTTACAAAGAGTTGCATGTCATACTTGGTGGAGACGCCACGACCCTGCACATTAGGGGCAGGTGACTCAGGCGACTGCCTGAGGTGCCAGCGTTGGGGGTCCTGGGCTTGGGGTGCTGTTTTTGTTGTTAGTTTATCTATGGCATGAATAAATACAGACTTACAGATCCTAGTGTGCAAATTTATCATGTTATATGACAGGGATAAATCATACATGCAAATCATGCATCAAAGTCATGAAATGGGCGACAAATGTAACAAAAATAAGTATGCAAAAGTTTAAGCATTGGGTGGGGGGGTGCCAAAGACGCTCCCTGCCTGGGGCACCATTTGGTCTAGGACCAGCCCTGCCCTGACATGAACAGTAAGGATAAGGAGGAGATGGAAGAGATGGAGGATGGCAGAGATACGATGGAGGTCCAGCTGTGTTGTGAGACAGGACCTGTTTAGGACTCCACTGTAGCCCAGTTTGTCCCAGAAGTTGAGCATGTGCAAACCCAATGAAGGGGAAGGAACCTTGGGTAAGTGTGTAAATTTATTTTGCATTACAGTGATGGCACCCCCAACTTAGCAGGACACAGCTATTGATTTTTTATTAATTTACTCCTACTAGAAGAGGTAGTGGTACAACAAAGAGTGGTAGGGTTGTAATTTGCTTTTTGCACCCGGTTTTTATCTGTAACTGCTGCCATTGCAGCCTTGAAAAGTTCCCCCTGCACACTTGTGGAATGTCTGAGCCTGAGAAGGGGGGAGAAAAAAAGAGGCCTCAGGATGACATGTTCAGCGAGATCCTGCAAGCCAGTACTGCATCAGACTGTGAGCAAAAGGCCTGGAGGATGAATACTGCAGACTGCATGGAGAAGGAAAGAACAGACAGGAGAAAGGCCCAGGAGTCAGAGAAGGAGATGCACCAGGAAATAATGGGGCTTCTTTGGCAGCAAAAGCACAGATGCTGCAGACTCTTGTGGACCTACAGTCTTGGGCTTGCCTCTTTTTGCAGTCCAGGAAGAACTGCAGTATAGCACCACCCTACACCACCCGAAAACATTTCACATGGCATCAGGATCCACTGCCCTATCCCTTCCTCTCCACACCAGGGGACAACCACAGCTTCACATACACTGACTGGTGAGAGCCACGATTGATGTACATGAAGCTAAAATGGACATGAATGTTTCTTCCCCCTCTTTAAGCTCAGTTCCATAAATTCATTAAGGTTTTAATGTATTTGCTTTTATTTTGCACAGAATTTTTCGGAAGGGTTTTTGTTACTCAGTAAAACTCTATGTTTTGGAAAATAATTCATCTGTATTAGTTCCCAACATAGGCTGCAGAATGGCTGGCAGTATTTAAAGCACCCACTTACCTGTGATCATACGGTTTGACACAACTCATAGGATCAATGACAAACACAGCGTAATAATCATAAATGTGTAACAAGCCCCACAAATTAATAGCTGCATTGTCAGTGTTATAGTCACAGATGTGCACCAAGCAGGGCCAGGTAGAGCACCTGCCACCACAAACCAATACTTTAGCTCACCGTTAAAGTGGTCTTTGAAAGCATCCCTCAGCTGTGTAGTGCCACAGTGAGCTCTTCTCATAGCTCTTGTGTCTGGCTGTTCAAACTCAGCAGCCAGCCACTCCACATCCGCCCTCCACCCTGTCAGCATCTTTTCCCCCTTTGCTTCACAGATATTATGCAGGACACAGCAGGCAGCTATAACCATTGGGATATTTTTCTAACCGAGATCCACTCTTGGGATTCAACAATGCCAGTGCCCCTTCAGTCTACAAAAAGCACATTCAACTGTCATTCTGCACCCACTGAGCAGTTGAATCTTTCCTGGGCACTGTCAAGGTGTCCGGTGTATGGCTTCATAAGCTAGGGGAGTAAGGGGTGGGCTGGGTCCTCCAAGATCACTATTGGTATTTCAACATTGCCAGTGGTAATGTGCCAGTCAGGAAAGAAAGTTCCTGATTGTAGCTTTCTAAAAATTCCTGTTTTTTTAAAAATACAGCCTCTTGCACCTTCCCTAACCAGCCAACATTGATATTGGTGAAGGGTCCCCGATGAGCCACTAGAGCTTGCATAACCATAGAAAAATAGCCCTTTCTGTTGATGCACTCTGTGGCAAGGTGGGCCGGTGCCAAAATAGGGATATGAACGCCATCTATTCACTCCACCACATTTCTGGAACCCCACTGCTGCAAATCCAACCATTATGTCCTGCGCTTTGCTGAGAGTCACAGTCTCATAGACTCTGAGGTCAGAAGGGACCATTATGATCATCCAATCTGACCTCCTACACAACGCAGGCCACAGAACTTCACCCACCCACTCCTGTAATAGACTGTGGACGTGTCCCTGGAACCGGGGAGCAGCGTCTGGGTCTGGCTCCCTCTCTGGGCCCTCCTCAGAGGGGGACCACCCCTCCCAGCTACCTCGCACCGGGAGCAGTCTTGTGACCTTCTCAGGGCAAGCAGTCTAAGGCCAGGCTCTCAGGCAGAGCTGGCAGAGCAAGCAGTCTAAGGCCAGGCCCTCAGGCAGAGCTGGCACGGCAAGCAAGCTGTTCTCTGGAACGGCACGTCAGGGAAGGGTTTCCCACGGAGGACAGGGAAGGGGGGAGGGGGACGCAGGCCCGCCCATCTCCACTGCGTCCCAGCCCAGGGCCCTGGTAGTGGCAATGGCATTGGCCATGGGGTCGGCAGGGCTCCGGCAGCAACACGCCGCCCGGGTTGCCCCTGACTCAGCCGCTAACGTGCAGCTATCCTTGGGCTACTTCCTCCCCGAAACCCCTAGTACCTGCTTCCTCTGGGTCGCTGAGGTTTGGTAGACCTGCTAGGCCCTCCTCGTCCACAGGCGGCAGCTCGGGCAGCTCCATGGGCTCATCTTCAGAGGGTAGCTCTTCCAGGTCCTGCGGTCCCCAGGCCTCGGGCAGGGCCGGTAGATTCTCGGGGTCCCAGGCTTGGTACTGCTCTAGCAGGTCCGCTTCCGGCTCCCAATCCCCGGGTGTCTCCGGGGGGTTCTCCTCAGGCTCATAGTCAGCGGGGAGCCCCGATGGGCCTTCTTCCAGCTCCCAGGCTGTGGGGGTCTCTGGGGGGCCCTCCAACTCCCAGGCCGTAGGGTACCTGGGGGAGGCCTCAGTCAATCCCCAGGCTGGGTCCAAGGCCGGCCACTCCCTCTCAGCACCGCTCCCCGGCCCGGCCTTAGCTAGGAGCTCAGGAGGAGACACATCCTTCCCCTTCAGCCGTCTCCCTTCAACTGAGCTCACCGGCCTGGCTCTTAAAGGCCTAGCTCCGCCCCCCTGCTTCCGGTCAGGTGGGGCCACTGGGGCCTTTAAAGGCCTAGATCCGCCCCCTTGCTTCCGGTCAGGGCTTTCCCTGGGGTAGGCCTCTCGCAGCCAGGGTGGGTGTGGCTCCCTCTCTGGGTCCTCCTCAGAAGGGGACCACCCCTCCCGGCTACATAGACCCCTAACCTAATAATGATTTAAAGATTTCAAGGTACAAAGACTCCACCAGTATGTGACCTGTGCCCCATGCTACAGAGGAAGGCAAAAAACCTCCAGGGCCTCTGCCAATTTACCCTGGGGGAAAATTCCTTCCCGACCCCAAATATGGTGATCAGTTAAACCTGAGCATGTGGGCAAGATTCACCAGCCAGACACCCAGAAAAAATTACCTGTAGCAACTCAGAACCCACCCCTTCTAGCATCCCATCACAGGCCATTGCACATATTTACTGCTGGTAATCTAAGATCAGTCAATTGCCAAATTAGGCTGTCCCATCATGCCATCCCTTCCATAAACTTATCAAGCTTAGTCTTGAAACCAGCTAGGTTTCTTGCCCCCACTTCTCCCCTTGGAAGGCTGTTCCAGAACTTCACTTTCCTACAGTCCTATGTAGCAAGACAACACTTGCATGACAACAGGCTCTATAGTGGATATTCCAATTCCAAAATAATTTCCCACTGACCTGTGGCAATCTGCCTTTGCAAGTTTCCACAGTGCAGTTGCCACTTGCTTTTCCACTGTCAGAACAGCTCTCATTCTGGTCTCTCTGCTCTGGAGAGCTGGGGTAAGTTCAGCACACAGACCCAGGAATGTGGCAGAAAGTCATCTGAATACTCTCCTGTTGACTTTTTAGTTCCCTTAGCCAGCAATCATTCTAACCTTCATCCCATGATAGTTCAACAACTTTGCCAACCACTTATTGACTGCATTGCTGCTATTTGCCCAGTTATCAAGTTTATGACTCCACAATCAGAAGGACACAGATTTTACTGACGGCTCTATTATTTTTTTAAATTTTTCATGTGAATTTAGTGCTTGTAAAAGGTGTCAGATTGATAGTCCTGGAGACTGAAGTCCTCTGTTTATTACGGAACAGTTATAGCAGTGCAAAATTCCTCGTGCTGCCTAGCAAACATACCTCAACCTTGAACTGGAGAAACCATTGTTAGCAGAGAGAAGGAAGTTTAGTCTTCAGGCCCATTCAGTCCTTGACTTTTCTGCTGAGATGGACAGCCAAGGTGCCAGTGAATGCTAATTGTATTTACTTATTTATTTTGATATATACCTCCAAAATATGTCTATCCTAGGTTCTAAGTGCTTTTACTATAACGTTATCATACAGATCCAGACAAAACTTAA
Organism: Emydura macquarii macquarii; assembly: GCF_026122565.2. Lineage (NCBI taxonomy): Eukaryota > Metazoa > Chordata > Testudines > Chelidae > Emydura > Emydura macquarii. The sequence goes on along the minus strand of NW_027131614.1, from coordinate 14,375,804 downwards.
CAATCCTTACTAGATCCAAAATCTAACCAGCCAAAGCATCCTCCATCTTACCCCCAAATTCCCACGCATAGTGCACTCCCCCCATCCCAAAGGCCCCAGACAATATGCAGGCTTTGCAACATGCCTTGAGAGTAGACACATTTGGTCTTTTGCAGGCTAAGTGAGAGTGATTTCATGGATTTAATAGTCAGTATGAACAGCTTATCTTCATCCAGTGCTAGGAGATCAACCAGCAACACACGTACCATTTCTGGGCCCTATGCAGTTCTGTACCCAAACTGATAAGGGTTGAGATCTGTGGCAGCTACAGTAGATACTGTAGCAGTTGTCTGGTCAAAGCCTTCAGTGTAAGCTTAACCAAAAATAGTAGTTTAAACACAGGATAATAATTGGCCATTGACAAATGATGGCTTCTTGAGCAGAAGCTGACTTATTACTTTCTTAAAGTATGCTGGCCAGCTGTCTTGCCTAAGGTAGCTAATGATAACCCCCATCAATAACAGATTCTGTTCTTCCCTGCTGACCTTCCCCAGTCAAGCAGGACATGAGACCAAAGAACAGGTTGTAGACAGATGTGTTCCCAACACCTCCATTACCTGAGGGAGCGATAAAGGCAGAGAGCTGAATTGCTCCTGATGATCATCTCCCAGACTGTTTTCAATGCAATGACAGGACTGTGTGCACGAGGTCGTTAACTTGGTGCTGTAGTTGAGAGACGAACATTTCAGTTGGCTGCCAATCTGTCTGCATTCCTCTGTACAGTGGCAGAATGGTTTCTCTCAAACTCTGTCTCTGGTTTCCTGTTCTGAAACAGCCTCACTCCAGTCCTTTCAGGGCTTAATTTGTAATGAAAGAGGTGCTGGGGCTCAAGCAATTTTTTTTACTGTGTGGCAAGCCCAGAGATGCCAGGACTATGAACTACCAAGTCTAGAGGGGCTGGGGCTCAGCCCTGGCAAGCCCCAGCATAAATTAAGCACTGAGTCCTTCCCTGTAGCTCCTTCTCACTTATGCCAACACAAGGCCTATGCACCACTTAAATTGTACCCATCTCCTCAAAGTAGGGCTAAAGCAACACTTGGTGCATAGGTCTGGACTGTCCCTCTGCATCATACAATTTCAACTGCAGTGCTTGTCCTCTTGTCATGCCCTTTTTATTCCCAAACTAAAACTCTATTAGACTGTTAAAAAATAGTATTAAAATTGTGTATTTGGAGTGAGAGATTACTTAGAAATTTTCACTGTTGATTAGTAATATATATCTATATTGTTTCGAAATATAAAAGTGAGCACGCACATTGCAATATTCAGTGAGTTACAAAAGGAAGCACGCCCGTCTACTACAGGGGTCATGCACATACAATAACTCCCTGCGTACCACTTTTGAAACTTTATCCCACCATTTACAAAAAGTCATGTGTGTTTTGGGACATTAATTTTTAGAATTTTTTTGTTTAATTTGATGCTAGCAATGAGCTGAAGCCAGTTGTGTCTGAAATAGAATCAAAAGCCTCCAGAGCAGATGGCCTAGCGTGTTCGGCGAAAGTGCTATCTGGAAATGTGAGGTATTCTTCACTAATGAAGAACCTCGAGGACTATCCTCTCTGTTTATCATCATCCTTTAAATGGATACCATCCCCTTATTCTCACAGGCACTGCAGCAACTGAGAAAGAACAAGCAGGAATAATACTTGTATTTGAAAATAATACCATATTTACATTTTTGTCCTTTGTTAGATTTGTGTTTTGCTAATATACAGTAGTACGAGTACTCTTAACAATTAACTTGTCCACATACGTAAGAAATGACTGGAATATACATATTACACCACAGTAGGGAATGTAAAGCTACTGATATCACATTCAGCTCCTTTTGCTTATGTAACCTCTCCTGAGTTCCTTCCTACTAGCTGACTGGTCCTTCACTGTTTCTTTTGGAAGTTCTTCCTCATCCCCTCTCTGCCAGTTTCCTTCAGGGCTCCAAGCTTAGTCCCCATCTACCGCCTTTCTCTGGGGATCTCATGGTTGCCTGACCTCAACTATCATCTCTACACAGATTACTTAAACATTTGCCTCTACACGGCTCCTGTCCAATCACAAGCCCCTAGCTGCCTTTTCAACCCAACATGATGGATGACTCACCACCAGATGAAGATGGTGACAATCCAGCGTATCATCTTTCCTCTAAACCCTCTCCTCCACTTCTTCCTTTCTCCATTGTTGTTTATTACACCACCATCCTACACGTCTCCCAAGGCTTTAATGCTCTCTTTGGATAGGCCTACTTTGCAATTAAAATCCCATGGCTGTACTGTGCCAGCAGACTTGGGCTCGCAGGGCTTGGGCTCTGGGGTTGTTACATTGCATTGCCAAGGCTCTAGGACCCGTGTGAGATGGGTGGGTCCCAGAGCTCAGGCTGCAACCCCAGCCTGAAAGCCTATACTGCCCCTCAGTCCGAGCCAGAAGGCACAGGCCAGCTGCAAGTTTTTAATAGCAGAGTAGACATACCCTTTAATTCTGTTCTCACCCCGCTCAGCTAGAGCAGTGTTTCTCAACCTTTTAAATAGCAAGTACCCCCTAACTTCCGAACATTTTAATAAGTACCCCAGCACTCACTATTCAATGGGATTTTATATTTACAGACTAATGTGAATCATACGTTGGAAGAAGGGCTGAGTGTATAAGGCCGTGATATGACAGATGTCAGATCTAGTGTGGGTAGGATTACCACCTTTACACCAGGGGTGCACAACTCAAGTATGTACCAGGGCTAGAGGTGATGTTGGCCAAAGCTAGGAGGCTTTGAGCAACATGCCAATGCTGGGGAATATAAAGCACTGCGCCAAATTTTTTGCCATAGATTTTGAGAGGAGGAAGGGGTGAGAGACAGAGACAGGGAAGGCAGGTGAGAGAGAGAGAGAGAGAGAGAGACAGGAAAAGAGGGTAACTGGTGAAATCTGGGGCTGTCATAGTCGACAATTTCACTGCTCAGCTAGAGCCCTGGAATTGACAAGTTTTCTGGGCACTGGGCTTTGAGCCAGGGAGGGGGGCTGCCACCTGGGCAAGTTGCAGGCGGCTGCCACCTGGCTGCCAGCCCAGGAGGTGGGTGACTGCCACCCAATCTGAACTGGGGCAGAGGAGGCTTCCATGCAGGCTGGGACCCAGGGATGTGAGCAGGCGGCTGCTGCCTGTCTTCAAGCCAAGGAGCTGGAGTCTGTCCCTTGGCTCGGAGCTGGGGGGCGGGTGGCTGCCACCCAGCTGTGTGCCCAGCTCACGAGGTGCAGAAGGCTGCCACTGGTCTCTCACCTGAGAGCTGGGACCCAGCGGGAAGCGGGGGGACTGCTGCCCACCTCCCCCAGAAGCTAGCAGCTGCCACCCTCCTCCCAGCTTGGAGCTGGGACCTGGCAGGAAGTGGGTGGATGCCTCCCGCCTCCCACAAGAGCCGGCAGCTGCCGCTCGCTTCCCAGCTGGGAGCTGCGACCGGGCGGCTGCAGCCTGGCTTCCCAGGCCTGTGGCAGCTGCCACCCACCTCCCCTTCACTCAGTTTTTCCCTGGGTACCCACTGCCTGTGTCTCACATACCCACAGGGGTATGCGTACTACAGGTTGAGAAATTATGAGCTAGACTGACACAGATTCTGCTGTTTCCTCCTCAGCATATTCAAAACTATCCCTCCTTTCTGTCCCTCCAGCTAAAGCATTTGTTCATGTCTGAAATACTGTAGTTTCCTCCTCTCCACAATAAGTTTGTAGCTTTTCCTATACTACCAACAAACTGTCCTTTTACCCCATTTCCAGTTTCCATTTCTTTTGCTAGACTCAGGTTCTGCGTCATACCTGTTAAATACTTTAAGTACTTATGAAATGCCTATTTAAAAATAGGCATTTACTTGATATTGGCAGAAGTGAACTACCTATTTCCCATAAACACCACTTACAAATTTTGTGATTTCCACTCTTTGTATTACATTGTGAGTCTGCACCTGAGAGGTGCTAAGTACTTCTCATGGACATTAAAGTCAGTGAAAGTTGTGGTTGCTCAGTGCTTCTCAGGATAAGAAGTCTCCATGAGAGATTTTCTCCAGACTAGTTTACGGCAGTTTTCTGGGAAGATGACACAGTGAGATTTAAAGCCAAAGAACAGACAAAACTAGTATTATGCAGAGAATGAAAGAGCCTCTCCACACTCCAATGCCTAAAGATACCAAAAAGTATACTATTGTCTAGTAGCTTTAACTAGGCAGCATTCAGGTATATTTACAGTCTAAAGTCAAATAGATTTCCAAGTAGAGGAAAACTAGCTGGATTAGAACAGATTGTGGGCTAGATTCTGATCTGTTACACTAGTGTAAATTCAGAGTAACTCAGTTTACATGAGCAGAGTTATTCTGAATTTACACTAGTGTAAGAGATCAGAATCTGTCTCTTTGTCCATATGGTCAGTAAGGCAGGCACATTGACCCAAAGCTTATAAATAAATAAATACTGTCGCAAACAGTCCATTCTCAGCAAAACAGACAATAAATACCCAACTTTAAACGGACTTTAAAAAAAACCCAACACATCGCTTATGAAATCTCTTGGGAGCAGTAGTTCTTTCAGTCTCCCAGGGCATAACTTGCAAAGCAAGATAAGTTATGTTGACACAAATTCCTCAAGCAGCAGATCTTTTGGGAAGTGAACAAAGTGCTCTGTGGAGCCAGACTGGCTCAGGATCAAGTCAGTATGTACTGTATATCCTTGAAAAGTGCAGCTGAGTTTAGGGAAGTTATGAAGAACGCCTTTTTATATTTATGTGCCTTCCAGAGCAAAGTAATCAGAATGATTGTAAGACACATGGTAAATAATTTTAATGTTCCATCTTTCTGAGGGGGTTTCTAGCATAACCTATTGATACCCACAAAATTCAATAGGTTTTTTGCTTAGAAAAAGAGTGGGAGAGAGTGTATAAAAGGGATTTTACATTTTTCAAAAATCTCTTCAATTTAATGTTAAACTCCTTTTTTTGCCAACCCTTGACTTTAAACTGGAAATCCAGATAGGATTATCATGTATTCATATTCTTGCAATATATATATTGTAGATGTAGGATTCTCAGAAACATTTCTTTCATTCCTTTTGAGCATCCTAAGTCATTCTTTGACACCCCTGGAGTCATATGACTGAACCAAAATAATACCCAATTGACCAGTATGACAGGGGAAATAAGTCTGTATTGCAAAAAGGGAAGCAGTCTTTTTTTTTTCTAGGAGTTTGTATTTCTCATTAAATAGTAAGGTACTTTTGACAGATGTGCTGTAATTGTATTCATTTTTAATCTCAGCCATATGGAGGCACAGTGTAACAATATTTCAGACATCCTATCAATCCAGTATTATTAATGGGCGGAGGGATCAAAGTCCATGATATTTTATTATCATATATAGATTCTTAACAGAGGAGCAACAAGAAAAAAAGGACTTTTTAAATTATTACCTTAAATTATTATTATTATTACAAAATCCATATCAAAAGGAACTCCAATCTTTTGCCTCCTAGAGAAACTTTTGAAACACTGTGATGGATCATTAGGATTTCTGGTGTTTTTCTATTTAAATCAAATGGGAGTTCTATTATTTGCACCATGGATTGAAACAGGTATAGAGGTACTCCAGTACTGCTCAGAAACAACCCACCTTGCAGGATCAGCATATGAAACAAGAAGATTGCCAACTCTTACGGTTTTATCACAAGCCTCATGATATTTGGTGTTTTCTTAAAGCCCCTGATCCTGGAAGTAGGTAATTCTGTGAGAATTGGAGTTTCCATTAAAAAAAAAATGGATTTCTAGCCTAGGCTGCAAAAAAAGAGAAAGCTTGACAGGGAAGACGCTAAAGTCTAAAAAACCAGAAGGCAAATAAAAAGACCCAACACTTAAGCCAATCTTACGATTTGGGGGGGGGGGGGGGGGCTTATGATTTTTTAACACTAGGGGATGGCAACATGGGAATTGTCCTCTTCTCCAAAAAGTCCACGAGGATTGATGAGAAAATGAATTTAGGATATTGTTATGATATACATGCTCACGCATGCCCCATCCCAGTATTCACAGGTTAGTACACTTGGAAGAGCATTAACAATTCTAAACCAAAAAATTCCTGTTTGTTTATTACCTTCAAGAGACCAGTTTCTCAGTTGTTTGTAGAATGAAACAGCTGTCTACAAAACAGCTATTAAAAAAAAATAGCAGATTGTGCAATAACATACTAGGAAAGCTATTTAAATTTAGAAAGAGCTAATGGGCTAGATTTATGTAAGGGATAAGTGAAAGGGTTCCCCCTTCTCCTTTTAAATAGTGTAGCTTTCCAAAATCATTTCTTTATGTTAATTTTCTATTTCTGAATTTAATGAATATTTTTAGTGGTTTCTACACAGACAGTGTGATCTAGCAAGCTAAGCATATGATTTGGAGTCATGACTCCTAAATTCTAATCCGGACTATGCTATTAACTCACTGTTGGGCCTTCAGTTTGTCAGAGTCTCCTCACAGTTTCTTCATATGTAAATTAAAGGAAATATTTCCTCTCTTCCAGGGTATGGTACTCTGATAACTAATGTTTGTAAAATGCTTTGAAGAGGCAAAGCACTATGAACTGAGATCCTTCACAATCCCTGTAAACATTGGGGGGGGGGGGGGGTCTTGTTGTTACACAGCTTCCTATCTCCTAATGTGTATAAATAACATTGTTGACTAACTAGAAGAGTCATTTTATTATCCAAGAAATGAAACTCATCACTTCTGTCATGGAAAATTCCCCCAAATTCACATTTCCCAAGGGGAATTCCTGGCACATCAAATAAAAGTTACTAAAAAACCCATCTATTTAGTTTTACAAACCATATGATAACATCTTAATATCAACACAAAACTACAGTATCTACTTTGGTGTTTTCTAACCATTAATTACAGAGATTACAGTCTGATTTTACTGTACTTTAAACATCTTGTGCCATGAGAAGAAACAAGGGGATGAGAGCATGACTGTATTGTCAGGCTCAATAGTTCAGAAATATCAATCAGCTCTCATAATCATCAGTGGCATTCCATGTATAATTTGCCCTGATGTGCATTTTTTCCCTAAAGTCACTTTTTCTATCTCATACCAAATATATTTAAAGAACAAACATTTAATCAGCTATGTAAATTTGCGCTATTGGACAGTGCTCTTTAATAGATATACATTTACAATAGTTAACAAAGGCTTATTATGATCCAAGATGAACCAAGTAGCTTGTTAGTGCATTTGATTTAAAAGCCAATGCTGCTTGGACAGCCTGATGACCTAATTAGAGTCCTTTACTCTGCATGAAAGAAAGCTAAAATTTAATTTCTTAATTCAGCCCTTGGGTTGTCATGGGCTGAATAAAAGTCAGTGGCAGAATAACATGCTCTAAGAGGAAAGGGGTGATTGTTATAGTAAGAGTGATCACGGCCAGCCAGTCAAGCAACATTAATAGGTTATGGTGGGACTGACAGCTTTGTCCAGACCTCATGGCTCAAGCTGGTTGCTACAGTAAAAATCTTGTCTGCATTCAAGAGAGAAAAGCAAGAGTCATAGGTTCCTTTATTTGAAAAGAAACTAGCTTCAAGTTCCAGTATCTGGTTTTTTATATTTTAAATTACCTCAAGTAGTTTCTTCATTTTGGGAACTACACTTCCTTAAAACGCCTCCTACTACACTGTTATATTTTACTGTGCATTAAACATCTGGTATCAATAGACCAAACAACAAAAAAAGCATGATTATGCTGTCAGACTTAATAATTCAGCAATATTAACCAGGTTTCATAGTATAAGGAGATTTTCATGTGTAATTGGCCCATGATGTGTATTTTGTACTCTCTGCATACCAGGGTAAGATAACAGTGTTCAATCTTTCATGTAACTAACAGAGTTAATTTGGCTAAATTAAATCAGTTCATCAGCAATAGTCTCATCTTGTAAAAAAAAAAATCATAGTTTGTTCAAAGTGCTATTTAGAAAATGGGAGGAGGCAGGAAACTCTTTCTATGCAGCAATAGATTAGAAAAGATATTTAGCCTTAAGCAAACTTGAGAGCTATGGAGGCTGAACCATGTGTAAGAAGACCATAAACCTACTTGCCTGTTCAGTAACCAAATGACTGCTGCTTGGTTAGCCGTAAGCTTCAGTTTGAGACCTTTTGCTCCCATATTTAATTAAAACATCATTGTCATCTTCTGTGAGTATTGAACTGTAATACTGCAGGCCTATTCAAGATCTGTTTCTTAATTGGTCTTAAATAGGTTAATTGCAATTCAAAGAACTAGTCATTACCAGTGGGAAGCAAGTGTATGATGCAATGGGACAGAGCAATAGCTATTGGCCAAATTGTCTCAAACAATTTTATTTTAGGGTTACAATTGAAAAGAAAATCTGTTACAAAAGATGTCTAGATGGGGTCTTTCTTTGGAAGACCTATTTTTTGAACACAGGCTAATTAAATTTAGTTAATTATTGTTCATTCAGGACTTGAAAAATGTATTGGCTTCATTGTTCAAAATGTGCATAGCCTGTTCCATGAGGCAGTACTAAGCTGCACTATCACAGGGTGAACTCTAGGAGGCTTTGTTTCTCTTAGAAGTGGCATGCAAGGGGAGCATGCACACTGCTCTGTGCCTTCATGGATGTAGTACATTTTCCATTCTGCTGGCTGGCATCTGAGCAGGTGGAGTAAAGGTCCTAGCACCTCTCCTCCCTCCAGGAGAGGAGTAGAGGAGACACTCTGCGCTCTATGTAGAGGGGATTCTGTCCAGCCAGAACCACAAGAGTGGCATTGGGAAGGAGCCAAACTCCTCATTCCTTTCCATTATGCTCCTGCATATGGGCCAGGTAAGAATCTGATCCTCTTTTAAGTACTAAAGGTGAAATCTTGGCCCTATTGAAATCAATGGAACTTTTGCTTTATTGGTGTCAGGATTTCACCCTAAATATTTTTTGTAATCAAAGCAATACAAGGATATTTTTCAGGCATTTTCTAATTGATCTACTGTACCAAAACACTGAATTAAGCATCAATGTAGAATGCTAAATTAGCAATTATACAAACGGATGCTTTTAAAATGCAACACTACCAAGTTGTGGCTTTGGGTAGATACCTTTTTCATTTATGTTCCATTAAAACATTACATATATGAAGAAATATAGTTATATAATTTTAAAGTCAAATTCATTAAAGCATTCAGTGAGGTACATACAGATTTCACATGAATGTTTTAAAGAGAGTTGCATTTTTAACCCTCCAATTTACATGATTCACCTGATATGCTCTGGAAGATTGGTCCATAGAGAATGATTTCTTCCTGGCTCTCACATGCATTGTTCTGGGCTTTGAGATCTGCAGTGTCCAGAGAAACACAGCTGTCAGGGGAATCAGAGCAAAAATTGGTTTTGATGTAGCTGAGTTTTGTTCCATTCATTGCTTTGAAAATTAAGACCAGCATCAGAAGCTGACTGGAGCGAGTAGGGCAACTTGAGCATAGGCCTGATGTGCTCACGGCAGCCAGAGCCATCGAAGAGGTGAGCATCTGCATTCTGTATTGGCTGAAGCCTGTGCATTGTCTTTACGTTCAGCTTCAGATACAATGAGTTACAGTAATCCAAAATGAAGGTGAAAAATGTATGGATCACTGTAGCCAGGTCTTGTCCAGGAGGAAGGGATGAAGTTTCCTAGTAAGCTGGAAGTGAAAGAAGGCATTTTTGCAAGCTGATGCTGCCTGGTCATCCAAGCTTACCAAAAAGTCAAACAGGACTCCGAAACTTCACACCACTTTATTGAATGTGACCTGTATGCCTTCGATGGAAGTTGGAGACAGCATCTTGTTCACTTCATCAGTGCATTTCCCTCTCTCACCAACATTACTTCAGTCTTGCCTGGGTTCATCTTGAGCCAGCTGCTTGTCATCCAAGAGCTAATGGCACTTTGACATTTTAGTAGTGGTGGTGGTTGCGTCCGTTAAGATATATAGTTGAGTGCCATTGGTGTACTATTGGCAGCTTTGCTCATGGTATCTCATTCATTCCCAATGGTCTTATGTAGATATAGAAGAAAAAGGGGTAGCATGGATCCCCTGAAGGAGCAGGAGGAACAGTTATCCATCACAACTCTGAAGTCCACTGGAGAGGAACAACTGGACCTGGGCCTTTTATTCCTGCTGTATTATATAGGATTGTTAGCAGTACCTTGTGGTCAACTGTATCTGATACAGCAGAGAGGTCCAACAGCGTGAGCCTAGAGCTCTTGCTCATGTCCATGACCATGAAGAGGTCATCTTGTAGTGCCACTAAAGCTATATCTGTGCTGTACCTTGATCTGCACCATGACTGTGTGGCATGAAGGTTGCTGCCTGTCACATATTGTTGGAGCTTGATGGGTAATACTTTCTCAACTACTCTGCCAGGAATGGGAGACAGAACAATAGTTGGAGAGATCTTCAGGGATGAGTGTTGGCTTCTTGAAGATTGAGCAACCTATTGCACTTTTCAAGGAGTTGGTAGGTGTGCTTCTCTGAAGAGGCATTAATTTTCCATTAGTAGCAGGCATAGTTGTTTTTCACTGGCATTTACCAGACAACATAGGCATTTAAGCCACAACCAGTGAAATGGATGTTCTTATATGTGTTGAATATGATGTGCTAAATGCTCCAAATAAACTTGGTAAGCAGCAAAATAATATTTTAAACCCACCTTTTTGTCCATGTGACCAAATGCACCCTGCATTCACTCCCTACACACTATTATAATAATCTTTGTAAAAAATATATCTGTTATAAGGTATCATTTGAAAACAAATAACTCAATGATCAATAATATCATGGTGAAATATATGTAGCAACATTATATGTAAAGTTATGAATTCCCCCTGAATGATGTTGGTAAAGCATGTTCAAACTCATATAGCCATGATAGGCAGGAGTGGTAAAGTATATCTATCTTAAACAAAGGAATGTGTGTTTACTTCAGTTTACATATAAGTTGCAAACAAGGTCCTTGAGACAGCAAGAGGGAAACAAAGCAAATTGGCATTTTCTGCATACACAGGGGATAAGAAAGAGCATGGGGGCATCTTCACTTCCAGATTCCCATCTCGCCTTCTTTAGTGTTAGAATAAACTTTGCTTTGAGGGATAATTCTCGGAAGAATCCACTTCAAAGGAGGATTGGACTATAGAAGTAAGGGACAAAAACAGAGACTATTCCCCCTCTCTCTCTCTCTCTCTCTTTCTCACTCTCTCACACACACCCCACCCCTAAGAAGACAGAAATAAAACAAAACAAACAAACAAAAACCCCAAAACCCAGCTCTTTGGACTTTGGGGCAGACCTTGACTTGAGAATTTGGTCAGCAATGTTGCTAGGAGCCTGTGGTAAGAATTTAACTTTGAACCAAGTCTAGTTTGTTAAGTTTCAGGTGCTAGAAAGCTTTTGATCTTTATTTTTCTTATAACCATTTCTGACTTTAATGCCTTATACTTGTACTCACTTAAAATCTCTCTCTTTGTAGTTAAATAAACTTGTTTTATTCTTTAATCAAAACTAATCCAGTGTTGTCTTTAAACTGAACCATGTGAGTAACTCCATTTAAGGTAGCAAACTGTTTAATATTTTCCCCTCTTAAGGGCAATGGATCTAAAATGTATGAGCTGTCCAGGAGAGGGCTGGACATTGCAGAACATACATTTTGCAGAAAATTCAGGACTGGGAGTATGTTGGAGTCACTCTGCAAGTAATAACCAAGGCTGGTGAAAGACAGAGCATGACTGATGTGTGGCTGGTAGGCTGCAGCTATGCATAAACACTCAGGGTGTTACCAATATGCTGTGTGTGAGTGTTTGTGAGCGGCCCAGGTGGGAGTTACAGCGACAAAGCATTGTGAGGCACCCCAGGTTGCAGGGCAGGTGGTAACACAACCCCTCACTGGTCTGGATTGTACCCCCGAATGTCATATTTCATCTATTGTAAATCCATAACATTTCTCTGTACTTCCTGACTCCTAGGCAGCAAGATACTCTAACTTGCACTTTGCTGGTATCTTTGCACACATTGGTGATCAGTGCGAGAATGAAGCCTACATGTAAGGATTAGGTAAGTCTGTGTCGTGTCGTCCCCCCCCAAATTTGTATTTGTGTTTGGTGTAATAGTTATTAAAGGCCTGATTTTCAAAGATGGTCATATACAACTGCATGCAGTGTAAACATTTGCTCATGGAAATGATGCCGTGGAATATCTAATTGGTCATGCATGTAGACAAATTCTCAGTTGGTAAGCACATTTATAGAGTTCACATGAATGCATTAGGTGCATGCCTGCCCCTCTTACTGGTATGCTTTCCAGAACTCTGCCCCCATAAGTAAGATATTGTATAGCAACCAAAGAAACACAATAGAAGCATTATGTCATCAGAACAGCCTCACTGACTGAATCAGCAATCCTTAGGGTAGGTCACTGTTATCTCACAAAAACGCTGATTAACTTTTTTTCCCCTGTGTTTCATGCATATACCACAATTTGTAAAAATGTATCATACCTATGTTGTACAAACTATCGGTCTGGCTTCCTAAAAGCATCTGATTCCTAAGAGAAGTTCTAGCCTCTTCCAGAGGATGCTCAAGAAAATCCAGGTAAATGGGAACAAACAGACAAGATTTTTTTAGAATTTAGGATTTAGCAAAACCAAAATCTAGGATTCAAGACATTTCATATAGGCCACTGAACAACCATCAGATTGTAACAATTTCTAGTCATTAGCGACTCCGCCTGGATTCAAACCAGAAAGCTAGAGGTAAAAGAAGACATTTTCCAACTGTGTGTGTTCTTTCAAAGGAGTTTTATTTTAATTACATTTTTTATATCTCAAAGGGCTGGACTCTGATCACACTTCATGCCTGAGTAAGTGTGATCAGAATCAGGTCCAAATTTGTTTATATTTCTCTGATCACAGACAAAAGACAGCATAAACAACCTCTCCAAAAGTGCACAAATGCTTCTGGTGGGCCTGATATACCTCTCATACTAGTTTCACACTTTGCATCAGGCTCAATAACTATATTCTTCCTTACTATCTTTGCACCTGTAACATTCCATTTATTTTACTGCAATTACTCCTGCTTATACTAGTGAAGATCCAAGAAGACAATCAGGCCCATACATTCCAAAAGAGATAGACAAACAATAAACTGTCTCATGTACTAGATGAGTTTGAATGGTCACAGAGCTTTCCACTATTAACAGTGCCACCAATCTACTTATACCATCATCAAACAAAAAACCCAAACACCTCAATCCTCCAATCCCCGTCGCCAAAAAAACAAATCAAAACCAACCCTGCGGAGATGTAAGATGACCTTTTCATTGCCAAACCACCGTCCTGAACTGGCAGATGTATAATATCTTTGTTTTCAAGTAGGCAAATCCAAGGCATAGTTATGTTCTCTTTCGCTCTCTTCCCTTTATCTCATTTCCTCCAGAGCCTGGCAGCATTTATGGTGGTGTTGCCTACTAGAGTTCCTTGTCATGGTGTTTTAGCTGTAACTTAGCTCGCTTGCAGCTGTTGTGATTGAACAAAGTGATTCACTTTTCCACTGTCTAAACTGATCCTTGTACTCCTAATTACAGAATGAAGTTTAAGGGAGTGCCCTTCCTACAGAAACCCACACTAAATCAAAATGAGTGAAAAGGCCCTGAAGACAAGAATCAAATTCCTTTAGTACTGCATTCAGAGCCTTTTACCGATTTCCCCACCACTAGTTTATACCTCTTTACTACTTCATAAAGACAGCTTCTGTCTGACAAAGTTGTGTATAAGGCTGTAAAGAGGACATCTAACGGTTGAATAACTTATTATAGTTTACTGCATTTATGTAGCATGGACTCAAAGAGAGGGTTTACATGGAAAACAACAATGATGCTTAATGTGAATGTCACTGATTTCATTTTGTGCGGGAGGGTTTAGGTAAGACTCAGAAAACGGAAATGTTTGCTTCAGTGATGCACTCCCACTTCAACACAGCAGTAAGTCCCAGGCTTTAAGTTGAGCAGTTTACCAGTCTCCAGAAAAGGCCACAACCATCTCTCTCAATCTCCCCCCGTTATGAGCAACATTTTTCAATTCAGACATACATTTTGTTTGGTTTTGTTTGCAATGATGTCATAAATGTAATCTTAGGCTTATTTCTGTAAAATGGTTTGCAGCAGGAATGGTGAAACAAAGCAAGTAGAAAACATTACATTTAGCGAAATAAAACCAACATAGTCCTGAAGACTTCTGCAACAATAATTTTCTTGTGTCCGCTGTTTGGGGTCTTTATGCCATAATGTATCTCACATCTGGGCATTGGCAGGTGGAGTGGTACATTTAACATCCTTCAGCTCTGTGCCATTACATTGTATTTGTTTTCATTGCACAGATGTAACTGTAAAAACTTTACTCTAATGAGAGCTGTGAGAGCTTGGGAAAACCCACCTGGAAGACCAGCTTGTTTTTTATTTATGTTGTTCAGAAAAGCTCAAACTTGCTGGCTTGGGGAGAGCTTAAATAAAAGTCAATGGAGAATTTTAAAGTAAGAGGGGGAGTCATAATACAAATACTAGATGAGGTGAAATACAGTTAAAGGGGAGCTAAGAGTGGATGGTGCCAGTCATCATCTATTTGGTGGATGAGATGTGTAAAGAATGGAGAAAGGCAAATAGGCTACATGGAGGGGAATGAGCACCCTTCACACTCATCCATTCTTAAACGATCCTCTTCTCTTGTTGTGAGTTGAAGGTCTTGGCATCATGAAATATAGTTTTGTTCTGAAAAATGTCTGTAAAATGGCAATGGGGTTGGATGTTCGTTGTGTCCCATTGATTCTATATTAACATTTGCTTATATTTACAAATAAAAGGATGTTCTTTCTAACTGCTAGCCCAGCAAACTGCTGTGGGCTCTGAAAGTCAAAGGTTCTTTCCTTCTCATGTATCAGTTCCAGAAATATAGTTTCCTTAGGCCAAACAATGGCTTCAGAGATACCTGTGCAATCCCACTGAAAATTAATGGGTTGCAGGAGTGTCTGTAAGTACATAATCTGAAGAATCTTTATTACTGGTGATGATGTGTGAAAAAGGAAAAAACCTAGAATGAGTTTCGGAGCCCAGATTGAGTTTGCAGAACTGGCAGGTAGGGAAAAAACCAACCCATCTTTTTACTATTATCTAAATTATCGCAATGCTACATTTAGAGTCACTTTTCAGAGTATAGCGACACTTTAAGCATCAGAGTACAATATTTGGAGATGTAGCTCATACTTGTCTTGTGTCACAAATTCCAACATAAGCTGAGACGAGAATACTTGTATTGTGTTGGGTAATCAGACTTAGCAGCATTTTTGCCCTTGTTTGGTCTGGGACATCAAGGCTTTGAAATGCACTGCGGATCTGAACAGGCTTCTCATCTGCCTGTGTGCTCATGCCTCTTGGGTGCCGCAAGAGTTGTACTGCAGCTCTGTAGAATATTGAACCAAGCTGCCTCATGGCAGAATGGATAGGGGGCTTTGCAGCAATTTAGTATGTTCTCACCTTGTTTTGGACAATGAAAAACGTTGTAAATTAAGAGCAGTCAAATAACCAAATGTGTGCATGTATTTTTTTAAAGGATTTATTAATATTTTTTAGAATGTTTAAGATGGGTTCACTGTGATCTGTAGGATCCTGGTATCTGGTAACTATGAAATGTTCATGAATCCTGAAAGCATCACAAATTTTACACTCATTGAACTGAGGACAAAACTGCTCCCTTAAGTCACAGTAGATTGTTTTTATTTATGCCACAGTAGTACCCCAAATGCAGAAGGCACTACACAAACATCTAGAAAGGCATGATCCCTGCCCTGAAAATTTTGTCTTCATAGATTCTAAACAGAGGGTGAGAAGATGATACAACATGCAAGGGAAAGTTGGCATGATAATGAGTGGTCAGAAATTGATCATTTCATATTTTTTTGTTTCTTTTTAATATATAAAGTATCACTAACTGCCCCTTTGCTGGACCGCTATTAGCTGACTAATTTCTTCTACTACACCAATTTACACCACCTGAGGATCTGTCCCTAAGTGTTAATTAAGCAGGTGCCTGCCCACCTCTGTAAAGACTGTGCTAACTATGTAGGTTTTCAACTTTCTATGCCCCCCATTTTGAAAGTTTGGTCAGTTCTATCTTTTTTTCTCCCTCCATACTTATCTGGGGGTTTCAGTATGTGTTTTTCTACAGAGGTCTTCACAAATTAAACTGTGCTGGACAATTTCCTCCTGTTCAGATACAAGTCACCCCTCAATCTCTGTCTCTCTTGGCATTTCTGTGACAATCAAACTCTTTCATTGTTGTGGTAGCTTTGAATTACTGATACAATTGATTTAGAATGCAGCATACTTAGGATTTTGTTTTATTGGTTACCTGGGTTTATTGGTGCACTCCCAAGAAACAATTCTCTATATGGCCTGGAGATTGTGTTGGTTGTATCTTGAAAACAGTCACAGAGAACAGAACTGAATTTGGAGAAAGCAGGTGCAGGCAACTCCCATGGAAGTTTGCAAGCCAAGTTCTGTGGTAACATAAATGAAGATGTAGGTTACTTACTGGTTAAATGTTGGTCAGGAAACAGGAGATAAATTAATGCAACTTGCACTAGTTTGGCATTCACTGATGTGCAATGTGAATGTAGCTTACATGCTAAGGATGGAAGGTGTAGCAAGAAAAGCAACTAACAAGCATCATGGGCCTAATACTATTGCTCATACCAAGAGTAACTCAGCTGAAGTCAATGAAGTTACAGCCATGTAAAATCTGTGTAAGTGACATAAGAATCCAATCCCTTGACTTCACCAGTGTTACCCTTGATTTACATTGGTGTATGTTAATGGAATTAAGCACAATGTGTAACTTACACTGAAGTTCAGTACACACTGAATTTAGCCCTCACACTCTATTCAAAATAATTCAGCAGTAAAGAATATATATGTTTTCCAGCCAAACGTTTTATGATATTAATGAATCAGTTGTAAAACAATGCATTGCACTACATAAGTAACTGTGATATAATATTATGCAATGTTACTAAGAACCACTGTCCTCCTACAACCAAAAAGGGCATTAATGTCTTTGGTATTCTACCATAGAATGAGTCATACATTGCAAACAATTTTTCCTTTCGTCTAATTTATCTGTCGCTGCCTAAGATAGGGTTTTATTATGATTTTATTTCTAGATGCCCATTAAATGATTAACACGAGTTAAGGGGGAAAGAAAGACAGTTGGTAGTACAATATAAATTATAATGGAAAACATCCTAGTAATATAACAGCACCAGACATTTAAAATGTTTTGCAAGACTCCAAAGAGTTCCACGATAATATGACTTTTTAAACACACTGTTCACTAGTTAAAGGGTATTCAACCTGATCTGTCTTTGTTGATAGCTGATATTAGCTGACATTTTAACAAGGTTCTGTATTTGCAAAAGCATCTTATGGCACCACTTCCAACATCAGAGTCTATCACAAAAAACATTTTAACTGTTTTGCAAACAAACTTTCTTTCAGTTAATTATTAAACAGAAGAACAGCTTGTGGTATATGCTTGGAACTAATTTTACTATATATAGTTGGAAATGACAAGAGCACATGAAGATGTGACTGAAGCCTGGTAACATTTAAATACTCAGTACTTCCTCTGTTACCTTGACTAGTGTAAAGTTGGTTCCCAAGGTAAAAACTAAGTGGTCTGCTGGCATATGGTATAACCTCCGTTTGAGCGCTAAAAGCTGGATACTGTTTTTGTGAAACAGATGTTGTTGAGTGCAGCAATGCACAACTGACTCTATCTAACAGCTGGGAATCCTTCGTGACCCATATAGCTAGAAATAAACATGGTCCTATGCTTGGCAAAAGTGTAAGAAAGCAAATTTTCATTTGTTAAGGGCTTATCAAAATGAAGAATAAATGTTTTTAGCCATAAACTGATTTTATTCACAAGAGTAATCTTTCCAGCAGCTTATGCGATGGCCTCATAATATTATAGGCACCCTTTGCCAGATGAAGGCTGCAGTTGCACTGACATATAGTGCAGATGGAAAATAAACATCTGCCTCAATCAAGAGAGAAGACCAAAGACAAGGTTGACAAATATTATCTGGCATGACTATCTTTGCAGGAAAGCATCTAAATGCTACAGGACCAAAACCACTGGCATCGTCTGGTGTTGTCCTTATGTGGTTACTGACCATGAAGAGAGATGATTAGTATGCACTCTCCAAGGAGGAGTGGTGCAGATGCTCAGAATGATATGATTCCAACTCACTAGTATGTGTTTTGCTATAGCCGCACTACACTAGTAGCAGAGCAGTTTGCTATTTTTGCAAATGGATCAATGACATTGAGTGTCCACAACATTCCTCTCTCTCTCTTTTGGGGTAAAGGGTAGGAGGAAAGGCGGGGATTATTAAACATAATTAAAAAGTGAATATAGCTGCAACTTGGAAAAACATTCTTTTAAATAGCTTTAGGAAAATGTCTCTGCTGCTGTCTAAATACAGTGAGTTTGTTTAGAAGGAATTCAATGTGAACATTTCATTCAATTTACACCAAGCTATTAAATATATTTCAGTTTTACCTTTGGCAGAGACTGAGGAGCATATGTTTAAAGTAACTCTGAACACACCCACACACACACACAGAGCTGATATGGAGTTCCTGTTCACTCTTCCACACACAAAGGATCATATGATGCAAGACTAGTGCAGCTTAAAAGGTTTTGTTCTTCTACTATGATTTATTTGACAGATGAACTAAAACTTTCTGATTTCCTCAAAGTTTTGCTGGTATCTTATCTTTACACTTAATTTTCCTAATGCTCATGATACCGTCTCCTCTTGTCCCCAAACCACCTCTCCCAACTCACTCTCTTCTCTAGGGTATTCACGGATGCTTTTCTTCCTGGGCTTCTGACTTAGAATTAAATACATGTTGCTGTTAAAGCATATCTCTGAACTAGATAACTATGGGGTAAATTTTCAAAGGTCTGATATTTCAACCACAATGGCAGGTTCAGTGCAAACCTGGCAGAAGTACAATGGTAAGATGCAGGTTCTTTGGAAATGTGCAGTCGCAGTTCTAACAAAACGAAGGAGCAATATAGACAACATGCCCAGCGCATCAAAATATTGCTTTTGAGCTGAAGGCAGATGCTTTGAGCAGCATGTGGATGAAAAATATTAGCTCATGTTCTTCTGCTTGGACCAACTTTTTGTAGGGGGTGCACACAAATCATGTGTGTATGTAATTTCTTCATTAGTAAACGTGGCCACTCCTCTTCGCACCTGAAATTGCATGCAAGAGCAAACTTGCACTCCTATCTACCCAGCGTCCTCAGGAACAAGGAGAGACCATAAGAGAGAAGGGGAAATGCTGTTAGCTGGTGTGGTGTACAGTCTCCTAAATACCCTTGGAGGAAGTGTGAGGATTTGGAACAGCCATCACAAGCTGGGTTTTTGTTATTGAGACAAAAGCATTGTCACCTGTAACCTAAACAGGTATTTCTATTGGAAGAACTTTGTTAGGTAGTGTCCCAGACACTGATTCTGTAACTACACCTTACTACTTACCTAGTATCCAGCAGAAGATTTTTCTTGCAAATGCCTGTGGTTGAGATGCCACACTTGGGGAGGGTGAAGACGCTTTCTGGAATTGAGAAGCTGAGGAACAGCTATGCTGTCTGTAGAATGCTTCCTTCGGGACCATGCTGCTTTCCATGCAGAAACCCTGACAAAGAGTTTATATTAGATGAAGCAGCAGTAGCTCTCCTCCACACCAGCTCTGCCTCTCAGAGAGGTGAGTAGGGTAGCTGATGGAGATCCTGGATGGAGGTAATGGCCTGGGGCCAGGCAGTTCTTAGCAAACCCACTGTACTTAGCATTGGCAGCTCTCACAATTTTTATTGTGACCTTCACAATAGTTGATGGTTTTTTCCTAAAACTCTAGATCCTGGAGTCAGCTTTCATTTAAAAAAAAAAAAAAAAAAAAAAAGGTTTGATAGTTGCAGAGACAAGCTTGGAGACACGAGTCCTGAAGGCTCAAAAACCAGAAGGCAGATAAAAAGAACCTCAAATGTAATCTCTCAGGATTTAAGCCAATCTCAAAATTTTGGAGGGGCCTGATTCATAATTTTTGAGTGTTGGAATGGCATCACTGCCTCTTTGCCCCCTTCTTTCCACTGAATAAAGCATCTCTCATTTCAGAGGATGATTTGCCAATAACTATGACTTCTATGGGCACAGCTCAGGGTGCATTTCTACCCTTGGACAGGTGGCATGTACCGGTAGAGCATCAGAGGTTGTAACTTTTCCCCACCCCCTTCTTAAAAGGCAATGATGTGTTAAGTAAGGTATATGAAGACGGCCACGTCAGCCAGAGTTTAGAATTTTAAACAAACCCGGAGCACTTTTAAAAAAACATTTGAAAGTGATTATTACACCTTGTTGGTTCCTATCCACCCCCGTCCCTCACTTCCCTGTTCAAATACAAGTATTTTTCCTTTTAGCAGTTTTTTTCCCTTATGTTATTTCTATTTTCTGGCCTAGTCCTCAGACCTGCCTCTCTTAATTTAGCCTCAGCAGGCACACTCTCTAATGTGCCACTTTTAAAAAATTAATTGGAAATAATAGACTAAAGTAAGCCTGTGAAGGATGGAGCCAGTCCAGCCAGTGACTTAAAACTCCTTGAGGCTCGTGGAAAAATATGTTTTTTTAAATGATTTTAACAAGTGGGACAGTGGAAACTTGTTCTCTAAAGATTCTGCATGTTAATGTCAACCTGCACAGACTCACATCTAGGACAAAGCCCAAAATGAAGGCAAAGAAAGACAATAATAGTGCAAGGACATTTAATCTTTTGGGGATGAATTTCTTTACCCTTATTAATATTGTCTGAAACATCTGTTTCATCAGTCTGCATTGCTGATGCGCACAATTTCCAACAATAAAAGTGAGATCACTCTAAATCTAAATGAGACAGAAAAAAATTTCAGTCTGAAATGAAAAAAAGTTGAGTCATATTCTGATCTCAGTAACTTCAGGGGTTAAGTCAGAATAACTCCTGCGACTTCAAAGGAGTATCTCTAGCTTTATACTGGTGCAAGTGAAACTTGCTTTTGTATAACTCTACCCAAAATAGCCCTAAGCGTGTTCAGAAGTAAGATATTCTGTAGCACAAAGTCATTTGATTTCTTTCTATCCAGATTGGTTTCTCATTTGGTGCTTTCTCACTGCAATTAAAGTACAAATGAGGAAATTTGCGTTTTGGCTTTTTACCAGACCTCTTAAACCTATTTTGGGCCTGGGTCTATTTGCCATTTCAATCCCAGGCCAGGGTCTGCTGTTCCATACCATTTTCAGACTAAGTGTAGGGTAACAGAGAACAACAATACATGTATTCAGTGTTGTTGTAGCCGTGTCAGTTCCAAGATATTAGGGAGACAAGGTGGGTGGTGTAATATCGTTTATTGGACTAGCTTCTGTTAGTGAGAGAGCCAAGCTTTCAAGCTTACTCAGAGCTTTTCTTCAGGTCTGTATTTTGAGTTGTATGTAGATGGTGAGACCTCTGGGGATGATGTTTTGTTTCTTGCATTTGCGCAGGAAGTAGAGGTCGCTGTAAAGTTTGCTTCTTTTTTCTTCATGTTGTGGAGTTTCCATTTCAGATGGCAAAACTGGATATCTTCCATTGTTTTATGCAGTGTTTTTGTAGCCATGTCGGTCCCAGGATAAGAGAGACAAAGTAAAACTCCAGACTGAAAGACATGAAGAAGAGCTCTGTGTAAGCTCAAAAACTTGTCTCTCTCACCAACAGAAATTGGTCCAATAAAAGAATTCCCTCACCCACTTTGTTTCTACAATAATACATGTATCACAGCAAAAATTCTACAGCAAAAAAGGAAAATGCAATGTCACTTATAACCCGATTCTTCAGTCCTCATGCATGCAAAATTGCCATTGATGGAATGCCTGAGTACAGGCTACAGGATTAAGTCCATTGTAGAACCAATAAATACATTTAAAAAAAAACAAAAACAAAAAAAAAACAGGAGTGGTGATGAAATATTTTTCATTTTTTTCCCTTTTTAATTCTAAATTTTAAAATATTTTGACCAACTCTATAGTTGTTTGGAGGATGGGGGAACATTTCATCACCATTTTGCCTGATATTTTTTAAAATTGAAATTTCATCATTTTAAAATTTTAAAAGTTTCAGCCTGCCTAATCCTCTATATTTTATTAGTTAAGTATCAAACTCATTAAAACGATGTGACACTTAAATAGGTGCCATACATAGATATTTTTCTCACCCCAACATGTTAACATGCTACCAATATATAAATATTTGATTCTAATATACGCGTTTCTGCATAGAAATGTAATTCTGTTGAATTACAAGGTTTCTATTGTGTCACATCCCATCATAGAAAATCACCACACTTTATACTCTCACTCTTATACTTATAATCCACATAATCATTATCATTTTCAACTCAGGAACTGATATTTAAAATTCCCCATTTGTATGCTTTTTTGTTTCTATATAATGGCCTGGTGCTTTGTTTAAGTGGGTAGAAGTTAGTTATGTATTTTGAAAAGCATGGATATGCTGGGTATTTATAGCTTGTACATTCTCTTCACATCTTCAATATTTTCATACTGCCAAAGATGAGCGTCCATCTGGACAAAATGTAACAGATATCTGTGGCAGTAGCAAAAGTAGGTCCTTCAATCCTTCTACAGCAAATGTTGAAGAAATCCTTTTGATTTTTTAAAATCATTCTTTACTTTTAAACAAAGAAAAGCTTTTTTGTTATGTATATTCTATATACTTATGCACACACATGTGCACACATGCACAATCACACACATACTTCTTATAAAGGAGAAGCTGTAAAAAGGGATTATTGATAAATCATGCTGCTATGCTCCAGGTCTACATTTTTATGTTGGATTGTTTAAAAAATTGGCGAGGATTCATGAGTTCATTACAACTATTCAATACTTGTATTATGGTAAAGCCAATCAGGATCTATGCCTCCTTGTCCTAGGTACTGTACAAACATAGGAGACAGACAGTCTCTGCCACAAAGAGCTTCAATTGACACCATAGTCTCCCTTACACCTTTGCACATAATTTACTTTATCATCAATGGACATTCTATGCTTGAAATAAAGGGAGAATATAACCTTTGGTTCTGGAAAACTTTGGACAATGTGGAGGAAGCACTATGACAATAATAAAACTTAGCATTTTTATAGCCCTTAGATGTTCAAAGCACCATATCGACATTAACTAATTAACCCTCAGATTTCCCTGTGAGGTAGATGGATCAATATTATGGTTCCCATTTTACAGATAAGGAAACAGAGAGAAAGGTGAAATGACATGCCCAAAGCCAGGCAGTGACTTAAGGACTGGGCCAGAATTAGAACTCAGGGTTTCCTCACTCTGGACTTCTTGTCCTCTATTCTTCCAGCTCACACTGCTTTACAACATAGTGGTTTGTGTGGTTCATGTACAATCATGAATAATGACTACTGTGTTTTTGTCAATTAAAATATGTCAGTCCAAATGACAAGAATCATATTATTAGATCAAATAAATAGTTTACTATCTGAAAATTTGTGAGTGAAATACAAAAGCTAAAACACACAATACCTTTAGTGAAATAATGCCAGAGCTATACCAGATTGAGAGAGAAGAAGCAAAAAAAACCTAGTAGCACACATGGAAACAATCTTTTATTTTTAGAAGAATGGTAATATTTCTCCATAAGTAACACCCGATTAAGCAAACTTATTGAATAAGGTCCATTATGTCTGCTTGGAAAAGCTATAAGTTGAGACATTTTTAACATAATCAGATTATAAAAGTGCACTAAATCCTCACCATTAAGCTACTGCACCTTCATTGAATCCTACATTCTCATTATAACTAATCACATTCCATGCAAAGTAAAAATAATTCAGGTACTTGAAACTGGGTGTATATTCTGCTCTCAATACTCAATACGATTAGCAGTAATGGGAGTTACACACACATTGACTGAAACATATATATATATCCCAAGGTATTTGTTGAGTTGTAGATATAGCAGGTAAGTTCAGTGCCCCGAAAGATCAGGAAGGACAACTACTATTTTTAGAACACTTGTTCAATATTTGTGCATATTCTATACATACCATTTCTTTGGACTTAATGGATATCTTAGCTATGTTAGGTATCTCCCAGTGAAAATTTAATAACCTATGTGTGGGTAAGACTTTATGCAAAAGACAAAACAACAAATTTAGAAATGGTAGAAGTTGTTCTGGTTCTCTGATTTCAAAGTAAAAATGCATGCTTTATTCATTTCAGAAGACTGATGTAAAAAAAAAAAAAAAAGGAGCTGCACTGTTTGGAGAGCTAAGGCCCTAATCCTTTAAAGTTTACACAAACTACTCACAGTGTGTTAAATTAAGCAACTGTACAGGGGTGCTGGAACGATTTTTATAGTGGGGGTGCTGAGAACCTGTAGATGGTGGAAACCACTTCAAACCAGAGGGGTGCTGCACCCTCTGAACCCTTAGTTCCTGCATTTATGCATATGTACAAGTTTCTGCAGGATTAGGGCTTAGGTACTTAACTCTACAAACCATTACTCTCAGCTGGATCTAGTAAATTATTCATTATAAAAAAGTAAAAATATTGGCTTAGCCCCTTTTTTAGTTAGCAAATGGTCACAAATCAATTTGATATCTGCAAAATCATTTGTTTTTCGTAAGTCTTTCCCAAATACTTTAGTCATAAAAATTTATCACCTTGCTGGTTTTTTGCAGATCATTGTTATTCATTAATGTTGTCCCCTGAACCAGTGGGAATTTTGCCAAAGCAGGAGCTTCAAGAGTAGGCCCAAATTTGTTAAACTGTGTTCATTTCTTACAGTCTCAATAATTAACTCACATTCCTATTAAACCCACAATATTTTCATTCTTTTTCTGCCACAAACCAGCTCTTTTCCCTAAAATCCTATTAAGAATTGGATGAACAAAATCCACTTTTATTTTCATATTGAAGACTTGATCTGGGTTACCTTTTTGGAATGAATAATTTGTCTGATTAATTTATCCCCTTGTTTGAGGATCTTTCACATTTTTTGTTATTCTTAAATTGGATTATGCAGTGTATGGGTTTTTGTAAACTATTCATTTCAGCTAAGTCTCTGAATCTTGGCTATTCGTGTTTTGTGACGCATGATTGGTCACTGAAGTCTCACAGTATCATTTCTGCTTATGATTAGATGACTGAAACTTTACAAATGAAGTGCAAGCACTTTCAATGAGTATGGAAAATACTGGTTCTCATGCGTGAATATCCTTGTGAACATTCAAATATAAGCATTTGTACAAAGGCCAGCCACTCTGGGTAAGCACACAGAAGGTGTGAGCATAGTTGAATAGAAGAGTGACTTGCTTGCAAATAATTTCCCCCAATTTTGGCCCAACAGGACTGTATATAGAGCTTTACCATATATCCTTGCAACTTCCATGGTAAGGTTAACAAGTTCTTTTGGCTAAAAAGGAGTCATTTACCACTAAAATGGAGCCTTTACATTCTTGATAGTGTGACTTAAAAGAAAGCCAATTGGTTAAAAGCCCCAAATCAATATGCAGCTGCCTCCTCAGATATGAGCTTGCTAGGCAGAAGGATGGATACATTTGTTCTCCCAGATTTATCAGCTAACATAAAGGTCTCAGTGCAAATATTAGCACTCAGTTTCATTATATAGATTTGATGCACTCTTGGGTGGAGTTCAGTTCTATTAAAAATAAATTAGCAATTTGGTATTACAATAATTGTAGATATAATACGGTTTTCATATAATTCATGATCTGCAGTACAACGCAAACTGTAGCCATATTCCAATTCTCAAACTACCACTCCAAAAGGTAAAAAGCATTTTGCAGCATGAGTAAACAGATTTGAAAATTAATTTGACTACATCTTGGACTTAACTGGAAAAAGTAATGCATCTATTGACTTCAAGATGGCAAAAGGCATGTTGCATATACAATCAGCGTGAAAAAAAGTACTGTTTTTCTTTCCCTGTGTCTAGACAGCACTGGCTACTTGCACCTCTGGTGTATGGTGCTGCAGGGTCCACTGAAGACAATGAAGCCCTGGCTCTGTAAGAGAAACACATGGATGGACCTTGGTTAGACAGCTGCAGTAGTCTGTGTGTGCCTATGATATAATACACTTCCTTTTAAAATATGGCATAATACGGCAGCTAGGCAATGCCATGCCACAAACAAGTAGTGGCTCTGTGGAGTAGTTGTTGTTGCATAAGAATGTGCATGGGGCTGCTAAGACTTGGATTGCTGAGGCTCCCAGAAAAACTTGACAGTCAGTATTACCTGGACGTAAAGCTACACTACGAGCTAGTGGTGCAATTCCCAGCTTGTGCAGACATACTTGTGCTAGCTCTCATCTGAGCTAGGACACTAAAAACAGTTGTACTGCCATAGTAGCATGGGCAGCAGCTGCACTGTGCTTGCCGCCCTGAGTACAAGCCCACCTGAACCTTATGGCTCTATACAGGGGCTACTGGCATGTGCAATTGCTGTCTGTGCTACTATGTTTACTGTGCTAGAGGAGAGCTAGCACAACTATGTCTACACAAGCTGAGAATCACATCATTGCTCGTAGTGTGGGTGTAGCCTAAGTTAGGGCAGCCTTCCAGGACAGCCCTATAGGTTTTGGCGTTGCTTGGAATCGCCACCGTGCTGCCTATGGTAGTCCCACCCCAGCGCATTCCTCTGGCCCCCAACCCTGACCTTGGTGTAAGTGCATGCCAGGGTTTGTGAGGCAGTTTCTAGAGAGCAGCCATACAGCAGTGTCTTCTGCAGTGCCTGCAATGGGGGCATCCTCCTGTGGCCGGGTAAGGGGCTTTTAGGCCACCTTTAATCTACTCTGGCCCTTTTACCAGGAGAAGGAGTGAGGGTAAGGATCTTCTCCATGCTTTCCATGCCTTAATTATAAGAACAGCCACAGCGTGGTGTAACATGGTTCTACTTACTGCTGGGGCAACTCTTTGTGGCTGCCTCTGGGGAACAGTCCAGCCCAGTTGGATGCTCCTTTCTGTCTCTCGTTCACACTGTGGCTCTTATGCTCCTGACTTGCAGTGCTTCCTCTTCATGACACAGGGTGCTCCCTTTTCATGGCTAGGCCCTTCGGTTCGGTCACTATGTGGTTTCCCCCTTCCAGGATACCAAAGGATCACTGGACTGCTTGTCTGAGCATCGTTCCTGCTCATCCTCTGAGTCAAAGCTAGGCCGCTTCCCACACTGGCTGGTGGGGGAATCCAGGCCCATTCACTATTCTGGGTTCCAGCCTAGGGACCCTATTATCAGCTGCCAACATATGCTCCATCCTAGACCTTGCTGCTATTTCCCTGGACTGCTTCCTACTCCATCTCTATAGGGCTTCCTTATCCACCACCCTTTTGGGTAAACCACCTTCCCTGAGGGTCAGGATCCCAGAGCTTCTACTCTCCCACTGGGTTTCCTCCTTTCCCTCTCTAAGTCCAGAGAGTGACCACAGGCTTCCACACTGCAGCCCCTGCTGTCTTCTCTTCCTGGCCTTATACCAACCCCACCTGCTCCTTATCAACTGGGCTCCATCTTCAGTCAGGGATTTTCAAGTTTAACTCTCCCTCAGGTGTGGCCTATCAGGTTACTTCGCCCCTTAACACTTGCCAGGATAGCGTGGGGTGAACACTCCATCCCATGGGGCTGTACCTAAGTAGTAAGACACAGGCAAAAAGTTCATGTGCTACATGCCATTCACTTCACTGATATTCAGACAGTTAAATTCTGCAAACTCTACTCCTTTCTTTTGAAACTTTAACTGCTGGAATAAACCACTTTGAAATGAAAATATTATCTTTTAGAGAGCCAAGGGGGATGAGATCATATCTTTTATTGAACCAACTTCTGTTGGCGAAGAGGACAAGATTTCACACCTATGTGATGGTCTCAGAGAGCTGCGTGAGCTCGGAAGCGTCTCTCTCTCGCCAACAGAAGTTGGTCCAATAAAAGATACTACCTCCCTCAGCTTGTCTCTCTAATATCCTGAAACCGACATGGCTGCAACACTGCAAAACCTATCTTTTGTGAGCCAGTTCTTCCAGCACAAATATACATGCACCTCACATAATTTTAGCTCTTATTAGGAAGCTCTCGTGTGTGCATTGTAGTAGGAACACAACAAAAATGCTTGTTTTGTGCTTGAGCAGCCAGAACAAGGAATCTTGAACACACAGCACCCACTTAAAGCTAGCCCTTGCCACTGATCTGCATTGCAGGCGGCGAAGAACCTGCTTTGAGCCAATTTATTCTCACACAGAGCTCCACAGACAGTCAAGAGACCCAAGTCTCCCCAACATGAGA
This sequence comes from Emydura macquarii macquarii, assembly GCF_026122565.2. Classification (NCBI taxonomy): domain Eukaryota; kingdom Metazoa; phylum Chordata; order Testudines; family Chelidae; genus Emydura; species Emydura macquarii. The sequence goes on along the minus strand of NW_027131614.1, from coordinate 14,347,258 downwards.
ACAGAGATCTTAGTGATAACAAAATATCCCTCAGGAAATATACAGTCTCTCTTAGGCAATGAATATTACATCCATATGGGGATTTCACAACCTTTGTTGAGCTGTACAAATTGTTTTACATAAGCCACAAAAGTATTATCTATGAGCTCTGCTTTGGTTCAAGTAATTTCAAGTGCATAAAATGATGTTCATGTTTGCAAATTCTCCTTAGAAGCTTTGGATCAATGATGTACCAACAATATTTTAATAAGGAGCACAAAAGTTTTGTCCTTTAGCCTATGATAAACCCTATATCTCAGCAGTGTCAGTGGGTAACACAACCCCTGACATCAGCCACCATGGGGAGGTTGGGTGGTGGGAGGAGGATGGATTCAGACCATAACAGGCCTCTTTTTTCCAACCCAGGTCATTTTCCCTAAGCACACCCTCGCACTAGGAAAAGACAGAATGTAAGGCAATCTTCAGAGAGCCGTTTTTTGTGGCAATCCTGGCTACTGGCCTGTAAGCTACATTGTGCTGATGGCAAGAATCCAATATATTTCAAGTGAACCTTCTACCAACCCTAGTATGGCACTTTAGAAACTAATGCGCTACTGGATAAATTGGCTCTGTTGGAGTGCAAGATATTAGAGATCTATTGTTGCATCAGCTCTGAGAAACATTCCTGTTCCCACTTCCAGAGAGTCAGTGCAAACTTATCAAATCTGAACCTTATCTATGAGTCTTCGCTGAGATTTGACCATGGAAAACCCAGTTTAGTTAAAACATGAATCTTTTCATATTTCAGGGGCTGAGAACCAGCTCCCTCCTAAAATAATTTGCAGACTTTCAAGTGAATTTTGTAAGGGTTCGAACTGAGGATTTACATATCTCTTGTCCACAACCTGACAGTTTATAAACACATAGCAGTCTGGTAGAAGGTAATTTTTCTTTCTAGTTTGTTTGACTCTTTAAAATCATTAGGCTCTATTTTTCCCCTTCTATTTTCAAGTCATAATCCCAGCCCTTCGTCCTACACAAATGACATGGCTAGCCACTTGAGCAAGTCTCTAGTTACTAAGCCTTGTCTAAAGACTTTCAACTAAATAAAAAGCAATATGAGAAATGTTGGTGTAGAACTGTAAATTGTATGGCCACATTTTTTATTAATAAGGTGATGATCTCTAAGGGACTAAGTTACATTGTTTTATGAGACTAAATTATTAGAGTTGGAACAGAGAAGGACCTCATATTATTGTTGAAGAGGCTGCTGGGGAACATGGAGCTGCAGGGAGCCTTGGCTTGTTGCAGAGATATCTTATTTCTCCATGGAGAACTAATTTCCCAGCTGCTCCAAAGACACCTGAATGGGTACTAGAGAGATGAGGAAGAGTACTTATGGCAGATGGGACCACACCAAATGGTCAGTGAAATGAGTACTTTCTACTAATGCAATAAGCATCTCTATTTCACATCAATATTTTAAGACCTAGTGTCATAGTCTGTTAAAAATTATGTTTGAATAGTCATGTTCTTAATATACTATGTGTATTACAGTAGAGTCACATATTTTATATCCACTAGAAAGATGAAAATAAGTCAATATGAATACATCATCAATAATTTATACTGGTTATTTTAGTCAATTTTCTGCCTGTAAAAACATTAACTGCAGCCGATTTACTGAAAGCAACTGGTGCTCGTATCACTACAACCACATCTTAAAGTAGGTCACTTTAATCTGCTGGTCTGTACAGGATGCTCTTATGTTTTTTTACATAAAGCACCTTCCTCTTTACAGTTTCCAAGCTGAGTAATGCAGATAATTTTCTGCAGCCTTTTAGGAATCAACATTGAGGTTACATTACCCATTGCACATTGTTCCCATCAGATCCATAGATATGTAAATTCTAAATCTGCTCTCACTTAAACTAGTATGAATCAGGAATAACTCCACAGAGTTAGAGAATTACAATGTCACAGGGATAATGGAATCAGGCCCATGGATTTTTGACCCCTGTAGAGTGCATTCAGTGGCACATTTAGCGATATGTGATATCCACTGAAAACCCTACTTGCATTGGAATGTGGTGAGAGTCAACACGATTGTACTTCTATAGGGACTCCAGAGGGCATCATATGACAGCAGGTAGTCAGAATACTACCAGAGCCAGCGACAGCATAGTCAATCAGGAATATGATGCCAGTGTTTTCTAGCTGCAGAATATCAAGGCCAGTCTTCTGGAACAGGCAAGTCACCATGTAAGCACATGTATACAACGCATGGCTACGTACACCGTTCAAATGTAATTCAATGTGCTAATTACAATCTTCAAGCCCAACAGAGTGAGACCCAGCTGTTTAAGAGAAAGTTTCTTTATCTAAGCCTCATGAGGATAGTTGAAAAACAGTGGAATGTCTTGACTGTTGATTCATGGGACTTGGCTTTCAAAAGCTGATTGTATCTGTTGCAAGCTTTGAGCATTTTCTCCTCTTCAATGTCTTTTGAGATCCCAGGTTTGGTAAATTTCAGGTCATTCTGCAAAGCTTTTCTTTCTTTTTTTCTTTCGTTTGTCCAGTCAGGCTTTTGGCTGAAGATTATTATTCGTTGTTTTGTTTGGTGGAATGTTTCCTGGAGATTTTTCATAAACGAGGGAAGATATTTGTGTGATGTTTGGTTCTCTATGTTTTTAGTAATGGTTGTATAAGTATCTACATGCTTAGGTTATAAATTGAATGAAAAACAATGAATGAACAACTTTGTCCTTGTTACTGCTATTGAAACAACAGAAAGAACAGTTTGAGTGTTGCCAAGAGGTGGGATAGGATGTTGTAATCTGAAGGTGCTAAGGGTGTTGGGAATGCTAACTGGGAGTCAAGAATTGGTTCCTGCCAGCTGATGAAAACAGCTGCTTTAAGGGTCCTCTGTGGAGGAACAGAAAGTGTACTGGTGATAGGTTACCAAGTAATAATTAGTAGCTAATCCTAGTTTGTTTGTTTTAAAACAATGATGTAGGTTTCTTTTACTTTCTTTTAAGAAACTGAACAGACATACCTGAAGAGACAAGAAAGAGAATGTTTCAAAATGGTGATGCTCTCAAAGAAGATGATGAATACGTTTATTGAAGAACTTGTGATGGCTGGATATCAGGAGACTGGTTCCAGTCTCAAGGTCCCTCCATGGCATACAATAAAGCGGCATTTCACTCTCCAAGCAACTGTTCTTTCAGCAGCCCACTCTCTAGCTTTATGCCATTATGCATTTGCAAAGGGAATAAGCAATCTCACCTAATCCTGGAATAAAGAGGAGCAGAGATTCAAGAGTAACTGTTTTAACAGCTCGGGATTACCTGTGCCTACATATGCTTCCACCTATGCTGGGACTAGGACAAGGAGTGACATAAGAGACACTACTTGGACCCTACACTGGAAGAAGTTTAACCCACAGTGTAGCTGTCTTGTGTTACTGGACCAGCACAAACCAGCCCTAGTGGGGCCAAGTACCTGGCCCACTGTTGACTTGGCACTTTATTGTTCCATTTTTCACAGTCATAAAGGTTTAATCTGTGTTTTATCAACCTGACACTTGTGGTCCCTCGCACACTCTTTTCACTCTAAATGGTCTTCAGAGTCACAACCATGAAACCTGACATGCTTCTTCTTCTGGATATCTCTGGAAGCTTGTACACCATGAGGCCTAGAGAACAAAACTTCTCATTGAACCTTGTTCCATCCATCTTTTTCGCTGTTGGGATATGCTGCTTCCCAGAAGCTTTCTTCTTTGTCTTTTTGTGTGTCAGGTGTGACCTGAATTTCACACTAGCAGCAGTAACTTACTTTACTTGCTACAATTCCCTAAACCTGTAAGGATGACATAAACATGTGCTTCCATCAGTGTGAATACCAGCACTATCAAGGGAAATGCACAGGTGTATTTCTATGCGAAGGCAGACAGATGTAAAATAAAGCAGTGTTGATGAACACCTTTTTGAAACTCAAGTTAGAGTCTAGTGCAGCTCCAAGTTGATTGCCGCTTTCTGTTTACAATAAGATGGTGATGTAAATCATCTAGGATAAGTCTATTCTGCAGCTGGGAGATGTGATTTCCAGTGCAGGTAGACAAACTCACACTAGTTCTGCTCAAGCTAGTGCACTAAAAATAACAGTGTTGATGTTGCAGCATGGGCGGTGGCTTAGGCTAGCCATCTGAGTCCAAGCCTGTCCAACCCCCTGGGTCTGAGATCCGGAAGCTAGGCTGAGCTGTCACTCGAGCTGCTACATTCACACTGCTATTTTTAGCATGCTAGCTCAATAATATCTAGCTGGAATCATATCTCCCAGCTGCAATGCAGACATACACTAGAGGATTTCAGGCAAATTAAAATGAATCATTATTAATTTTTAGGTTTACATTGATGGCATGCACCGAACCTATCCCTGAAATATTTCTAAAGAACGGTTATGTGACACACTCAATTTAAATTTGTGTGGATGATAAAAATACATCCATGTGTTTGATTGTATTCCCTTGAAAGTTTAAAGATCAGATGCATGACAAAAACATGCTATGGGGGAGGAAAGACTGGGGTGGACAGCTGACTCAATCCTAAAAAGATGAACCTTCTTCCATTTTAGGGATTGAGGGCAACAGAGTAGTCCAGGCATTATCATGAAGAGCTTACTGAAGGAGACTGGTGAACCAACACAACCTTAAGATCAGGAAGGGGCCTCCTAGGCTTGGATCCAAGGTAGGGGAAGGCCACCAGTTTCCTGACCCCCAAATACATAAGACCACCAAAGTTAAGTGGGTTGTTCCATTGCTTAATGTATGGGATAGTTGTACTAACAAACATACCAATTAACCTAATTAACTTCCCAAAAATCAATTAATTGATGAATCAAGACTTCACACACTATGGGGAAATTAACCACTTAGGTGGAAAGTCCATGCCTCATCTTTCCATTCATTTATCTGAAATAACTACGATTGTCAGGATTTAATCTTACTCTGCAATTATTGAGTCTACTGTCATCTAATCAGGACCATGTGTTGAGTATACACCTAAGAGGATTACGTAGTCATTCAAAATATAATAAAGTGGAAGTCAACTGTAATTGAAGTACACTCTTGAAATAAGGCAGTTTCTATGAACACTCTAGCAATTAAAATTAATGTATAGAGGATTTAATTAAATTAATATATTTAAGAAAATATACAAAAATGGATCCTATTTAAAGGGCACTCATTCTTTTCTTCCTGCAAAACTTTTTCACCTGAGCTTGTACTGACAGGAACCACCATATAATTGCTTCTTTTTAAAAAACACCTCCTTACAATAAAGGACGTGCTTTGCTCTTAGAGTTTTAATGACTGATGTAATTAGAATGAGGATGAAGGGAATATTTTGTTTCTTTCCCCCCAGGGTTGTTTTGCAATAGTTTGACTTGCAAACAGGATTTCAAAATCTCATATCTGTAGTACTTAAGTATTCTGATATAGCCCAGAACAGTTAATTTTTAATTGTTCTCATCCATCACTCAAATATCAGGAAGAACACACAAAAATGGGGCTGTGCCAAGTGGTTAGAGCATGGAACTGTGGGGAAATTCATGTCCCCGGGGATTCTATTGCTGCATTTTCCCTAATTTGCTATGTGACCTTGTGATTTAAACCTCCCTATCTATTCAATAGGGATGCTGTGAAGGCTGGTGGTTAGGGTTTGGAGAGCTTTTTGCAGTCTTTGAATAGAATGTGCTATTGACTACAAATAAAAGCTCCATGTATCAACATTCAGGATACTGATATTAGAAGCATAGGATGAGTAAACCTCAGGTAGCCATGGGAGGAATCTGCCACCCATTCACTCCCCAGTATATACCTGTATACCAAACTATTGGCAGGAGCCATTCAGGAAGAACCAATCGCCTAACTTCTCCAGTATCTGTAGAGCATTCATTAGGAGGATGCATCAAAGAGCTGGTGAGCAGCCAAATGATCCACAGAACCTACCAGGAGCTATGGAAGGGCTTTAGAAAAATCAAGAGCTGAGAGCAACCAGAAATATCTTCACTAAAGAAAGGAGGAGTCAAAGACTGGAATGAAAATGTCTGAGAACCATTTTAGAGAGCCAGAGACATCCTAAAGTGTCTTGGGTCAGTTGGCTAAATTACACACAAAAAATATACTAGATCAGTGGTACTCAGATTGAGACTCGGGAGCCACAAGTGGCTCTTTAATGTGTCTCCTGAAGTTCTTTGCAACCCGTGATATTAAAACACTGTGTGATTTAGTTATTAACCAATCTAAGTATTAACCAGTCAGGATGAATTCACACTACTGTGGCTCTTTTGGGTAATGCTGATCGCTAATTTCACTCCTGAGCTGCTGAGGTCTGAGTATCACTGTATTAGATGGCCCCACAATCAGTTAAGGTAGGATGGATCTTTGGATTATCGTCAATTGGGCAACCAGAACAAGCCCAGATTCAGCAGCGAGACAGAGGCAGATAGCAGTGCAACTTATAACTGAATGCAACACACCAGCAATCTACCTCTCTGAATGGACTTCAGCTGACAGAGCTGTGTCTAATGTGAGAAAAAGAAAGGATTCAGGAGTGGGAAGTAGACCAAAGTCATTCTGGGAGATTGGAGGTATCTGTCTCAATTGGAAACGTTGGCCTGGAAGGAAGAATTTATTTAGAAAAGAAAAGAAAAGAAAAAAGACTTGTGAGGCCACAAGCTTTGTTGCATATGGGCTCCTTAATTCACTATTGGGTGATTGAGTGGCTTGCTAATAGGATACGGAACCTCTCACATCTAGATCACAGGGTCAAATCAAGCTGATTTTTATTGATGGCTGGTGAAAAATGAATTTGTGCTCTCAGTCCAGATCATAATAGAAGAGCACCTCTATCACCAGACCTACCCTGATAATTAGCACACAATGCAATCCTTGTCACACTCATCCCTTCAGATAATTAGCACACAATGCAATATTTAAAATATTTAAAAGCTTGAGAGCCATCAATATTTGCAAAGTAATCACACCGTTCTATAACGTGACTGCAAAGGCCTGAATCACCAGAATATTACGTTGAGTAACTTTGATTAAAATGTTACCTTTTACCTTTGACTAGAATAGCATGAAGCATATTTCCAGCCAGAATATTTATTGCATGGCAAAGGACAAACTGAGTCTGAACCTGCCTGTTATAAGCAGGACAAATTGTTTTCCACAAAAAGATGTTCTCATGGGTTAATGCAGAGTATAATATTCAACACTGCACTTGCTCCAAAAGCACTATTTATGCCTGTATCTCATCAGATGGCACCAAATAACACTATATTTGGTTTGAAGTCAAACCTTTCAAAAAAATGATGATAAGCCATACCTTATTTTGGGGGAATACATTGATTATTGAAAAGCGCAACATATAGCATCTGCAAACTGCCTTCAGAAGGTGCTGCCAGGGCTAGCTTTTTTAGGACAAATACTGGTGTTTTCTCTGTCCATTTGCACTAAACTACCTGGCCTTTTCCCCCTCTCTGCCCATGGGGAGTCAGAAGGAAATTTTCTACAATCATAACTTTTTATTCCATTTACTCAGGGGTTCTTGTTAAATTCTGGTTTTACTTCCCTCACTCCAGAGTGATGTATAAATCCAGAGTGATATATAAATCTCGCTTTTCAAGCAACTAAAATAAATATTTTGTAGTTACAGATAAATATATGACTGCATCTCTGTTGTAAAACCACAGATCTGCAGTCTGAGTGAAGGTAAACTTCTTCCCAAAGCAAATGGCTGCTTCTATGGATCTTTGGCTGCAGCCTAGCTTACTATTGCACCAAGATAATGGGATCAGAGCCTGAAGACCTCTATCACCAGTCTGACGCCTGTAGTCCTGGGACAATGTTTATGTGATTTGTGGAAAAAAGAGCAGATATAAGTTATAGAAATCTAGTCACAGGAAGGGGTAGTGCCAGGAGGTGCTCAGGAGAGATAGCAGCAGTCATCATCAGCTGTCACTGCATTGTCTCAGATGCTGTGCTTGAGCCTTGATGACATGAGATCTTTTCCTCCCAGCAGATGGCTATCGCTAGGGTTGTATCCTGTCATGGTGACAGCACTGCACAAGCACGTTCAGTTTACATTAGATTAACAACAGACACAAACATGACAGGTAAATGATTGTGTTTAGCTTATTAGTTTTAAAAGTCAATAGCCCTATTGGTAGCAGATTCAGTGTTTCATACGGGAATGAAGGAAAACATTAGTGATCTGATGCATTTTCCTTATCCACCTCTGCCACTTCAAGAATTCCATGACATTGCAACTGCTCAGAAACTCAACGCTTCCTCCAATTTATCCTAAAAATTCCTTAGCAGTCTACACTTCCCTTTCCTACTATGAAAACCCACTTTGTTCACACATACATTGTCAGTTTAGATAGAAGTCATTTGAGCAACTGCAAAGCAAATGTGTAAGTTTTTTTCTCCTGTATTCCATGAAAATCACATAATCCCTGATTCTTAATATCCACATGTGGCAGCACCTCAATAATGCCAGGTTTTTTCAGCTCTGAGAGTGGCTCATGGGATATTAATATTAACACTCGTTTCCAATATTCTCAACTGGTGTATATTGGTGTGGTTACTGAAATTAATGGTGCTGTGCTGATTTACAGCGAGTATCTGGCCAGATGTGAATTATCCTGCCCTGATCCTGGAGTTGATCTGTGCAGGTCTGTGCCCACATGGTCTAAGGCAATAATGTATTGGGTCCTTAAAACAGTCTGATCAAAACTAGAGAAAGCTCAGAGGTTGATCTGAGGCAGATTAGTTGATGGAAGGGCCTTTACAGATGTATTTCACCATTTTGTCCAAGCTCTAAAATTTTGTTACAAATTGACGAAATTCCATCATTGGACAATGATAGTCTAGCACTATTTGGTGATCATTTTAAGCCCTTTATTGTACTTTTTGGTGGTGAAGTAACATTTAGAAGAAAAGGAAGATCTTCTAGGATTATCTTTTCAGGTAGGTTTGGTAAGCAGAGACTCATATTTTAGATGATAATTTTCTTCAAGGAAAAGCCCTACAACAGCAAAAAGGAAATTCCAGTAACAACTGGAGAAAAGCTATCCATTATGCAACATTGTGCAACAAATTTTGTGGCCAGTGCTGTATGGAACGTCTGAAAAAATTCAGTCAGACATTTGGATAAAAATGTTGAGATGGCTCAAAGAACACCAAACCTCCTTCCCACCTAAACCCTCCTGTTTTTCCCTCCTTCCTCTCCCTATTCATGTATATCTTATCTTCTCCTATTTTATTAGTGTTACCCCCACCATAACATGTTGTGTTTGTGCAGTATTGTCTGGGTTTGTATTGGCTGGTCTTGCTGCTTGGACAAGTTGTAAATTTGTGTAATCCCATAATTCTATTGGAGATCCCATGAACAGGGCTGGATTTCCAATTAGGCACATAGGCACAGGCCTATGGATGCCAGCGTTCTAGGGGCCTATCCATTGGCTGATTACTGTACCTAGGGGCTCCAGCCAATTTGAGGGCCCTGCACGAGCGCCAGAACTCTGAACCCACCCCCTGCTCCTCCTCCTGTCTCCCAGGGCCCTGCCGCCCTGCTTCTCCTCTTCCTCCTGAGGTCTGGCCCCCTGGCCAGGCCAGAAGCCAGAGCCCAGGGGCAGGCATATTCCCCCAGAGCTGGCCAAGACGGTCACCCCAGTCTTTCTCCCCCAGACCCCAGCTCTTCTCTCCCCATTGTGCCCCCCTCCCATAAAACACAAAGATCAGCTGTAAGCAGCGAAGGTGCTGAAGATGTTGTGCCTAGGAGCACGTAAGGTATAAATCTGGCCCTGCCCATGAAGGGTATTTAGTATCTGGAAACATATGAAAGCTGTGAGTCATTTGCCTTTTTGTACTTTTCATGTCTGTTTCTTTATGAAAATCAATTTTAAAAAAACACAAAAATTTAGTTTAATTTTAATCACATTTATTCATTATTATTGTTCTTTTGACAAAATTATTGTTTGAATTTACAAGAACTTTTTATTTATGGTCATACTCTGAGTCAGACACAAAATCTATGGGCCATATTCTCAATTGGTGTATATTGGTGTGGTTACTGAAATTAATGATGCTGTGCTGATTTACAGCGAGTATCTGGCCAGATGTGAATTATCCTGCCCTGATCCTGGAGTTGATCTGTGCAGGTCTGTGCCCACACTGAGGCCTTTTGACTTCCATGGGACATCCACCTGCGCAGATCAGCTTGCTGGGTTTGTTAGCCTATGGTGCTTTCCCTACACCTCCAAATTCAGATTGCTGTCTTGGAACCACTGTTTGGGAACTATTAGGTTCAATGTTTTCCTCAGACTTTTCTGCACTCAGTTAGTTTCTATTATTATTTACTCTGTGGCATCTTCGTTGATATACCTCAGGCTACTGGCATGAAGAAGCATCACTTTAAAAGTAATTTAGCAAATAAGTAGACCTCCCCTAGGGTGCAAATAAAAGGAAAAGTTGTTGTAAATAGCTAATGCAAGCAAAAGGTGCCTTGGGGGACCGCTAAGAGTCACTTCTTTCAAACCAGCAATAACTTCTGGTGCTATTGGTCCTGAGGCAGCCACAGTCAACATTGTTTAAAAAAGCTCCCTTATGGTGTACTCATTAATTAACTGCACTGTTTGTTGATCCTAGATTGATTCAGTTTGTTCTCTGGAGAGTGTTTTTGGAAACTCAGTAATGCCTTGATGCAGAATTTCATCTTCAGGCCCTAAATTCCCAAGATGCTGCTTTGCTGGGACATATAGAAGATGAAGTGAAAAGGAGAATTGTTAGATAAAAATGATAATCAAAATATTTTAAATTCAGATGTAATTTTTGAAGAGTCTCCCTACAGAACTAAAAAATTACCTGAAGCAAAGTTTGACTGACAGGCAGGTTTTAACAAACAGAGAACAAGACAAATGGCATGCAAAACAGATAGGAAACTATTTGCTCCTAATTACTCGAGAAAGCATTTTAATTAAGTTGTTTGCCAATTAATGCCTCATTTTTAATGTTCCATAAATATTTAAACAAGTTTCATAAACTTTTCTTCTTATGGAAACACTTGCAAATGTGATAGATGTTCTTAGGGAATCTCTTAATGTAATAAACTGTACAATTTGCCAGTCTCATGAATAAACAAGTAAATAAATCTGTCCTATTACTTCTGTAGCTAAAAGCTAGAATTTAAGAAATCCTAACTGCATCAATTTCTTTTCTCTCTCTTATGTTAATGAGAAGTAAATTAGTTTCCTTGAACATGAACTGGAAACACAGACCAGTTAGATATAACATTTGCTGCTTATGTATCTTCTCCTCCCCTTTTTGTTTATTCCCTGATTCTTTCATATAGATCATTCATCATAGTTTCTTAAAAGTAATATCTGCAGTCAAAAAGAATTTTAGCACAAGAATATTATTAACTACAATTAAAAAACAAAACAAAACAAAAATAGGAAGGAAGTGAAAAAATCAGTTTTGTTCCAAATAACAAATCCAAAATTATTTGACCAGCAACTAGGCCTGAATCTGACTACATTTTAGCCAAATAGCAGAAATATCCTTTGTTCGTTGGGCTCACTTAAAACATAAGGCGAAAACCAACTGAAATCTAATTAGAAATGAAACCTGCTGCACTGTTGTAATTGTGTCTGTGACTGGGAACAGACCAATTGGGGTTGAAACTCCACTCTCTACACCCTAGAAAGCCTGTAGGTTTTTAAACACTAAAATTAAATGGCTCTCTTTTCCAAAAATTTCATTATTTAATAGACCAGCTGATGTTTTATTAAAAACTCACATATAACTTCTGATTATTTATTTATTTACTTACTTATTTGCTCTGGCCTATAGCCACTGCAGGAGGTATCTCCCAAAAATTTAATCACATAATCAGAGATCTGAAGTTAAGCAATAAAATATTTTGATTCAAATTAGAACCAATTCCTCATTTTGTAAATTAATGTAATATTCATGAAGAGTACCGAGATGACAGCCCTAGAGATCCAAGTCTGGTAAATAAGTATATCAATATTTTTGTTGTCTGCCACTTTTTTTGGCTCAAGTTTTGTTTGGTCAAATTGTCCACAACAACAACTTCCCAGATATCAAGACCTCACTTTGGTGTCTTATCCAAAATATGGGAACGTAGGTCTAATGCCCAGCATTGTCTTTATTATTCTTTACTATTCATTTTTTATTACCTGTGTATTCTTTAAATACATCCAGAGCAAAAGAAAGATGAAGGAGAGGGTAGGTCCTCTACTTAGCAGCGAAGGAAAGCTTATAACTGATGACATCAAGAAAACTGAGGTGTTTTATGCCTATTTTGCTTCAGTCTTCACTAAAGAGGGTTAATGGTGACGAGGTACTCAACACAATTGATACTAACAAAAAGCAGGAAGGAATGCAAGCCAAAGTAGGGAAAGAACAGGTTAAAAAATACGTAGATAAAGTAGATGTATTTGAGTCGTCAGGGCCTGATGAAATTTATCCTAGGTTACCTAAGAAAATAAATTAAGCAATCCTAGAACCATTAGCAATTATCTTTGAGAACTTCTGGAGAACAAGTGAGGTCTCATAAGAATGGAGAAAGGCAAACATAGTACCTATCTTTAAAAGGGAGAACAAAGAGGATCAGGGGAATTATAGACCAGTAAGGCTAATTTCTATATGTGGAAAGATACTGGAACAAATTATTAAGCAATCAATTTGTAAGCAACTAGAGGATAACAGGGATGGAAGGAATAGCCTTCAGGGATTTTTCAAGAACAAGTCATGCCAAACCAACCTAATTTTTTTCTTTGCCAAAGTTACTGGCAGTGGGAAGTAGTAGATACGCTTTATGTTGATTTTGGTAAGGCATTTGGCACAGCCCCACATGGCATTCTCATAAGCAAACTAGGGAAATGCGATCTAGATGATATTCCTATAAGGTGGATGCACAACTGATTAAAAGATCATCCTCAAAGAATAGTTATCATTGATCCGCTGTCAAACTGGGAGGGCATGTAGGATCCCACAGGGCTCAGTCCTGGATTTGATACTAATCAATATTTTCATTACTGATTTGGATAATGGAGTGGAGGGTATGCTTATAAAATCTGCAGATGGCACTAAACTGGGGGAGGTTGCAAGTACTTTGGAGGATGGGATTAGAATTCAAAACAACTGTGACAAATTGGAGAATTGGTCTGAATTCAACAAGATGAAATTTAGTAAGGAAAAGTGGAAAGTACTTCATTTAGGAAGGAAAAATCAAACAACTACAAAATGGGAAATAACTGGCTAGGTGCTAAATAGAATCTGGAGGTTATAGTGGATTGCAAACCGAATATGAGTCAATAATGTGCTGCAGCTGCAAAAAAGTCTAATATCATTCTGAGGTGTTGTAGTGTTTGGTATTTTTATCTTGGTGGCGGAATGGAGCACACTGGCAAAAGGATGTTAAAAGTGCTTATTTATTACATGAGATAGCATAAGAAAGACAGGAGCGGGAGTCCTTTACCATACAGGAACTGAAGCTCCGGCACAAGTCTTAAGGTGGAAAGTTCAGTGAAAGTACAATTAACCACAAAGATATAAAGTAGAAACTTATAGGCACAGGACTTATTATTATCATGAGCTGGGCAACCACAGCAGCAGCTGCAGTTAGTGAACAGAGAAGTGAACCTTAAGCAAGGAGGAGACCTGCCAAGAGGATACCTACAGCAATATACTCCTGGGGGCCCATCGATGTAAGAGAGATAGCCTTATCTAAACGTGTGCAGGGACGCTTACCACCGCAAGAACGAGGGAGACCCATACTTCGTTCTGATAAGCGGGTGACGTACGGGAACCGCCTTGACCGAGGCATCCGCTAGTGCTTTCACGGATCCACGGAGAGTCTCAGCTTGGGGAGGCTCTCGGGGGATTGATATACCCTTTTTCCCCGCTCACCTTGCAGCAAGCCTTACCCAGTAATACATGACATATATCTCAATCCCAGTAGGGATTGGGCCTTAACACTTAGTTGCTATTAGTCTATTGGTAGTTAGCTAGGGACCTTCTGGAACAAAGTGACGTTAGTTATTTACTTCAAAAAGAGCTCAGCCATAGTCTTACTTCCCCTTTATTATTACTAAAATAGGGACCTTTTAGCTTATTAAGCATTAGCAAATGTCTGTGGTCGTCTCAGGATGCTCCAGACCCCAAGGCACTTCCTCCTCTGGCCTAAGGTCGGGCAGAGGGCAGCGTCTGGGTTCTGCTCCTGAGAGGTCTTAACTCTTGCCTTTTTGGCTTAGCATTGCTTTTAGGGCCTTGCTCTTGTCAAACTATACTGATTTCGCGTTACAAAGTCTTGCGCGCCCTAACAGGTGTATTAACAGGAGTGTCATATGTAAGACATGGAAGGTAATTATCCCGCTCTACTTGGCACTCATGCGGCCTCAGCTGAAGTACTGTGTCCAATTCTGGGCGCCACACTACAGGAAAGATGTGGACAAATTGGAGAATCCAGGAGAGAGCAACAAAAATGAGAAAAGTTTTAGACAACTTGACCTTTGAGGAAAGGTTAGAAAAACTGGGCATATTTAATTCTGAGAAAAGAAGACTGAGGGGGGACCTAATAACAGTCTTCAAATATGATAAGGTCTGTAACAAAGAGGACGGTAATTAATTGTTCTCTATGTCCATTGAAGGTAGGACAAGAAGTAATGGGCTTAATCTGCAACAAGGGAGATTTAGGACAGATATTAGGAAACATTTACTCACTGTAAGGGCAGAAAAATTCTGGACTAGGCTTCCAAGGGAGATTCTGGAATCCCCATTACTGGAGGATTGAACAAATACATGTTGGACAAATACCAGTTAAGGATGGTGTAGATTTACTTGGTCTTGCCATAGTGCAGGGGGGCTGGACTGGATGATTTCTCGAGGACCCTTCCAACCCTCCACTTTTATGATTCTAAGATTTATACATGATCAGAAATGTGCTTGATGCCTGATAATCAGTCAGAGAGATTATCCCTGTCCTTATGTGCATATAGTCTGGATTCAACATAACACAAGTAGTGTGGGTTATAAATAAATGAAAGGGAGTAGAAAGGATAGAGGAGAGGAAGACGGGGAAGTCAGGAGTAGGATCACACAGTTACTTAGTAAAGCGTATACACATCTTGAGGGTTTTTTCTCACTCTATTTTTCCTAAGAGTGCCAATTACTGAATTACCAACACAACTTCTGGTAGAATTTTGGGTTTCCCTTGCACACCTACCATCCGCAATTGGTGACCAGGCTGACTGTTTAAATTATGAGATCCAAGCAAACTGACAACTCAATGTAGTATAACTACACCAAGCTCCCATGTATAAAAGGGTTCCAGTTTTGATGGTAGGTTTTGTGATATGACCCCTTTTCAGCTATGGGATACTTCTAAGCCCTGTTCCTAAAATCTCGGGTACCCTACAACTATAATCTTATAATCAAGTTACTCCACAACTGTCTAACTCAGTGTGTCTAGGAATGAAGCTTTGGCCTTGAATTATCCAAATATCTTGGTCAAATTAGTAACCAACCCCTTCCCCCAGTCGAACAGATTTATCAGTTGACTTATCGGGCGGATCTGCAGTTGATGTAAATTTTCACAGCTCCCTCAATTGATCTATGACTATTTATGCCGATTGAAGAACTGTCCAAGGCTTTAGCCCAGTTACACTGATATGGTTAGGTCCTGTCCTCAGTATAAATCTTAACTATGTTGTAAACCAGGTTAGCATTGTTACTAATACCCTGACTCATTTATAATTGTAGCACAATCAATAATGTAGAAGAGCTATCCTATAGGTGCTGCAGAAATGACATTTCTCCAGCTAAAACTAGACTTGAAATTTAGAACAATCTATTTCTCTTTTTTTACTCAACAGAGGATTTCTAAACACAAATTCTACTCAAGTTTAAGGAGGAAGAAAAATTCCCAACAAAACTTTCCTTAACAGGGATCCTCTCTTTGTAATATAGCTGAAGAATTAAATCCAGCTAAGAACAACTCTTAGCCTATTAATACTTTGTTTCTTCTCCTATAATTTTTAAAATCATGGCATTAGAGAGAAAGGTATAAGTAAAATAAGTCCCACAAATGAGAGGGAAAAAAGCAGAGAAACTTGAAAGGAGCCAGAAAGCAGAGGACATGCCCACCAAGAGTTAAGTAAGATGTAGGGTGAATATGATCATGATGCATATTTTGTGTCTCTGGGTACAATCGTGTTATAAATATTAAATAATTATAATAAATAATATCAATAATAATATTTACCTTCCCCCTCACCAAGTACTTGTGTATTGCTGCTCTGGGTCTCTGGAGAACACAGGACGAGGGACCTATGATAAGACAAATAAAAAAAATAATACAACATTAGCTACTCTTTTACACCACTGCCTCATGGCTAGACATATTGCAGCTGACAGTACAGGGACACAGAAAAAAGAACCATGAGCAATTTTTATTTGATGAAGTTGGGGCATTGATGCCCATGGTCTTCCATCTTCTGGTTTGCATTTTCAGCTGGGAGGAAAGAAAAGTCTTTAAAAGAGTAGCTAATATATAGTCATCTTTTCCCCATGTCAAGCAGATTTTTTATCAGCAGTCAGACAAGCAGGTTTTTTATGTTAGGCAGTGCCTGGCTGAGGTCTGGGCTGTCCCTCAGGTTGTCCATTTTATTTTTCAACAGCTGTATGAAAGGGATAACTTAGCTTAAAGGATTTTTTTCAGCCTTGGTTTTTTTGTAGGCAATCATACAGGCCTTCAGGTTTTGGAGGGGATGATTCTGCATGATCATCTGAGCAGAATGAAAAATAGACTCTCTCACAATATATGATTGCCACTTTTAGATCAAGAATACAGTCAAAGACATTCCTTCTGGCTTGTATATTTTCCATGAGCTGTTTTAATGAACATTTTTTACTTTGCTGGGTTTGACCAAGAGTCTCTCAAACTTCAAATGGTTAAAGAAGGTGCAAATCTAGTGTGTCATACTTAGCATACTAGTATTACCTGATGATAATTATAATGGGCAAAGCAATGGATGTGAGTGAACCTAGAATCTATGGCTGCTTTTGCTATGGTTGCTACTAATGTCTGCAGTGAGGAATATAGTATGAAAATTTGGAGGTGCTTCAAACATTTGCCAGTTTCCTTTGCTGGTGTGAAAGCATGTCTTACTATGATCAATAAAACCTAGGCTCTTCCCTTAGATGGAGAAGCCCAAGCAGAGACCTAGAAAGCGTTGTGGACTTTCCACCAGCTCATTCTATTGGGGTGAACTCCCCAGAAGTTAGGGATGTTTGGCGCTCAGAACCCACTAGTTTTTTGAGATGCTCATGAGACTCAGGGAAAACTTCAGAGACAGCAAATAATCTAGCCCTGTTTCTGGGTGCTTTCATGACAACTCTGTAGTCAGAGTCCTGTGCTCCTTTTGAGATAGAAGAGGGCAAAAATCACACTAATCCAGAATTGTGCATCATGCACGGGAGAGGGGAAAAAGCAAAATTAACCAGGCTTTCTCTCCTGACCATTCTGTACAACAGTCGGCTGCTTCCAAACACAATAAGGTCTAGTTATTAAAAGGCACCAGACATCTGTGGGAATTATTGCCAAATTCTGTGGAATTTTTCCTTTCAGTTTACAAAAAATTTCAAAATTCTGACTTTAAGCCCTGATTTAGAATGGGAAAATGTTTCAAAATCTCATATATTTTCCTGGTACAGGAAAACTGCATCCCACCCAGCTCTAGTGTTTGGACTCCATGGGCCTGACCCAAAGCCCATTGACTCAAAGGAGTCCATTAGTTTCAATGGGCTTTGGATCACACCCTCCATTGGCAGAGTATGAAGGGGTTAGAGGAGTAAAAGCCAGCTGCTGAACCTTTGGCATCTGCACTTATGGGCTGGAATAGCAGCTTTAGCCCATCTGCTTTCTGTAACATGTTGAAGGGTGCATGTGAACCCTGCACAGCCTCTCCATCAGAATTTCCCACATGTGGCCTCTATGTGATCTTCCCCACAAATAGAATTCCCCTCTATGTGGTCTTCCTTACCTCAGATGCATTTGATCCCAGCACCATTTCACAACAAGAAAGTTTTCTTAGAAACCAGAAGGCCTAGAAACTTAGAGCAACATGCTGTCTTCTGCCATGTGGCATGGAGGGTAAGAAAATGCAGCAGATTGGTGCCCAGATCTACTCCTGCAAAGGGAGACAGGGCCAGCAGTTCCATTGCTTGATCCTCCTTGCTTCCCACAGCCTGTTCCCCAGACACCATGAAAACCCCCGTGTATGTCTGGTGTTCTGCAGCTCTGGAAATACATCTGGCACAGGGCTTAGGAAGAGCAGAAAACAGCTGCTCTCTGAGGTATGCTTCCTTTGGGACTAGACATATCCCTCATCAGAAATATGTTGAAAAGTTACTGCCGACTGGACCAGAAGTAACATCCCATCTGCAGCTGCCAGTGGGGACTTCATGACAGTGCAGTTCCTGAGAGATATACCGTAGAGAAGGGGCAGGCCCAAGGAGTGGTGTGGATGCCCTAAATCTCTAAATGGAGACCTTTGTCTTCAGCAGATGTGCTCTGATCCACTCAGATCTCAGGACATCCAGGATTTAGGGGGAGGGACACCCACCCTATTCTATTAGCCACCTATTCTATTAGTCACCCTGACATTGCATGACATAAGCGTTTGGGGGAAACTCCACTAGTGGAAACTTGGAACATTTATCCCCGGCACAGGTTTTCCTTCTAGGGATAGCATGTTTAAAAATGCTTTTAAAAATGAAAGCTCAATTTCCACAGAAAATACTGAAATTCACAGTGAAA
Organism: Emydura macquarii macquarii; assembly: GCF_026122565.2. Taxonomy (NCBI): domain Eukaryota; kingdom Metazoa; phylum Chordata; order Testudines; family Chelidae; genus Emydura; species Emydura macquarii. The sequence continues at coordinate 14,328,365 of NW_027131614.1, read as the reverse complement.
CTCCGAGTCCAGACTGAGATCTCTGTGTGTATATATACATAAAAGTATATACGTAGTTGAACTAAAATCCCTTTGCAGGATCAGAGCCTGCTGCTTGGAAGTTACTTGGTGTGTATTTTCAGTGGCCCTACTAACAGCCATTTGACATGCTAAATTCCAAGCTGTCATCCAAATTTTGCTTAAAAATATTATGATGATGTGATATAAGTACCTCATTTGACAGCCCAATCCACCTATCGACTGCTCAACAGTCCCTCTTAATTTAAACCTAAATCCCCTGTTTCTGGTCATGCAAGAACTTCAGAAGCTAATCAAGCTTAATTTTATAACATTTAAACCAGGAGGACTCTTCTTAATCATCTTCTCTCAAGACTAATTTCATCAGCCTCTCCTCAGATGTGACCCTTTCCTTTCCATTAACCATCTTTTTTGTCCTGTGATGTATCCTTTCCAAGTTAACTAACTATATCTTTCTTCAGTAAGACCCCAAATTGGAAACTGTGCCCCAAGAGCAATCCAACCAAGATGCTATACAGTGATAACGCAATTTCCTTTAATTTAGATAATATAGCCCTCATAATACAAGTCAGCATGTCATTAGCCTTACCCCTGACTGCTGTGCACTGAATCAGAAATTTAAATTCAATTCACCCACATCCATCCCTGAATCATGTTAACTAAGTCAGCATCGATGCATAGCTTGGACATTATTTCTATCCACACGTAGTCACTTTGGCCCAGATTCTCAGAATTATTTAGATGCCCAACCCCCTTGAAATCAGTGGAAATTAGACTCCTTAAGTAACTTTGAGGTTCTGGACCTTCAGGCTGAAATTTGCTTCTGGCATAAATTAGGACAACTACCTTCACTTTAAAAAGCTGTCATTTCTAGTCATACGAACCTCCTGAAGAAAGTCAAATCTCTTATGGACCAAATCCATACTTTGGTAAATAGCTTGCCATAAGATTCAGAGCCCCAGTTTCCCAGTTAGAAGCACCTATTAGAGCACTGATAAATCTAGCAGAAGCACCTGCCTAAGTCTGCAAAAGTTTATAGACAAAAAGAGCCCCAGGAAGGCAAAATTGACTCTCAGTCCTGGTCTACACTGCAAAGTTAGGTCAACGGAAACCACCTTCCATTGACCACATAATGTATGTGTCTCCACTGTCAGACTCGTTCCGCCGACTTAAGTCACTGGAAACATCGACTTAATAAAACCACCTCTGTGAGAGGTGTAGTGCTAAGATCAAAATGGAAGGGTGGAATGAGCAGCAGTGTAGGTGGAGCATTGCATAAATCAGCATCACTGGCTTGCGAGAGGCATCCCACAATGCTCTGCTGTGACCACTCTGGACATTGTTTGCACTCTGCTGCACCATGGCCACATACACAGGAAACAGTCTGCTCAAGCCCTGGGAAATTTTGAATTCCCATTTACCTTTCGGTCAGCGTGGAGAGCTTGCCAGCACAAGTGACTATGGCAACTGCACGCCCCAAACGTGCTCCAGCCTGGAGTAGACCTGACGTGTTGGATCTCATTGGTCTGTGGAGAGAAGAGTCTGTTCAGGCTCAGCTCCGATCCAGTTCTGGGTGTTAGAGATCTGGGAATGGGAGGCCATATGTTTTCTCTAGGACCACTTCACCCACCATAACCCCCTCAAGGTCCGCCTCGTACAAAAAACAAATTTTGGGAGGCTAATTGGAGCACAACAGTCAAGTTGTGGGGGAAGGGCAACAGGTAGGGATTGTGATTCAGAGTTACTGTTCACTTGGAATAACAAAGGGAGTTATTTTTACATTGCAACATAGCTTTTCATCCATAGTATGAGCTATACTTGCCTTACAGTGGAAATCATGGCCTTTAGCACATCCTCCATTCCTGTGGAGAGGCTGTCGCAGATTAGAAGATGGAAAAAAAGAACTCAGGATGACATGTTCAACGAGATAATAAATGCTGCCAGGGCTGCTGATTCAGAGCTAAGAGCCTGGAGGATTTCATTGCCCAAAAACTGGACATGGACATGGAGAGCAGCCCAGGAGCATAAGCATGCCACGCAGGATGAGATGCGGTGTATAATGAGGGATCAATCAGACATGTTGAGCTCTGGTTGATCTTCAGGAACAGCAGCGGCAGGATGGACTCCCTCTGCAGCTCCTGCACAACTGCCAGCAACAAGCACCCTCTTCGCAAGTTCTCATCTCCCAAGCATTCTAGGAAGAGGGTGAGCAGGGTGCAGTATGTGCTCCACCCAACACCAGTGGAGGGGAGCAGGAAGAGATGGCGACCTTTCTAAAAACTGTAAATAGGCAGGCTTTGGTGATTGCACAGACAAGCAGGATATTTTTCTCCCCTCCCAGCCACAAAAGAATGGTTGCCAACTGTTAAATTATTTTTCCTTCCCTCCACTGTTAAGGCTGTGCAATAAAAGTAAACTTCATTGAAATTCAGTACTCTTTATTTATTACAAGCATGGGAATGGCTTATGGGAGAAGGGGAGGTGCAGGGACACTTCTGCAAGGGGGAGGATGGGAAGGCACAGCACATATAAGTGATGCACATTACTTTGCCTCATTACAAAAACGGGTTTTCAATGTTCCCCTGAAGGGCAGAGCTCCGCGGTTGGCTCTCAGCATTGCACTGGTATCTGGCTGCTCAAAGTTTGTGGCCAGCATATCTGCCTCCATAACCCAACCCAACAGGAACTTCTCCCCCTTTGTCTCACAGACATTGTGGAGCACACAGCAGGCAGAGATAACTATGGGGATATTGCTTTCACTGAGGTCTAACCTAGTGAGCAAACAGCGCCAGCGATCCTTTAAATGTCCAAAGGCACATTCCAACACCATTCTGCACTTGCTATCACTGTCCAGGTGCCCAGTGCATGGCTTCATGAGCCACAGGAGCATGGGGTAGGCTAGGTCTCCCAGGATCACTATTGGCATTTCAACGTCATCAATAGTTATTTGGTCTGGAAACAAAGTCCCTGCTTGCACCTTTCTGAACAGACCTGAGTTCCTAAAGATGCTCACGTCATGCACTTTTCCAGACTGCCCCATGCTGATGTCGGTGAAGCATCCCCTGTGATCCACAAGGGCTTGCAACACCATGGAAAAGTATCCCTTTCGGTTTATGTACTCTGTGGCAAGGTGGTCTGGTGCTAAGATAGGGATATGCATGTAATCTATCACTCCACCAGAGTTTGGGAACCCCATCATGGCAAACCCATCCACTATGTCCTGCACATTTCCCAGACTCACTACCCTTCCTAGCAGAAGTCTGTTAATGGCCATACACACTTGAACCACAGCAGCTCCCACAGTGGATTTACTGACTCCGAATTGATTCCCAGCTGACCGGTAGCAGCCTGGCATTGCTAGCTTCCACAGAGTGATGGCCACTCGCTTCTCCACTGTCAGACCAGGTCTCAAGTTAGTATTCCTGAGCTTCAGGGCTGGGACAGACCTGCGCAAGGTTCCATGAAAGTGGCCTTACTCATTCGAAAGTTCTGCAGCCATTGCTCGTCATCCTAGACCTTCATAATGATGTGATCCCACCAGTCAGTGCTTGTTTCATGGCATCAGAAATGACGCTCCACCAAGCACAGCTACTGTGGGACAGCCAGCAGTAACCAGGAATTGTTTCATTCTATGCCTTGTAGCAGGGCAGCTTGAGTAACTAGACTGCTTATACTGTGCAGGTCCATCATTATGAAATGATGTTAATTAAAGGCTTGATGATGGCTTTGTCACAAACCCTGAGTAAGAGACAGTGCAAAGACCACGTCGTGACTCATGGAATTACAATATGGTTCCCCCTTTGTTCCAGATCAACCTGGCACAGATTAATTTCCCCTCCACGTTGGCTGAGCTGTGCTGGCTACCTGACTGTAAGCTTCTCCAGGTACAGGTATAGAGCCCGATTCTCCAATGTCTTATATCTTGTGTAATCATCTACACTCTGCAAAATGAGTTCCACTCAGAATAGTGTGTTTTGTGCATCCTTTGCCCAGCTGTAAATGACTATAGAAGGTGCAATGCATAGAGAATCAGATCCCTTGTGTCCTCAATTATTTTAAATTGACTGACAGTGCAGTGGCTCTATAAACAAAATAATAATAATAAAATAGTTAGTAACATAGCATATGGATAGCTAAATGCTTCACCTTACTTTCACATAGACTTGTTATGGATAATACAGTTGACATTTGATTATGGATAAAAAATGTTAAAGCGCTTATGTGACTTAGAAGCCTAAATCTCATTTTCAAAATGACTTAGAGGCCTGATTTTAAAAGTAATTTAAGCGCCTAAAGAGGCGAACCTAAAGATACCTCAAAGCCTTTAATAATCTTGCTCCCAAATCACTTAGGCACTTTTGAAAGTTTTACCCTGTATCTTAATTTGCATAATTATCATTCAGATCTATTATAGGGTAAAATTTGATCCACATACAGTGAAAGATATTTAAGGTCAGATAAAAGGATAGACAGAAAAAGAAAATCAGTTTTTATATCCATTGATTGAGTCCTCTATTTTCGCAAGGATAAAGATCAAAAACCTTAATATCCTCCTCCTAGTCTTCTTTAAACAGAGATTTACACAGAGCTTCATTTCAATTTCATTTGATAATGACTCATAAGAATCTTGATTTCTATAGAAAAATCAACCTTGGCAGTTCTCCATTGACCCTGTAGTCAAGAGCACCCTATAAATTTGAAAATGACTAATTCTTGTGCCATCTAAAAGACAATCCAATCAATCACATATTAGCTACATGTAGATTAAATGTTGTTAAAATTGTTCCTTTTAAATGCACTTGGTATAGATTTGGTTTGCTATTCTCATAAAAGATCACCTAAAAATAATAGTACAATAAATATTCAGCTAATGTTACATCCCATAAGCCTTGGGGTCAATGGGACACATCTTTTGCGTTGTGGTAAGCCATTGTTTGGATGTGTTTTGGCCACAGAAAGTAGCCGTGTATTCAAGAAATGTCAAAAACTTTTGTGTAATGCAAATTATTTAAAGGAAAAAATCAATATTGTGTAGAAAATGACAAGAGTAAACATGGAAATTATCTCCTGGCAAATCCTTTGTTCTGAGCTGTAATACTCTATATTAAGATTGCCGCCTTTTAATAGCTTCCAAAGGAATTTCTTGCATAATGGCATTTTAGTCATCATGTTAATGTCAACAAACAAGGCAGATTAATGCTTATAATCCTGAGCTGTCTCGCACTCTGCTGATTAGAATTGTAGGCAGATCTTCATTAGAATGAATGACATCTGATTCTATAAGCTAGGCACAACAGAGGCACCTTCTTGCTATAGTGTCACCCTGCAGATGACAATGTCGGCCATTATGAATGACACTCCACAATTCGTTACTTCCTGCCTCAAATTGTAGTTAATCTTTCATCCAAACTGTACACATGTGCAGCTTTAAGTGGGCTATCACAGCAAGTACCCAGTAATGCTGCAAGCACATGGAGACTGACAGAAGGTAAATTGCTTGTCAGGAGGTCTGTATTTCAATTCACAGCATATTCCAAACACGTTGTGGTGAAAGCTCTCCACAACAGCTGCTTTCATTGCTAACTATTTTTGATGTAAATGTCAATAAAGCTCCAGGCCCTTTCATATTTTTGGCCAAGACTGTCCATCTTTCCCTATGCAGGCTGGCAGGTTGAGTTCCATTTATCTACTCTTAGGAACATGTCCTATAATAATGATTGTCTCTGGAGACCGTTTAGAGTGATTGAAAGCAGTGACTGGGACAATAGGCTGCTGAATTTCATTGCGGGATTGGGTTGACAGGTGACTGCTTTTATGTCCTCTAATCTGGAAGAGAAGGAAATAAAAAAAAAGAAAAGATTTTATCTAATCAACAGACAGGCATCTCCCTTAGTTTACCCCTCTCGTCAAAACAATTTAAGCACTAGTCATTAAAACATGCTCATATTTCCCTAGTAGAGCCAGGGAATTTTAAAGCAGGGAAGACTGAATTTATTTCCAATGTGTTGACATAAATGAGAACTAAGGAAAGAACTTGACACAGGCCATATGGATCTACCCGTACAGATGCTGCTTGTAGCAGAGCCAAACAGGTATGCAAGTGTTTCTTAATGAAAACTGCTGGGGAAATGGGGAGAACCATTCCATCAGCCACAGATAGAATGCTACACATTGAACATGAATTCAGAGGTACCACTTGTAAGAATTTCACTTTAAAAATCAAATTTTGCCAGTTTTTGCGTAGCCTAGCGTGTATTGTTTGGTTTAAAATCAAAAGTTCTCTAAACTTGCTAAAACTACTGTGCAAAATAAAGTGTGACAATGGTGGCATTTCCACTACCTCACCACAGTGCTATCCATAGAAGATAGCGAGATGATCAGTTAAGATTCTTGAAAATGATATGGCAAAGATTAGAAAATATTCACTCAGCACCAGCATCTGCCTCCTTGGCAAACCCCAGAGGTAGTAGTTTTGGCACTTTTGAAATTCCCTATGAGTCTGCATAGTTGCCTAAGGTTACACTGCAGTTGGGTTCTGGCTAGGCTTTCTTGTCTTCTTTCTTACTATATTTCCCCTCCTTCGGTTTTGTAAACATGTACACTTTCGTTCATTGATGATAACCACTTTACATACATTTCCTACATCCATTTGCAAATGAGGGGGTGGGGGAGAGGAGAATTTACCCGTGCCCCTTTCTTTTTGTCTAAATGTACCTTTGGGCAAAAGTTTTGTTCACATTGTACAGTTTTATTTTTATTTATTTGTATTTCTACAATATTGGAAAGCTACCGATAGCCCTAGGCAATCCTGACACAACAATAACATTAAACAGCAGCTCAACCTGCCACTCCCAAAGCCAATAGAACTGTATCACCCGCAAAACAATAAATCACAAAATTCCCCATCATAGTACCATGCTCAAAAACGCTTTTAAATGCATATTATTTCACCTAGATGAAGGTACTTCATTGTAGTAACTTTAATTTAGATCTTTTTAAAAGAAGATCTGTCTTATGATATATGTTATTAGCAATTTGATTTTTTTAACCAATTTTTTTTTTTTTAAATAAGGTCCACAATGGAGATCTAATGTAAATTTGTTTTCAAAAAGAGAAAGGAAAACAATTCTCTCTGGTTCTCTAATATGCTCTTAAATAACTACTTTCACAATGTATATTTTCTCAATTAAGATACTGTGGCTAAAGTATTCCCTTCAATTTTAGGACCTCAAGTCAATCATAAATATTTATTTCAGACTTGGTTAAAACTGTAAATGTGCACATGGATTACAAAAATGGGTTTCCACATATTTATGAGAATCAATTTTTGTTCAAATCAATCAATCAATTGATCAACTTTGAAATCTTTCGGGGATAGGACAAGAAGTGAGTTGTGTGAAAGAGAAATAATAGTTCACACAAATTTGTCCAATATAAAAGAAACATTCTTTTTTCTCTCTTATCATTATAGTATTTAACGGGTCAATCCAGTGAGCTGCTATGCAAGACTCCCACTGACATCCAATTGTAGAACCTCTGCACCATGTGGTACAGAGCCCCTGGGTGACTGACAAACAAACTCAATCATTTTAGACTGAAAGTCTTCGTTTTGTCCAGTGTCTGCTAGATGCAGTGACAGAGGGCTGCAAAGGAATCAGTTGTATCTCCTTTGTGCATGGGCTAGTTGTATACCTATCCCTTAGGAGCACTTAGGAGCAACCCCTAGGCTGATCTAATTTACTCTCAGGATGCTCTCTACCGGCCGAGATAGCCAGCCAAGAATAGCCAGAGTGTGGCAGTGTTGTGAGAATGCTCCTACTCACCTCTCACACACACCATACAGTGGTGGCTGTAGGAGAGAGTTAGCACAGGAGCCAGCTACATGGTTGGGATATAACTGGAACTGTGTCATTTGGGGAGATCTGTCATCTTTCTAACTTCTTTGCAGAAAGGACCACCAACCAGAGCCAGGCAAAGAGGCTGGGATGCAAAAGAGTGTCTGGCCTTTCATCTGTAATGAGATTTTAAAAAAAGAAAAATATACATATATTTTTCAGTAAAATACTAAATGCCTGTTAAGTTATCCTAAATATATTAGTAAAACCAAATGACTATCAAGGGAAAAGGGAAGAAGAGAAGTAGAAAAAAAGAGATAGCAAAGAAACAAAGAGCTGGGTAGAAGAAAAGAGGCAGTGTAGATGTTAGTAAAAAACAAACAAGCCATAGATAATTTATTAACATGTGACTAGTTGCTTTCTACACTGCAATAAGTTAGGACTAAGGAGTACTGCACCATGGAACAGTGAGGTTGAAAAAGCCCACAGAGAGTAACCCTTCTCACACAAGTGATAACATAACTGTCACTCAAATTTTCGGTCTTCCCTTGTCTAAAAACCCCAGTGTATATGGTGTTCATATCCAGGCTTCAGTGCATTTGTTGTTCATGGTTTCTTTTAAAAAATAGTACAATTTCTCACCAGACAAAACTAGGATGAAATATTGATTGCTTTCTCAAGAAACACACAAAGCCCAGCAAATTCACAGTATTTTAAAAATTTATTGTATCCAAGTTGCTCTGAACTGGAAGACAAAAATATGTTTTTACTAAGTTTTACTCATCTTAGCTCCTCAGAGCCACTTAGATCTGTGTGAGCCTGTGATAGGCATTGGTACTATACAGGTGTATCTGAAAGCAAATCTATTAATGGTAATGGCAAGTAACTGAGGTCAGAATTTAGCACACAGAATCTTGATTTCTGATGATGATGCACAAAACAGCAGGAACTAAAACTGACTTTCAGATTTCAGGGTAAGTTTGAAGGGCTGGCAGCTAAAAACAAGCAGATCTGTTTACTTATAAACAAAACATATTTGCTCTGGAGTCACTGAGACAAAAATATGGAACCTCATATGCCTTTTCTGTAGTCACTTCTCAGAGCGTAACCTCATTCAAATTATCTTTCTGTCTTTATCAAAAAAGTATGCTAATATATTTTTGCACAGTTAAGTTTAACAGAGAATGCAAGACATATTTCAAAGAAAGAGGTTACGCCACTGATAATCTGAAAGAACCAAGGCTGAGGCGGATTTAAAAATATATAAGACAACAGCTCTTGTTCTGAGAAGTGATGCAGAAAACAAGCAAAACAGCAAGCAGTTACTTAAATGTAAAAATGATTTTAAACTAACGAAAGGCTGCCTGGGCAGCTCAATGAAGGAGTTTTTTGTCCTGCCCATTAAAACACTAAGGAATAATTGGCACACTATGTAATGCCTGAACAGTACCTCTCTAAAAGTTATTATGATAGGACCCAATCCTGCTTGCTCTGGTGCCAGAACAGCCATTAATTTCAATGCCAGCAAGATGGGGCTTTATTGGCCTGAATTTAAGTTGTGCTGAGCACCCTCCTACACCGACCTCCCATTGTCTTCAATAAGAAATGAGTTGTTCAGCACCTTGGAAAATATTTGTATTTCCTGAGCATTTTCGGGGTATTCAGAACCTCACAAAAATGAGGGAAGATGAGTACATGCTTGTAAGCTGGTGGGTTATCTTTAGAGCCCTGCAAATCAACAGATATCCACTTTATATCCACGGACCATTTTTGCAGATCACAGATCAGATGCAGATACAAATTTTGTATCCATGGCTTCAGTTATCTTACCAGTCCAGGGAGGATTCGTGCTAAACCAGAGTCTGTTTGAGGCCATTACTTGAGGGCTCAGTTTATTGGCTAAACATAAACTTGAGCAAAATACCAAAATAAAGTAGTTCCTCTGCCCAGCATGGGCTACAGTTCCCAGAAGCTTTCTGCTCATTTCTGTCAGTCCTAACTCAGGAACTCCTGCATTTTTCACATGCAAGGCCATGTGCCTGAGAATCACCCAATAATTAGATTCTTTACTCCTTATCCCTACTCCAGGAGCCTACCTGGTCCCTACAGCTCACCAGCTCAACTGAGGTCTTATGGCCTTTATATGAAGCAGAGGTCTTTAGGCTATCACCTGGCCCCAAACCCCAGAGCCTTAGCTGGGAGGCAGCTGATTAGTCACAGATGGGACTGGGCCCATAGCCTTTTAAGGGGGGGAGTAGTCACCCTGTGATGCTGCTTGAAGCAGTTTGCAATCTATAAGGTACGTTTTGGTTTATGTTGTAAAATGATATAATTGACATTATGAAAGTCTGGTTACTTACTACCTTTGGGTGAGCACCATTGGAAAACTTCACACAATTATTTACTTGTTTCTATTGTGGTAGCACTTAAATGCCCCAATCAGGATCAGGGTTGCACTGTGCTTACAAGGAAGCAAAAGGTAAGGAAAGGTCCCTGTCCCAAGGAGCTTACATTCTAAGATAAATCATTATAGTCACGGGTAATGTTTAATAGATCAGTTTCATATGACCACTAAAAAGAGAAATGAAGGGTATCGGAGGAATGAGACAATGAGGAATACATAAATGTCAAAAATAGACAACTCCTAATGGAAATTGAAGAGATTAGAAAATGCAGTTACTTCACTGCAAATATAAAACTATTTCAACATCAGATGGGACATTTATTCATGCAATTTTTAGGGAAGTTATATCCTAGTCAGCATGCTTGGAGGGCTTTCTTTTTTGAGCAGCATGAAACAGTTATGAATGTATACTGCAAGAACAAACTGAAATTTCACAATCATAACAGCTTTGTACATAGTCATTTATTAAAACCCAGATCCAGCAAGAATTTAAGCATGTGCTTAACGTTAACCATGTGAACTGTCCCACTGACTTCAATGGCAGTACTCACCTAGTTAAAATAAGCACATGCTTGAATGCTTTGCTGACTCAGGGCCTAGGTCACATGTACAGTCTGAAGGTATTCTGTACAACATAACTTTGAGAGTTGCCAGTGTAAGAAGAATAGCTTATATGGGAATACAGATCTTACTTAGATTGTAAGCCCCTGGGGGCAGGGATCATCTTTTTGTCCTGTGTTTGCACAGCCCCTAGCACAGAGGGGTCATAGTTTATGACTAGAGCCCTTCAGCCCTACAACAATACAAATAATAATAATAATCAATTATAAAATTTAAAGTTGTATGTTGTAAGTGGATTTCATCTTGATGGGCTTTAAAGCCACTTTTCTAAATCTAGATGAAGATTCCAGAAGATAAGCTGCTTGATCTATAGCCCATATTGGAGAATGCCTCATTCCTCAGGAACTGGAGGTGATGAAACTGAACATAAGTTTGAACTTATTTTTAATTTTGCTAATGAATGAATGAATGAATGTCAAGGGACTGGTTTTAGTGCTAGGGTTTTTTCCCTCTCCACCCCCCAATGAACTATTTTTATAGGATTTTTATATTTAACTTTTCATAAACTGGTGACATGTCAATTTAAGACCTTTCCCCCAGATAAGACCATACCAGCTTCCTCAAGTACAATCTCATGTATCCAGATTTTTTATATTTTGAGCAGGTGGAGATCACAGACTTACAGTCTCTGTGGTAGGTAAAAGAATAAATGTTTTAAAAATAGCTGATTTCAGTGAGACTTTTCCAAACTGATGCTCATTTAGAAGAACCTGATTGGACCAGTGTAGGCCTTGCACCTGATTTGTTCAAAGATCTTGGAGGTGATGCAAGAGTGAATAAGCAAAGTTCACAAAGTTCACATGGGTTAGGTCAAGAAATCTCACCTTTGGATTCAACAAGCCACTCGAGGGAAGACAGACCTTCCAGAATCACTGAGATCGGAGAGAGGAAGTCACAACATCAACATTAGGACACTCCAGCCTTTCTTTCCCTGCATCCGAAGGAGACCTGCTGGCAAGAAGTGCTGATCTAGCAGAATATTGCTGTCTTGATCCTTGCCTGGAATTACAGCTTCTACTCTGGGAGCCCAGAAACTGCAAGAGATGGAGAATTTGCAACCCCCCTGTTAGCTGAAATATATTATTTTTCCTTTTTTCTATTTTAATTAGCTGGGGGACATCCTAGTCCTTTTAATTCTCTTCCCTGCAGGGTGTGGAAGTGGAAGTGTGCATGCATGGGTGTGAGAGCACCTATAAAGTCCACAATGGGAAGGCATCTGAAAGAAATGTTCCCCGGGTTTAAATAGCCCTATATGTTGTCTTATACAATTACTCCGTGTGTGTTCTGTGCTCTATGTTTAAGAGTCCTGAGAGACTTGAGATTGTCATATGTAATTTCTGATAAATAGAAGATGTCAAATTTCTGCTTTCCAAGAGTGTCCTGTTAAAGTCTGTATTATTATAGCTAGGGGCGGAGGAAAGGGTTAGCTGCAACTCAAGAATCAAAGTCTAAGGAGGAAGCTTTATAACATGCTCTGATATTAGTTAATAATTTGGTTTCAATATTAAGATATTTAATCATTCAAATTATAGATTTGATTGACTTTGGTAAAGTTCTATAACCAACTAGACAACCACTTCCTGAAACAATTCTTAGAATTTATATAAGGATTGATCATTTTAGGTATTAATTCAATTATTTAACTAGCTTGATTATTTAATTGGAACCCAAAATCGAGACTAATTATTTTTTATTTGATCTTGATTTTATATTGATTTGGTAGTTGTATGTCTTTATTCTTAGTTGAGTTTAATATTATTATTAGCAACTTGGTTTTGGTGATATGTCTCCTTGATTTTATTTATAGATACTGAGTCACATTTCAATAAACAAGGTGGGCTCAGAATCTTTGAGGAGCTGGTGTGGATACAAGCTGGTCTGCCTAAGAGCCTGACCATCAAACCGTAATTAGTCTTTGGTTCTCTCACCAGCCAAACTTTATCACAAAGGAATCTGTGCAAAGCACTTTCAAAGAAGGAAAATGAGTGGGTGTCTGAAGAAACAGACTTTATACAGAGCATTCGTTCACCATAACAGGGTGGCATTTTCTAAGGACTGGCACAGGGACATAGAGCTCCTCTGTTGAGACACCCTCAGGTGTTTAGCTTCTCACCCATACTGGCAGGTAAATGTTGCTAGCTCCCAGCAGGATATAAGTGTATGGGGGTGGGGGTTTGAAGTTTCTCTCTTTCTAAGACAAAGAGATCTAGAGGGTTGGGACAGAGGAGGTCCTTCAGAAAAAAGACCAGACAGACTTAGAAAGAAAAGCATGAGGTAGGGTAGTTATGGATTCTGAACAGCTGGCATTCTCTTGAGCTAGAGAGCGCTGGATTTCACATACATTATTTGCTGCACCACAGACATTCTCCTCTAGAAATAAATTGAGAAGCAACAAGTGTCTAATTTTTGATGATTTAATTATCTAATAAATTAATGTTGAGGAGTTGTTTATATGTAACTGGAATACATAGTAGAACAACCCATTTACTCTAATACCTAAAGCTGACTGAACTTGGACAAGTACCACCCTCACTTTCAGTTGCCCATAATGTATACCTCCTCCAGAAAGTGTTACTTCAGGGACTGACTCACAAGATGGAGCGGTTTGCTTTAGTTCGTTCTTCCATTTCAAGGAGCGTTATTTCTGAAGGCGGTTTCAAACATTAAAAAAAGATGATATTCATGAGAGGGGATGTACATTTTTTCATATGGTCTGATAAATGGGTATTCAAAATACATGACCTACTTGTCTTTAAAAATTACACATGAGATAATTACATTATATTGCCTGAATATTCACAGAACTATTTAACTCTGGTTCTAGAAATATCTTTTCTCTATACCCAACTCTTTTCCATATCTTGATGATGGTGCAGTGAGCTGATTCTTTTTTCACTCGCTATTCTTCTCTCCACTGGTAGATGAAGGATTTGTCAAGACATTCTGCCTTTCTCTGGCTTGATCAAGCCCAAACTCAGACTATGTCCATTGCAGAAGCAATTCAGTAAATTAAATTTTTAACATACATATTAACTCTGATATTCCTTACTGTGAATAAATGGTGTTCTGCCATTTATTGGAAGATCGCAAAATGTAACACATTGGTTAGTGAATATGTATATATGTAAATATACACAGAGAGAAAGAGAAAGTGAGAGAGAGGTATGGGGGGTGGGGGAGAAAAAAGGAGAGAAAGAGAGGGAGAGAGAGAGATGAATAAGAAATGTATGTATTTTTAGTGAGCACATTTATCTTACGGTGTAAAATACATGGGATTTTAAACATTTCTTAAAGGGAGTTGTATGGCAGGGTGTCCTAATAAGCTAAACTGAATAATATCACAAGCAGTAATCCAAATCTCTGATCTATGATAACATGGGATATACCATGTCACGCAAAGGAGTATAAGAAGACACTTTTACTTACGGATAAACATTTTTAAAACACATGTTTTTTCATGGTTTATAATTTACCTAATTTAATTGCTCATAATGGATGAGCTAATACTCAGAAGAGAGAAACTCACATTAGGTGTGCTAAAAAAGCCAGAAAGACAGGTTGTCTTCAGAAAGGTGTATCAATAACTAGCAATTCCTGCAATTCCAGCAAGTGTCAAATATACATCTCCTGAAATCTAGAATCAGCTCACTGAAAACATGTCTACCACTGTCTTACAACCAATCATGGAAAAAGCAAATGTATGTGATAGTGATTGACTGTTACACAATTAAATGTGATGGCATGAGGTATTAGAGTAACATGGAAATTTTGTCCATTGCTTTATGTTACGTAAAGGATGATTCTTCCCTGAAACATCTAATAGAAGAGGCACAACTCAATCATCTTCATGCCATCTACACTTCAGACATGATTATTGCTCCTTTGAACATTGCTGATTTATCTTCTAGTGGCATCATTAATTTGTGCTGTTAAAGGGGCAGTATGAGATCGGTGAGGAAAAATTGGTGCAGAAGTATATAGCCAGAAAAAAATGTGAAAAGCAAATACACTGTTTTGTATATTATTTCAGGTATCAGTTTCATTTGGTTAGAACATATCTTGAAAATAGCATTCATGAAGATTCCAAATGATGAACAAGCATGGATTTTTTATGTATTTATTTATTGCCGTCAATGCCACCACTGTATTTAAAAACCTGAGGACCTGCTTCCTCGACCATGGCTCTAATGCACTTAAAGATAGAGATTGAGGTGAGCTAATATTCCATACATAATTGTTCCAAAATGAATGTCAATTTGATCGTGTTTGTGACCCTTTCACATTTGCTTTCCATGAACATTTGATGGCATTGTCTTTATTAACATGGATACTGACAAAGGGCCTGTAAGTTCTTATTCAAGCAAAACTCTCACTTGAGTTTTGAGTAAGGACGGGAGGATTTAGCCCCAAAAGTCAGTTCTTAACTCTAATATTTGCCAGAAACAAACTCTGAATTGTGTAAAACTCTCAGTTTATTAGTCGTGCTGGGCTGGTTAGTTACATAAGTTATCCAATCAGGGAATAGAAACGATAACGAGATGATTTCGGCATCTAATCAACAAAAAGACAATTTCAAATGGTCAATACTCATAATATGTAAGTAACTTGTTGAATTATTCATGGGAGAAAAGTTCAATTTTTGAGAATATATCTTGGAGAATTTCATGATCTGTTCACAGGCAAATGAGACAGGGAGAAATTCTCCCTTGGGCAGCACTCCAGCACAAGGTTCTGCACCTCTTAAACCCCATTTAAGTTCAGAAATAGACAATATGATGTGCAGGCCTCATGCTGGCCCTCTGCACGGGGTGAATTTCACCCTAACAAAAGACAGCTATACTTGCTGAATGCTTTATTCATGGTAAATTGTTTGGTGATCCCTAATTATAAGGACTTTCCTTCCTTTTCAGTAGATGTCCACAAATCTGATTAGAATCAATGGTAGATATGTGCATGAATATCCTCTGTTAATGTTGCAAGCCATCATCTACCTTTTAAAGATACTGTAAGTCAACTGCACTTCTAAGTGATTGTTGAAATCCAGCAGCTGGATTGAGTGCCGCTGGACTCTTCAGTTCTCAGGGACTGTAAGTAACAGTAATGAGTAATTAATTTAACTCTTACCAACCTTCCTTTCCATTGCTTTAGTCAAAAACCACACAGAGAATATTGAATACCATCCAAATAACTGAGTATGCTCACTCAGTGATGGAAAGTTTGAGCATCTTTGGAGGAAGAGTGGCAAAGATGTAGCTATTTTATCACCATCTAAGTGGATTTGTCAGATGAATACACAGTAGGTAATTAGCTACTAAATGTCTCTTTTTTTCATAGCACAAGTCTGCATCTGTGCTGTGTTTAACTGTCATGCCTTTTTCTTTGTCCCCGTTCAGGTAAAAGGCATTGTCTGAACAGCCAATAGCAGGACAGTAGGTTTGGATGGACGGTGTAGAATACAGTTATTTAAAAGCCTTCTAAAGTAGCTCTTGTTCCACATCACTGACAGTACTTTGTCTGAAATGAACAGCAGGCTCACTGAACAATTGAGAACATTGGTGAGAACACTTACTTCTCTCATGGCTCCCTTTGGTGCCTGGATCAGATTCTCTCTTGGACTAGCAGACTCTAACACCTCTTCTGAAATCAGCTCCAACTGATGATGAGCTACATCTGGCCTGTGAAAGGAAAATAGCGAAACCTTTGATTGAGTCCAAGTTAAGTGGATCTTCATCATCTGCTCAGTCAACTTTTGCCAAGATGAATGATACTATGTCAGTACTCTAATCATTTCTGAGGTAGATTCCCCCTTTTCTGAGCTTTTTTTTTTCCTGTCCAAAAACAGTAAGCATATTTACTGCTAGAATAATTGTGATTATTCGCTTCCAACTCTCTCTTGGTGCTTCATTGGACCAAAAAAAAAACCTTGTACTACTTGCCTTTGAGAAGGAAATCACTTCACTGATTCACCATGTGAAAATAGCTAATATATTTTATCATCAGCAATCATCAGCCAAAGCTTTGTCTACAGTGCAGTATCTAATTCTGTTACATCATTTACTTGTCAGGGGATTGTCTCTATATTGAGTTTATATTGTACAGTACTTTGATGCTTTAAAAACCTCTTATGTGGCCAAAAATTATTTCTTAAATTACTGAAGGAATGAGTTCTCCCTTACATCAATGATTACATTTAGCCAAATAGCAAATAAAACAGATTTAGTCACAAACATGTTCACAAAGTAAGTTAATGAGAAATCAGTAATGCTGCTTCTTTAAAATTAGTGATTTTGAAGGAGAATTATACTTTGATAACTTTTCAAATGCTGCAAACACATTGGAAAAAGTAAAAATGTTACTTGTCCTGTGGAGCACAGAATTTCAAAATGCTTAAGATTATTAGAAAATGGACAGACACAGAAGTCATATTTTTATTATTAAACTATAATGGAAAATATTTTACAGTGATATGAAGCAGGATCTTAGAAAACAGAATATTTTATCCATGTCTTTGAGTAAAATAGTTGGCATTAAGATTTGTTTTTCTTTAGTTGATGTAAAAATGCTGGTATCTCAAAAAAGCAATGGTGACATTTTTAATTTCTAAAGACCAATAATTTGGTTTTTTTTTCCTCCTCGTACCCTGAACCATCTAATCTCTCATTAACTTCAGTTATTCTCCCTGCTGCACAATTTCTACCAGACCTATCCTTTTTCCTCCTCCCTTCCTTACCCCTTCCCTGGTAAAACCCTTGCTCCTTCTTTTGTCATCTCTTGTCCTCATTACCTTCTTGCCCCTCTCTCTTTCCAGTCTATCCAAAGTGCTGTTGAGAGTCATCTTCTTCTCTCAAAGCTAAGGTCATATGTCCCCTTTTCCCCCAGTTCAGTCTGGATCTAATTGGGTTTCCCCTGAATTGCTTTATTCAGTTTTGAATAAAGAATTATTATGGTCACCTGCAGTGCTGTCTAAATGTTCTCTGTTGTAGGAGAGGCAGCTACCAAAAGACTGTGCTTCCTGGTCAGGGGCTGGTGATTAGGTCTGAAGTGTTCCTGCCTGATATGGGAATGCAGTAGCACCTTCAAAGGATGAATTTGAAGTTATACACCAGCTTCTTCTGGTGTCATCAGAGCTGACAGTACCAGCACCTTTGAGTTATCAATCTAGGTTATTAGTTCTGGCATTATTATTTTAATTATTTTAGGCTGTTAGGCCCCAATTCAGCTAAGCTCTTAATCCTGAGTTTAGTGTTGCTGAATGGAGATGGATTTAAGCTGTGTGTAAGTGCTTGGCTGAATTCGAGCTTTACTGTTGACGATGGATACACTAGCACTGATTACCTACTTTCCCTGTCTCGGTATCCACATCCACTTAGTTTTACATTTTATCACTGTTATAATTTGTAGAAGATTTCTCTTTGTACGATTTTTCCAGCACCAGATCTTGACACAGAAGACTTGTCTGGAAGTTTCTATTGATGAACAATGTCCTTGTACTGTGAGAATGGACTTTTGGCTAATGTACTTGTCACAAAGCAGGGCTTCTCCCTAGCTTGCCAAGGACTCATTCCCAGAGCCACAATTTCTTTTAGGCAGTTTTATTATCCAATTTAAAGTCATATCAAGAAAAACATAGTTCCTCAACACACCCTGGGCTCCAGCTTTTAGGGTTTTTCCCCCTTTCAGTTCTCAGGTTCCATCTGCTCCGCCCACTCCTACAGCTTCTGGCAGTCCTGCTGCTCCTGCTTCATTGCTTCCCCTCCCCGGAGACATAAGCCGTCCTAGCTCACCAGGACTTTCCATTCCCAGTGAGCTGGGAGTGAAAGTCCTGTGTCCACTCTCTCAGCCCCTTTCCTTACTGGTTCTCAGCCTGACTCACCCAGGCTTCCCCTTACTAGGTCTCTCTCTTTTTCTCTAAGTCCTGAGTTCTCTTTTAAAGCTCAGCTGGAATCATCTGGCCAGTCACATGTGCACTGTCCCTGCTCCCTCTTAAAGGGCCAGGTCACCCAGTGACACTGTTGTTCTGGACTTTCCTTCAGTTTCCCTTTCCCTCTTTGTCTATTTTCCTGGTCTGTTTTTCCAACATGTTATGCAGGAGAATCACCATTGAACCTTGAATGAAGCCAAACTTTTTTTTTTCTTTTTGTGATGTTCACCTTCAAGAAGTCTGGATTTTAGATTAGATTAGATTAGATTAGATTTTTATTAAAGTTATTTTCATAGAAGGGAATAAACAGCTGACTCCTTCATTGCTGAGTCTCAGTTTCAATCTATTCCTAGCCAGGTTTTAGAGAAAAAGATTAGTCTCAGTATAATCGCTAATGGGAGATAGTTCACATTACCAGACCATTTAATGTTTCAGAACAAATGACAAACTGTGTTCAGGAGAGGTCCAAGACTGAGCCAGCATGGCTGGAGACTAAATCACCTTTCCTCTTTAAAGTAGATTGGGTTGTCCTTCCAAATCAGGGTTGAGGTCATTGGCAGGGCAGCTTGAGAAAGAGAGCATCTGTCTGAAATATACCTGGCCTGTGGATGTATTCAGGAATTCAGTTTCTGATGCTGCCAATCCCTTGACCTTCACAAGTAGTAATGTTTACCAAAAACATATGAGGAAAAAAAGCCAGATATTTTTATCTCAGTTCAGATTCAGTTTCTCAAAATGGGTCACTGGTCCAGAAAACCCAGTGGATCACATACATTACAGAGTAAAAGAAGAACACCAAGGAGCAAACGAATAAAAAAGGATTTAAATTGTATTTTCACCTTAATTTGAGTATAGATTCTTTGATTTGCTTCAAAAGATCAAGAGTTATTTTGCTAGTAATTAGCATCCATATCCCTTCTCCTGTAAATAATTTTATTTCTCCCTCACTGTCCAGTGGTGACTATTGGATATTTTCAGAAGTTCTTGAACAGTACTCCTGTCTCAGAGTTCTCCTATTTAAATCCCCATACTAAAAGTACAAACACAGAAGTACCAAATATCATGTTTGATCATTTCCTCTGTAATTTGCTGTTCAGACGGATGTTTTGCATATGTTGATTAAATATGCAGTTTCAACTGCCTGGGGGAGCCAGGGTCCTTCACAGCAGACCAGTGTTATCCTATCCCAGGAGGCTACAGCACTCCAGAGGGGTACTTTCACATGGGCTACCTGCTTCAGCTTGTCTAAGCAACAATGATAGCCATATGTGAAGCTGCAGGAAAACAGATGCTGTTTTTCCATTTGTGAAATCAAGTTGTTGGAAAGTAGTCAGGTTTCCAATGTACAAAAGCTCATCTAATCACGCTACAGAGGGAGTGTGAGCTTTTCCAGAAATACTTGACAACATTGCCTATTATTGGTGACTGGAATAATATAGGAAATAATAATATGGAAATGATCAGCTGATAAATTGTTTCAATAATAATCTCTGTTTTGATTACTGAAAATGGAATTGTTGATTTTCAACAGAGGGAGTATGCAACACAGTTTTGGATTGCCAAAACTGCTTCAAAGCACAAATCTCTACATTTACTGTAGATTTACTGTAACATCTTGATTGTTATATAATCAACATAACTACCCAATTGCATTTCTTCTCATCCTTATTAACAATTAATAACAATATTCCCTGAAGAAAAAAGAAGAGGGAATCCTGTTGTCAAATCCATAGAAAAGATACACACACACAATAAACATCCATTACCCACTTTAAAACCCTCCAGCAAAATACCTGTCATTTATAGTATAATACCTAATTCTACTGTTTTAAAAATATTTATTTTTATTTATAATGCAAAGTGGCATGTGAATCACAGGTTTTTTTAAAGTCACATGCAATAGTGAACATAATTTCATGTAATCTAATGCTGCTAAAATGTACATATTGCATTTTATCAGAAATCCATTTTAAATAAACCACTATGGGTAACCATAATCCAGACTGATGGAAGACACCCCTTATTGGATACTACTCAGATTAACTTCAGATAACTTAAAATATCTCTAACCAGTTTTTTGGAGATTTTTAAAAAATCTATTTGGCTGCAAAAAGCATCTCACACTGGCACCACATGAAACAGATTTTTAGAAAAGTAGATTGACTCAATGTTCAAATTTTACCAAGACTGTGTCTAAAGGATTGCACCAAGATTGCTAGGGTTTTTCATGAGTACATAAAAGTGCTACACGGTTGCTTCAGACCATTCTTTTATTTCTTCTAATCTATAACTATTTAGCTAAACTTTATTCACCAGCACACCGTGTTCCATGAACATTAGAAGGGAAACCCTATCTCATGACCTGCTTTAGAAGTTTCTAAAGCATGATGCATGCAAGCTTTATCTACACTCCTCTTCAGCCCAACCTCCTGCAGCATCTTCATGGTCCAATACAAAATATCTCACCTCTGCAGGTTGGACAATACTAAGTGCAAATAGCCAGGACCATCCATAAAGCTTCCTGTTTTTTGAATCACTTTTGAATCACAAGTTTCTTTGCTGTCAGAGTTGTGCAAATGAAATCGAACAGACTAATAATGTGTGGAGCAGCCCTCCTTCACTGCCTTGCACCTTCTTAAATGCAGATGATCTGAGCCAAGTCTCAGATAGAGCTCTTGGTTCAGATACTTCAGACACTCCGCTTCCTACTAAGTATGCAGCAATCCTCCCTCTCTGTTCCACACCTTACTAGCACTCAAGGACTGCGAAGCTGTAGACACTGATCCTGCACACCTTGCGAAGTATGCAGATGCCTGTCCCAATTTCTACTCAGTTTACGTCAGCCGCTGACCAGCGGTTACTTTTTTCACTGCCCAGCTACGTTAGATACACTCCAGAATGAAGCATGGTTGACAACTTTACTCCTCTGGCACAATGGAACTTTCTACAGTAAAGGTAAAGCTTGTCTGTGAGGCAGACAGAGCTTTCCTGGGAGCTGGCCCAAGACTGTGGAATGAATAACCATAGGAAATACGGACCATCAAAAACCTCGCCACCTGCTGCTCCAAATGCAAAATGCATTTCTTTGACCTGCCTTCTCTAACATAAGCATACAGGGGGCGGGAGAGAAAGAGAGAAAGATTCTAAAACAAAACATTCCACTGCAAACACTTGTCCCCTTGGGCAAAGGATGAGAGAACAAACTCATGACAGGTGTTAGTCACATAATGCATTACTGGAAGACACTCAAATGCTACAGTGGTATAAGCACGGTATAAGAGGTTCTATAGAAAAAGCAGTAGTAACCACAGCTTCCCTCAGCCGCACATTATAAGACCTCTGGAAGAAAATCCCTATCACTCATGTATACAGTCTGATTTTCAATGGCCCATAACTTGAGCAGATCAAAACCAAATATCACCAGAACGCTCGGAGTTACTCTTCTCCATAAGGGCGGTTTTTATACAAAAAGTCAACTTTCTTTCCCCCGCCATTTTAGTTCCTGACCTGATTTTAAAAAAACTTACAAGATTATTTATTTATTTTTAAAAAATGTGGGGAAGTGTATTTTATTTATTCTCACGAACCGTTATTGCCCATCGTTTAAAAAAAAACAAAAACAAAAAACAAACAAAAAACAAACACCTACAGACATTCAGCAGGGGCATGATCCTATAAAGACATCTGCCAGGGACAAGAAGTTCCAAGATTGGAAGAGTGAAGTCTGAAATTTTCTGAACTGCTGAGCAACTGAAAATAAGTTTATTCATCCTTAACTGATGAGATTGTTGCTGCTGCTATTATAATAAGACTCTCATACCAGCCTCCATCCAGACTTTTTTAATGTTCAAAAAGTTATAAATATTTTAAAGCATTGTTTATGTATCTATAGATTTACTGTATCTGCTGGGAGTGAAGTCAGGAACTACTAATAATCTCCCAAGAAATCATGTTCTCTCAAAAATTCACACCCATATTTGCATCCCTAGGATCTTTGCTCAAAAAAGCATCCAGCCTTTGGTTATGTATCTAAACCAAAATGAACCTCTAAATCACTGGAGGCTCACTCATCAGTAATTCCAATATGTATAGTTAGAGGGGCCTCCTTGTCAATGAAGTTCAAAAATCCCAGCTAATGAGACTGCAAATCTGGTCATTTGGTTTTATTATATGCTGCTCAGGTGGAATACAAGATAGTCACTCACAACATAAAATGCATTTCTCCCATGATAGTGTGTTCTGCCCTAGCTTAAACACAACCCATCTGCCACAATGAAACAGCGGTTCCATTCTCTTCAATATCCTTCCCTTATTGGAGACCCTGAATTATGTTGATTCTGTAGCAGTTTTTCCCAATCCCCATATTCAGCTCATTCTGAGACCATCTAGTTTATATTACTCAGGAACTCATCTTGGATTTGCAATGCAATCCACTCAATACACTAACACAGCCATCCAAGTCCCCTACTCTTTTCCAGATCACTTTTTTAAAAAAGGTTTCCATTCCCTCTAAACTCCATTAGGGTCAATGGGAAGTGGTGGGTGGGGGAGGGTGGAAAGGGGAACAAGAAATACAGCATTAGGTCCAAAAAGCCTTATTAACAAACTGAAATGACCTGAGAAACATTTTGCTACATGAGGATTAGTTATCTTCCCAAAATGTACCTTAGCATAATTTCAGGAACTAAAATATTTTGCCTCTTTCAATAACTGCAGCTTTTGTAAGTGTTTGTAAATGCAGCCGTGTTTGTTCTGGGAGCATGTTAAAAGAATTTAAAACACCGTGTGAATAATTCGTGAATTAATGCCCCTTCATTAGACTTGGCTAAGCATGACACAATGGATTAACTTTCAGTTAAAACTACAGTCCTGAAAGCATGCAGTGCCAAGTTACTCTTTTGTGTTTAGCCCTGGTTTATACAAGTATTCTTGACCCTTAGATTTTGTTCACCCCCCCCACCCCTTTTTTTTTACTATATGTTGTGCCACCATTTTTTTTAATCTGATAAGGGAAAAAAGCTAAACAGTTTGAGTCATGTATCCTGTTGTGGGGACTGAGTTAATTAAAAACCTGATGTATATATACAGCTGATACTCCTCACCCTAATGAAGAACATTAATTCTAGAACATGTGTGGCTGTAGTCACATTGCTACAAATTACTGGACTCTTTCCTTTATCTGTTTCCAAGAAAGTCTCCCCCCGGTTAGTTAGGAAAAAAAAGAAAAATATAACGCCTTAGTTCTAAGCAGCATAAATTACATGCATCAATCAGAGGAAGCTTAAATTAAAATACACATTTGGCAAACAAATATGAATATGTTGATCTCATCTGTGAATCAAAATGATTTAATGCCAGTACTGACCCCCCACTGATCAACATGAAGGTCACTGCAAACTGCTTGATTCTCATTGAGAAATGTGGTCATGTCTGTTAAAGATGCAGTTTTCTACATTCTCTAATGCTCTGTCTAAATAGTAATTCCAATGTAGGGGGATTGATTTATTTTACAAAGAAAATACAGAATTCATTTTTTTTATTTATGTAATCCAGAACAGATAGCTAAATTAAAATGTAAAAAAATACATGTAGTTTATGGGTCTGGGCTGAGGGTTTTCCAATGTGTTTATGATATTTTTCCAATCTAGAGGAATACTATTTGTTAAATAGAATGCTACACCTTTCAGATACAGAGTGATCGTAAATCAGTCTTCCCTTATCATCTTCTACATGCTTTCTGGCTATAGGAATAACTACTTGTATAACACACATTGTGAGGCAAGCCTTTACCATATATGGATATGCTGAAGCGAGTTAGGTAATCATTGTATTTAAAGGTCTCCAGCAAGTAAACGGGGAAGAACGTGGTCTTATTGAAACATGAACTGGTCTTTGTTTTTTATGATGATTTTGTCAGTCATCAAAGCCTTTAATATAATTAGTGTTTGCTTGTACTGGAAGGACTTTCATGATCATATATAGATGAAGAGTTTTAAAGTAAAATCTATTTCCCAATTGTGGAAAAAGTATATAATAAACATGCTAGTGGACCCATTTTACTGTATTTGTATTAAAAATATCCTTTTAATTCTTGTTTCTTTTTACTTTTATTATTATTTGGCACAGTTGTACCCATAGCGCCCAGAATCAAAGTGCCGTTTTGTTTTGTTTTGTTTTGTTTTGTGTAGGCACAAATAATTGTGCATGTAAAATTGGAAGCACACATTTAGCATCCATTTTTGATAATTTGACCGAGTATATAAATATTTAATCTGTCTTGAATCACTCTTTGTACTTGAAGAGCCAGGTATTGTAGTTAAAAAACCCCTAATTTCTTAATCGTGCTAAAATACACATTCCTTTGTGGTTACAGAACTAATTTTGACAAAGCTAAACATTTTTCATTTTTAGATAATCCACGCCAGGCTCTCCTGATACGGATTTTTACCACTAGAGAGGATTTCTGCTATTTATATTTCTCTCTTCTACTGTACACGCAGATGGCACATTCTCCATTCCATTGTGTCACATTATTCAAATATCAGTTTTACCACCTGAAGCTCCCAATATCCTACCCACTGTCTGAAAATCTTTTAGAGAACCCTCAAATGTACACCATTTTCTGGGAGAGACCAGGGAGAGAAAGCTTAAAAATTCATCATGAGAGGAATACATCAGATGTTCATTAAGGAGAAAAGTCCTCTTGAATATACTGTATGCCCTGAACAATGCTTAATTTATCTATCTTTGGCTTTTGAATGGGGACTAAGCATTCAGTCATCCGCATGCTTATTAAAAATAGCAAAAGTCAAAGGGACTATGCTACTTCAATCCTCCAATGTGAGCTACAAATGAGCAATTGGCACCCTGGAGCATATTTTAGGCTTCACTGGCCTTATAGAAACACTCACATAAAATATTAAAGAAAAATGCCATATTGAAAGTAATTGCTTTTCAATATATGTATTTATACATGCCTACTATATGTACACATACTACATATCTGAAAGTGAGAACAGTTGATAAATTGCAGAATCATGAGAACCAAAATACAGTTCTGTGATTTATCAGGCATTTTTGACTATATCCTCCACGTGCCCTCTGCTCTCATATCCATTTCTCCCCTGGGATTTACCCTAACATTCCAAATCTCTGAACAGCTTCAAACAACTGCCTTTAAATTGTTTTAAGCAACTGGAGACAGAAATGTTTTCTCCATCTCCAGTGTGGAACTTCCCCCCCAAAGTTACATTGCTCTATGGTACTGGTGGCTGGTATTCAGTGGTGAACCTATGGGCTTAAAGTCTGAGATCTCACAACCCTAGATCTAGTAATGGGTGTTTTTAGTACTGGAAAGGGGACAATTTTGGCTTTCCAGTGAGAACCAGCAAGTGCTTCTAGATATAGGGGGTGATGAGGTAGCGGATCTTTAAAGTCATGACCTATTTTTGTACACAAAAGCTGTTTTATATACAGCACAATGTGAGGGAAGAAGGTAGATGGCATGAGCTTAGTCTTCTTCTTTGTCCCCAGGTGCAGAAGAGGCTTTCACCCACTGTTGACATTTTTTTAAGTAAATTCACCTGGTATGAAAAGGAGAGGCATGGAATTCCTGCTGGTATCCAAACCTCTCCTAGATTCCAGACACTTCCTATCACAGGAATGCTGCTTGGATATTTTTAATCAAAACATTTTTTTAATGGAAAATGCCATTTTTTGTTGAAATCAAGATTTTTTCACAAAGCTGTTGATTTTTACAAAGTGATAAAAAAATATTTTGAAATGAAATTTGTTTTGGACTTTTTTTCATTTTGGAAAATTTCAGAATTTCATTTCAGAATCTTGAAATTTCATTTATAATGTTATGTTATCAGCATTTTTTCATTTAAAAAAGTTTTTTTTTTTTTACATTATGTCCTGGCAGGTCAGTAGGACTAATGTATACAACGTTGTACAAGTATTATTACTATTATACTATGTCAGAATATGACATAATATACTAGATATATTCTATGATATTGAATATATTGAATCGTATTTTTAAAATCATTAAGGCCTGGAATGCTGCTACTTAGCACTGACTGAAAAGTCTTATCTTCTTTTCAAGAACAAAGTGCCTTTGTGTTGTAATCAACCAGGCTGACACTTTGTTCACTTCCTGTATAATAAGTGCATCAGAACCTCAGATGAAGATCCTTTTACACAATAAACTTGATATTTTACAAATGAGTTTCCTTTTCTAGATTTTGCAGATTTGGTTAGGTCAGTCAGTGTAAAATTCCTCACAAGATAAGCATGATCACATGCAATATTAATATGTTAATTATAAATGAATAAATTAATGTTAACAAAAAACGGAGTAGCTTTACTCATTTAATACACGTTATTTAGCCCCCAAATTATAAAAAATGTCACTAACTATACACCTAGAACAGAATTATCTAAAGATGTCTGAGTGTCTTGAGCATCATGTGTCGATTTAGGGTATTTGGCAAGAACTCTACTAAAACAGCGTCGTTGGCATCACACATTATATTCATAGTGTGGAAATGTTTTCTAGTCCAATACATATCTGCTGCTGAAATATGGGAACATACGAGTGTAATCAGTCACACCCAAAATATTGTGGAACCCAGCAACAGCATATGCACTCCTGAATTTCCCTGACTGCTGTGGTGCATTTGGAAAGGCAGCAAATATCTGGATTGGCTCTAGGATGATATCTAAGAAATGAAGTTGACTCCTCTGTGGGGCATCCCCTGTTACTATCTGGAAACCTCCCGAAAGTTGTTGAGGTAAATCAGCGGATTGGGCAACAAAACAAACACAGCAAAATCAGTTTTCTAGCTAGGTTTCCCTTCCAAGGTTTAATTCCTAAGGTTTTAAAAATGTCTTGATTCCAACAACATAACCAAAACCAACCAGCTTACATATACATTAATTTAAACAAAATTTAAAAAACCAAAAACCTCACATCTTGGGGTGTATTGCCAGTGCCTAACACTAGAAAGGAGACTCTGCTTTCTGAAAGATATTGACTCCTTTTCATTCTAAAATGACTGTTTGTATAGTGCTTTCTATACATTCTCTCAGAGTCAATTTTCCAGCTCTGCCTCATTGTTCCACCCTCTGTGCCAGTCTGAGGTATAAGAAGGAAGTTGTCTCCCTAACTGTTGGAAAATTAACCTGCCACGTGCCTCTTTTCACAAAAGTCACCAAAAACCTTTTTAAAGATGACTTGTAAATGATTTTTTCCAGCTAACTATAAAGTAGGTTAAATATGTGCAAGATGGTTCTCTTAACTGACATATTGCATACACTGTTTATCTATAGTTACCAGTTCTGACAGCCATGCTCTGAAGATCCAACTCTCCTGCTTCTCTATTGCCTTACTACCAAAGCTAAGACATACCAGAATAAGAACACAGGAAACTAGCCTATTGTCACTGACAGTTGCCAGTATGAATCTACCTTCCTATGCCATTGTAACCCCAACAAAAAGAGTTAGGTAATAGCATGTGGCATTATGAAACCTGTGAGTGTGATACCTTTTAAAAATCATGTATGATTTACTTGGTATATATGAGATGCTTTGTATCTGTTTCTTCTTTTTTCTCTGCCTATTTTCAGTGTTTTCTCATCCCTTTCTGTGTATCCCTCACCATTTTAATTATGTCTGTTTTTTAAAATCATGTCTAATTAGATGATTTTAAATTCCTCATTATAGCATATTCTCATGCAGAACTTGAAATGGTAGTGATTATGAACTGTTCTAATAAGCAACAGATTTGTGCTCTTTAAAAGACTGGAATTATTGTTTATATCTGTATGCACATTAGTTTACCTCAAGATGTGTTAGATTACATTAATTATCTTTGCATCTGCAACAGATGACGTTAACTGTTTGTGTGAACCTTTATTCCTCTGAATTTTTCTGAAATCCTTTCTTATTTTGGCAACCATTGGCTTGCCTGTTCTGGTAAAGTTAAGAAAGGAATGTACGTTTTGCTACTTTTATGTAACAAACATATTGTTTGCCATATCTGAACAGACCATTGGTTCAACTGAGTCTGATTTCCTGTCTCAGGCAGTGTCTTTGCCTGATGTCTTAGAGGGAGAGACAAAAACAAAAACCTATGAAATGCACCAGTTTTGGAAAGCTGAACCCTGGGTGGAAGGGAGAAATACATTCCTAACTCCTGTGGTGATCTATTGATACCTTGAGGTATGATGTTTGATATCTCCTATCTTAGCCAAGAAAGCTGTAGACGTTATTGAACTGCTGGCCTGTGAAGCACCTATTTGACTATAAATAAAATATATAATAAATAATCATATAAATATTGGTCTTAAAATTATCCAGCCCTCCTCCCTTTTTTAAAGGTAAAGTTTATCGGTTCACAGATTTAACCCACTCATATTACTGTATAAAGAAATCTGGGTGGGGGGAAGAGATTTGGGAGAGTGGCTTCTCCGGAGGCCTATTTGGCTTTCTGGTGAAAGAGAAATGGGGCTCCTCCACTTGCATGGAGGTCTGGCATAGTCGCCATCATTTACAAAAGTTTTTGCAAAGGACAACTGACCAAATAAGCTGGAGGGCTGAGGATCACTGTTCGGCTGTGTGTGTGTGTTCTGATGAACATTAGCATTTAGAGCAATTAACAAACAATAATTAACTGTCACATCAAAGCTGTGATTATAAGGAGGGGTTGTTTTTTTTTTAAACCTTATTTTATAGATGAGGAATACGAAGGCAGAAAGGATGAACCCAACATTTTCAGAAGTAGGTGCCTAAAGTCAGGTCTTGATTCTCCATTCCTTTCCAGGTCTGCCCACACAGAACAGGGGGAAATGCAGGAAGCCAGCTAAGACTTCCTAACCTTGGGAAGGACTGGAAGGTTAGGGTTGGAGCTGCAGAGGAGCAGCTCTAACTTGCAACACTGATGTAAAGTCTCTTCTGGACTTACATCAGTGAAGGATTGGACCTAGGGGAATTCTAGTTCAACATGCTCCTCCTTCTCCAAGCATAAAGGTTCAGCTGGTACAGAATGCAGCTATGCCTGTGAAGCATTCCCCTACACAAGGGGAATCCTCTGCTGGCCTCCTCTGAGCCCTTGACTTTGTTTATGTGGCACAAACTGATCTAAGCTCTTACAACCTTATATAGGCACCAAAATAAGTGACTTGACATTCGCTAAGTGTGGAGTGCTTAGCACCTGTTATTGAAGCCAGTGGGAGCAGCTGGGTGCTGAGCATTTTGCAAAGTCAGGCCACTTTTTCAGGCTCCTAAATAAGGACTTGGGGTTTGTCTATGTGGAAACTGGAACCAAAATAGACTGGTTGTAATGCACACCTTGAGTTATGTCAGTGCCAGTCTCTCGGGCATTTTCATTTTGGAATAAGTGTTGTCTTTTACTTTAACTTACATTGGTAAAAAATGGACCTACATTGTATTAAACTAGGGCACATCTATTTCAAAAGCAGAGTGTCCACACACACATTTAATTACAAAATTACTAAAGGAGTGAATCACAACCAAGTTAGTTATTTTGGCTCCAGTTTCCACATAGACAAGCCATTAGCAGCCAAATGTTAAGTACCTGGTTTTGATAATCTTAGCCAAAGTGATTTAATGAAAACTTCAGAGGGAGTCAATGTCACAGCCAGCCTCAGGAATTTGCCTGCTGGGATCCCACGTCAATGCACTAGACCAGTGTTTCTTAACCTTTTTGATACCATGAACCAGCTTGCTGCCTTCCTAATCTGTCAGGGAGATCTCAGGGACCAGTGCCAGTCCATGGATCAGTCATTGAGAAACATTACACTAGACCATAGTTTCTCAACCTGTGGTACAGGGTATGTGAGACACAGGCAGGGGGTACCCTGGGAAAAACTTAGTGAAGGGGAGGTGGGCAGCAGCTGCCAACTTCTGAGGAAGGCGGGTGGCAGCAACCAACTTCCCACCTGGTCCCAGGGAGGCGGGTGGCAGCCGCTAGCTTCTGGGGAAGGCAGACAGCAGCCCCCCTCTTCCCACCGGGTCCCAGCTCCCAGGTGGGAGACCGGTGGCAGCCTCCTGCATCTCACGAGCTGGGCTCACAGCTGGGTGGCAGCCACCCGCACCCGAGCTCCAAGCCGAGGGACAGCCTCCAGCGCCCCAGCTTGAAGACAGGCAACAGCCGCCTGTCCACATCCCTGGATCCCAGCCTGCGCGGAAGCCTCCTCCGCGCCAGCTCAGATTGGGTGGCAGTCGCCCACCTCATGTGCTGGCAGCCAGGCGGCAGCCATCTGCAACTTGCCCAGGTGGCAGCCCCCCTCCCTGGTTCGAAGCCTAGTGCCCAGAAAACTTGTCAATTTCACTGCTCTAACTGAGCAGTGAAATTGACAACTATGACAGCCCCAGATTTCACCAGTTACCCTCTTTTCCTGTCTCTCTCTCTCTCTCACCTGCCTTCCCTGTCTCTGTCTCTCACCCCTTCCTCCTCTCAAAATCTATGGCAAAAAATTTGGTGTGGCATATTCCCCAGCATTTGCATGCCACTCAAAGCCTCCTAGCTTTGGCCAATATCACCTCTAGCCCAAGTACATACTTGAATTGTGCACCACTGGGGTAAAGGTGGTAACCCTACCCACACCAGATCTGACATCTGTCATATCATGGCCTTATATATTCAGTCCTTCTTCCAACGTATGGCTCACATTAGTCTGTAAATATAAAACCCCATTGAATATTGAGTGCTGGAGTACTTATTAAAATTTTCAGAAGTTAGGGCGTACTTGCTACTTAAAAGGTTGAGAAACACTGCGCTAGATCAAGTTATTTCTCATTCTGTTTGGCCTCCCCTTTATGTGTCCAGAGGTCACATTGGCTGGATCAACTGGCAGCTCCATTTCCATCAGCCTCAGCCTGGTGACTTGGCCTCTCAAAGACATGAGTAGCTCTGGTGTCCTACCAAAGAAATGGGACATGATTTTCAAGAACTCAAAGGCCAGCCACAGACATCAGTAGGGGAAACTATGGATAACCTGCAATCTTTAATTGACAAGCCTTCCTCACTTCAGTTTGGCTTATACATTAATACCTATGTCTTAAGCAAAAAGGGCTAGTAACTTGCTTTTTGTTTAATTAAAGCCAAGATAAGCCACTTCCAGATTTCTCAAATGAATAGCTACAGCATTCTATTTGTAACTATTATTGGTGAAGTCCTTCCATGTAATACATAAGTAAAACTGTGTATATAGGGCCAGAATGCAGTATTTTTACTCACGTTAACTAGTACCTAATGCCACAAATGGTCACACTAAAGCCAATTGGATTTGTGGAGTAAAGTACTACTCAGTGTAAAGGTATAACAACTCTGAACCAAAATTATAACAAGTAATTTCTTTAATTAATTTCACCATTTTTCCTCTTTGTGAGCTGCCTGTAGGCAGATTGTGATTTTGTTGAATTTATTTATTATTCAAAATGATTTCATGAATAATTCCCATATTAATTTGTTGACTCTTATTGTAAATATTCAAGATTTGCAACGTGAGCTGTGTGATCACTTCCCTAAATCAAATGGCTTGTTACCATCCTTTTAGTGAATGAAACTCTTAGAATCAAGTTTCCTGCATGAATGGTTGCAAAAAATGAATGAAAAGTTGATTGCCTTGCATATTCTCCAATATTTACATAAAATTAGCTGTTATTGTGGACATTTCTGCCACAATAACTAACAAACAAACAGACTCATTCAGTGGAATATTCATGAGAGGTAAACATAAAGGTCTACAAACACAGCTGAAGAAAATTGTTTAAAAATTGAACATATATTGTGTTTTGCTTTATCTGGAAGGCTAAGTTTTACTATTGTATGTTCCACTAGCCTATAATTTGATAGTAAACAAAAGGGAAAAAAGATGAATAGCAGATGTGATTATTTATTATAAAGTAAAGAGATATCCTTGATCATAAGTATCAGTTTACGTTTTCTCTCAAGCTCTGGAAAACAAACAGATACTATAACTGCAGTAGGGAGATCAGTGTTTTATATGAAACATACACATTCACGGCTTAAATTTCAGTGATCTGAAAGGTAGAGTCTTGTGTTTGTGGACAGGTCCTCATCTCTTAGTTGCTTTTAAGGTTTCTAGGGATTGCATATTTCTGTACAATGCCTCCTTTCTCACAACTTCTTTCACATTCACCACTGTCTTCTGCACCATTAGAAAATGCAGTCTGCGTTGGCTCCTAGATGTTGGCCTATGAAAGGTGGCAGGCTGGAGTCAGTTCTAGAGGACTCAGACATTACGGCAGCTCCAATGACTAAAACATTTCTGCAGGAATAGTGTTATCTCATGCAATGTAATGAGCTTCTGCTCTAGTGCCAGCCTAGAAGGGAATATGGCTCACAGCAAACATACTTGCTATGAAATATTGTAGCTATTCACCCTTGAATGTTTACTCTGAAAAGGGCTTCAGTGTTGTTGCTTTAGAGGAGATCCATGACCCATCAAGAAATAAAGAGGAGACTGAAAAAAATGCAGGAGGTTTTGCTATAATTATCTACCAAAGGAATTGGAAGATTTTTAAAGGAAAACTGTGTCCTATGGGTCCTTTGCTTTTACTAAATTTTTAATTTTCAGTGGATGATATCACCTTTGATAGTTCAGCAAACTGTGATTTCCAAATAAGCTTTCACCACTATGTTTTATAATTGGACTTACCTATGCATCTGGTGGCTGTAAGTAGAAATGGCTGATTTTCTGCTGTCAATATTTTGACTACTATTGACAAAGACTGACCTCCACAAATACCCTTAACCTGAACAATCCTAGAGAAGTTCAAATTCATATGCTTGTTCTCTCTCCTTGGTTCTTATGTGGGTCCCATTACCATGGTATCTGAGTGCCTCACAGTCTTTAATGCATTTATCCTCACAACACCCTCTGAGATAGGGAAGTACTGTTATCCTCATGCTACCAATGGGGATTGAAAGCACAGAGAGGCTAAATGACTTACCCAAGACCACACAGGGAGTCTGCAGCAGAGCATGAATTGTATCCAGGTGTCTGGCTAGTGTCCTAATCACTAGGCTGTCTCTCTTCCAACTAGCTGGGACCTGTATAATAAGCCAAACTTAGGCTATGTCTACACTGCAAGCTAGGGGCGTGATTCCCATACTGAGCAACCCCAAATTTCTGAGATGTTCAGACTTGGGGGTTTCAGACTATGTCCACACTGCGAGCTAGAGGTGCGATTCCCTTGCTCGTGTGCATGTACTCAGCAAGTTCTCATCAAGCTAGCCCAAGTATAAATAGAAGTCTTGCCAGAGTAGCACTGGTAACAGCAGTGGAGGAATGGCTGAGCCATATCGAGTACATATCCACCGTTTTCAGATGGGGTGGTGTACTCGGCACAGCTCAGCCATGCCTCTGCCTCTGCTACCAGTGTTACGCTGCTGTTTATACTTATGCTAGCTCAATGAGAGCTAGCACAAGCAGGGGAACTAGACCCCTAGCTCGCAGGGTAGACATATCTTAAAACTCCAAGTCTGAACACCCCAGAATGCTGGGGTTGTTCAGTAGAAATTGAAACTTTACAGGTCAGCTCCATCGGCGATTATTGATATCACCATTAAACCAATGGCTGTGTGAAAGAACGTATCATTTTTATACTTGTAATGTTAGTGAAGGCTGATACTGCTTACAAAACCCAGCTGACGGGACCAGGTTTTTTGTTTTTTTTTTTTTAATTTTTTATCCTCTCTATGACATTAATATCACTGGCTGCCCATGGCCTGCTGGAGAATGTTTTTTCATTTCTGTGTTTACTGTAGTCACGTTCCAGAATAATAAGAACAAGAAAGTGGACTCCAGGAGTCCAGACTCTGGCTCACAGCTTCTCAGTGCTTTGAGAGACATGAGAAAGGCTTGTGCTTTTCTTTGCTTTTCTAAGTACTAGTGAATAAACAAACTGTCATGGATTCCTCAGCCTCTCTTAGACTACTTTACATCTTCTCAACATCCCAAACCAATTTAAAAATATTTTTGAATCGCAGCTTGAAAGCATGATATGGAAAGATGCTGAGAGACAGGCCCGGCCACAGCAATTCCAGGTCCCAGAGCAGAACAGTCCAGTCTCTTTCGCCCGCAGTCTATCCCCACTCCAACCCATTCTCCCCTCCTCCACTTGGCCTGTTTACCATTGCATCTCTCCGCCACCCCACCCCTGATCGGCCCCCACTCCTCTCTTCCACACTCTCCCTTCCCCCAGGCAGTGAGCGACAACCAGGGGGGCTGAGTGGGGAGGGATGTGACAAGCAGTGGCAGGGGGTGAGTGGGGGAGGAGAGGTGCGATGGCAGGGAGGCTGAGCGGAGGGAAGGAGCGACACAACTAGCAGCAAGTGGCAGGGCCGGGTGGGTTGGGGCCTGGGGCAGAGCAGGGATGGAGCGTGGGCAAAGCCATTGACGGAAGAGGTCCAGGCCCTTTTAAATTACCGGGCCCCTGGATAATTGCCCCTTCTGTCCCCCCATGTCAGTTGGCCCCTTGCTGAGAGATCACATTGGTGGGCACAGCCTAGCAACCGATGGAGGACAGAACAAAAGAGAAAACTTCCATGGAATGAAGTTCAATGAATCAATGAGGGTTTTTTAGTGCTCAGCACCTCTCAGGATCAAGCTTAAAATGTGTACTCCCTGGGCCTGATTCAATTCTCACATTGGCATAAATCAAGAGCAGTTTAATCTAAATTGATGGAGTTCGATGGCTGGAAGTGAGGGATCAGAATAAGGCCCATTAACTTTGCTGGAGTTTCATGTCTTTTTAAGGGATTTTCAGTCCTTAACAAAGCTTAAAATTGCGTTTATGTGAAATTTTTTCAGCTTTGCCAGAAAATTTTCAAAAAGTGAAAGAGCAGCATATTTACTCATCACTGTCTCTGCTAATACAATGAATAGCACATAACTAATATAGCATACTAATATTATAGCATACTGGTCTCTATGATTAGCTGCTTTATTCCTTGCAAAGGTCCAATAGAAAGATCCGGCCCCTTTGCTTAGCACATTTGTCATTGCCTAATATTTACTTTTAGCAGTGCTAATATATTAAGGCCTTTTCCCCTCATGCAAACCAAAAGTCATGATTATTAGATTTTTGTGGTTGCTAATGCAGAGATGAACATACAGGCAAATTTTTTATTTACACCTCCTCACTGCTAGTATATTATATACAGCACACAGCAATGCTTAGTTCAATAAATCCTAAATATCAGATGAATAATTGACTGCATTTGGTACAAATTAGTAATCACACCATACTTTCTGTTTTCTGTATGCTTCTAGAGAAACACAAAGCAGAGTGGACTATATGAAGGTGATTTTTAACGAAAGCCAAAATCTTTTAACGTAGGACCCCATAGTTAGGCTCAGTACATATTCAGACACCTAAATAAGTGACATTAGTATCAAGGCTGCTGAGCATCCACCAGATCCCTGGATGATGACGGGACATGTTGGGTGCTCATCAATCTAGAAAATCACATAAAATATTGCTGGATCTGACCCAGGATTGTTAGTGAGATGCTCTAATGTATACATAGCATGTATTGAATTTCTTATATTTCTATCACGAAAAAGGAAGCTCTTGTAGAATTTGAAGAAATTTTTGTGGTGAATGGTAAATATGCCAACAAATGCATTTTCAGGCACCAAAACCATTCATGAGTTTGATTCGAGTGTGGCCAAGAATTTTGACTGGAATTTTTTTTTAAAAAAAGAAAGTCAAAATGGCGTGTTTTGACCATTTCAAAACAAGTTCCAATTTTTCACTTTAAAACAGTCTTTCATTTGGACAGTTAGTTAATTTATTTTTAAAGGGTAAACCTCCCCCCCCCCAAACCAACCTGAAATGAAATGGAAAATGAAGGTGGAAAATCATTTTAGGTGGAACATAATGTTTAGTTGAAACTGAAAAGAATTTTTTTTTTTTTTTTTTTTCAGTTTGACAAGAAAAAAATGACAAAATTCAGTTTCTGTTTGAACTGAACCTTTTTTCTTTTTTCTTTTTTTTTTTCTTTTTCAGTTCATCTCTGAATAGACTCTACATCTAAGGCTTCTCCCTGTCTGAGGATGTCTTTTGGTGCTAATTATCAAAGTTTAGCCATTTTGCCCAATTGTGTAATTCCTTTATAACTTTTTTTTAAAAAAAGCAAACTTCTGGTCTTTTGATGATTGTTGATTGCCTGAGTCTTTTCTAAAATTTGATCTGAGGCTTTTGGGAGTGGAGGGAGGTTTAATCACAGTAGGATCAAAGAACAGATAGTTTAACTTAACAGAGGTATGCTGAATTTGTAGATTAGAAGCAGGAATATATTGCACCTGGAACTAAAGAAAAGTATAAACACTGGGTGAAATCCACCCCTGTACAGAGAGCCAACACAAAGCCTATGCCCCACTTTAAACCTGTTATACCTTTAGGCCCTGAACCGGCAAAGACTTACATGCATCCTTAAGTCTTAAATTGGGGTGTCCACTTAAAGTGATTTGGCTTTCTAAGGGTGGGTGATTAGCATGTCTTAATGGGGCTCAAGGTTCAGGTGTTTCAGGCTTGGCACCCAAAATTTCCACCTACTTTTGAAGGTTTAACATGTAGTCTTTGTGCATGAATTTCAAGATTTTTGCATCAAATCCAGTCCCTGTCTTGGGACAGTATGCATTAGGAGGGTGCATAAGAGACCATCACATAAAATACTCCCTTTGTGCTGTTAATTTTGTCCAAACTTTTTTATTTTGGGTTAGGCTGGGGCAGTTGTGAGGATGGGGACTCTTTTCCTTAACAATAATATTCTACTTCCATAAGAGATATGAAGCATAAGATCCAACAGAAAATCTAGCTATTTTATTGCTCCAAGACATTATTCATTGTCCTGACACATTATGTTTTTAATTAAAATTGCAACATGAGTTAATTAAAATGTTCATTCAGCCACCTTTTTTTTTTTTTTTCCATGGGCGCCTTGTTACTCTCCTAGCTTTTTGGTAAAACGGTTACATTTCAACAAACTGCTGGCTTTATCAGCTCAGACTTCAGCTGACAGACTGTCATGTTCCCTACATCTTTTTATTTCAGATGTTCTAATTTTTTTAAATACCTCCTTCTAGTGAAAGTTGCTTTTTTTTGGGAGGGGGGGGAGAAGGGGGGGTATTATTATTCTGCTACCAGCACCCTCCACTGGTTATTCAAGTTAAGGTTTATTAAGAAGACATCATCAGGAATGATCAGGAAAATGTCATAAACAGGAGTCACAAAAATACTACACCACAAAGATCCCGTGAATACTATGAAGACTTATTCTTACAGAAACTACACCAAACTTCCTTTGGTCAGACATGCAAAATAACGTGGAAAACAATACTGTAAAAGCAAATAATTCAAGGAAAGTTAACATCAAAGTCCTGGAGATGTTCCATCTAAATGGAAATATGAGGAAACATTGGATGGCTAGATTCCCAGTTATGATGTGTTTTACCATTGGTTTGGAAAAAAGAAACCCATGTAACATACTCATGGACTTCTATCCCTCTTGGCCAGTCTAAGCTGCATGTTTGAAAGGCATGTTTTATCAAAGAGTTTTGAAAACTTTTTTTTAAGTTGAGCCAGTCAATGTTCTTGCTGGTATTTTTGGAATTGATGCAGCTAGTCCTTGAGCTCTTTGTGAATGGATAACAAAGAGCTTGTAACAAGCTGATTCAATCCTTTTCTAGAAGGAACTTCTAGAGGGTGAATTGTCTGTACTGCTTCTTTTGGGGAGGCAACCTCAGAATGTTGAAACTTCCTGTTTCACACCATGAGTTCAATGAAACAGATTTGGGCGTGGGGTCAGATTATGTTCTCAGTTACCTCTGGGTAAATCAAGATTTAAGACAATACATGGGTTAGAACATAAATTAGCCCAAATGACCTGAAAGTGCTTCATACGTTATAAAATACAGGGCACATTTATGTTTACTATGTATTATAAAAAGAAAGCTATTCCAAACAGTCATTGCAATCTAATCTAAATAGAGGGCTTGTCCTGCTTCCTTTAAAGTCTATGGAAATGTAGCCATTTACTTCACTGGAAGCAGGAGCAGGCCCATAAAAATGGAATGCAGTACGTCCTCAATAAATAAAGCATCTTTGGAAATTACTTATAAATAGCTCAAGGAAACAATACATGAGAATGGCTCAGAGTGAATCATTCTACTACATAGCAGGTGCATAATTAGTCAATAAACCACAACAGGACTGAAAAGCTAGAAATATGTGTCACAGTTCAGGGCAACTGTGCCTGTATTTCCACTCAGTGATGCAGCCAGGGCACCTACTCTCAGCATCTAGCTCCCCAGTTGTTGCCTCCCGTGGGCAAGTCTCTCTCATTCCAGACCAGGGTATTCCCAGGCTACACAGTACCCTTGCCTTCAGTGTGTCATTTGCAGCACCGACAGGTTGCCCTCAAGGGCACCCGCTTACTTTCTCTTCAGTGATAGGTAGCAGTGTAATTGTTGCAGATCTAAGTGACCACACAGCTACTTCTAAGCCAGCCTACTGTATTCTTATGGTGAGAGCATTACCGAGAAAACATATTAAAACCAATAAAAGAACCTACGTGCATGCTAATAAGCTCACCAGAGTTGATCCCAAGTCCTACCTGGGCTCTGGCAAGTGCAGTGTTTTAATACCCCACCCTAGGGGCATCCTAGTGATTGCAAGTACATCTAAGCTTCAGCACAGAACAAGCACACTCATAATGTTCGGTTCCCATTATGGTTCAGGGGTTTAAACTGGAGTTTCCAGAAGCTGGTAATCAGTATACAAAGGGTCTCTCTCCCCAGAGCATATCTTCAAAAAGTTGGCTTCACAGGGGAGAATTTGCCTCACCTCAAGGCATTTCCTAAGGAAATCCACTTTACGGGTATTGTTTCAAAAATACCTTTGAACTTCCTATATCTTCCAGAGACTGCATTAATCTTGTTTTCCTGCTAAAGAGGTTCCATGCAATCTCACAACAGTACGTAAACATTTGCATTTGTAGTATAATGACCTCCAAAGGCGTTAACCCTAATCCAGCCAGGTTTAATTTAATTCAATAAAGTTTATCTTAAATCCATAAAGTTTGTTCAGGATATTGTCAATGTGTCACATCATGTATTTTAAAGCATATGCATTTTGAACGGGTGCATGTTAACGATTACAGTTGAACTATCGCACATTTTAGCAAATACATTTTGCAGCCCCAAAATGTGAAAGCAGTAAAGAGTTGCATTTTCATAACTGGCTTCTTATGTTTTGACTGCAGCATAAGCATGCACATGGACAAAATAAGCATTTTTGAGCATGTATTTATTTTGTGTGTGCAAACAAATGATTTGCTTGGGCAACAAGCTGACATAGTTATTTTGTGGCCACAACAGAAAAGCCAGGTTTGAAAATCTGACCCCAAAACTTCATGTTACAATGAGATCATAACTCAATTAGAAAAAAGCTAAGAAATTCAAAAACAAAGCTGAACTGGCACTCCATAGTCCCATTTGCTTTTTGTCACACAGTGTGAATTAAGGATAGATTGTCAGCCAGAGCTTCCAGTTTCCTGGCTTCTGTCGGTTCATTACACAACTTTCCTATTTGTTAAATGGAGCTATTTACATTTTATTCGCTAACTCCTTGTTGTATTTTAATAAGTCTGATGTGATTCTGAAAGAGGTGCTGAAAGGTTTGAGTGTGGTAACTAAACATTTACTAAAGACCCTTAGCCTGAAATATGTAAATGTGTTTGTGTCAGTGGTTCAGTTAACAGAGTTTAATTTTGCAGAAAAATCGCAAAGGTTTCTTTTTATTTTTATCTTGAATTCATGTTCAGTAGGAATCACTTCACTTCAGGAATTGGAAGAAACTATTTTAAAATGTTTGGATATCCTGAAATGGGAGTGAGAGATAAAGAACAGTATTTTCCAACAACACCATTATGCCAGTAACACCCTAAGTCATTTTATTGTCATGATATTATTTGATTCACAATATATCTATATTTTAAATCAAATAATGGCACCCTTGGATACATTAATATTTCCATACGATACTTGTTTAGGCTTAAATCCCGATTAAAGTCTGTATGTCAAAAACCCTGTTTATTTCAAAGGGACCAGGTGTTGGTCCTTCCAGTTTAACATATGCCTGTTGTTTCATTCATAATACAATTCAACTCAACAAGTTATTAAAAATCCAGCCCAATATTTCCATGCATTCCAACCCCTGGGTAGAAAAGAGAAAACATTTCTTTACCTTCTTCTTGTTGAAATTTCATTTCAATACAAATTTTCCTGCAGAACTATAGAAAAGAAAGATCTACCTATCACAGGCCAATATAGTTACACATACATTTGTAAAATGAGTGATAGCTGATTTGTTATGATACCTATCTCCATTCAGAATGACAGTCAAGACTATTCAATCATGACCACTTACTTGGTGTTTTATGGAGGGGTCAGGCTTCTGGCCTGCTGATCCAGTCTTTGAGGTCAAGCTCATCTTGATTGCAAAACTTCATTTTACTCTTCATTTTTAAACGTCTTTTAACTCTTAAGGATGACAGACGCTGACTGTGGAACTAAAACAAAAATGATGGAATCCTGGCTCCAATGAAATCATAGCAAAACTCCCATTGAGTTCAATGGAGCCAGGATTTTACCCGAAGTGAATACATGAATATATTCTATTGTGGAAGACATATGGACAGTTGGCTTGCACAGACTTTTTTAGGAGCCATTCCCCGCCCTCCCCACTTTCTCTAAGTCTTGTTTTTCTTCCTCCAATAGCTCCTTGAGCATCCTGACTACCTCCCCACTCCCTCTGTGATTTTGATCACTTCTCCAACAGCACCCAATGCCTTGCCTCCTCATCTTTCTTTTGCTTCCCTCCTTTTCCCAATGCCCTTCGAGAGTCCCCTCTCCCTTTGCCAGTGACATTCATTGACCTGTTCTGGTTCCCTCCTTCATGTTCTTATGTGTATTACTCACTTTCTTAATGGATCCTCATCCTGCTCCTCCTTTCTTCGACTCTTCTTTGGCTTCCCTTCTTTTCCCAGCAGCTCCCCAAGCAATTCCAATGTCCCACTCCTCCCTGCTCTCTTGCTGGCTTCCCTCACTTTTCCCAATGAATTCTTGACCTTCTTCCCATCTCTCTCTGGGGCTAATCTCCTTTTATTGCACATACCCTGGCTCCTCCTCCCTAATCTCCCTAAGGCTTCCCGCCCTTTCTCATCAGATCCCCAACCAGCTCCAGCTCTCACAAGGCTCCCTTTCAAGATGACTTCCCTTCCCTGACAGTTGCCATTCTTGCTCCAAATAGTAGTCTTGTAACCCTGCCTCCTTGCACTTCTCATGCAGCTTCATTCCTTCCCTGCTGCCCTTTCAAGTAAGGAAACTCAATATCCTCCTTATAAACATCGGTAAGTGAAATAAATATTTTACAAATAACATTTAATTAGTTAGTAATTTGAGACACAGCTTATTGTGAATCATGTTGAATAGAAATTAGCAACTGGTACAAATTCTATATCACCTTCCTTTTCGGTGTCCAAAGGTGTGAAATTATTTCCATAAAAGAAGTGCAAACTAGATTCACCAACAATTTGGGGTTCTCAGGGAATGTTAAACATTTTACAGCTGAGTTTTATTATAAGCTGTAGTTTTAACACTTTCTGAAAATTCCTTTTTTAAAAGTAACAGTAATTTTCATCAGCTCGGGAAAGAGAATCATCAAGTCATTTCAGGAGTAATGTATTTTTAATAGATATTCAGTACAACTGTTAGCCATATTTGTGAACTCTGTTGAAGAAGCCTGTTAGAGCTAAACTGGCAGGCTATCTGCCCAGTGACAGTTCAGTGCTCTATCTTTTTTTAATCCCAAAATATGCCATATTGTTGGCAAAAAAATTGAACTTTTCCCACCATGACAACCAACAGAGCTACAGAAACACAAGTAGGGCTATGTCTACATTAGCAAGCTTACAGAAGCATAGCTGTACCGATACAGCTGTGCCACTGTAAGACTGCTCGTGCAGCCACACTATGCCGACGGGAGAGAGCTCTCCTGTCGACATAAGAAAACCACCTATACGAGAGGTGGTAGCTATGTTGATGGAGAGCGTCTCCAGCCGACACAGTGCTGTGCACACGA
Source organism: Emydura macquarii macquarii (assembly GCF_026122565.2). Classification (NCBI taxonomy): domain Eukaryota; kingdom Metazoa; phylum Chordata; order Testudines; family Chelidae; genus Emydura; species Emydura macquarii. Next base: position 14,285,364 of record NW_027131614.1, on the reverse strand, counting down.
GTTCTTATGCTGGCAAAAGTTATGTCGCTCAAAGGTGTGGTTTTTTCACACCCCTGAACGACATAAGTTTTGCTTACATAAGTGGAAGTGTACACATGGCCTTAGAGATAAAAGATGGGTGACGTAATATCTTTTATTTGACCAACTTCTGTTGGTGAGAGAGACAAGCATTTGAGCCAGTCAGAGCTCATTTTCAGGTCTGGGATAGACACGCCCAGTGTCACAGCAAAATGGAACATGGAACAGATTGTTTAGCATAACTAGTTAGTGCTATTGTAAGGGACCATTCAAGGTAGAGTGGCCTGTTAACACCTGTACAGTTATAGGACAAAAGGGTGGGGGGGCTAATGGGTTACAGATTGTTGTAATAAGCCATAATTCCAGATATTACCTCATTCACTTTGTGTCTCCAATATCCTGGGCCCGACATGGCTACACCTACGCAGCAGAAACACAAGTTAACATTCTGAGGAATCAGCAACTTGAAAACCTCTATTCGCTAGTTCCTCCCCACTCCAGAATTACCTTTATCTCATTCCTTTCTTCCCATTTCTAATTCCCACTTTATTCAGTTAGACAGCAACCTTCTTTTAGCTCTTAAAAAATCCTTTGGTTTCTACGCTGCTCAGCTCTCTGCCTCCATTAGTCCCTTTATATACTTTCTCCTATTTTATCCTGCTTTAAGAATTCTAGAGCATCTCACAAGATTTATTTCAAACAGACCCCCAATTTCCTGCATGATGCAATGCAAGATTCCCAAAGACTATCATCATCATGTCATATGACCACCCTAAGAGCACTCATGTATTGTACTTGTAAGATCCTTCTGCTTTCTGCCCTTGAAGGCACAAAGATGAACTGGGATTAGGTTGATTTTCTTATTCTTCAAAGTGAACCATCTAAATCACAGAACTCTGTGACAGGATGCACAGGCTAGGGCTGGCTAGAAAACAAGAATTCTGTTTCACAAAAAAACCTGAGGTTTCAAAATGTGTTGCGTTGTAATGTGGAACAAAAATGATACCTTTCAAATTTTTTTTTGTGAAAAACCACAATCAAAGGAGAACAAGAGACCCAGCATTGGCTGCTGTCAGAAGACAGGATACTGGGCTAGACGGACCAGTCCCAAAATAACCAGTTGCCCAATGGTTTGGTCACTCACTGGGAATGTGGAAGACACTGGTTTAAGTCCCTAAACTGTCTGGTGTAGAATAGAAACTTAAAGCTGAGTCCCAGCTGAATGTCCCAACAACCAGACTACAGAGTCAGTTGTCTCTCAACCTATCCCTTTCTGTAAATAATTAAGTACTGATTTAGACCAGACAGACAGTTTCTCTCTTTCCTGGATCTGGAGGCAATTATTTTTCATTAAAACTGATATCTTTCTGCAAAATATTTTGGTTTTGACAAAATGGCATATTTGAGGGGAAAAAGTTAACTTGGACATTTTTTTTGACCAGCTCTAGTATAGGCTCCAGCTGATTTCTGGAAAGCAGAAAGCTTCTTCCTTCTACAACTTCACGCAGGTGGTCAGCAGCGCTGGGAGCTGAAGGACCAAAGAGGCTCACAAAGGGACTCCAGGAACTCTGTAAGAAGAGACAGGACAGAGAGACACTCCAGAATGGATTTTTTTCAGTTTGTGAATTAACTGTGTAAACCCGTGTTTTTGTTTTTCATGCCTTAAACCATGCACCCAACTCTCAAGAATAAATTCTTGAGGAGGAAGATTTGGGACTGAAATCCTTTTTTCTGTGGCCAAACTAACTGATTCCCGGCACCAGGTTACAACCCTCTTCAACCACCTGAAGACACAACAGGGCCAAGACTGTTATCATGCCTCAGATTTAAACAAGGAATGATATTTTTAATCACAGAATAGACTTGTTTCTGGTATCTGGACATCCCTTCAAGATTTAAAGAGGCTAAGGTCAGACATGGAGAACACTGGTCCTGTCCACCTTTCTTTTGCCAAAGGACAGGAGTCAGCTTAAGCTGCTCAGATCTATGCAAAAGTCAATCTGATGATAATAGCCCTTTCTGCCCAGCCCATTTACCTTTTTCAATAACTTGTAGCACAAGATCACCTCAGATAGCTGGAGTCGAGCTATTAAATCTTGGTCTCACCAAACAGAAAGCCAGGGTAGTTGCAGGATACGTCACTGAATTACCTCATGGCACCTACATACTATGATGATTAGCCCCTGCATATGATTAAACAGATAAAAACATCAACCTGTCCTATTCCTTGCACATCCACCTATTACCATCCCAGCTCAACCACTCTGGTTTCAGAATGATCTCATATTTCAATTATGATTATTTGGGTGTTGTTTTTTTTTAATTCTCCAGTGACTTTATTAATGCTCCTCACATTTAACTGCCTTGGGGAAGGGGAGGAACCAGCAGGAAAACAGCTTTGCGATTTTGGATTTACCCAGCACCAATTTTAAAACACTTGCTGTATTTCATAATCCCATGCGTTCTCTGGTTCTCACAGCTAGATATGGATAGCAGGTTTACATATTGACTTGCCAATTGTATCTCTACAACAGCTCTAAGTCAATGACATCATTTATTAGAGAGATAAATGAGAGCAATTAAGCATCATGGCTATAACTGGTGAAAGTTTCTGGAATGAAAGTGTTATTAAAATGACAGAGTGCTTAGCTGTGTCTAGCTAAGTTGATATTTAATCTCTCTGCTTTGGCTGGTGGAGTGACCTCTGGCGGCACACCTCAAATGTGCCTTATTTCTATAAGGCTATATATAACCTTTAGTGTAAAATGGCAGTGGAGGCTGATTGATAGCCATCTTATTTTTAAGAGCCGCCCTCTGCTATATTATTTAGAGTTAAGCAGGACAGCTGATAAACATTACACTTTAGTTCATGTTTGCTAATCTATTCACTTGAATAACCTGCTCAGCTCCTGATAAATGGCATATTCAAGAAGAATAGCAATAACCTTTTTCACATAATATACTGGTGTTTGGGGCTTTTTATACTATATCAAGGGTGGACCATCACTTTGTCATTCAAAACATGGATGACAGTTTATTAACATTAGGTTTCTTTTTTAGTCCTGTCTAACTCTCATTTCTCATTGTTTTTTTAAAAGCTAGGTAGACACTCAATGGGAGAGGCGAGGCGGAATTGACAGTGGGGAGATAAGGATCCATTTCGACCATATTTAAACCCAAACAAAAATAGTGGATTTGGAAATTCAACCCAGATATTTTTGGTTCCTGTTCCCCTTGCAAAAGGTGGTGAAATAAAGAAGCAGAGAGGATGCAGAAAGGAAAAATCTATGGGAAAAATAAGTTCAGTGACAAGAAAGAAGGAGATTGTGGGAGAAAAAAAAGGAATAAAGTTGTGTGGGAAAAGAGATTGTTGGGGAGGATAGGAAGGGGAACAAAGGGAGAAAGTGAAACCGTCCAATCGAAGAATACAGATCTCTATATACGTACAGGTAAACCAGCTATGGTAGCTCAGCTTTTTAGAAGTGTTCTTCTATACCCAATATATTGCACAGGCTTGAATCCTGCTTGTGGAGATGAGAGAGAAGAGAGAGGAGACCATGTCCCTCTGATTGTGGCACAGATCTCCCACTTTATTGTGTGCAAGAGGAGGATTTAGCTGTCTGCCTCACCACCCCTTCCATCCTCCAGCCCCTGTGGAGCATTTCCCAGTAGTGTAGGGACCAGACCAACGAAGGGAACAGTGCTAGAGACTGTGGGTGGAGTTGATGGGAAGGAGGAGGATGTGCATTATCCTCAGACTCCCTTACACACACACACACACAGTGGAATTTAGAAGGAAAAAATAATACAGGCTGGAGCACTATTATCATTCCTCGAGAGCTCACTCCAAGGGGCAGATCATCATTTAAGGGGGTTGTCCTCAGGATAAATATGGCCAGGGAATGGGTCCTGACAGTTTGGTTCCAAGGGAGCTGCATTGCCAGGGATGTGTGGGTGGGTGAAATGGGGGCCAGAACTGCTGCTCAGAAATAAGGGATCTTTGGGGACAAGTCTCACAACCAGGCAAGCCCTGCCTCCCCAGTGGAACAATGCAGGGGAATACCTGGGATGGGACATTTTATGGAAATTACTCCTGCTGAGGCCTCTTCCATTAATATTATTGTGGGAGAGGCAACCCACTTTTGGGGTTTAAATTACCAGAGAGGAATTAAAAGTAAACTCAGGCTAGTTTTGCAAACCCAATAAATAGTTTTGGAGATTTCGTGTAGCTAAAACTAGCGGGATTTTTACAGTGTTTTTGTGGGGGCAAAAGGAAAGGAATCAAACATTATACCAAGTTGAGAGCCTGGGAACAAAGGGGATGGTTGTGTGATGGAGAAACAAACTGAGTTAGGATTTTGGAAGGAAGCAAAGGAGTTGAGATGTTTAACATGCTGAGCTTGGGTTAGTGGCTGGACACCCAGGTGGAGATTCAAAGAGGTACTCAGAGAGTTGAATATGTACAGAGGAGGAGATGTCAGAGGTAAAGAAAGACGTCTGAGAGTCACTGGTATAATTTAATTAATGTTCATGGTTGAGATTTCCCAGAAACTAAGTGTAGGGAGAGAGGAAAAGGGGGCTAAGGACAGACCCTTGAGGAACACCAAGAGAGAGCAGGAGGGGGAGCCCACCAAAAAAAGACACTGAAGCTGGAAAGAAAATAGGAAAGCACAGACTCTCTGAAGTCAAGGGAGGAGAAAGTCTCCAGAAAGGAATACTCAGCTGTATCAAAGATGACATTCATTGAGAATGGAGAAAAGATTTCGTTATTCGATTAAGAAGAGGTTGTTAGCAGCCTTGTTAAGGTCTGTTTTTTGTGGATCGACAGGATGGACGCCAGACTGTAGGGGATCAAGAACAGAATCCGTGGAAAGATATTTCGGGCAGCCAGGACAGACAGCACCTTCAAAATCCCAGAGGTGAAGAAGAGAAAGATGGGATGGTATTTGCAGAGGTATATGAAGTAAAGAGAGTGTTTTTTGGGTGAGGAAAGTCAAATCACTGATATAATAAAGAACAATAAATATATGGTGGACACAAAGGTAATCAGAATTAGGAGGGATTTAAGAGTAGCCATCCCCCATCAGTTCAACAATCTATCTAGTCTAGTGTCTGATGCTTCAGAGGAAGATTCAAGAAACTGTATAAAACAACACACCCACAGGGGAAGTTTCTTTCTACCCAGGATTACCAATCATTTAATGATTGGCTTACAACTTAAAGCATGAGAATTGATAACCGCTTACAAAATATTTTGTATCTAAAATAACTGCATGTTCTCAATATGTAACTGAGACGTAAATGTTTCATACATTTTCGAATCCTACTGAGTTCTTGGTCTCAATAATATCTTGTGAAATGAGTTACACAAGTTAATTATAAGCTGTGTAATAAAGAATTTAACTTAGCTCCATGTTCAGTTTGTTGCCATTCTATTTCATTTATGTTTCCACTTTATTGTTTTAGGGGAAAAGGTAAACAAAAGAAAAAAGTACATTTTTTTAAAAGGCACCAAACAACACGTATATGGGAAAAAACAGATCTCATCTTTTATTATAACCCATATCTTTTCTTTCACCCTTCATTTACCCACCATTTTTGTTTCTCCTCCACTACTTTTGTTGTTGTTGTTTTTGTTTAATTAAGGCACACTCCTTATAGGCTTTTGATTTGTTTTTTCATTGAACTCAATAAGAGAAGGCACAAAGTATAAGTTCCCTTAAGGCAGGGAACTCTGTATTATTATTATTTATTTATTTTTAAAGTCCTACCCACACCTGTCATATAATGCTATACAATTATTATTTAATAAAATAAAAATATGTTTAGTATTTACTACATTTAAGGTTTTTTTAAAAAAATAAATCAAGATCCAAAATAATATCTTAAACCGAGTACGATTCTTTCCTGAGTGCTCTTATAGTGACCTGTACATTAAGGCCAACATTTTTAAAATGTCAGCTGTCTTCAAAGTTAAAGTTCTGAGTGTTCAGAAACTCTGAAAATTATGTAAGTGACTATGGATTTAGGTGCTTAACTGTAGGCAATAATATTTGAAAAATTTGTTTTTTAAAATAGCTTGTTTTAAAAAATTGTTTAAATGAATGCTAGAAGAAACTGTTGTGTTATTCTACTGAAGTATGAGAAAACTTTGGAATGAAAATACTGACATTGTCCTAGCATCTGTGTTGCCCAAGATATTAGCATCTTCTGAATATCTCATGCTGTGGGTGACCATGCAACCTGGATACTGGTGGTCACAGAAGGATGTCTTATTCAGGAAATGTCTGCCAGCTATGGAATAATGAAAAATATACTCATTATGATCTGAGAAGCAAGCTCCTGTGAATAAGCTCTAACCTCCTGCACTTTAGTACTTCCTTTCCTTAGTTGGTCCATTTGTACCTCCTGTTCAGGCTGTCTTGCAAATGAGTTACCAGCTTCCTAAGGTTGGGTAATTCTCTGCACAGCCCCATCTGATCATATGAGGCGAGCATAAGGAAGCAGTGACAGAGATTAGATCAAAGCTTCCAATTTCAGTAATATGCCTACTGTTTGGTATTCAGGTTCACAACCTGAACGTCTTGTTGGATCCCCAACTGCTCGGTGATGTACTAGTAGCAATGGTTTCCAAGATCACGTTTATACATAGGCACTTGGCAAGAAGGCTGTGATCTATTCTTTCAGATACAGATCTCACTGCAAGTTATCCATGTCTTTGGTACCATCCTACTGGATCATTGTAGTGTTCTCTCAGTGTTAGTCAGCCATGCAGGGTCAAGAGAATTTAAGATTTAAACCCCAGGGAAAGCCTAATGTGGAGTTTGAACAAGTGTCCCCTGACAATCAAACAGCTTTTGCAACTGTAGATCGCTGGGAAGTTTTCTAAAGTCATGAGCTCTAGATGTTGCTTGTTGTTTAGAGAGTGCCCTCAATTGTAGCAGTGCCAATATTACTAGGAGAAAAAAAATCTTTAGATGATTTTTCAGAAGCAGGTTGCTAATGTGGGCCCAGTATACCATGGATTTTTCCCCAGAGAAGCACACAGTAGGGATAAACTGGCTATATTGTTTAGTCAGCTGATCAATAATGAAATGAGATATTGTAATAGTAACCCCATCGTCTCATGACACATATATCTCTGTATTGCTAGCTCATTATGCATTAATATTTGGGGATTTATTTTTTTAGACATAATATTTCAAGGGTTTTTTTTAGAATAATTGTTTATCAGTTGAACTAATAAGGTGAGCATAACATTTTGTATTTCACCTCTATCTCACCTTTGTGCATTTTGATGTACTGCAGCAGAATGACTGCTACTATTTAATTAAACAGAAATCTGGATTAACTCCAGCTGCGGGCCTTGTAATCAGTGCTTGTGTGTGTTCAAAAAGGGGTGTTTTCCCTAGCCCATATTTCATTCCTGCTTGGAAATCTGCTCTCACTCAAACCCATCCACATGCTGCAGTAAATGATTTTTCTCTCTTCTGAACCACACACATAAGTGCCCCCTCCCTTTCCTGCAGTGCCTATGAAAATAAACAAAAAAGGCACAAACAGCTTGACTTGTCCATTTACAGTTAATACTCCGTCATGATGGGGGGGCCCTGCTTTTTGATATATAAATCTACCATTTAATCAAGTGTATACTGTAAAATCTATTATGCTGTTTAATGCAGGGGTGGGAGGAGGTTTGTGTTGATCTCTCCAGATGGCCATAATTTGTTCCTCTAGTGCACATTGCACAGAATTTTCAAAGCAGTCTGGTGCTCAAAGGGAACTGAATCTTTCTTCAGAAAGGGTGCGCCACAATCCTAGAATTTATTTGAATACTGGGGATTGCTTAGGTGTATGATTAAACAATCAATACAAATATTATTGTTACTATTATTAAAATATCAAGTTACTTATATACTGATATGATAAACAGAATGAGTATGTATCAGATCTTTGATTCAGATTCAGACCTGTCACCTGACAAACGAACACAGTTACAGACCAACATACATGCATTCCTTACAAAGACACTTCCATGGATCATTCAAACTAGGTATTCCGGAATAAGTGCATATAAATTCTTAAAGTGGCACACATCTCCAAACTAGGGTTGACGCATGTACGCAACTGCATGATCTTTCTGAGTACGAACTATACCCCTAGATGTCACCACTTTTCCATGCAAAACCTGCTGAATGCTTATCTCTCTGCCAGCAGGAAAGATGATTGCTCAAGAAGACATTTTGAATTTGTTCATTTCCAGAGGCTGGACATCTTTCCACAATAATTTGATTGGCACGTTTTCTCAAGCTATTAGTACTTGCTGTACAGACTTCACACAATTGTGCAAGCTAAATCATAATTCCTGCCATGCATGAAAGATTCTGCGGCTCTGAATTTCTGAAATTCCATAGCCTTCATGGAGGTTACAGATGGGTTGACTCAAAAACATTTGGGTTTAGCATGATTTCAGATTTATCTTCCAAATGTCACCTGCAAAAACATACTAGAACCAAAAAGCACTCTGTTTTCAGTTGGACAGAGCCAGTTTCTCCCCCTTTCTGTTGCTATTTCCACTCACTTCTTTCCTATAGGCCTTCAGTGAGATGAGACTGTTGAAAGTATTATTTTGTGAAAAGATATCCAAAATACTTTGAGGGGTCCCCCTCAGCTGCTTCCGTGTTAAGGTAAATTCCATCAATCTCATCTTCAGTGTAACCTTTGGCAACTATTCCCCCATGGATGCACAATGGAGTTCTATAGCCTTACATGATAGGGCATTCATTTGTGCCATCTTTCCCCATAATTTGTCCCTAAGGGAAATGAAATTTTAGATCTAATTTTATTTTTGCTCCCAGTTTAAAAAAAACAAACAAACCTCATTTCAACAAATCATAGGCTTTTCCCTTTCTAATTTCTAAGATTCGAGAAGCTGATCCTATTCACTTCCTGCCACTGTAAGATTGTTCTTTATAGCAATCACGTCTACACAGATCATTTGGCCCACCTGTAACCTAATCTATTAAGGTGTTGAGAAAGTACCTAATCATTGTGGTACTATATGAAGGGGTTTCAGTTACATCTCCACAATGGTTGTAATCAGGGAAGTGGGCTTATTAATCATTCTTAATTTACCAACCCTGAAATTGTTGCGATTCAAGACTAAATATGTTACCTGCAAATAAAAGGATGGAACATCTCAGAAGTTTAAAGTTCAGGCTTCAAGGAAACTTGCAAGGAGGTTGTCTAATAACAGACTTTCTGAACACACTGAGTCCACTTGCAGGCTCTCCTATAAAATGGTATATGTCCATGCTGTTCTACTAGGGATTTGAACAACCTTAGGTCACACTGATTTCATTAAGGCTACTCCTGGTAGTAAAGTTAAGTACATGTTTGCAGGACCAAGATCTTGCTCTCATCTGTCAAAAGAGCATGGGAGTGGGCAGTTTAGTTAAAACATTACAAGGATAAATATTCATAGTGCCCATTAGTTCTCTCCAGGTGCAACACCAGGTGAGAGTTGGATTCTGAATCCTTCAGGATAACTGTTAACTACTCCAGTACAGGCATAAATAGCCAGAAATGTTTGTGTGACATCTGATCCTTTGAAACAAGCTCAATTTTACTGCATAAACTTCTGTCCAATTTCTCTCTCCTCATGGAGATCTATCTATTTGTTGTGGGGGTTTTTTTACCACACCCAGCGTACTGGTATAAGTGCCTATACATTAATCAGAACTATGTGATCATCTGCACAATTACCACTTACTGGAAATCAGGAAACAAAGTTTATTTGAGATGATCACAAAAACCCATTTCAACTTATTCTCTTTCTTCTCAGTGAATGAACAATGAAACCATCTTCTGTCTGGCTGGTCAGACTTAATTAGCCATCATTTTGTCATTGATATGGCCATGTCACATAAATCTTAGACTTGTTTTCTGTTTCATCCTGAAATGACTATGTCTTTGTGGCTAATACAGTTATGATTTTCAACTCAAAGACAACATAAAGTAGTCAGATAACCTACCCAAAAATGATAAACTCCACTAAGCTCTATATAGTTGAGAACAATGAATAGTTTCCATGTCTTCTACCAGCTTTTCTTTCTGACGAGTGTAAAAGTGACTTCAAAAACAAAGTGCTGTCATTTTAGTAGGAGTAGGACTGTGAAAGGATAAAGTGTCCTTGCACAGAAAGATTGCAGTTAAAATTGTATCAATATTCCTGTTATAAACTGATAAACACAGTGCTCAGTGAGGTCAAGTTGTACAAGCTTGAGCTGACATGCCAATCTGCCAGCAGTCATATGGTTCTCATATGGCGACACTCCACAGATGCCAGGAAAATGTGAGAAGTTTCTGGCTCATTTCATTTCACTCTCCTGAATGCCATGTTTGCCTGTACGCGCACACGCACGCACACGCACGCATACACACATTATCTATTTTAAATAGTATTGTTATAGCCTGTATCCACCTATTTTATTTAAGGGGTTTGTAATAATTCACCCCTACAAACTGACTATTGATCAAGGTTTCATCAGCAAGCTTGGAAATGAGAGCAGCTTTTTTCTTATGAGGCTTCAAAACATGTCCATAGCCATTTTTAACTCCATCAAGAAAGACAAGGTGGGTGAGGTAATATCTTTTATTGGACCAACTCCTGTTGGTGAGCTTTCGAGCCCCACACATCTCTTCTTCAGGTCTGGGAAATGTCAAAATGTCACAGCTAAATGCAAGGTGGAACAGATTGTTTAGGATGACTAGTTAGCACGTATTGTAAGGTACCATTCATGGTAGAGTGGCCTGTTAACACCTCTACAGTCATAGGACAAAAAGAGGGAGTTAATGGGTTACAGAATGTTGTAATAAACCATAAATCCAGTCTCTGTTCAGTCCATGATTTTTAGTGTCTCGCAAAGTTATGAATTTAAGCTCCCAAAAGCATCTTTTGAAAGTGTTGTGCAGGTTTCCTTTGAGGATGAAGAGTGATAGGTCAAACATAGAGTGATCGCTTTGTGAAAAGTGTTCACCCGCTGCTGATAGGATGTTTTTGTCTTATCATTTTCCTGTGTGAGTTCATTCAAAAGCGAAGTGATTGTCTGGTTTCACCCACTTAGTTGTTATTGGGGCATTTAGTGCACTGGATGAGGTACACCATGTGAATTACACCAATGCATGTGTAGGATCCATGGATCTTGAAAGGTGTGTTGAGAGGGGTGTTGATCATGGTAGCAGTGGAGATGTGTCTACAGATTTTGCATCTGTTCTTCTGGCAGTGTCTGATGCTGTTTTGAGCTGGTGTATCCTGTCTGTGGGAAGCTTCCTTCTGATGATGAGCTTGGAGAGGTTGAGGGGTTGTTTGAAGGCCAGAAGTGGAGGGTTCAGGAAGGATTTCTTTCAGGATGGGGTTCCCATTGAGTATGACTTATAGATGTTTGATGATACCCCATAAGGGTTCCAGTGTGTGGTGGTAAGTGACAACTAGGGTGTGTGGTCGGGGGGGTGGGGGTGAGGGTGTTATTTCTGCATTGAAGCAGATTCTTTCAGGGTATTTGAATGGCTGTTTCATGATGTGATCTACTTCTCTGGTGCATTGTTCTTGTTTGGTGAAGGTACTTTTAAGTGTGTTAAGGTGTGTATCCCATACATATTCTGTGGTATCTGGCTGTAGATGACAGATTTCTTGGGGTGTTTGGGGTGGGGTTTACTGGATCTATGAAGATAGACGTAGTGACCTGTGGGTTTCTTGTATATGGTTGCCTGTAGGATTCAATTGTTGAAGCTGATTGTGTGTCCGGGAAGTTGATGCTCGTGTGGGAGTGTTCCAGAGAGAGTTTAATGGCTGGGCGATAGTTGTTGACGTTGTGGTGGCAATCTATTAAGGAGTTTAAGCTGTTTGTCCAGGGGATGAAAATATCATCAATGTATCTCAGGAATATTATTGGTTTTGTAGTGCCTCTGTCCTGCATATCAAGAAAGACAGGCAGACAAGAAATATGAATATCTTATCAGAGGTGGAGGCATTTTGCACTCGTATAATATACACTTAAGGGAAAGGGAAATTAAAAAATTTCAGCTGATCCATAATGAACATTATCAAAAACATCCAACAACCTTAAAATAACTGATTTACTAACATTAGAAAACTGGCAAAATATTCCCGCATGTGATACTCTTTTTCGTGTTCATCTTTGTATCAACAATATAATGTCTCTGTCTCACAGACTGACATGACACAATGTTAAAAATTGTCTACATTCATATTTGCTAAATGGACCATAATTATTCATTGAGTTTATAATGCACAATTTACAAATCGTTGAAATATGTATTTCCACATTAGACCATCTTTGGAGCTATTTACAGTGTTTTGTGTCAAATCCAATCCACTTCAAGAAGAATTGTTCTGTTTCTTTCTTTGTAAATGTTAGTAAGGTGGAAACTAAGACAAATACAGCTACAAACATACATTAAAGCAATTTTAAAGATGTGACTTAATTCTACAAAGTAAATACAATAAACTTCATCTTAACTCACCACATTGTGCCAAAGTTTGTACAATCTCAACTGTATTTTCCTCTCCCAAAGACTGGGATTTTAGTTTATTTTCAGAGATTCTTAGGGCTCCCTTTGAGTCCTGGGTAGCTGGTATCATGGTAACCATGGCACCTGGCTTTGCAGGTGTAGGGTTACAAAAAATAATTCCAGTAAAATATTAAAAACATTCCTAAAATATTTTCTCCTGTAGCATATGTACCATATACAGAACAAATGATGAGGGTTTTAGCAACATGAATTTGTGATCACCTGAAAATTCATTCATGACTTCTTCACTTGCGAAGAATGCAATTATCCCAAACTTATGCTGATAACCCTTTGTACCATACCATCACTTTTTTCCTATCACACTCTACACAGCTTGGTTAGGTTACTCGTGTGAAAGGTTCCATTGATTTCAAAAAGAATACTCAATGGGACAATAAGCAGCATTTGGAATTTTATATCTAAAGTTTTTTAGAGTGTAAACTCTTTAGGACAAGGACCAGGCCTTATTTTGTATTTGTACAGCAACTAACGTATTGTGGGCCCTACTAGAAGGTAATTATTTTACATATACTTTTTACACACACACCTCTCTGTACACCTGTATCTGGATATATTGGAAATGTGGAAATTGGATAGTACTTTCCGTTTACCCTTGTTGCTCAACAGAAAAGAGAAGGGTTATAATTAATTAAGTAAATCCAAATCCTAGTGAGATTACATTAAAACATCAGAAACAACTACAGTAAGCAAAGGTTCATTTCTGTGTTTTATACATTGGTTATTGCATACATTATACTAATTCTTCTGCCTAAATTATTTTCAAATGAATACATCCTCACAGTAAACAGAATCATATCACTACCCCAAATAAATTAATCCATTAAGACATAATTCATAAACTAACACATTTTATAAAAGTAAATCTTCCTTAATGCTCCAGTGTAGTTTCCTTCAGATCATAATTTTAAAAAAAACATAATTTGTCAAGTACATAACTACCTCTGGAAACTTTCTGACAAGGAATCTGATAACACATCAAATCAAATTCCATTTCACAACAGTTTCCTAGGTAACACAGGCACAAAAATGGAAGGAGGCCCACACACAAAAATGAACTCTAAGGTATTTCCACTTTTCTTAATACTTTTGCATTGTTAAAACCCTTACAAAGATAGAAATACTGAATATTATAATATCAAGTATTACTCCAGGTGTTTGGTATCATAGTACCGCTTTTGACCCTGATCCATCAAAGCACTTAAGCACATACATAACTTAAAACAGAAGTCATCCCAGTGAAGGCAATAGAATGAGTCATGTTCTTAAAGTTGGGCCTGTGTTTAAGTACTTATCTGTATGACAGCCTTTATCTCCAGTAGTTCATTAGTGATTAGAGAGTAGGAATATACACATATATAAACACCATATTCATGAACGAAAAGAATACATAAGGCAATCAAGGCTTCACATACCATAAACTATATGACCTCTAATTATTTAAAACCTAGCAAAGATCATGGTGGAAGGTAGAGAATCACTTATTTTGTATATTCCATCTATTTAGGCATGTTAATTATTTGTTATTTAACCTAAAAATTGCAAGTCAACTAAGAGAAGAAAAATGCTTTTTTGTTGCCCTTTGGGATTTTCTTTGCTTATGGTTTGGAGTAAATTTCCAGGACCATATGTTTAACGTTGTGTATCAACTGATGAGAGATGTATGAGGATTACAACAGTCTTGCCAAATTCTTCTTGCCCATTCAGTCATGGGTTTTTTTTAAATGGTCAAGCAAAACAGCATTTCCCCCCTAATTATTATCACCATCCTGGGAAAGATGGGTAAGCAGACTTTGTGCTTTGTCTGGAAATCTAGGATGACATATTTACATAGCTGGCCTACCATAATGCAGATCTTATTCTTGTAACTATCTTTATTTTCCATTCAAGGGATGCCTTGTGCTCATATCTCATCCCTGAAGATCGACAAGTACAACTCAGTGTATTAGATAATAATCCAGGTGAGCTTTAAAATATTCACAATGTGGAAAATGAATTTAGCAAATCTAGAGACAAGATTGTTGATGAAGCACTTGTTTTATATACACACAAGTGCACACGTGCGCACATACACACAGAGCTAGATAATTGCTCAGCCGTAATTCTTAGGCACTTGTCTAGGTTCCCCCAGACCTTAGCACAGGTGTGCAGGGAACAAGGCTCATCCTCTCCAAACTGTGGCATGCAAGAGCCAAACACAATTGCCATCCTTGCACACCAGGGCATGCAGGGAATGCTTCCTCCATGTTCCCCAAGGATGGTACATCAACGGGTAGTGATCAATGGCGCAATGTCTAGCTGGCAGCTGGTAAGAAGCGGAGTGCCCCAGTGGTCGGTGCTGGGACCGGTTTTGTTCAACATCTTCATTAATGATCTAGAGAATGGTGTGAAATGCACCCTCAAGCAAGTTTGCAGATGACACTAAACTGGTGGGGGAGGAGTAGATAAGCTGGAGGGCAGGGATAGGATACAAAGTGATCTAGACAAATTGGAGGATTGGGCCAAAAGAAATCGGATGATCAGAAGGAAGGAAGGATCAGAAAAGGTCAGAAAAATCATATATATATATATGACAGAGAGAGCTGATAGGATTGTGTGTGGGTGCTTGTGATTAGAGAAGGAGCCCTTGGCAGCAGGAGAAGCAGAAGAACAGCAGCAGCAACAGCAGTAGCAGCAGCAGCAAGCTTGATAGAGCAGAAGGTCCCATAGATGGGACAGAGGGATTTAAGAAGGAAGAGAGTAAGTATAACTTTTCTAAATATAAGAAATGCATGCATATGATTATAAATGAAACTGGATGTCTGCACTTGAATGATCTCTAACCCCCACCCATTCTATGATTGCCTGATCAACACTCAATGAATGTTTGTTAGTTAGTAGTAGTATTGGTAAGTGTTCTATGATGTCACTGTATCCATGTGTATAAGGGAATTATATGTTATATTGTAAAACATTCTGTAGTCTAATGTAACATTATATTAAGGCTTTATACATATGTATGCAGAATTTCTTTATAGTATATGTTGCAGCATTGTATGTTTATTATGTCTTGCCGCAATTAAGTATTCATAACATTGCAATACATGCTAAGGAAGTGTTACATTGTGTTGTGAATATTGTATTGCGATTTTATGGTTTATATTATATTTGATTAGGTTATGGTGTTATGTACTGGCTTAAGCGGCTCATTTCATTTTATTATATTGTATTGATTTTCAATTTATAATCCAGTTGTATTAAAAGTAGTATTTAATAAAGAGACATTTTATTTTAGAAGCAATTACTGTCTGAGTGTCAATCCTTTGAGGAGAGGGCTATATCCGTGTCCTCTCAAGAGTAAACCGAGGCAGGCAAGTTTAGGGGATTCTCTAATGATTTAAATGGAAACCTCTGTTAAGCCTTTCTAAAGCTCCTAGAGTGGACCACTTTTGGTTACCCGCTTTTAGAATTAAGGCTTGGATTGGTTCATTAGTATACCCAGCCAGTATAGGGTCTCGTGTATTCCAAAGTTTTAGGGAAACAAAGCCACTTTAGCGTAAGTGGCTAAAAATGGATTTAAGTGCCTGAGTTTCAGCATTCCGGTTTTGAAATTTAGGCCCATCAGAGAGAGAGAGAGAGTGAATGAGTGTATTCTACAAGTAGAAGTTGATCACTAATTAACTGAAAGTTTGTTTTTAAAAACGCTTTATCTTTAACCACCTAGAAAATCCTTTGAAAGGGTAATAAAATACCTGAAACATATATTCTTGCAATGTTTACTCTTTAGTTTGAAACAGGAAGGATGAGATTTTTAGCCCCGTTTTGCTGATGTAAGAGGTTTGCATAAGCATCTGAAATGCTTGCGAGGAAGAGTGGATTTTCAGTTAAGGAAGGGCTGGGATTCAGAAGATGTGAATTCAATTCCCATCTATGCTAGAAATTTCCTGGGCAAACTTGGACTAGTCTCAATCTCCGCAAGCTTCAATTCCCCAGCTATAAAACAGGGATTATAACACTTTGCCTTCATTCATTGTCTGTCCTATCTATTTAACTGTGAACTCTTTGGGGCAGATACTGTTTCTCACTATGTGTTAGTAAAGCATCTAGAACAATGGGGTCCCAATCTCAGTTGAAGCTTCAGGCATTACCAAAATACAAATGAAAAAATTAAAATTAACTAATCAAAATCTCCAAACTGGCTAACAGTTGCCCACTGCACTGGCAATTAGATCCAGGAAATCCTGTTACCTCACAGTAAATGAGAGAAGGTGGAAAACAAATAAGTCTGCTTCAAGTGTACTTGGTATATCTCTCCACTTTACCCTGTGCATAATGATGATTATCCACTAATAATTTGTACTTTCCCAAATATTCTTATTAATTTCTTCACAAGTTATGGTAAAGTTTGTCCTTATAAATGGATATACTGTGAGTTTTCTTTTCTAATATTTCTACTCAAACTAGGTGTGACAGAAAGCAATCCATGCAATATGATTGCTCAGTAGTTTTTGTTGGCATGGAATCTAAATGGCCAAATAAAAGAAAAGGTAAAAAATTATTCTTCATTTTGTTCCCCACTGAGTGATGCTGAATGCAAAAAGTTAGGGAGGGATTTCAAACATAATCAGCACTACCTTGACAATGGGCGTTTAAACCAACATGGACTGCTTTGAAAAACCATCCTTTTGTGATTGCACAGGATCCTTTTTCTACCTTCAATCTTTGTGCAAACTGCTCTTGTCACAACTTTCAGAGTCACTGTAGGTGGAGGTTAGATTATGGCCCTAACTGTAGAGGCCCAGACCAGCCACTGCACCGTAATTATAAATGTAATAAGGCCCTCTCCAGAGAATGAGTTTACCCCGGCATTAGAACCTCTGTTCCTTTTTACAAGGATCACTCTTAAACAGCCAACTTTTACTCAGTTAATACATTGCAGTATCTCTGTACTTTACAGTACTTATAGTTATAGGACTTGATATGGAGACGTGGCCTCCCATTTTGAGCCTAAAATTATTTTGCCTGCCATTATTTGAGTGTCCATCCCTTCTGACTTTGGATCAGTTCCTTAAGTTAAAAGTATTAAAATCTAGTGACCATAGCCTCTAATACTGCCTAGGACAGAGATATTGCACTGTGTTTGGAAGTTCAAACAGCTAATAAGTAAGCTCGCTCTAGGGTTGCACAAACCCTGCAAGGGGCTGTTTCACTTTGTTCCACCAGGGTTTGGTCTGCAGAGATTTGAGACTGGATGCTCTCACGCAAATTCACTTGGAAGTTTGGATTTCTGTACAGTTGGGACTTCTCTGAACCCTCCTTTCTTCACTTCATTTGTCCCCCATCCAGCTGCATCCCTTCTACCCAGCTCTATCCCCTCAAATTTACTTTCGACGTCATTAGGCATCTGGAACACGTTCCACTCTCACACTGCATTGGGTGACTGCCTCGCATCTCTCCTGGAGCCTTCAGGGATTTGCCACCTTGCTGCCCTCCCACTCTGCAGGGGCTTGCCAGGCAATTCTACTGCCTCACATAATCCACAGCAGGGTCTTCAGTGAAGGAGGAGGCAGTCTGTCCCCCTACAGAGCATCTCCCACTGCCAGTAGATTTATGAAGAACTAGGGGCAGGTAGGGCCCCAGTATTCTCGGTGTGACCTGCCAGCATACCCCAGTAACTGCACACAAGGCTTTTGGGGAACCTCAGACAGCACATGGTTGTTTGTATCACAAATACAGCACCAAACACTACCCCACCCTGTTCTTTTAAAACAACCCCATCCCATAATTACCACACTTTTTTATTATTTAATCTTTTTTTCTGTTTTGTTTTTGTTTTTGCTTTTGCTTTATCAGTCACAGCCTCTAAGGCATTGAGCTAACTGCACCCTATTGAGAGCGAGAGCCCAAAACACAATAAATCAGCCCACCCAGACTCAAAAACTCTACCCCAAATCCCTAAAGAAATAGGTGAATATAATGAAATAAGTGTTGATTTCTAGTGTTATTTATGGGGGGGAGGGGAAGGTTGCTGCTTTTCCCTTAATTCTGCCATATTGTCTGGTTCACAGCCGGAGACAAACTGAAATGGCCATCTGGTTGATGTGCATACAAAAGAGTGGTTTGCCAGACAAAGAAACTACCTTTATTATACAAAGCTATGCATCGCCTCTGCTCAGATTTCCAATCTTTTGTTTCTGGTACCGATATAAGTAGGTATGAGTACACACTACCTACTACCCAGATGCATAAACTCCTGGCAGGGTAGGAATACAATTACCACATGGTCTGAAGTATCTAAACTGTTTGGCATATTCATGATATCAAATACACTACAGTATTACTGAACATTTTCAATTCATAGCCTCTAATTTTGCATGGCCAATTCTGAGTTCACTGATTTGCACTCACAAACAATAGCACACAGAGAACTACATGTAAAATTAGAAATTGGGTTGAGGCTCCTATGAAAATTGACTCTTCTAATTTGAGGTCTGGTTGCAGAGTTAAGGAGTCAAATGTTCAATGGCAGGCCCCTAAACTGTGCCCACAAAAAAATGCAGGTGTACCTTCTGCAGCCACAAAACTGTATCTGCACTCACAAATGGAGAATTGCGTGCAAAACTTACCCATTCCACACACATTACATTTTGCAGCCGCAGCCTAGGCACCCACATGTGAAAACATAGCCTAAACTGGCCAATTCACAATAATGTGATTTCCCTTATATTCTAGTATTTGTTGCTGACTAGAATTGGATCCAAAATGCTATGTTTCACACACAAAGAACCCCCTGCTTTCTTCAACAACTTTCACACAAGATGTTTGAATTTTTCACATTTTTGACAAAAAAAAAATTTCAGTTTTCAAAAATTAAATTAAAATGTTCCCGCTTTTCCCTCCATTTTCTCCTTCCCCTTTTTCCTTCTTTTATTTTGCCACTGAAAAGAAGTGGAAAGGGAGAGAAAAACAAAAACTGAAAATCTGAAGACCAAAAACAACAAAAAAATTGTTTGGGGAGTTGTCAGTTTTTTCATGGAAAAAAATCAGAAACTTTTGAAAAAACGTTTTCCAAAAAAAAATTAATTTTTGAAAAAGACGTTCTTTTTGGTTAGAAAAAAGGGTTTGAAAGCATGATTTCAGCCATCTCTGATTTTCTTGATATTCCACTGATATTGTTTAAGACACTTTGTCCTATAATATAACAACACCTCACCATGTGATATCATACAAAATGCATTTTTAAATTTAAAGAGAAAATACACACTTTTCCCCACAGACAGTCCCCTTTTCTGATGATATTTGATCAGAATGAAATTGGAACTTCACACAAGTTCACACACTCAAGACATCTGGTCTATCTGTGAATAATAGTTCCCCTTTGAGATAATTACTGTAGGTAAAAGATGCTATTTATGTGTGAAGTATCATTGTTGTTAATTAACAATCTATGTCTTAAAATTTTTCTGTGATCTTTTATCTTCCTTTATTCTCCAGAAGGAGTTTCATCCCTGTCATTCTGTGACCTACTGATCCTCTTCCATAGCTATAACTCACTGCCCTCTCTCCATCATGATAGTTATTCTCTCGCGAGTCTAGCCAAAACAGCAGCAAATGCCATCCATTGATAATGCCCTCTAGGGAACTGGGATGTACAGTAATGTGGCCTGACTCACCACCTTTCTGTCCCTGAATGACAAGAGATTCGTTTCCTTAATGTGATGGTTCAGGTTAAGTGTTTTCCTTCATTTGATTTATTCCATTTTGAATCGTTTATACCTTATATATTAGTATTACATTAGAATCAAGAGGCCCAACCTGAGATCAGGGCCTCATTGCACTAGGTATTGTACAAATGCATAGAAACAGTCCCTGCCCCAAAGAGCTTAAAATTTAAATAGGCAAAACAGACAAAGGCCAGGGAAGGAAACAGAGACTTGCCCCAGCTCACAGGCAGAATTAGAACCCAGGTCTACAGGTCTACATGCTCCCTCTCATTGTATTGCTTTTTACCCTTCATTAGCATATTTCAGTATGAAAAAGTGTCCTTGGAACATTTTGATCAGCGTGTCCACGTCTTTTCCACAAGTGTTGGATATGCAGTTTCACAAAAAGAATGACTGAGAGGGCTACAAATATTAACTAATGACATTTCTCACTATTTTGGTCTGATCTGTAGTTGTAATTTATCCAGTTGCTAGTTGAGAGAGAAGAAAAAATGGTGGAGGGCAGAGGGAGAAGCAGCCTTGGGTTTTTCACCATTCCCTTTACTTCCCTGGGGAATGTCAATCATGTTAATATTGTACACTGCTCCCCAAAGAAAGGCCACTAGCTATTGGATCCATGCAATGGCATTTGCACTGAATTGGACCATTTAGCTGTCCCTTAATTTATAAAATGCACCCAGTAATAGATATCTGTGAGTGCATGTGGATTATTTAACACAACCACCTAACTATAAAAGTAAAATGTTAATTTCACATCCACCCAGCCCCATCATCAAGAAAGAAGAAATGGCCCTTGGACTGTGACTGAAAGATTAGTAGGGGAATTCCACAAGTAAGAGCTCTCCACAGAGCAGCCGAAGTCTGAGGACTACTACCTCAAATACCCAAGGTGAGCTTAGCTTTCATTACACAGGGAGAAAAGCAGCTTCCCATATAATTCGGGTGGCTTTATAGACCGAAGTTAGTACTGGGAAACAAATAGAAAACCAATATACACTCTGAAGAATTTCATGTAGAAGAGGAAGGCCATTTTGTAGCTAAAATGTTAACCTAGGACTTGGGAAACCCAGGTTCAAGTCCAGGTTCTACTACAGACTTCCTGAGTGCACTTAGGCAAATCATTTAGTTTCTCTGTGCCTCAGTTTTCCATCTGTAAAATGGGGATAACAGCACTATGTTACATCACAGCAGTGTTTGTGGGGAAAGATGTGTCAATGATTGTGAGGTACTCAGGTACTATGACAATGGGGCCACGTAAGTATCTAAGGCAGAAAGTAGCTTGCAATATATTATACTAACACCATCAGGAAGACTATGCTGCTACACATTTCCAAATTTCCAAAGACAGTCCCAGATGTAGATGAATCTGGACCTAAGAAAGGCACAGATAATTGTGTGACGGTCCAAATGAGAAAGAAACTGGTCCTAATACCTGGCCAGATGCAAATGAAAAACAGATACTTTTGGCCATGGAGATGACCTTAGCTTCCAGAAGCAGTCAAAGATCCACAAGCACCCAACACTGCAAAATTCCATGGCCAAACGTCCTCAATAAACAAAGCAGAAATCATCAGCCTGTATCTTTAAAATCCTTCTCTCATCCTACCAGCATCATCTCCACGTTACCTGGATTAAGCTTCGATCAGTTCATTCTTATCCAGATCCCACAGTCAGAAAAATACCAGGAATGCAAAGACACTGCTCCATTTGGGTCTGGTGAAAATGATGCACCAAACTGTGTGCCCTCTGCATATGTGTAAGACTTTTGCCCATGGTTTCTGTCCTTTTCTCACTTCTTGCCTTCATTTCTTGCCTTCTCTCACTGTGGCCTCACATACAAGTTGAACAGAAGGGGCAATAAAGTCACACTTGAGTGCATTCCTTTCTATTACACATATAAGTTCCACATTTGAGTATGCAAATCATCTAGATGGGTGGCCAACTGCTTCAATTTGCAAATGCAAATAGTTTGTTGCGGGCATAAAACATGTGTGCACCCAATTTTGTGGGCACAACCAGTTGGGTTTAAAAAATTGAACACAAAAAGGGAGCCTGGGGCTTAAAACATGACACCTCTCCAAAAATTATTAGCAGCTGAAGACTGTCTATTATACATGAACATATAAGATGTTAGAATTGCCTACAGTTTGATCCAAAGTCCATTGAAATCAATGGAAAAATTCCCATTGACATCCAAGTTCTTTGGATCAGGCCCCAACTCTGCAGGGATCCAAGATTCTGGTAATAGAGATAGAAACTTGTTCCTGTGAGGGGTAAGAGCAGAAGGGATGCTCTAAGGTGTGGTTTTAAAAACAACACAGGGAAAGAGAGTGACAGTCTGTAGCTAAGAAAAAAAGTAGATCCAGTTTTTAATGCAGACATGTCCATTGTGGGGTTCCAAAAAGGGATCAGAGTGGATTCTGAAGACAGAAGGAAAATAATCTTTTTCTAGACCTGTCACTTTCAAATGTGTCACCCACTGCTTCTTCCTGGCACTTGATCTTCAAGCCTCTCAAAGCAGCATGGAAACACAAGAGGATGGATTTTAAAGCAGCAGCAAGTAGCTTTAATTAAGCTGTCCTTAAGAATACAAGCTGGGCAAGTCTTTAAAGACACCAATATAAAGGAAGCAACTGTGCATGATCTTTTAACTGTTTATGTAATTGCAGAGAACAAAAAAGGCTTAGTACATATCTTTTCTGCTGAGTTGGGATATGAGATCCTGCTAAGTGCTGAGCACCCTTTATACCCATTATCCTGAATGAGAGTGGAGGGCGCTCATTCTCTTCCAGGCAGTGGATCAGTGCTTTGAAGGATCAAGTCCGTATAACCTGATCCTGTGAGGTGCTGAGCATGCTCAACCTCTGCTGAAATCAATGAGAGTTGAGAATACTCGGAACCCTGCAGAATCAGATCCTCAGTGATTAGACTTGATGGACCACAAAGGTAAATATGCTATACAAAGATATTCAACTAAAGAGCAAATAAAGATTCCTCTAATTATCAATAGATAAAGTATTTGTGGCAGAAAGAGGGTTGGGGGGTGGAGGGGTGGGAAATCCAGGATTTTATATATAACACAGGGTTCATTTTCAGTCATATAATCGCTGTCAGTTAATGCCCATTAAATCCTGCATAAACTGGAATTTTATTGTATACATTTTATAATATATCTATATTTAATCTGACAAAAGTTGGATAAACTTGTCCTAAAGACCAGGGGTCCATTTTATGTGCTTGGGTGTCCAAACACCTGCCAGCTGTTTGTCCCTTGAATTGAGGACATCATGTTTTCAATTTCCTTCAATAAAGCTATGAATCTGGCAATTTGCTGGCCTGCTTCAGCTAAACAGAAAGGACAATTTGAGAAAGATCATAGTTCAGGCTCAGTCAGACGGAAACGATTGAAAACAGAGAGCTGGCCGCTGTGTTTCCCCAATGCAGCTTGCTGTCGCAGTTTGACTGACAAACTGACTTTTTTGAGGTGCTCATGCCCATTTCAGTCAGAGTTTATTGAAGGTGATTTTGATCTTCTCCATGAGGCCACAGCAGTGGCCATGCCATCTGTCACCTTGATTGCATCGTGGATTCTCTGGAGAGAGTGCTATGGCTCCTGATCATTTACAGATTGTGCAGCTTTCGCCTCCATAAGGACCACATGCACAGAGCCAGATGGTGAACATACACGCTTATTATAAGTCTTTATCTCTGTGCAGGAAGGAGAGGCACCATTAGATCTCCCTCAGGAACTCCGCTCCTCTCTACCATCATGCTGCTCTTCAGCAAATACAGTCTTCTTCAGCTGTCATCAACCTACCTCTGAAAATTAAAAAAATAAACAATAATTCCATCAGCTGAAGCACGAGACATACAGACAGTATCACAAAGCAACTCTCCCCCCTCACTCCCCTGACTGTCAGCACTAGGTAGAGACAAGTTTGTTTGCAAATTGATCGTTAATGTGAAATTAGGATGAGCTTCTTTTTGAATATAAAGCAATGTTACCCTGATTATTATTGGCACATTTTAATTCATTAAATCATTTCTAAAAAATAAGGCTAGAACTTGCAACTGATATTTTTACAAGGCAGGTGTGTGCATGTGACAAAGGTGGCTGTCATGCCAGTTGCCACAGGCTGCATTTGTGAAATACCACTGTCACTAATTAGCAAAAAAGTTGCTTGTACTTGTGGCGCTGACCAATGTCTTTTGGATTTTGGTTGTTGTTTTCTTGTTCTTTTTGTTCTTGGGTAAAATGGTGAATGTTAGAAATGGGTTTGCATAAATGAGCCTGTACACACAAAGCACATCAGAGGACCACTGCAAATAAGCTTGTTGCAGCCTATCAGAAATGACAGCTATAGCCTGTATTAGGAGTTGAAAAGTGGGGTAAGAAAAGAGAATATCTGCAGCTCATATTTAACATCTGCTCACATGTATGGATACACAGACACACACAGAGAAAGTACTTCATACACCACAGGACAAATCAACAGGCTATACAGTTGCAACACTTGTATTTTCTTTTAGAGTCCAACTTGACTTTACACGAAAGCCAGATAATACTTGATGTATATTTAGTATTCGTTTGGATATATATTGTCTTAGGTCATCAGCTACTATGCTGCTTCTGAGTTATATTTGCTATTTTTAAAGAACTGTAGTTATTAAATCTTAGAAGAATGAGAATTGTAGATACACATTTCAGTGTTTTGACAAGCACAGGACATCCTTCAGAGTGGAAATCTGGCATAGTTCCAACCAAAGTGTCTTTCCTTAAGCACATGGATATTTCTTTCTTTTTCTTTTTTCTTAAAAAGTGCATCTGCTTTGAAGGCTATATGTCTGGGAGCAATGATTTAGACAGAGTTTTGCCCCTTTAGTAATGCTAAGAAAACTTCTCTACGTCATTGTCCCATAAATGGTATTTGAAAATTAAAATTTAAAGGAAAACTAGATAAAATAATTATCTGGGGGGAGGGGAGGGAAAGATGGCTCTTGGATTAAGATGAGTATATTGAACATTGTTTATTTTTCTTTGCTCTGATATCTCTCATCTTAAAGCAAGATTCACATTAGGATTATGTACAATTTCTCTCTTTTTGTTGTTATTTAAATTACTGCATTCCTAAATAAGACCCAGTACAAGAATCTTGATCTTATCATACTGGGGGTTTGCCACCAACCCTGCCCCTTACGTGAACAGCTCAAAAGAGACAATATTACAGTTTTCATATAAGAATGCTAGATTTCCCATAGATAAATACAGATTTAAATTCTGGTTTTGGTGGCTCTAGGAGATCTAAGTTAATCCATTTTTCTACTACAATATAATTCACTATATCAAATATGATCTTTTAATTTCCACACAATACATTCTTATTAATTTTTCTATTGCTGTTTCCCCAGCCCATATTTCATATCCTGATTGCTATGGCATAAAGAAAAGAAAAGAAAGAAAAGAAAAGAGAGAGAAATAATTTAACATTTAAATAAAGATCCACAGACTAGAGAGGAGTTTTCAGATATGAAATTAAAGATCAGACAAATCAGAAAAGAACATGCAAATATGCCATTCATATATCAACATTAAAAGCATGCAGCAGTAGATTATATTAGTTTTTTTATACTCTTTTTTCAGATTATTAGACAATGTTGGTGTTATAATTGTTTTGCGAATTAGCATCCATACTTAAAAAAAATTCTTCAGCTGGTACTTAGAAGTACAGTACTTGCAAAAATCCTTATGGTAACTAGTAACATTTTCTGCCCTCTTTTGTATCAGTCTATACTACCCCTTTCCAAATTATGCCAGCATGTGGCTATCATGTATCCCCTCTTGTGGTTAAAATTATATATTGTGTTCAAAATCTCTGATTAATCTGATTAAACTAGTGAGTGACTAATCCTTTAATCTGCTCAAGAGCACTGTTATGTGTTCTGAATGTCAGATTCGTAGCTAGTAATCACTTAAATAAATGTTAAAAGTTAAGCAAAAAAACTATTTCATATATATTCCAGATTCTGTCTTTGGTGAGTGACCTTTACAATTAATACTGGAATGAGAGCATTAGTAAAAATAATAAATTGTCTGTGGTGGTAATTCAGATGCTACAGGCATATCAGTCACCAAGGACCAATCTGCTACTGGTTTCTTTTTTTTTTAAATGGTTTAATTATAAATTAATGGGTAGCTTTCCAATTGCTTTGTTTCTTTCATTGTGGAAAGTAAATGCAAAATATGCATGTTACATATTTAACATTTGGAAAACAAAAGTCGAGTTGGCTTGTAATTGCCATATACCTGCCTTTGCCTTACATTTAAGCAGAATACAAAACCACTCCACTACATTTACCTGTGCAAACCTATGTGGATTTATGAAAGTGCACCAGTAGTGTATTTCTTGCCTTAAAGTATCACATTAATAGTGTAACAGAGATCAGTATGCCCTCGTAGGCATACGAATATGACAATGTTGAATTCATTTTTTAAATTACCATTCCAACTAGCTGCATGGAATAAAAATCAACAACAACAACCACACAAGGAAGTAAATCCTTAACCCAGTATCCATTTCAAGAAGCTAGGTAGACACTGTGCTGATGCACAATAAAGAAAGGGGAAGGCATCTCCACATGAAGATTACCACAAAGGAGGACCAATGGTGGATTCACACCTCTGCTGACCAGTCATGACTCACCCCTGAATGCCCCACCCTAACAGCTGTGGATTTCATGGGTGTAAGATGGTGACTAGGCCCAGCGGGAGCATCGCTGCCCTTCCTTGGGCCCAGGATCTGAGGAAGGCCACAGCACCTTGTTCCAAAGCAAGAGTTAACAGGTTCGCACGAGTCTTTAGCCCCCAGCCCCCAGGCGGGGTGGGACTGGCAAGCAGCCTGTAGCCACAATGCTCAGCATCCTCTGTGCTGGCAGGTTCAGAGGAAACAAGCACTCCCAGGGTGGCTAGGGAAGCGGGGAGGGGGATGCAGGTCCACCCGACTCCACTTCATCCCAGCCCAGGGCCCTATCAGTGGCAAAGTGATTCTCACACTGAGCCAGTGGGGTTCCAGCTGCAACACACTGACACTAGTGCAACCACAAGCTCAGCCAAACTGTAGTCAGCTGCCCCTGGGCTACTTCCTCCCACCCTGAATCCGGGTACCTGGAGCCAGGGGTCTTCCTCCAAGTCGCTGGGATAGATGGCAAATGGGAGTCCAACTAGTCCTTCACCGTCGGCTGGCGGCAGGTCCGGGAACTCCTCGGGGCCGTCAGCGAATGGCAGATCCTCCAAGTCACAGCGTCCCTGTGGGTCCTCTGGCACACAGGACTCAGGCAGCTCCGGCAGGTCCCAGACAACGGGCAGTTCCTCTAGGTTGTGGCTGGCATCGGGAGGTCCCTCCCCATCAGCAGCCTCCAGTAGCTCTTCCCAGTCACTAGGGCCCAGCAGCCTTGGCAGGCCCTTGGGGATCCAGTCACTGGAGGGCTTGCTCTGCACAGCTGCGCAGCCAGGGTCAGGCCCAGACCACAGCCTCAGGGAAGGCATGTCTTTCTCTGTCACTGGCTTCCCCCTGCCTGAGCTGCTAGGCCGGCCTTTTATACCTCCTCTTCCTGTCCTGGCCCTGCCCCTCTGCTCCCGGGGTCTGTGGCCTGCGGTGTCCTGATCTACCCAGCAGGGGTGTCACGGCCCTTCCTTGGGCCCAGGCTCTAAGGAAGGCCACAGTGCCTTCCTACAATGGAACATTCCCAACCCAGAGTTCCATAGAATCTAGTCCCCTTCTTCGTGCATACTCCAGCATCCTATATAGCCATAAAGATCAGGACAGGGTTTCCCCGTAGTATGCTACATTTTCCAGTTGTTACACATGCACGGTGCCGATTCACTCCTGCACAAGTGAGGACAACTGAACTAACAGGGACATTCACCCCTGGTGGGGCACATTATGTTTCCAGCATAGATCTCCCCAATGATTCCATTAGCAGAGGGCAGCTTTAATTGACAATTAAGGATTTGCACAGAGGATGTCTGATCACAGAACAGTACCTTCCATGGGCACCATGGCCACACAAGACATCCAGTTAGGCCATGCCCACTTTCTGGGGCACATTAGCAGGTTCTATTCCAGTTGCATCCCTGTTTACTCCCTCTTTATGCTGATTTGCCAGGGGAAGCTGGGGAAAAAGAAAGCCCATTAAGTACTGCCATACACAAACTAAACAATGCAGTACAAGAGGCTTTTTCATCATGATTTTAATGAGATTTTTTTAAATGTGTGTTTTTACCTTTGCTGAGAAAACTGTGTAGGTCAAACAGCCATAAGGAATATCTAGGTGGCAAAGTGAGTACATTAGTTATTAGGCCAAATTCCTCTTTGGATTCACATGCTTGTCTCCCACAAATTTCAGTGACAGCCACATGGACAGCAGTGAAGTCATGAATACTTATCCAAGGTTATAATTTGGCCCGTAATTTATGAGGTTTGTCCAGATCATGAAAGCAACATATAGTTTCCATAAACACGATCTCTATACAGTTTATGGAGGGTTTAAAATCCTCGTTGACATTTCCTAAGCATCTAAAAACACATTTGATTAAAATAGCAGGGCCTGCTTAAATCAATACTTGTTGAACGCGCTGACTTGCTAAAGGAATTAAAGTGTGGTACAAGAAGATTATTCGTGTAACAGGTTTATACTTGAATAATCAAACGATTCTCCTTTTAAAACCTCTCCAAGCCACAGTGCATCCAGTTCAGAAAGTCTGTTATTTTCAGAAGTTTCTTGATTCTTTATCTTGTCTTTGCAAATGTTTTCTATCCCTGCCTGATGTTTTTCAGCTTGCAGCTATTTCTTTTCATCCAAACAATGGTAATGGCTTATGTAATTATGACTTTGTACATGATCTGAACTCCCTGTGGATATTTAGACTCTTATTATCTTTAACCTCCTCCACCTTTGTCAGTGAACTCTCACCTCAGAACCTCAGCTGGGGATCAGCTGCTGACTGGCTGCAAAGAGCAGGATGGTTACTCAGGCTTGGCAGTCAATGGGCAGTTCATTAAACCCTCTGAAGTAAGACTATCTCAAAGAGGGAGAAACTATAAACTGACTTTCTTCGTTAGTTCTGCAAAATTGACTAGAGTAACTAGAAACTCTGTGTGAATGGGTTCTTCCAAAACATGGGCCTAGAGGCCCAGCTTCCCATGCAGTTACCTCCCTCTGCTTTCCTAAGAATTCTATATATTATATACCATATGGAAAAATGTTGTGCAGATTTTTTTAAATGGTTTAAAATATTATTTAAAACATTAGGATCATTCAGCAGCTCCAGGCAAATTATTTCCAAATCCCAGTGCTTAATTTGTGCCTGGGCTTGCCAGGGCTGAGTCCTAGCACCTCTAAGCTTGGCAGTTCATAACCCCGGTACCTCTTTAATTATAAATTAAGTACTGCCAAATCCATACTTTCCACATGTCCTGACCCAGAATGTGCATACCTAAGATCTTAGGAGCTATCTAGCTAGCCTGGATTCCACAGATTCTCACACCATTCATTACAGGTCCCCCTCAGAGGTGACTGTGTAGATGATATCTGGCCTCCCAACCTGTCATCCTCAACAGGTCTCCATTTGTCTCATAATTATGAAGGATGATATAACGGGAGACAATGACTCTCCTAAATCATTGCAGGGAGGCAGGTTCCTTCCTGCACCTTAGGAAACTGAATGGTCCAGCATAGATGGTCAAGAGAGCTCCCAGCTAACACCTAAGAAATGGAGCTGTCAACTAGGAGAGAATGGAGCCATTGAGCTGAAGCTCCCCCACAAAGCCAACTAGAGGGAAAGGGAGAGACTCCCAGAAACATTCCCACACAGATAGAATGCAGACCTTCTTGTTGATTTTGTTGACTGATGTAGGCCACCCCTTTTATTTGGAACCATGGCTAATGAAAACTTATAATACTTGTGCTTGGTTCTCAAAGGGATATGATCTCCATTTGCTTTCTGTACAATAAAATCTCTCTCTCCTGTGTGAACATCCATGTGTGAGAATCTTTGGTTGATCAGCCTTGCTCAGACTGGCTTAATATCACAATATAGGTAAGGATATAAATTCATCTTGAATGCTATGCAGTTCTGGCAATCCCACTGCAAAAAACACTATAGAAGACATCCAGAGAAAGGCAATGGAAATTAGGGAGGGAAGTTTTCATATGAGGTGAAATTGAAAAGACGATGATTGTTTACCTTGGAAGGTGGACAATAAGAGGAGATATGATAGAAGTATGTAAAATAATAATTTTTAGTACTAATGTGGGAACCCTAACCAATTTCATTTTTCTGGTTCAAACACTGAGCTAAATGGAAAATTCTGTTTTGTGGGAATGTATACAAAGTATTAAAAATGGGAGTTTAGACTATAGGAACCTGGGCCATTAAAAACAGATATCTTTTATGAAACTGCTTCCTGTTCCTTCTTAGTGCTTCTAATACTTCTTGGTCATAATTTGTTTGATGGTGGTTGTACCAGGAGCCCTTGCTCTATCGTGCGTTACTCAGACCCCTGTTCCAATAAACTTCTTTCTTTTGGAACACTGCACACATTGAACACTGCTTTCATCATATGACAATATTCATCATATGTTGCACCGACTATGAAGTCAAAGGTTGACATTCTGGCCCTACTGAAGTCAATAACAAAATTTTCAATGACTTCAGTAGGGCCAGGATTTCACCAACATATTTCCCCTTTAATATATTCCCAAAGATTCAACGTTAATAGACAACTCACTGATGTTACATCTCAACATTGCTGAGCCCTGATTTAATACATAGTATCAGAAAATGGTGCCAATCAAAGATGTAAAAGTTGATAGCTACATACATACAGAATATGTTTCATACCTTTCATGCTATTAAATATCCTTATCAGTGACTTCTGTGTGTGAAGACTACAAGCTATAGGAATTTTAGGGATGGAGTGTAAAATCTGTGCACACTTTGCTTATTTGTTCACAACCAAAATAATTCCACCATAGCTACAGTAAGAATAAAGCATGCAGAATATAGCACAGGCAAGAAAAAATGACCCATCTGAATATCATATACATACCATATGATAGAGAGACTTCTAGAATAACAAAAGAGCACACAGCAATGCCAGCCATCGCAAAACAGGAAGACTGATTAAGTATTGACCCCTATACTGGAATCTAGTTTTACTTAAAATTGAAATGATTGTCCACTAGCATCCTTCCACCTGCTTTTATGAAATCCCTGCCCAACACAGTACTGAATCACTATTATCCTGTCTAAGCTACAATAATCAAAATTGGCTAGTAGTTTGAATGAGTCCTTAGAGATGGGCTGGCCAGCTGGTTAGGAAACATTGGATATAATTAATATAGAATGGTTCTTTCTTGCTTCCAGTGGAGTTAATGGGCATATCTTTATGTCTTCCATCCTCTTATAGGATAGAAGGCCCTGGAAAATAATATCAGCAACAGGTTGCTATCTGTTAATTCTTGCTCCAATACTGTGCTGGAAAGCATGTACATTTGGTGCACAGACCAGACATGAGCCTTTTATTTTCCTGTATCAGAACTTGTGTTTTTATGGTCAATAAAGTACTAGGGGTGGAATTTTCAAAAGCAGCAAAGTCAGTAGGACTTGTGCTCCTACCTCCATTTTCAGACATATTTGAAAATACCACCCTTTGATGACATCTAGAAAATGGTGCTTTCCTCTGAAGTTAGCAACATGCTTTTCTTCATAACAGTAAATTTTATCCATTAGCACCATAGTTTAGTATAGAAATTGCTGTTCAAATAAGAATGACTCCAGCAGCAGTGGATACGTGAAGTCTACATGGGTAGCTTAGCTTAGCACTAAGGTCTTTCTTTACTGAGTTTGATCCCAGTCCCATGAGTCAAACTCTAGCTGTCAGGGGACTTGTTGTAAGCAATGGTCATTTGTGTTTCATAATTATCTTGAATAAACACAATTAGTTCCACATTCTGCTGTTTTCTTCCTAAGGCATCTGTAAACATTCTGTACTATTCTAGCAAATCGCTTTTGGCAATCATTAAAAAAAACAAAGTAAAATGGTTCTCAGTGGATCCTTTTAATTTATTATAAGGAGCATGCCCAGAGGAGTAATGAGACCTACCAGATAATAATGACAATGGGATATTATCTTTCACTAAAATAACCATTGTAACCTAGTTTAAAATATCTTTGGTCACTGTTCTAATGTGGTTAAACCAGGATCTGGTTGGAAAGACACAAAATGAAGTTTTCAATTTGGGATTTCATTGTAGTCCCGTGACCCAAGCCAATGCATTTTATTTGGTATAGACATAATCTTGGCATCATACTTGCATTCTCATACTTAAAGATTTTGTATAAAGCTATTCAAAAGTACTCTAAAAGTGAGGGAGGGATGAACAAGGTCTCAACAGGACTAAATGTGAAAAACATCTTTTTACCATAATACAAAAATATCCTAGAAACGTATTGATATTGAATGTTCCTATTAACATACAGACACTATGGTCTAGTGATTAGAGTAGGGAACTGGAAGCCCAGAAATCTGATTTACTGAGATCAGGTGTATGACACTGGGAAAGTCATTTACTCTCTGTGTACCTCATTTTCCATATCTGTAACATAAGGATAATAATGTTTACAAACTTTTGTAAAGCTTTTTGGGTGGAAAGCACTATATGATATCACAGTAATATTACTTCCTACATAATAGCTTGAAGCCGTTTTAGTGGCTCTGTATTGCCCATATTATTTTTATATTGTTAAATAAATAGAATAATATTCCACGAAGAAAATATATGTACATTAGGGAACAAAGTTTCA
Source organism: Emydura macquarii macquarii (assembly GCF_026122565.2). Classification (NCBI taxonomy): domain Eukaryota; kingdom Metazoa; phylum Chordata; order Testudines; family Chelidae; genus Emydura; species Emydura macquarii. The sequence goes on along the minus strand of NW_027131614.1, from coordinate 14,252,166 downwards.
CTAGTCCCAGCCCATTAAACACAAAAAAGGCACTTCAAAGTTCTTATTAGAATATAACAGAAGCAGCTTTGCAGTCACTGTTAAAGTAAGTAGGCAGTTAAAACTGGGAAGAATGTGTCAATTGGTAAAATTAGCTAAAAAGTTACTCTGAGTTTTGCCCTACATTTGGACTATCACATCTGAGGCAAACTTTTTGAAGCAAACTGCTGAGGACTGCCAAGTTAACAAGCTGTTCTATGCTGGAAGGGACATATTTATGGACATACTTTCAACAAGACGTACCTAGTGCTACCAAGCTGTGCTGTACTAAAGAGCAGTAAGTATCAGATAAATTGATTTTTTTAATAAAGGATTTCACACATGGAAATTATTAAATTCAGATAAAATATTCAGAAGTGCACAGACAAAACCAAAACCAAACAGATTTACCATAACTATAAAGTTGCTACACAAACTAAGAAAAGTCATGAAATTCAAAGTTAACAATGTTACTCTAAAAAATTCTTAATCCATGCAGTTTTGGAAAAGACACTTTAAAGACTATTAAGAATTGACACTAAGCCTTTGCTATGTGGGTTTTTTTTTTGTTTTTGTTTTTGTTTTCCTTTTATGGGTTGGGTTATGTCGCTCCAACTTTAATGCTACTTAAAAGCATTTGTTTTCAGTCTGTCAATTCCCTTCTTTTTAAGATAAATTTTTAAAAAATATTTAATGAGAGAGAAAGCAAGGTGCAGCATTTACTCAACAACAGTGGCAACGGAAGGCATTCCAGAACCTGAGACAAACATAACATATATACTATGGTAATGAGCATGATCTAAATGCCTGACAGAGAAAGGGCCAATTCTACAGTCCCTCCTCATACATCAGACCCACTGATTTTAATGAAAATTCCTAGTTTAGAATCGTCAGGATCAGACTCTAATCATCTAAATATGCAGGACCAAATATAAGCTTCTACCAATGCAAACCAATGGCGTACCGATAGGGCTGCGTGGGAGGGGGCCATGGCCCTAGGTGCCAGCCTCGGGGGAAGGGGTCACCGACCAGGCCTTTTAGCGTGACATCAGCAGAGCCAGGCTGGGAGGGGAGGGTGGCCACCATGTTGCTGGGGGCTGAGGGCCGGGGACTGGGGACCAGACCCACAGGGGGATGGGAGCCCGGCCTGCTGGTGCCAGGAGCAAGTCCAGGCTCGGGCCGACACAAGACCAGGTTATTCCCCAACCTACAGCAGCACCACGCCCCTGCTGTCTGCTCCTCAGCCACACCCCTGCAAGCAGTGCCTCCCCCCACAGCCGTGTGTGTCTCCCCTCATGAAGCATGCCCCTCGGCCATCTGTCCCCCCCCAGCAGCACCTCGCCTGGCCATCTGTCCCCCCCAAGTAGCGCACCCCTCCTAGCCATGTATGCCTCCCCTCAAGCAGTGCTCCCCCTGTCCATTCCTCCCTGTCAAGCAGCATGCCCGCCCCAGCCTTGTCGCCCCTCCCAGCTGTTTGTCTCTCCACCACCAGCAGCGCACTCCTCCCTGGCCATGTGTCTCCCTCCCAGCAGTATGGGCCCCCGAACCACGCCCTCCCTCCAGCAGCACAGAACACCACCCCCGATGAGAAGGGGGAAGCGCAAATGCAAGCACTGCTCCCCGGGTTCCAGAGACCCCTGGTATGCCATTGATGCAGACTCTGTTAAAGGGCCACTGGTAGTGGAAAGTTTGCCACAAAGAATGTGGCTCAGAGACAATAACGGCTCTTAAGCAGAAGTTTGTGAAACATTTGGCTTGACCATCATTGGTACTGTGATTCAGATTAGACCTGGAGTTGTGAACCAGCAGTGATTCAAATGATTATTCATCTCCATGAACTTTTGTCGAAACTAGAAAGTCACAATTGACGGTAGTTGGGTATCCATACGCAACTTTGAGATTACAGTAGAACCTCAGAGTTACGAATACATCAGGAATGGAGGTTGTTCATAACTCTGAAATGTTCATAACTCTGAACAAAACGTTATGGTTGTTCTTTCAAACGTTTACAACTGAACATTGACTTAATACAGCTTTGAAATACTCTTATAGAGAAGAAAAATACTTCTTTCCCTTTATTTTTTTAGTAATTTACATTTAACACAGTACTTTACTGTATTTGCTTCTTCTTTTTCCCCCTCCCCCTTCCACCTTTGCGGCTGCCTGACTGTGTACTTCTGGTTCCAAATGAGGTGTGTGGTTGACAGGTCAGTTCGTAAATCTGGTGTTTGTAACTCTGAGGTTCTACTGTACTGTTCCCTTGTATATTTCAAGCCAGAACCATGTTGCCTAGGAAAATGTACATAGTCATGTGATGATATTTTTCAGTATTACCACTAGACCTATTTCTAGATCTGGCACTCCTCTGAGGACCCTGAGCAAACCTATGCCAATGTGCATGAACTCATACTGTTCCTAGACCTTCCCAATGAGATTCAAGTACAGGAAAGCAAAGTTCATTCTAAACTGAACGTTTATCAGATTCTTGCACCCTGCAAACTGGTTTGAGTTTAAAAAACCATTGTGAACCATCTCATTCTTTCTCATAACACCTTGCAGCATGGATTCCAATTCTGACACATCATAAACATTCTTTCTGAGCTGTCATAGTCTCATGTGTCAATCTGTAGGCTAGAAGTGTTTCTAAAGAACATGCATGTTTGTACCTGCAGAGCTGGAACTCATATGCAAATTTGACACAATCAGACTGGATCTGAATAGGGACTTGGAATGGTTCTCTCATTACAAGCAGTAATTGTCACTGTTCACACATTCTCACCTTCTAATCAACGGTTGTGAATAGGCCTCATCTACCCTAACTGAATTGACTTTGTTAGCACTTCCCCTCCCCATTGTTATGTTTCTCACCCTTGGATGTATATATATACATATATATACCGTATATCTGTTTCCACTTCATGCATCTGAGGAAGTGGGTTGCAGACCACGAAAGCTTATTAGAAACTTGTTAGACTTTAAGGTGCTACAGGACTCTCATTGTTTTGCTGTACCTTCAGTGAACCTTTTCATTATATAATCATAGTAACTATTATTTAAAATATTTTAAATAGCTGCTCAGAGGTACTTCTCTGTCTTACAACCTGATGCCTTGTAAAATTTCAGAGGGGTAGCATCTCTTGCATCTGACGAAGTGGGTTGCAGCCCACGAAAGCTTATGCCTGCAGAAATTAATTTTGTTAGTCTTTAAAGTGCTACAGGACTCTCGTTGATTTTGCTGTAAAACTTCAGTTTATTAAACAAATCAGAGTGTCAGATGCCTACAGAAGTCAGTGGCAAAACTCCCAATGGTTTCAAAGGGTGGGGTGGGGAACAGATTTTGAGTTACAAAAATGCAATCAAAAAAAGTTTAATCTAAATAATGATTTGGCATTTAACTCAAAAACAGAAAATGGCCAAATGTTTTTTCAGTTCATTCCTGGGCTCCCAGCAGGTACAAACATTTATTTTATATTTCCATTTAAGAGTGCCTAAAAATATGTACTTACACAAGTACCTTAGCCTTGGCAGCTTGCATGTGCTGTTGGGAGGTATTGTGATCTATCAGCATCAGACAAAACAATATCTGTTACTGAAACATCTGATTGCTCACAAGCCAGACTTTATCCTGTTTAATAAAGTCCTTACTGAAGTTTTTTTGCAGTTATGGTGAGGGATATTTAAGCAGAAAGAGCAGCTTGTTTCCTTGACAGCAGAGAACCAACTGTTTTGGTTTTCTTTGTTCTATGTCTGTTCAACATACTGTATCCATAGAAATAGCTGCTGTCCCAGAAGTACAAGTATTTTGTATGATATATAACCAAATACTAGGTTAATGCAACATTAGCTACACATTTTAGGAGAAAAAAAAAGAATATAAAATATTACATATGCACAATGTCGCTGAGTTAATGTTACAACGGAAACTGTCCATTTTGCCGTTCCTGACTGTTGTGAGCTCTCACTTGTAATTAAATGTTGCTTGTGCCTAACATGCAGCTTTCAAACATTCACAGTTTGTAACCAAATGCCACCACCTCCCCACTCAATCCTGTGGACAGATCTAAAATGATGCAAAAACATGGAGCTCTAATGGAGTTGCAGAGTGAAAACATTTTCCACCTCCAATCTGCAGGGCAAGCAGGGATGCATGGCCTAAAAAGGCACGAGAAAACCTGAACCCATGAGCATCAAGACACTGTGTATCCTAGCCAGGTGAAAGCTGGAAGCACAGACGAAATACCTGTTTACTCTCCCTCCTCAACCTTGGAAGTATGGCAGAGCCTTAGCGGTGCTGCCACTGATCCTCAGACCCTTGATGCACGCTGATCTGGTAGGAGAGTTCCACAGTTAGCTTTAGCTTTCCACAGACATTTCCCGTAGATCGGCTTCAGGGTTTTTGGGGTGCAGAGCATACCGCGTGATACAGCTCAGTGATTCTCAGCCTGTGGTCTACGGGCTGCTTGCAGCCCAATCAGAACACAGCTGCGGCCTATGTGACGTCCTTAGAGTCATACAGGTAGTATATGTATCTTGTGTGGATGTGGCCCACGTAACTCAGAGAGAACTTCATATGCAGCCCACAATGGTGAATAGGTTGAGGACCACCGCTATAGCTCTTTCCCATTGCCATACCCACTTTCCCACATGTGGCTGGGAAGATGGAGATAGGCCTGATGACTACTGTGGTGGTGGAGGAAATAACATTTTGCACTGCCACACTCCTGTAATGTAATATTTAACAGATATGCTTCCCTACAAACCACACAGTGGAAGTTTATACAGGCCTTTTAATGTTTCCAAAAATGATTTTTTCAAGGAGTACAGCCCTCAGTGAGGACTATTTACCTGGCAAGTTTCCAAGTTCACCTGTTTGTGAGTTCACTATGTGGTGACAAAAAGGCTCTGGCAATAATGGTTACAATATGTGAAATGTATATTTTTTTTCACCCTCACTGGCCGTAAAGATTCCCAAGGGGATCTTGTTCAAATTTTACACAAATATTTATTTTTTGGCAGCTGCCAAAGCACAAAAATTTTCAGTGTAAAAGGAGGATTTTCTAGAAAGCTCTGAGAAATGATGAAGAAAAATTATGAGAGAGGATGTGAAAGCAGAGGTTATACCTGAAACTGTTTTGCAACCTTAACGATAGCATTTATTACCAACACTAATAAACAAACCACAGAACGCATGTATAGAAACTAGAACATGGATACACAATTTAAAAAAAAACAACAACCGGCCAGAGTCCAGAGTGCTTGGCAGAGCTGTGTTTACATTCAAAAGAAGGGGAGAAAGGAGGGGGGTTGGAGGTGGAAGAGTCTAGAAAGCTGAAAAGGAAAGCATAGTTAAATCACAAATCGTTGGATTTCAGGACAAGTCCTGATTTGTAAATGACTTGGGACAGATTTATCTTCACAGTTCTCATGAAAACAGGACTTCCCACAGTACTCAGCTATCTAGCGCAAAGTAGCGTTCTTATGACCCTGGAATTTTTAACTAGTGAAGAAAATGAGCTGACTGTATTCCGGAGAATGTGAACCCCAGGTCACTCTTGGCATGCCTGTCCCATGGAATATTAATGAGCCAAAAAAAAAAAAAGCTTGGATTGTTCCTGTGATTTACTTTGCATACTATCTGTCTCTATGTAGAGAGAGAAACTCTGCTGAAGTAGCAGCTTTTATGTTCAAGCTGCTTATTGTGCATGGGGAAGGGGGGAGAGAAAACCTGTGTTGCCAAAGGAATTTTTTTTTATTGTATTTTATTTTCATATGGCAGCTCAGCAATTTTGCAAAACCAGATTTCAAATATGGCCTTCATGCAATTGTTTTTATTGCTTTCTTTCGTTGTGCCCTTATGTACAAGGGTAAAGACTATTCTTCTGCCTCTAAGTACAGCGTGCTAAAGAGAGGATGAGCAGTGGGGAGCCCTGCCTGTGCCACTGTCCTTTGCTTGTTCCTGATTCCATGGCCCGAGGCAGTGGTTTGCATTTTTAGGACAACAGCCGGCTATCTGCAAGCAGGAGACCACTCGTCAGGCTTCGTTACCGCACACAAAATGACACAAGCGTGCCTGTGGTCACAACTGTGCTTATGGTGCGCTGAAAAGCCATTACATCTCATTGCAACAAAAAACTGTACTAACGTACAGGCTGACCAGCTCCATAAATTGCCAAAAACCTGACAGGTCATCTTATTTATGCAATGTAGTACCTGCAATGCAATTTCTGGAAAGAACCTATAGTAAATAACTAGGATCTAAGGAATGTTTTCTAGGAAAAGCTCGTTTCTTTTTTGGGTATACGTAAAACAAACAATTTGTCTCTACTAGATTCCGGTAGCAGCAGACACTGTCAGCTGAAGCATCTTACTCTTTTCAATGTTAATAACCCTAAAAACATAGTTAAAAAAATCTAATGACCAATATCAATGGATTCTCACATTTGATAATGTCATTTTGCTTTGTTTAAATTTTTGGTATTTTAAAGACCTCGTTGATATATTTGATGTGATTCCTATTTAACAACAAGTGAACAGGCTGAAATTGCTTTGCTTCAGTAATAACTATGAGAATGTATTATTTGAAATGGGAGCTTATACAATAAAGTTATATTTAAAAGGTAAAACTATAAGAGACACAGGAAATATAGTCATTAGGAATATTCCCTTCCAAAGTAAAATATAGACAATGTGTGTGACCTCTATCATTTTCTATGTTTAATTAGCACTCCTTGTCAAGTACTGAAAACTGAAGAACTGATCTTGCTTGCATGCATGTAAATCCAGAATAACTTCATGAAGCCAGGTGAGACGCACCAGTGTACAAACGTATGTAAGTAAGATTGGAACCAAACTCTGTTTCTCAAAAAATCCTAAAGATATCAATAGAAAATTAACACAGGCTTGGATCTCTTCTCACGACTCCTCCACTTGTTCCCATCTCTCCTTCCCTCACAGACATTCCTCTATCAGTAAACTGCTCTGATGAGAGGTAGTCCTCATACATATTCAAACATTTTCTTCTGAGTAGAGAGATTGACTACAGTACTTGCATCAACTTAGTAATGACAATCGACCTCTATAAAGTCCATATTTTTTATAGTAACATACCAGGCCTTCCGGCTTAGCTATTCATTTTCTTGAAATGTGAAGTGGAACAAAACACTGGGCATTTCTATAGGGGGGGAGGGTAGATTGCTGTGGAAAATACTTCAGGGGACTCAGCCATGTGGATTGAACTTTACCTGGAAGCTGCATTAAACTTTTCCAAGGCCTCTGGGGTTCAAAATATGTAGGAGACTGTCACATTGATTAAATGTCTGGGTCTTGACAGAAGGTCCATCAACTGTAGCTTTGAAGGCCACAGATATGATGATGGAAGCATAAAAGCAGCCCATAGACCACTGATTGGCAATGCATTACTTTAAAAAAGATTGATATATTGTCAAGGTAACACCTACTTGGTAAGAGGAACTAATCAGCTGCAGGTTTGTCAGGATTCAATCATTAAGCTGTTTTAAGTGGTGACTCTACCTAGTGATGCTGAAATACATGAGTGTAGGCATGCTGCAAAACACTTCCCCCATTGTAATACAAAGGTATGTACAGTATATAACATAAAACTATTGCCCATACTAATTGTCCCCAGATTCTGAACTGAGTTACACTGGTGTATACATGGGGTGAATCCATTAAAGTCTATGGAATTGCTCTGGATTTACCCCAAAAATAGGAATTTGGGTGTTAAGGGAGGTTGCATCTTTATAACGAACTCCATGGTCACATCTGCCTTTTGATTATGTAGCCATGGCATTTTATGCCATATTTACCATTCTACTATTTATCCCATATCATCTACACCTAGAAATAGGAGGTAGTGTAGTCTAGTGGGTCAGGCTGTGAGCTGAGAGTCAGGATGCTCTTGTTCAAATCCCAATGGTGTCTGTATCCCAGCATGAGAGATCCCTTGGGTAAGTAGAATATTTTGAGTTCTCCCACATTTACAAAAAACAAGGTCATTCTGAAGGTGACGTCATCCAAGAAAATTACACCCACGCTCCATGTTCAATAGGTTTCTAAAAGTATCATTACAAGATTTTCAGTTGAGTACAGTGCAGCTAGACTTTATTTATTTATTTATTTAGAAAAAAAGGAAAACCAGCCTTTACTTACGGTTTTTAAAATAGCTTACTGAACTACATATATACAAATTTGAAGGGGGGGGGGGAACCCACCTCCCCTCCACACACACGCACACATGCATTGTATTTCAGTCTAAACTTTAAAATCAGAACCTGTGCAGTTCCTAATTCACATGTCTGGTAACATCACAGCTAGCTGGATAGGTAATAGGATAACACCAATTAAGAGGAGTAAATGTTATTAGCTGTTCTTTTGTTATTCCCCAAATGCAACCATCGCCATAAATACAAAATGCTACAAATAAAATAAAATTTAAATGTAATGATGGCAACAATAATAAATATTGAGCATGTGGTTTATATCTTTAATATGCTGTAAATGTCTTAAATGGTCAGTCTCCACAACATCCCATTCAGGCAGGTTGCTTTTGATCCATATTTTGCAGGTGAGAGTGGGTAACAGAGAGACAGTAATGTGTAATTATATGTAAGAAAAAGAACATTTTTCCAGGGCTTACTGAGGTGCTTTCTGTAGTACAGACAGAGAGAGAGAGAGAGCCTGGAGCTCTGGCCTGGTATAAGACCTGAGGCCTGAATCAGAGGTTGTGAACCAAAGTCGGGCCATATATTAAAGCAGATGCTTACAACTTCACTGTCCGCGGCTAGCATTGCTAAAACATAGGCACGCCTAAGTAGTACTAGACACGAGATATTCACATACATACATTTCAGGAGTCTAGTACAGATACACCCCAATCTTGCACAAGATAAGATGGTTTGATAGAATAATGAATAGGGATGTTTTGACCAAGACATCAGGAGCAAGGTACAAGGGGAGGTAACAAACAGATGTCATGAAACAAGTAAGGTGGTAGTAAGCTCTTTATCCCAGTTGTTTGTCTCAGTCTATAAGTGCGGAGTACCTCTCCTTAATCCTTTGTGTGGCTGAGAGCACAGCAGAGATTCCTGCTGCTCACTAAGCCCCTCCTTGCCACGGGGCACTCATGTTAATGTACTTGTGCAAGTCATTAGATCTGAGGGCACTAATCCTGGCCGAGTGTCTTTGTCACTGAACCATGGATGTGGCCTTTTTTATGATTGACATCAAGGTCTGTAGGAGCCGTGAAGCCAACATGGTCTGAAACAACTGACGCAATTCACAGTCTACACTAGCGACGGTCAGACTACATATAACCCTTCTACACTTTCCAGAACCTCTCTGAGATGCCCAACCGAGAGAAGAACCTTGTTTTCCAAAGAACTAGCTAAACTACCCATCTGCATAGCCGCATCAGTTACTACACACTGCACAGCCTTGCACCGTTGGTGTTGCTCCACATCATCTGCTTTTCTCTTCCTGGCTTAGCTTTTCTCCGTAGCACCCCAATCCACTTGTTCATCATCATAACCCTCTTTTCTTCCTTTTCTGGCATTCCACCTTTCTCTCTGCCAATATCACACTTTCTATTCAGTTTATTTGGCTTCTCTTGAGAGATATATGAGTCACTTTCTTTCCCAGTTCTTATCTTCTCGTCTTTTATCTTGCCCGTTACATTCTTATCATACTGAGTCTAATTTCATATCTCATTGGTTTATCTTATTCCTTTTATACTGTATTGTCATAATTTGTTTAATCTTTTCAGCCTTTACCTACAATTTGAAAAATCTTGAAAATACAGGAACCATGGCTACTCTATTGAATGCATATTCACATGACTATGGCAAATCCTTTTTTTAAAAAAAGAAACAGAGCTTTTGTTATTATGCATTTGTATTACAGTGGTCCCTAGAGGCCCTATCCAAGATCGGAGGTCAACTGCGCATACTAGGCACCGCACAAGCACATACTAAGAGATAGTCACTGCCCTGAAGCTTTTAAAATCTAAAGAGACCTGTCTTGGAAAGGAAACAGGAACAGTGAGGTGAAGTAACTGGCTCAAGGTCACACTGTAGGTCAGTGGCAGAGCTGGGACTAGAATCCAGGGCTATGCTGACACTGACAGCGGCAAATTCGCTGCTGTCAGATTAATCTATCTGGTTCAACTGAGCGGAAGTGAAGACCTGCTCAATTGATCTGGAAGTCGATCTAATAAAACCACCTCCACAAAAAGCATAGTGCTGTGTCAATGAGTACACATTTCCCATTGGCACAGAGCAGTGGAGACAGCGTGCAGAACGGACTTTAGGAAGTCAACACACATTATACAAGCTACTCTATGTAGCTTGCATAACTTCCATTAACTGCCACCAAATTTGCCAGTAAGTGTAGACCAGACCCAGGCCTCCTGAGTTCCAATCCAGTGTCCACTGCAATATGCTGCACGAGTTTGGTCTATAATCCAGTGAACCAAAACAACTATATTACCCTAGTGTACTCTTGTGTAGGGCAACCAGAAAGTGCAGCTGATTCTACATGAAAGTGAAACTGACCATTATCATTTCATTTTCCAAGTGAAGTGAAATCTGGTGACAAAGAGCATCAGCTGTGAAAATTTAGTAGGATTGTTAATTTTTTCATCCTTAATAATGTCTGGTTTTATTAGTAACATAAGGAAAGGAAAGGAAAGGAAAGGTGGGTTTTTTTGTTTTTTTTTAAGTTGCTAAATCACTTAGCCCAGTGCACTAACCTATGATATTCAAACTTTTTAATGATTTCCATTTTTGTAACTAGCCTATTGCAAGAGAAACAACTGGGATAAATGAGCTTTTTGGTGTTGCTTGCTGATTCCCACATGTCTAAAATGCCTTACTATCAGAAGTGTTGAGTCACTAGGGATGCCTCTTTCTCCAAATCACCTTTTGTCTATTTAGTATCCCCTCCTCCCGCACCTAGGGCACAACCAGTTTGTGTGTAACAATTTACCAGTAGAGCGTCCATGGTGCCAGATTCTTTGAATCTAGCTTTTCTCACCATGCTAGCATTTGGTAAGTCATAAAAAGATTTTTCTTTGGAATAAGTTTGAACTTCAGATCATGCATGATCTATTAATATTTCAACCTATCATCTTCCTTCCTCTGCTCTCAATCTGGATTCCTAAATTTCTGCTCCAAGCATTCCACAGGCCCTCTATTCTGCTTTGGAGGATGTTAAAAGAAAGTATTTCCTGAGGATGTGTTGGCCACTGTTCTTAGAAAGAATATACACAAAAATCAGAGACAGGAGGGTTTTTTATGGGCATGCTATACTTGAAATATATTAATTGATGCATCAGTTATCTTAGTTGTAAATACCACTAGTGTTTGGCTTTTACCAGATTCATGGATTTGCTGATCTATGAGAACTACCACAGATTGCCTTCTTGAAATAATCAGCCTGGTCAAGCAGTCGGACTATTTAAAACTATGTGGACTTGGTGAGTTTAAAAATACCTCCCCACAAAACAACCCCACATATTAGTCCCCTTTATGGACTAGCATCTGATCATTTCAAATTTAAAAGAGGCAACCATGTTTAATTTATAGGAAAGGATGGGGATAATGTCTTTCTCTGAGTGTAGTTCATCCCTTTTTGCTTATTTCCTCTAGTATCTATCACCCTTGTCATTGTAGTATCTGAATGCTAATAATTAATTAGTGCTTGGAATATTGTTATAGACATATTGGCTCCAGGATATGAGACAAGGTGGATGAAGTAATAATTTTTAGTGGACTAACTTCTGTTGGTGAAAGAGACAAGCTTTTGAATCACACAGAGCTCTTCTACAGTTCTGGAAAAGATACTCGGAGTGTCACAGCTAAGTACAAGGTGGGATAGGTTGTTTAGCATACGAGGTATGCATATCTTGCAAGAGACGATTTAAGATGAAGTAGGCAATTAACACCTCTGCAGTCATAGCACAAAGAAGGGTTAATGAGTTACAGACACTTTTGAATCATAAAAGCACTATTTCTGTTAAGTTCAGGATTTTTAAAGTCAAGCAGAGTTATGAATTTTTTCATTGCTGCAAATTAAACTGATTACTTCTTGTCCTACCTTCAGAGGACATGGCAAACAATTGATCACCATCCTCTTTATAACAGCCCTTAACATCTTTGAAGACTGTTCCAATGTCCCCCCTGAGTCTTTTCTCAAGACTAAATATGCCCACTTGTTTTAATGTTTCCTCACAGGTCTGGTTTTCTAAACCTTTTCTCATTTTTGTTGCTTTCCTCTGGACTCTCCCTCCACTTTGTACACATCTTTCCTAAGTGTGGCACTCAAAACTGGACACAATACTCTAGCTGAGGCCTCACTGGTGCCGAGTAGAGTGAAATACCTCCCGTGTCTTACATATAACACTACCGTTAATACATCCCAGAACATTATTAGCCTTTTTCACAACTGCTCACATTTTGATGAAACTATGCATCACTTTATTCTCTCATTATGTCCATAATCCTACTCTAATGTTTTGTGTAAGCCATCAATTATTCCTGGAAGGCTGGATGTTCGATTGTAGTCTAGTCTCCACTGAGAGTCTCATCTATGCGTTCCAACTTTTAAACATTTTAGTAATAAACAGGAGATAGTTACATTACCTACAAAATATGAAGGCATTTCAAAGGAATATTAATTTACTTTCTGTGATGATTATTGAAATATTTATCATTTAAGAAAAATCTGGGCCACACATTCTCTCTCAGTAGGAAGCTACTACAGTGATTGGCATTGTAAAAAACCCTAAAATAAATATATTTTAATATCTTCACGCCTGGATTATCACAATGTGTTATTTACTAGTATTCCTATATGTACACAACTGATAGGTTACATTTAAAGCTGCTCAGGTAATAACTAATGGAGGACAGATTTATAGCATTACTTATTACACGCACCATGGATAAGCTATGTTAGTAAGCGCTTACAATAGTTAAAGTCCATTTCTATCCTAAGATTTTCATATATAAATGCCTTATAAAATCTGGAGCCAAGCTATCATGATTTTTGATTCCTTATAACCATCTGACATAGACAGAATCCCATGTTTTGTGCAATACCCTGATATGTCAACTTGGAAAGATTTAACAAAAAACACCCATTCCATACAACGTGAGGTCCAAGCATGTTTTTAATTAAATCCAATAATTTTCACACACACACACACACACACTCTCTCTCTCTCTCTCTCTCTCCAGGGACAATAGAGTTATGGTCAGTATCTCTCTCCTTAAATATGAGTGTTGGGGTTGAGTTGTTAAGCCTCATTCTCTGCTCAGTGACATTGGTTTCATACTGGTACAACTCTATTAACATCAGTAGAGTTACTGATATACATTGGTGTACCTAACTTCAGAGTAAGAGCAGCTCATTGTTTCTGGTTTTAAAGCTTTAATTTTGTTTTCATTCCTTTTTCTTGCCACACTCTGCTTTCAGTTACACTAGCATAAATCTGGCATAACTCTACAACACATTATTTTCAGACATGCTGCATGCCTTCATAGCCTATTGACTTCAGCTGGAGATGTGGATGCTCAGTACTTCTGAGAACCAGACCCCATTGGCTTTCACGGAATTACTGCTGATTTTACACAGATGTAACAGAGCACATTTTCAGCCCCTTTACTCTCACACCCTCTTTTTCTCACCTCTGAACCCTCTCCTGTTCTAGGTTGCTTTAATGTGATAAGGCGCTCTAAACAGTAAGACTGAGTTGCTATCATCAACTTGCTAGTGGGAGCTAGCTAATACATGTATGCTGTGTGTACATATTTTATTATTACTTTTCTAGCACATCCAAGACTGTCAAAGAAAGCATGACTTTATTTTACAGTTTTCTGTTATAGTTAATGTTTTGCACTTCAAAGATATTTTATAAGCAGGGCATAAATTGCACGAACGCTAATGCAAATCAGATATACAGTATAACTCCAAGTCCCCTATTAACTTTTTCATCTCCCTGCAGAAGTTTTTTCTGTCCATATTTTTATTTCAGCTGGGCTGAGTGGGAGAAAGAACTCCAAGGGAGGTCTTAGCAGATGGTTGTCACAAACTGCATACGGCAATTGAGAATTAGTGTGCAAGCATATGCAACCTGGTACAGTATGAAACATTCCAGCATATGAATGCTGAAGTAAATCAAGCCTGGACAGGATTTTTTATTATGAAAATTAGAATTCGGTTTTCCTTTTCTTTGTACATATGGGTTTCAGGGCTTTGGGACACATCCAGGCTGAACTCAGTACCCACCATAACTCTGCTGAAATCCAGACAGGTACACCAAGGATGAATTTGGCCCGGGGATTTTCATGCAAAAGTAAGACATATGCACACGCACATAGAGAGAGCACAGTATATATAAATTTAACTTCACCTTTTCCCCCCTCCTCCATACATTTTGTAAATAACATCTGAAACAAAATTTATAAGGAGAAATAAGAGAATACTAAGATGGGTATGAAAATAATAGCTGAGGTACTTGAACAATGTATATTTTACAGATTTTAAACATTATTTCCAGCAATAAACCAATGTTTAAGTTCTTTTTCTGGAAGAACTGGAAGAGGCAAAATGTATATAATTTGGGAGAACAAACACCTAACCCACAGTTTTCTAGATCAGGATTTCACCAAGCAGAAGGAAACTTTTGGACATCTTTGCCCTGGAATATGCTAGTATTCAAGCTGATCTAGTCCTGAGCAGCAGTTTAAGAGGCATTTGCTTCCCTGGGGCAGCCGTGTGTCTTTGGTTTCTAGATTATGTAAGTGAGACTGTTTCAGGCACAATAACCCAAGTTTCCCATTCTCCCTTCAGTCCCCCAACCTGCCCCTTTGGGGATTTAGAGAGACCAATTTTGTTATAAAGGAGGCTACTTGCAACTGAGCCTTGATACTTTCTTAACCTTCCACTTGCCCTTCTCTCTAGGTCATGGCAGAAAAATAAGACTGAAGGGTGTGTGTAGGGGGAATGTAAAAATTGGCACACAAGGAAATACTGAATTACATATTGGTCGACCAAAACACAAATCAACTCAAAACTACAGGAGTCCACCAACATGCACATAAATCATTTATAACGATAATCCAAGGCTAGGTCCAAATCTCATTAAACTATATGAATCCTTAATCTATTTTGGCAAAAAAAAGCCCATACGCATTTTTTCTTTTTATCATAAATTACAGTTCTGTGGCACTGTGCAAATATTACCAAGCTGTAAGACAGCTGTGCTCCATTAAAATGTGTAATGGTCGCTGATTTCTTACAGCACATGGTCATCAGGCTGAATCTACAGCCAGTAATTAGGAAGATGAAATGTTTAATTGTGCCTTAATTTTGATAAAATTTATCTGTCACACATCCCGTAGTCAAGCATTATGCTCACAAATCAATGTCATCAGGCCCAAGCAGGAAGTGAAGCACCACACACTTGCTCCTGACACATCCATTTGAATATCAAACTGCTCAGGGTGAGCCTCTAGACTAAAGGAACAAGTGAAAACTTTCCAGCCGTGCCCAGCTCCTGTGACATATGTCTCACCACCTATTTAAAAGATATAGAGAGCAACGCAAGAGGCTGCTAACACTTCTTCTCTCACCTCTCATACAGCGAGTTCTCTTGGAGCTGTAAGCATGATATTTTTTTTTTTTTAAATTCTCACTGCCAAAGGTGGTTGTTCCTGTGAGTTTATTTTTTCTACCCTTTGTATTTGTCCTCCTGCTGCAAAACCACCCAGGGGAAAGCCAGGACCCATTGTGTAGACAAGGAGCAATCACTCAATTTCCTGCTGGCTTTA
Source organism: Emydura macquarii macquarii (assembly GCF_026122565.2). Lineage (NCBI taxonomy): Eukaryota > Metazoa > Chordata > Testudines > Chelidae > Emydura > Emydura macquarii. The sequence goes on along the minus strand of NW_027131614.1, from coordinate 14,236,300 downwards.
CGGCAATGCACATTACAGTCACTCACATGCAAATTATCATTACGCATCCACAATTTTATTTAATTTTTATTTATTTTATAGAGGGAGGGGGGTGTCCACATGGAGTCTCTATTGAAAATGGCAGAGGGTGATTTGATACATCTGCTGCCATTTTAAAAATGCCTGGTTTGTCTTTTAAGACATCTGAATATTGGTCCCTTGGCTTCTGCTCATCATACTGCCTGAAAACATTATTTAAAATAAAAGCTTGCAGGACTAATAAAAACGGAAAAGGACCCCAAGATGAATTTGGGAAAACACACCACAACCACAATTTGAAAGCATATGACCATGAGCAAACACCCACCCCAGAATACATTGGGCGGTGCCCTTTGACTCAGTTTCTCACCTTGCAGTGTGAAAGTCTGACCAAAAAAATGTTTCTTTAACACACCACTCCCCTCTCCCTCCATTGCACTGCACTCACAGGTGCTGGCCTTGGTCAGTGAAGACCCAAAGTTCAGGGAGTGTGTTTACCTCCCACCCTGGGTCAGGGAGTAGAGGGGAGAAAAGTCAAGCAACACCTCAGCTGCTGTACTGCTGTTGCAACTGTCTTACAGTTGACACCGTTCACTCTGCAGCCATCCCACTGCTGCTGCCTTCTGCATCTCTGCTGAGATCATGTTCTGAGGTTCTACCAATTAACCCAGCTCTCAGTGATTTCAGGGGGAAGTGGGGACCCTCATTGCAAGTGCAAGCTGTGCAGTCTCTTTCATTGCAACACTGTGCCACACCAGGTCTAAGGCGCAGTTTGTGGTTATCAGTGATCCCAGCTCTACTGATCACTGAACAAAACAAAGACTCTCAATTGAATCTGATCAGCTGTCTTTAAACAGTGGAGAGAAGACATTCAAATGGGATCAGAGCCCAAAACACCTGCCTCTACTCTTTCTTTCACTGGGATTTGGCATCCCTACCCCCTGTTTAGTAGGTGAGGTTCAGTTAAGGGTGACCCCCCTCAATCAGGGCATGCTAAGTATAGTTCTGCTGTCCTTTACTTGTGCGATAAGGATAAAAACATTTCATTACCCTAGCATTTGAATACTAGAGTGATTTGTAAACCAAACAAGCCAAAACTGATCATTTTGGCAAAGCAGCTCCATCATGCTGTGCACTTAGGCATTAGTAGGCATGTCTAGGTAAAACAGTCTGTTTCTGAAGTCTTTTCCCCCAGCTCATCACTAGATGTCAGAGGAGAGCTCATTCAGACCCTGCTTACATAAAAATTGAGAAAGTTTAGTATCCCCATTCTTCTCTGAATCTACTTTCATAATTTCCTGCCATTTTGATGCAACACATTGTGACAGAGCCTTCTAAACAAACATAGATTTGGAGTGGAAATATGTAGCTTCAATTTTAAGTACTAGAAGGAGAAAGAAGTAACTCAGAATTACATTCTATCAGCCACAGTTCAGCTTCTTCTTCCTCTTCTAGGCTCTACCCATGTTCTTTGCATTTGAGATTATTCATGCAGGCTCAGTAATGAAAAGGTTCCATAGCTTTTCTGAATTATTTTACAATTTTGTTCTTCAATCCAGTTCTTCGTTGTTAAAATAGATTTTAAAAAAGACTCTGACAGTGTCAGTCTATAATCTGTCAAATCCTTCCAAATCCTGCTTCAGATGTTTGTTTTGGGGAGATTGTTTGCTTTAGGAGGTTGGTTGTTTTGTTAAGTGACTCTTTGTACAGCTTCTTCTTCATGATCAGTACAAATTTCAAGATATTTAGCCCTGTCTATACTAGAAAATTAGGTTGACATAACTATGTTGATCAGAGGTATGAAAAGTCCATACCCCGAGTGGTATAGTTAAGATAACCTAAGTCCCAGTGTAGACAGCACTAGGTCAATGGAAGAATTCTTCCATCAACTTAATTACCACCTCTCAGGGAGGTGGATTATGTATGCTGACAGGAGAATCCCTTCTGTCAACATAGGTAGCATTTTAAGTGTAGACAAGCCCTTAGCATAGTTGGATGCAAAGATAGAGAGGCTTTCGGGAAGTTCCACTTAGTGTCATCTGGAAACTGAAGAATCTATCTTCCGTTTTTCAGATAACCAACCATTGTGGTTGGTGAAGAATGTCTAAACTCAGTGCACACTAAGACTGTGGTAGATGTTACTACTTTCTCCAGAAGGTTTAAATGGCATGCTAAAGTGCTGTATATCATAAATATAGGATGACTGCACTTCAGAAGTTTGCTTTTCATTTTCATTTTATTTTTGTTGTTTGAGCAAATAGCAAAGAACTCATTATTATTTATTTGTCTCACAGCAGGTCCCATTTTTTAATCATAAAGGAGATATTACACTGTGTGCTAATTATCACCCAAGTAAGATGACATCACAAGATATGAAAGTGTGGGAGAAGATTATTGAAAAGCATCTATGTGGAATACCTGAAAATTGGAAGGGTCATTATGGATTCATGCTGAGAAGGATCACAGCTGATGCCATACTGCACTATGAATCCTCATGGAGAAATTCCGAGAGAAGAGATGGCAATTGGACCTGGAGAAGATGTACAATCATTTACCAAGATAATTAGTCTGGTGGCATTTGTTATGGAGAGGTGTGCCAGAAGGATATGTCCCTTTTATCCAGAATGTGTATGATAGTTCTCTCTATCATAGTCAAAACTAAATGGGACTACAGAAGAGAATTTGTAGTAAACAATGGCCTTCATCAAGGGTCAGTGTTGAGCCCCTTTTAGTTTGTGGTCTTCTGGGCTTATATAGGTGAGAATATATGAAGGGAGCACCGTGGAACATGCCATTTGCTGATGACTTTGTGATATGTGTGGCACATCATGAGACCCTGCAAGCCAACTTTGAAAAGTGGCAATATAGTTTTGAGCAGGCTGGACTTAGAGTGAATGATGGTAAGATAGAGGCTATGATAACTGAGGGAAGAGGACACACCATAGAAGATATCACAGAGAGAAGAGTAAAAGAATTTTAATACCTAGGATCAATGGTTGCTGAAAATGGTGGCCTCCTGAGTGATGCCCGGCATCGTACTAAAGCTGTTTGGGTGCAAATGGTGGGAGCTGACCCCAGTTCTCTGTGACAAAAAGATGCCAAAGTTAAAAGGTAGAGTGTATAAAACTGTAATTTGACCCATTCTAATGCAGGGAACTGAGATTTGGCCAGCCACAAGAAAAGAAATCAGTATGCTCTCCACCACAGAAATTGAGATGTTGAAATGGCCAAATAGTTGAATATTCCAAGATAGAAAACAAAATGAAGTTGTAAGGGGCCTAATGTGGATGGAGCCAATTGCAGTTAAGTTGAGGGAGGCTAGACTACTTTTGTGTGGGCATTTTTAGCAGAGAGCTGACAACTACATCCATAGGATGGCTCATACAATGATCATGAATGGAAGATGACCATAGGAGAGACCAAAGACATAGTACATGGACCGGATATCAATGGATCTCAGATAGACCAGTCTTCATGACAGACTGGCATATGATCATGAGTTTTGGAAGAAGGCTGTAAAAGTTGCAGACCCTGACTAAGGGAAGAGGCAAGAAAGAAGAAAAAGCAGAAAACAGTACTCCCTGGTCCCTTTGTACAAGTGCTGTACAAATAAGTAATGAGAAAAGTCTCTGCCCCAGAAGCTCATAATCTGGGTTTATAATAAGACACAAACAGCTGTCTGAAACAGACAAAGAGGAATAAGTGGGTGGTGTTGGGCAGGGAGAAGATAAAATGAGCATATTTGCATTGTAAACACTAGTTTAATTTTTCCACTTCCGTAGCTATTGGCAGCTGGAAATGCTTTGTAGGCATCATGACAGAGATAAATCTTAAAAAGGGATTTGAAAGAGGACAAAGTGTGGCTTTCTGGATTTTGACAGCAAGATTTTCCTAAGCATAAAGGATGACAAGAAAGAGAGGATGGAGATGTTCCTCATCATACTTTCCTTTGTATTCTTGGAAGGTAGCTTCAGCAATTTGGACCCAATAATCCAACTTTAGTTTCAGACACAGAAATGCATGCATGGCTTAATAGTACTGTAAATCTTCTTCTAGTGGCACTAGCAGCATAAAGGTCTGGGTCCCCACTTTCTAAGACTTTTCCTAAAACTTAAATAACTGAATGATCATCCCTGGTCCAGCTGTGTGTTAGCCTAATTTCCCTACCACCTAGAAAGCTGCTGCTTGCAGCAAGCAACTTTTCTCCTTTAAACTTTTAAGGCTAGCCAGGGCCTCTGACCCAACCTCAGCAAATATCTGTCTTCATCAGGGTGACCACGAACCCAGTCATTGTCCAAGCATTGCCCAGGTGGTTCCCAACAGGATAATTTCCAAAATATCAGCCCCCAAGTACAAAATTTAACCAAATTATACCCCCAATGTCCACAAATTATCCACAGTTAATATGTAAATGAGGTACTGCCTCACTCTGTCACTTTCTTCTCTTGTAGTCTTCAGACCACAGGGCTTATAGCACTAAGTTGGCATGCATTTTGGCCTTTACAGATGCGTCTTGTAGCCACTATTTTGGTCATTTTTATGTTTGATCAAGGTCAAAGTTGAGTGTGCATTGGCATAGGGCACTTCTGGGCGCTAAGCATTTGCTTGTACATTCTATCCCTTCCCCCAGCCCTTTGTCTGTAGGCTTCCCCTGCAACTGATAGAGCGTGAGAAGACTGCTATGCCCAGGCAGATCTCCACTGAAGTCAGCATGGCTTCACATGGGTGCAGCAGTCCACCCACTATGTTGTCAGTTGCAGGATCTGAGTCTGAGGCAGTCAACTCATCAGGGCTGGAATGATTTCCTTCTTTGGGTTTGTAACAGGGCCTAATCCTGATCGGGGGCTCCACATGCTACCAGAATGTAAATAAGTAATAATAATACCACCAATAACATTTTTTTATTAAAATAATGTTTTAAAAAAACTTGTCAGGTACAGAGATTAAACGGAAGAGTTTCTGGACATCCAGGCATAATGTACAGATTATCAGTGGTTACAGAGTTTGGTTGGAGTCAGGGAGTACAATGAAAGGATAATCTGTGGTCCCCTGGATGGGGGGTTAATAGGTTTGTCAGTTAACAATACAAGCGATCAGTAATTCGGGAACATCACTTATTGCAGGGATTACATAGGATGCGGTTAATGGGGAGTTAGTATGTCCATAGTAGTGTATGGTAAATACACACCTAACCCAAGGTTCATTTGTCATTAATTAAATGAATGATAAGGGACCTAAAATCTAGCCATTAAAGCCGGTTGAAAAGAAAGCAAAATGTTTCATGGAAGGCATTTATCACAATTTGAGAAATTATAACTAGCTCTATTAATTGTGCTTTTTGTTTGTCCAGACAAGCAAATTTCCTATTTTTAACTCCAAGTGAAGGAAGAAGCTGTGTTGGCTGTGTATTATACATGCTGTAAATCCTGTTGAATAACCATTTTTGTTTTTTCCAGTTTTTTTTCTGAGTGATCCCACAGCAAATTTTCAGTATTCATTGGATCACTAAAATGACAACAGATATACTCGGTGCTGGATGCAGACTGAAATAATGTATTCTCTAACATTAATTTCAATAAAAACAAACATTCACTTTTACCATACTCACATTTCCCATTGTTAATCATTTTCCATTAACATTTGTTTTGGTGATTGTTTTATTCACAAGAACGTTCATATTAAGTGAACGTTAAGTGTGTATGCAGCCATCTTGGAATCTTTTTAATTACTCTCCTCTTGTTTATGAATATTTCAGAGATCCAATGTATTTAGGGCAGCAACCACACATCACAAATAGTGAAAAGTCACAAAAAATATTAAACAAACATTCAAATTATAATATTTATGTATAAAGTGTTCAAACAATTTCAAATACTGAACAAATCTAGAAAACATCAAAGTCTGTTTGAAGAGAATTCACAAACAGAAAGAATGATGAAATTTGTTCAATACATTTTCAGTATAAATAGTTCATCCAGCTCTATTTAGAATTTATTTCTTCCCACCCTGGCTTGGAAGGCTACATGCCAATACTTGGTTGCCATCCAACAGCATCCCACATCTCCCAGGGCAGACAACTTTAAAATAAAATAAACTTATAACATTTAAAACAATAGCAGTAGCAAAACCCCTAACAATTTCTTCCAAATATGCTTCAATGATTTTAGGTGTGTTTTAGGATCCTGGGATAGAAATGATGGATAAACTCCATTTTTAAGACTTATGTTTAAATTCTGGGTTTTTTGGAGTATCTGAGGTTGGCTCAAACTCAAATATTTGAGAGCCAAAGCCTCAGTAAAATGGACTCAAAAGATACAGAGATAGGGGGAAAAAGTCTCAGCTCAAACCCATAAAAGTCAGCATCCCCCTGGACCATGGCCAATACTTCAAGTGAAACGGGGAGGGATGGAGAAATGGATACAGCCCACAGCTCCCCACACACGGGGGGCAGATCTGTATCTGAGGATCTACTCCATGGTATTTTGGGCCAGTAGATCTCTCTGGTATTCCAGTCTCTCTCATCACATACCAACACTCCACAAGCTCCCATACGACCATTCCTTCAATTCTCCTACCCAGAACTCCACCCTAGAGTCCTGGAGTGACTGTAACTTTGTTTTACCTGGTCCAGTGGAGCTGTGAGGAGAAGGGTTTGCCCCTAAGCAATTATTATACAAAATGTATAACATCAGACATGAAGACTGAAGAATACAAGATAAATTCAGACCTAGTATAAGCAGTTCAGTGGTTTCAACAGAGTTGCATCCACTGACACCAGGTCTGAAATAAGGTGTAGTGCTTGCATTCTATAGCTGCTAAATGAATATAATATTTCTACATCTAATAAAGCATTTAAGCATTTTTACTTTTTTATATATTCTACTTATGTTAGTAGCTTTAAGGAAAAAACAGTATGTGGTTTGAGCATGTATCGTAACTGGATTTGTTTGAGATACTTTGACCCAAGAAAAAACTTCTCCTGCTCTGACTCTAGGTACCAGCCACATTGAAGCATAAAGGGTTGTTGGCCTGCAGTGCCAACATACTCCACCTTCACGGGGAGCCCATGCCCCTCATGCTCCAGCAATGCCAGACGGCACTCAGATGGGGTGGGCTGGCTCTGGCAGGTGGCAGCACAGGAGGTAGTAAGTGAAAGCAGCACAGCAGAACTAGCTCTTGTGCAGCACTAGAATAATATCTTAGCATCTGCAAAACTGTCGGATTCTTTTTGACTTTCATAGTTTCCAATATCTAGGAAATATGAGATCATGACTTTTGGTATAAAGGGCAAACTAATGGCCTTCCCAGTCAGACTGCTAAGGACAGGAACACATGCCAGCCCAACAGCCAGTCCTCTGAACCCACATGAATACAACATCCTCTCCTTAATGCTCCCACTACCACCCCAGCCCATCCTATCAGCACCCAGACTCCTCAGCAGCTCTCACAGAGAATTTCTTGCTGTGATGTATTCCACAATCCTGTGCACTGCGAACAATTGTGGGATACGCTGGGTCACAGGACAATTGTTTGACTCTCCTTCAGATTGCAGGGCAGCAAAATTTGAGAACCATCTTTCTGCCAGAAGGCCTAGTATATGTTTGGAAATCTCCACTGAGCAGTCCTTCATTGAGGGTAGAAAAGCCCCTCAATATGGCAGCTAACCATTCCCCCAATTGTTCAGATTTAAAGGTTTCGGGGAATGGGGATGCTGTGAATTAAACAAGCAAATTTAAAGCTATAATACCTAAGTTTAAGACAAGGGACAACAGAGGGATACAAACCAAGGGCCGGGGTCCAAGGAAACAATGAGACAAGCTCAATCAGCATGTTAGGCAGTGGCATCAGAGCACCCGCAGCCCAACCCTTGTCAAGTTTTTTGGAGGCAGCTTGTCAAAGGAGAGTTTTGACGGTGGATAAAAAGGCTAACGTAGTCTACTTCACATTTGACACCACTATGCAGGCTTCAATCAGAGCAACTGTGACAGAAAGTGTTGACAAAGGAGCCCGCACAGTAGAAGATGGTCTCATTCCATACTGAGTTACAGTAGCTATCTCACAGCTGCACAGTTGGGCGTGCCAGAAGGCAAGATTAAGCCAATTGAGTCTGAACCTTAGTGACACAGATTGCTACTCTGGCCACTTGCCTGGGTTGTACCTAATTTGTACATATTTAGATTTTTTTTATTTAAGACTTGTATGTGGCCGTAGTATTTGCTTGAATTTGTATCTTGCTTGGTATGCTTGGTAGATTAATAGTAATTGGTGGTCATTTGAATTCAATGCAGTTACATGGGGAGGACAGCTATGGACTGTTTATGAGTCATCTGGCCACATCGGGCACCTCTTGGTTAAGCAATGCGGCCAACAGAGATAAAAGTAATGCAGGGGTTATTAGGCCACAGGCAATTCAGTCCAAAATGTTCAGGTTCAGAAATAGCACTACCAGTAACACATCCTGTTTATTTGTAATTTGGCTTCTACTGTAGTGAGACAAAACTACATTGATTGAAAATGCAGGTCCACCTACTTTCTGGGTTGCTCTCGGGGCAAAAAGATTCTCCCCACTCCACTTTTTATCCCAGGCACAACAGCCACAAATGTGATAATGGATGACCCAGAACTTGCCAGCAAACCAAATATATAGGCCCAGATGAACTTGAGCAGAAGACATGTTCTTTTGCATTAAAAAATACCTCTGAAACAGGGCTGCCTAGTGATTTGATTGCAACATTATCATTGACTGGGTCTTTGCTGGTATAATTCATCTAGGACCTGCCATTGGTTGTGACTTTGTTTGTCTTTAAATTCTGGTTCGTAGCAGCATATCCTTCTGCTGCCAGAGTTAGTGCCTGAAATGTTCAATAAGCAGAGAACTTTGAGGGACTGTGTTCAGATAAGGAACAGAGATGAGAGCTGAGATGGGAATATTCGGTGAGAAATCAACAAGATCCAGCTATTCCTGAAAATTATCCAAGCAATCATTTGGAAGTTTCAGAAACACTTGAATAGAGCAGGAAAAAGCTTAAGGACTGCACAAGACAAAGTGTAACAAATTTAAAATTTAAAATTAAATTTGTTAGTCTTTAAAGTGCCACAGAACTCTCGTTGTTTTTGCTGTATACAGACTAAGACGGCTACCCCTCTGGAACTGTTCTACAAGACAAAGTGATATTTTGCAACTCTGATCATGGATTGCCATTTTTCTTGTATTTTACTCTTCTTTACACTTTTCAATCTTTCTGCATTTAACTTACTCTCACTGTTATTGTCCCATATGTTACCATGGGGAAAACAGACACAGAGAATGAACTAATGCAAAAAGACAATGAGAGATCAATATATTTCAAAGTTGAACAGCATCAATGCCGCTAGGCAAGAAGGATGCATATCTCTCAGGCTACAGCTGAAACACACCGCAGAGGTCAATTTTGGGGGGATGTAAATCTCTTAGCAGTCTTGGCCTGATCGAATTTTTAAAGGTAATACTCAGCCAGTGCAGTGCTGCAACAATTTGCTGTTTCTGTATATTTCATTTAATTGTGGGTTTGGTTTAGAATACAATTCTGCTCTGGAAAGTGACTCTAAAATGGCGTCATGGAGCACCATGCTCATTGTGCCTCTGATTTCCAGTTCAAATTTGTTCGGTTTACAAGTAAGAAGACCCTTTTCTCTAATTAAGTCTGCAGGCCAAATTCTGTCCTCAATTACACCTGTGCAACCCCACAAAATTCCATTGATAATCCAAAACCCAAATGACAGAATAGAATCCAGTTCACACTTTCACCTGCGTCAGATGTGCAGTGATAACTGGAAGGGGGGAAAAGTGAAAAATATATTTTCTTAATAAATAGAGATAGCTCTAAATCCAAAGTGGGAGGAGATCTGCTGAGCAAGACAGTTCCCTTGTTTGGCAGTCACCCTTTAGAATAGAATTGCACTTTAAGGTGAGGTGATGTTGCTCACTCAGTAGTTTGTTGCTTTGTGTTCCATGGGAATCACGCTTTCCCCTGTCAGCATATTTGCACATATTGGCAACTACTTGTATTTGCCATAAATTGTGCACCAATAGATTTTTCCATTTAAAGTATTGCATTCTGTATAATATCTATTTTATTGTGCAATAAGGGCTGTGCATTTGACTAGAGTGTTTTAGTAAGGTTGTGCTTGATGAGTGTACATTGATGATCATACTGCACTCTGAAGCTGATAGGTCTGGTTTGGTATTCGTTGAAGCACTACATTCATCGGGCGATGAAGCCCGGCAATAAAGAGAAACTAATGGAAGCAATTAGGAAAGAACACCTGTCGGTGGAAGACTGCAACCTCTACATTGACCATAGCCAGAAATTGCTCCCAATTGTTATTCACAACAATGGAAGGCCTCTGAACTGTGAATGCAAGTGACGATGGCATGCAATAAAATTTGCAAATGAGTTTTCACATTGTTCAATAAAATTCTATGACATTGTCAATCTGTGTTGACACAGACTGACACAGGGCTAAACAATAAAATGATGTAACTCAGGGTATATGAACACTGCAATAAAAGACCTGCAGAATGGCCGCAGTTTGCCCAGGTCAGCTAACTCAGACTTGTGGGGCTAAAAATGGCGGTGTAGATATTCAGGCTTGGGCTGAAGCCTGGGCTCTGAGGTCCCATGATGGGGGAAAATCTCAGAAGCTGGGCTCCAGCCTGAGCCCAAATGTCTACACTGCTGTTTTTAGCCCCACAGTCCAAGCCTGAGTCAATTCACCTGAACTCTGAGACTCAGTGTTGTAGGTTTTTCACTGCAGCGTAGCTATGCCCTGAGGGGTTCATTGTCACAGTGAGATAAATACACTTGTCTTGCATTCTGGAAACCTGGGTTCAGATCCTGCATTGGTCAAAAACAAACATGAGATCACTGACCTCATCCTAATCTCTAGTGAACTTTCAACCCTACAATGTAATTTAGCACAATCAATGTTCTCTACTCAAGACAGATCCAGGACCATAATAGCAAAGGTGTTTATAGGTCAGCTATAGTAGTAGAGTGCCGAATGCATTCCTTCACTATATGTGGCTTTAGCCAATAGATCACTTTCAGAGGCACTAAATTTACTAACAATTTATTTTGATTGTTACCACAGTTACAGACTATCCACAAAAGAGACCAAGTTCAGAAACAGCATCTTTGGCCATTATGGAAGCAAGGCTATTATTAAAAAAGGTACAAGTAAACACAGCTACTGCCACCAATAATACAATCAATATTTGGCAAATGTTTAATATACAGCTAGATATTACAGTCTTTGCTGTGAAAGAGGGAGACACAGAGAGGGAGAGGAAGTGGTGGGAAGAAAAAGAGATGGCAAAAGCAGTGGGAAGAGGAGCCCGTTTACATTCTTGGTTCAAGAGTTCAGATGAGAGAAATTTTGAATTACTGCACTTTAATTCCATCGAATGGTTCTGGTGACTACAGAGCTCATGTTGAAGGGAGTGGTAAAAGATCTTCAGCAGATTAATCAAGATTTGCTTGCCAAGTTTATGTCACCAGAACCTCTCCAATAGAATTTTAGCCCATAATTTGCAATCACTCAATTTTTTTTTTATTGAAATGTGTATAACAAAAATCCTAGAGCGAGCAGGCAAAAAATAAACTTCACGGCAGTGCTATAATGGAAGCAAAGAACTTCATTTCACCAGTGCAAATGAAAAAAAAATCACAGCATTTTAATCAAAGGGCTTAAGTCAATTCTATAAATAATGAGCTATGTTATCTCAAGCCCGATTTTATGGCCCCCCCCTCAAACGACATATCCATAAAACTTGCAGGGGTGTCTGTTTATATGTACTGAAACATGCATTTGTATATATAAATTGCAGGTAGGTACTCAACTAACAAACAACAGCAAAATATTATAATAATAATGACAGTAACAATACTTTTCACTTATATAGCACCTGTCAGCTAGAGGCTTCAAAGGGTTTTATAAAAGATGGGGAAGGATAATTATTCCTACATCCCCTCTCCCCACCTCCGTATTCAGAAACAGGCGCAGAGGGGTTAAGGGTTGGATTCTAACATCCTTATTTAAGTTGAAAGTACCTTATTCCATGAAGAAGTCCCAATTAATGTAGTGGGACCATGTCTGAAGTAAGCTGCTACCGAGCATGTGTAAAGGTATCAGAACCTGTCTCTAGGTTAGTGAGTTAGTGAGAGAGCTAGGAGCAGAACCCAGACCTCCTGACTCCCAGTCTCACCCACTTAAAGCCTCATGGACAAATGCTTGGTTTTGTTTGCAGATTTGGGGCTTTGTGCATACAAACAAATATGCTTCCATATATTACTGAGTCCAGCTGAAAATTAGGCCTAAATTAATCCCCACAAACCAAGTGGTGACAGAAAAAGTGGTTCCCTGCACCACCCTGCTGGCAGGGAAAGTTTTCAACTCCACACTGCTGAAGCAGAAAGTTTAATAGAGTCTTTTATGTCAGAGATAGAGAAAATTGTGACAATCAACATGAATGCAGTTTGCTTTAAATTTAAAAAGTACGTACCTCCTGCATGAGTGCTTGCTTACAGCTAGCCAAGAACACATCTTTAAAAGGGAAATGTTTTTTCCCAAATGTGGAAAGTGAATAATTATTTTTCTAGCTGTAACTTCAAAACGTCCTCATGAAACTAGTTGATATTTAGGGGGAAAATTTCTACTCACCCCTAACACAGACAATCCATACTGTTGATCAGTAACACTGTCTCTTTCTTGTGTTACAGTGAGAGGGATGAAAGTGGGGCTTTTGATAGAACAATCTGCCTAAAACATATGATAAATACTTAATAAATACTTGCTTGAATTGGGAGATACACATAGGTGAGCAACCATAGCCCCAGTCTGTCACTGCTAATGACCGAAAATAATAAAGGGGTTAGAAAGATGTGAAAAAAAGCAAAAAGGTGAGAAAAGCTGTTTCCTTTGGGGGAGGAATGAGAGGGAAGGAAATCCATCACATATTGGAGGCATAAATCCCACCCCTACAGGGAGACTCTGATATGAGAAAACATACATCACTATGAACAGCTCTGGGATTCATTTTTTGATGGGAGCAGTGCTTGATCACAGACAATGGCATTCATGTTTAATGATAATTTCACCAAATGGGCTGTTTTCACTATTTTGTTCTTTTCTATTTCACTTTAGGGAAATCCCGTGGATAAGAAAACAAGAGTGCAAAATAGACTGATACAGTATTGCACTGATGCTAGCTTTCTGCTTTGTGAATAAATGTTTAACAAACTGTAATATTCTTTTAAAATATTAAACCAATTTTACTTTGCTGGGGGCTATTTTATCTAAGTCTTCTGTCAAAGTTTCTTTTGTCACTGTTTCTGTTGTAAGCTCTAATGTGAAACATGCTTGCCATGTTTGGGGATTGGTTCATTTGTTTTGACAATGGGCTGACTGCCATAATTAATATGGGCTGCTTTTTCTGAAGCTGTTAAATTCCCTGTTAGAACTCTGGTCTACTTTCTTTGGCCCACATCCTCTTCAGCTTAATCTAAGTACTGGCTGAAAAAAATTAACATTTATTCAGGGTGTGAAGCTAGCCTCCAGGGGAGCCATGCTGACATAGCTTAAACACGGCAAACTGCAAAAAATGGGGCAGGCAAAGCCCTAAATACTGGTGGTTTTTCTTCCATAAGATATACCAAGCCAGCAACAAACAGCTTCTGATGACCTTACTTGTCATTCAGTAGACAAAATACAGTTCCCTTAAAACTATTCAGCCCTTTGGCTAGCACCCAGACAGCCAAGTTAAATATGATGCAGATTACAGAAAATCATTATCCATCATATGTAAAAAAGTTCTACCAATCCCAAAGGATTGGACACATTACCAAACATGTCAATGAATAGTTCAGATCTTACCCAAATACACGCTTAAAGCCAATGCTTATCAACTAAACTAACATTTATTTTAAAAAAGGAAAGAGAGCAATGGTTGAAAGGTCAGACAAGCTTCGACAGATTTAAAATAAAAAGGATCAGGCCTGAAGCTTCCTTTATAGTTGAAGCCAGGTGGGCACTTGCAGGTAACTCCTTCATGTGGGCTTTGATGAAAGAGACGTTTGATCTTTACTCAATGAGACCTTCCTTAGACAGCAATGGCCGTTTAAACTATCAAGACAGTCCACAGACACTTTCTTGAGTGGAAAATAGTAATGTATATTGTCTTCTGAAGTAAAACCTTCACCTCCTACACACACATAGGTAATTAGCTGCATTAGCACAGTTAACAGCCAGTTTATATAAACCTCAAAGAGTAATACAGGCAAATGTTACATCATAGGTCCATCTAGATGTTAATATTCCCTTTTGACCTCTTAATCAAATAGAACAACAGTAATAGACAGGAAAACAGTTTATCTACATTGCTAACCTCTAACAAGATATATGTACATAACATCAAATAACTACCAACAATACATTTGCATATCAAAGCTCTAGTCTATTTATGAGGAATGACCCTCACTACCATTGTATTTTCCTATAATAGATTTTTAAAGATCAGATTTGGGCCATGCAATTTGTAAAGTTGCTTGACTTTTTCAGGCCTAGCATCACACAGGGCCATATTCTGCCCTCCCTTTTCACACTGAGTAGTGTCTTATTCCCTAATTAGCCACACTAAATGAACGGGGCTACTTGCAGTGTAAAGCCTTGATCCTGCAGTTTGTTCTTCAGAGACATCCACCTGCACAGAAAAAATTGCAGTGGCAGGGTCTTAAGGTTTATGCATATGAGTTTAGTATGGCAGAATCTAGCACTCGGTGAATGAAATTCTTTCCTTTGCTAAGTCTGACTCCACCAAGTTTTTGTTTTCTTGACCAACTCAACATTTATGTTGGGCACAACATTTGTACAATTCACTTATATAATGCATTTTGTCAAAATACAGTTTGTTTAAGTCATAATAGAAAAATAGACTGAATTAATCGAGCAAAAACTTAAAGGAATCAGGAGATGTGTTGCTAATTGATGGCCACAGGTCCTTGGGTAAACTGAGAACTGATCATATGCTCCTTTTTACCTGCCCCATAATGGGAAAAGGAGACACTCAAGGAAACTGAAAAGGCAATATGTTTGCAGAACACTATTTCTTTACAAGCCATATCCTCAATCTGTGCCGTGTATCGCTGGAGGAAGTTCTTGAGGTAAATCATGAAGCAGGAACCTTAAGGGGCTCGAGCAATCTTGTGAACATTAACAACTGCAGGTAGGCAGCAAAAACAGCACTACGAGTGAGGAATCAAACTCATGATTCAATATTTAAGCTGATTATATGCAGGAGTGTATATGCTGTGATGGCCATGAAGAAATGTTTCCCTATGTCCCTATAGCAGAGAACAGTTAGTGTGACAATCTGTATGTGACAGTCAGGTTCCAGACACCCAAAGGGGAGAGCAGCAGGTTTAAACCCTAAATATAAGCAGTTAAATCAACTGATCATACACAATATTATTGTACTATTAAAAAAATCAAGTAGGGTCTTTTATGAAAGCCTGCAATGTTCTGAATTTGATGGTCATTATGAGATATGTATACAGACCATGGTTATGAATTTAGGTATTGGTGTATAGACAGAACTGTGCTCATAAACTTCAGTTCCTCCTCACAGCCAGGCAAGCGAGCAATCAGACAGGGAGAAGCACCTCCCAAACCAGGTGTTTACACAAAACTGGACTCAAATAACAATCAATTGTACAACCTAGGAAAAGACATTGATGGACTTTTAGTGTTAGTGGAAAGACTCTCAGACACCCCAGTTATCAAGGCAAAAGGAAAATTTCCCCTCTCTGAATAACCATGAGTCACCATGCCAGGAGAGAAGGGCGGGGGGAGGAAGCTTTTTTATAAAGGAGGTTTGAAACTGAGCCTTGGTATTCAGAAACTGAGGGACAGCCTTTAGGTGGGAAGCTGTCTGTGAATGCTAGATTCCCCCTATAGCTAAGGGCTATGCTGGGAAACTATTCAAATGCAAGACATAGTTTGTATTAGAAAAGGGATTTTAATTAATATGGAACTGTAACCTGTGATGTTGCATCTTTACATTTATTTTCTGTGTACCTTGTATATGTTTGCTTTCCCTTACTATTTCATCTGGTATTGGGGGGAGGAGGGGAAGAGGCTGATCTCACACCTTTGAGGGTGACAAACCAGAGAGGAATGGCTCGCATGTCTGGTATTTAAGAATTTGGGCAGGATAGATTTGGGGAGACCCAGGACTAGAAGACTTTTACTGTAAAGAGTAACTAGCCTGGTAAGAAACAGGGTGAGAACTTACGCTTGTGAGATGGCTGCTGGTGTCAGCAATCTGAATCATAGCCACATGGCATGAAGTTACAAGGCCAAGCCCCTTACTGGTCTTGGTAGTCCCCAGAACATCAAAGTGTATTAGGAGTGATTGAATAAATTTGAGGAAACATGACCCTTTAAAAATTCCTATCAGTAAAGTCCACTATTATTGAATAATCTCTTTAAAGGAAGCAAGTGTTCAAGGCCTGTCATCTCTTGGGTCACTAAAAGATGGACAAAATATTTAAGAATATACTGTAGGGAACCATACCACTTTAGCAGAGAATGGCCTAGATGACCTAAAATGTCTTTTTCCATCTCTATCTTCTGAATCAGGCAGCGACGAGGGAACTTCCTCTGACATATCAAGTACTCCGTATTGCCAACCCCAAATGTTCAAAAAATGTTCATGACTTGCCCTAGCTCTCATCCCTACTTCCACATAGAATCATAGATGATTAGGGTTGGAAGACACCTTAGGAGGTCATCTAGTCCAACACCCCTGCTCAAAGCAGGATCAACCCCAACTCGATTATCCCAGCCAGGGCTTTGTCAAGCCAGGCCTTAAAAACCTTTAAGGATGGAGATTCCACCACCTCCGTATGTAACCCATTCCAGTGCTAGTCCCACCCCCGCTCACGAGATTGGTTTTAAATAATGAGATATTAAAAATAGTAAGTTTGGGGTACTTTTTATTTGCTTTCTGAGGGTTATTGAGCCCTTCAGGCTCATATTTTCAGGCTTGTATCTGCAAGCAAGAGGTCTAGAAACTTGCTTTTTAATGAAAACTAGATCTGAATGTAAATCACAGGATTCTAGAAGCTGGAGCTATAAGAAAACCATCAAATATTACAAGGCTCAGGATAAAATTACAAGAGCTGGCAACACAGAGTACTACAGGCCATCAGAGACAGGGTGGGATACCAGACTAGAAAAGCTGATAACATCTGGTAATGCTTATGTTCCAGCGATTTCTCAGGCAAATTGGTTCATAATCTGAGCATAAAGATTTTAGTTGCCAAGTATCAGAAGTATATTTTTGAGAGTATCTAGATAAATCACTTTACTCACATATTATGGGCTAGACTGAATCTTTAAGATGACCCCTATTTTAGCTGTGGCATACAGCTGCCTTGTTTCACCAACGAGTACTGGAAAGAAATTGAGGTTCAGAGTCAATTCCTCTCCCACTCCATGGTTAGCCAGAATTGCTAGCTGGGGTGGGGGTATGGGAATAGCTATGGCTCTGCCCATTGCTGCTCCCTTGTTCACAGGAAAAGCACTGGGCATGCAGCCCCCTTATCCCATCTCACTCCCAGAGCTGCAATTCAGGGTACCCTAATGCCACTGTTTAATCAGTGGGAGGAAAAGTTTATTCCCCTGCAGAGACGCATTAGGGCTAGGGATGATCTAGTCTTATAGACTATAGATTATCCATAACTAGGCACTTTAATTATACTACTGCTAAGCCACAGGAGCCCCGCCATCCTTCCTTCCATGTTCTGTGGTGCACTAAATCTCTCTTCATCCAATGGATAATCATTGCATTTCATCCATTCTCACTGCATCCCTTTTCTCCTTGTTTGACCAACAGTGTTTGGACAAAGTGAATCGTGCACTACAGGGCCTGGACAGCTTTGCTGACTGGTTTAACTCACTGATTAATAAATTCATGCTGGCAGTTTCAAGGCAACTGTTGGGAATAGCCACCCACTTTTTTGCAGTCTTTAGATCAGCCAAGTGCACCAAGCAAGGAGCCTGCCACTCCATGGCTAGAACTAACTTTACTACACAAAATAAATGAAGAATGGAATGGCAACTTCAAACAGACATGTTTTTGATTTGATCAATTTAAGCCACACCCTTTTGGTTATTTATGTGTGTTAGTAATCTTTCATTACTGTTATGGAACATACACAAGCTGATTTAATATTGTATCTGGATTTGAGGTTATCATTTTCTTATGAGTTCTCTACATTAAGAATCAAATCCTGCTCACCATACTCACTGGAGTCTATGGGACAACTTGAATGAGTAAGGAAGTGATGGTGTGGTCCAAATTCTGTAGGTTCAGTGTCAGAGTCAGACAATACTTACATAGATATAGAAACCATATTACCTCAACTTAATTCTAAGAGCAAGTTCCATTTCAAATCTTTATGCACTGTGGGATATATTTTCATTTGAGCTAAAAATCCAGCCTCCAAGTTTGAGTATATAAATTACACTCACAAAAAATGCGCCTATATTTTTGAAGGCAGAAGTGAGAATACTTGCACCTCTGTTGTCACAAGTGAGGTAGTCAGAGGTGCAACTTCTCTGATCCATGTCCCCATTTGAATCTCAGGGACAAATTCTGAGATACAAATTGCACCTGTAAAATGGACCTCACTCATCTGAAAAGACCTCTTTTTTGCATCCAATCAATTTGATTACATACAGGAACAGGGGACACAGGATCTGAAGGGACCTCCTGGGTCATCAAGTCCAGTCTCTTGGTATCAGAGGCAACCCCGTCACATAATCCCATTTCTAAATTTATCAAGCTCCATCTCAAGACTAGTTATGCCCTTTCCTCCTCATTAATTTTGTCAGACAAATGGCAATACCTAGTTCACAGCTAGAAGGGATGTGTAGTGGGAAAACTGATTTGTGTACATTTTAGCAAAAATTCTAAATCTCTCTGAGTTTTCAATATCAGCAGCTTTCTTATCCTCTTCAAGAACATTCATGAGAAAGGGTTTTTCTCCACACAAATGTTTTAGGAATTGCAGTTTTTCTTGTTTGATAAGTACATGCCTTATCTTTATACAATTGTACTGATCCAGTCATAGAACAGAAGCAATATCGTCTAACTTAAGTGACCAATCACACACAGGGAGGACTGATCACAGAGGAGTTTCATGGCATGCTTTTTTCAAGCTTTGTTTCATTTTGTTGGTCCTTCTCTTAAAAGCCTAGAAAGGCACAAACACTCTTCTAGGAGGAGATGTGAATTTCCATTCCTTCAAACAGTAACAGTACCTGAGCCATGCCTGTCTTGTTTTGCATTAATTGTTTTAGTCTCAAACAGAACTTGCTATCAATTTTTGTCATCTTTGAAATTGGTACCAATCACAGAGTGTTGGCTGAAGTTTCAGTACAGTTTACCAGTACCCTTGTATCCTGGACAATTAGAGGACCAATAAAATCATAGTTGCAGAATACATCCCAATAGACATGTATCATATTCTACCGAAGAAGGTGAATAGAATCCCAGACAACTGCATATTTAAGGTCTCGAATTGCCTTTTCTAGATAGATTTCATTTCCCTTACTGAACCCTGGAGATGAAGAAACTGAATTTGTTGTGGACATCATATGGACTGAGCAACTCAAGGGTGACCTGCACATAAATGGAGAGGTCATCCTGCATAAAAAGCGTGAGATGGAGCTCATCAAACAACATGAGAAAATGGCTAAAGTATGGAGTTAAGGTTTTCAATACACTGTTTTCCATTATGTTCTGTGACACAGCAACTTTGTTTAACCTTCTTCAAGCATTCAGGATTGTCTTTATCAAAATGCTCTCTCTTCACTTTTTCCACGTGAGACCATGTAAAAGGGGTGGGTAAACTGCGTAGCAGAACATGTGGTAGGAGGGAATATGCAACCACAAAAGACTGCAAAAATAAATAAATAAACAACAATAAAAACAGCCTGAGATTCTGTCATAAACCAGCCAAGAAAATCTGCCAGTGTAACAGAGAAATTCAGTGGGAGATAACTGGTAGGAATCAAACTTGAAACAAAGATTGTTTGAATGTTCAGTGTTTAATAAAGTAACAATCAAGTTAACAAAACATTGTTGAGCACCAACTGTCATCGGAAATCTAATATATAAATTAGGACGTTAGAGTACTTTTTCTTACTTACTAAATATCAGTAGTTCTTAAATTTGATCTTTGAATTTATCCCTATATAAGGTACCAATAACTATCCAAGAAGAGCTAGCAGGGTTGGTACATCCAGGAGCCCCTCTTCCAGGAATTCACCACTGTACGTTCCTCTGAATTTCTAGTAGACTTGGTTGGAAAATTTAAACAAAAACAACATTTCAATGAAAAAGAGAAATAAAAATCCATGAACGTTTTCATTTTTTATTTTCATCAGACAAGGAATTAGTTGATGGATCTGAACAGTTCTATCACTTAAACAAAACACCTAGGTTATCTAGAAAAAAGAGAACAACTGTTCAAAAGTGCCCTACATTCACAATGTTATCAGATGCATATGTGGCAGAATTGTGTTATTTAGTTTGAGGAATCCAAAAAATGTGAGAAAAAGAAAGTATGTTTTTGGTAAAAATATTTTTAAATGTTAAGTTTTGCAACAAAAAAAAAAAAGTAAATACTCTCCTTGAACAATTCCACAGAAAATTCAATTGTCACCTGAACATTTATTGTGTCAAATTTGGAGACTAAATTCAATCATTAAAATGTGAAACATACGGATTTTAGTCCTGCTTTAGGAGCACATCTCAGTGTATCCTTAACTATGGAGCCACTACTAATGCCTCTATAATACATGTATTTAAAAAATGGGTAATGTCAAGTAAAGAACATAATACCTCTATATCCAGCAGGAACTGAATCAACAGCCTTGTGCCATTTGCTCATGTCTTTAATCCAGGGAGCCAAAGAATTTACTGCCCCATCCTATATCCCCAACCACCCTCCCTCCTGTCCTTCAGAATGTCAAGATTAAAATGCAGGGGATCATCATGTTCAAAATCTGTGGCCAGTGAATCTCTAGGAATTTTTGTAATAGGCCTGTGTGCTAATGACCCAAGCAATGAGAATCCCAAGGTTATTTCCAGACTAGGGTCTCTTGTGCTGCAGTACAGAATGCTACTGCCAAGGCACGAGGACAGAATAGTGCTCTTTTCCCCAGTAACATGTAAAGAAAAGTCCACGTAATAGTAAGGGTAATTAAAGCGTTGGATGCCCCACTGGTCCTTCCTACCTCTTTTAGTAGCAAGAATTCCAGTGCTTGTAAGTCAGGGATGGTGTCTGTGCATGTAAGGTACATGTGGCTTTCTGCATATGTCTGCACATCATTTCACAGGAAACTATTTCACACTACACCAGCTTGATGAGTAGCTGTTGTTCACACCCACTGAGAAATAAGTACATGTGAGAATAATACCTTTGCAACTTTGAGATGTCCTTAGACAGACTTTTAATCTCCAGGCCATCAACCTGCTGTGAACTCTCCTCCTGACTTTTCACACTTACAGAGAACAGACTCAAGCAACACACCATAAAGCAATATGAAAGGACAGAAAAATTCTCAGAAGTGAAAAATTAGGTATAAATACAAATAAGTAAGATTTTAAGAGTATAAACGTAGTTGGTCATATATGTAAACACACACTGGTATAAATTAGATAGGCAAATTTAGATTACACTGTTGACATGCAAACTGCTACGAATGAATTCTAACAATAGTCTTCAGCTCCATTTTCTTGGTGTCTATGCCATGTGTCATGGCTGGCATACAGAAACACTTCTGTTTCCACTGAAGTTAGACTAGTGGTATGAAGTTTAACCTCTGAAGACTATTTCATTGAATCTATGAATATTAGTAATATTAATAATATAATAATAATATTTATATAGTGCCATAGGAACATAGAAATGTACAAGTAAATATCAGAGCCCTAAGGAACTTTCAGCTTAAGGCCCTGAAATGGTGAACAGATGTGGTAGCACAGACCTGTACACCATCATGGAGTCAGATTCACTTCGATGAGGCACTGGTCTGGGTGTAAGGATCCTCACTAGTATGCCTATTCGCTGCACCAGGGTCTAAGTTAGATTGACATGAAAATGACAACAGGCCGCGGCACATAAAAGTAAGTGGGACACAAGAGGAAACAAAGAGAGGACATATTGCTGGGTGGAGAGATGTTGTGTCTAAGAGGAACAGATCACGTAAAAGTTATGTATTGCACTTCTTGATTGTTACATTTTATTTGTCTG
Source organism: Emydura macquarii macquarii (assembly GCF_026122565.2). NCBI lineage: Eukaryota > Metazoa > Chordata > Testudines > Chelidae > Emydura > Emydura macquarii. The sequence continues at coordinate 14,213,918 of NW_027131614.1, read as the reverse complement.
GTGAGGGGGGGTCGTGTTCACTGCAACTGTACACAGTGGGTCCTTGTTGTGTTGGCCAGAAGAAAAGGGGCTGTTGCCCCTTTAAGAGCTCCCTGTGCAACTGGTAGCAGAGAGGGAGGAAGGGGAGTTTACCTGGCTAGAGCAGGGAAGAGCCAGAAGCTGTTGGAAGAGGTCGGGGGACACGGCCCTTCCAGCTGAACAGAAAAGTGGGCTGCAGCCCTGGAGAAGCCCTCTCTCACCTGGATGGGGCTGGCAGCACCCATCCACCCTCCCACCCATGAAATCTGAGAGAGGATCAGGTCCCTTCATAATCTGTGGGCTTTATGCTAATCACCCCTATTTCCTTGCAGGCTGGAAAGAAATTTTTCTTTCACTGCCAGATTGACCACGGTGGAGTGCATTTTTTCATCTTCCCCACAGCAGGTTTGGGGCCCTGTAGGGTGGGGCAAAAGGTTAGGTTATAATGTCACAACTGAGTATGTAAAACTTGTGGCAGATGTCCACTGCCATATTTGGTGTGGCAGAGGTATGGTTATTGGATAAAATGGATTGGAAGAGGATTTAAAAGAAAGCATCCCTTAAGGGAGGTGAGGAATGGAGGTTGGGACCTCTACATTTAGTACAGCAGGGAGCCAACCCCCCCCCCCCTTTTATATCCCCCTTAACACTCAGAAGTGGGGATGGTAGTGGGGTCCCAGCAGCTGAATGGCTGGGACCTGGTCAGGGATTATTTGGAAATGATTAAGAAAAGGATGATGATTTGCATGGTATAATTTATTACCAGGTGCTCACAGATATTTTAAGGGAATAAAGTTGTGGTCTAATTAAACTACATCCATTGCCTCCTGTATATTTCTTCCATCATGGCTGGACAACAATTTATAACGCATATTTTTTACTTTAAGAGAAAGTTATCACTTGCATGGGTTCATAGAAGACATGTTCTAAGGAAGAATTTGAATGAAGAGAAGGTGGTTGGTTGGCACACAGGAAGTGTAAGGCTGCTCCGAGTATTTGGGGAAGTTTAGAAGACGGTACAAAGAGAAGAATGGGAGAAGATTACTGGTGGAGGAACGAAGTAACAGCAAGTGAAGAAAAAAATGTTAGCAACCGAATTTTGGATGAATGGCAGGAAAGTGAGAAGAAGCAGCAAGAGTGTGGAGAGGAGGACATTACAGAAATTAAATAAAAGTAGTCATGGCATGGACAGTAGTTTTGTCATGATGAAAAGGAAGGACAGATAAACTGGACGTGTTTTAATGGAAGAACAGATAGAGCAGATCTGGCTTTAATGTTGGAGGAAAAGAGAGAGGGGTCAAATAGGATCCTTTCAGATTAGCATAGGATCAAAATTTAGGTTGTGTAGAAATAGAGTTTTATAAAATCTAGGATCAACAAAAATATTGGGATTTTTTAAAATTTCAATGACAAACAGTTTGTGTGGATTCAATCCTAATGAGAAGCATTATAGAAATGCATCTAGAACATTCCTTTGCAGTGTTTGCAATGTAAAAAATGCAACATTGCACTACTGCCAGCAAGTAAAATTAATTAGAAACTGATTATAAACAAAAGTGAACCTGACTAATCTGTTTCCATTGACCAAGTACTGTGAAATGCACCTCCTTCAGAGAGGGAATACACACACAAAATTAAGTATTCCATAGACCAGCCAGTGCTAAAGAAACCATCACTCAAGTACAGTGACCTTGCCACTTGTCACCCTGTGTCAAACCTTTCTTCCCTGAAGCATCTAAGCAAAAGAAACTGACCAAAGTTGGGGGGGGGAAGGTTTCCAAACCATCTGAATCCAGGGTCAGGCTGAAACACAGTGCTACTCCTGGAGGAATTCTGTACCAAAAATTAAAAATTCTGCATGCATTATTTTAAAATTCTGCAAAATTCTGCATATTTTATTTGTCAAAACAACAATATAATCACACCAGTTTCAATTATTTTGGTAATTTATTTCAAAACACCTGTTAGCAAGTATGTCAGTAACAATATAGACAACAAAGATGATTCAGGAAATGCTATTTGACAAATAATTTCCTTACTTGGCATATAAATACAGAACTTTGAGTAATAATACATTTAAACTACAATACAAAAGCAGTGCAAAGGGTTCGGGGAGTCAGGGGTAACAGAGGAACTGAGGGCTAGGAAAGCAATTGCTGGGAAGGAGCCTAAAAGTGAACTTAGAGAGTTGTTGGGTGTAGGCAGGAGAAGTATGGAATAGTTTTTTTAGGCGGAGGGATTGTTAGGCAGTTGGAGAGCCTCCCTGATGCAAATCCATGCTGAACCCTAGCCTCTCCCATTCAGTCAGGCACCTCTGCCCCTGTCCCCATGTGTCCCTACACCTGCCTCCCCATTCAGCCAGGCATATCTGCACATATCTCCATCTGGTCCTCCACCCTGTCTTCCCCCACATCCCCATGTGGCCCTGCACCCTCACTCAGCCAGGCATAGCTGCCCCTATCTGCATGTGTCCCTGCACCTCCTTCCCCCCATCCTCATGTGGCCCTGCACTCCCATACTCCCATTCAGCCCCTAACTCAATGTTTTCACCCCACTAGCTCCTGCACAGTGGTGCAGAATTTCCCCTGGACTAATGGTACATGTTGAGGTAATGTATGAACTCCTCCTGTCCACAGGGTGGCAAAATACAACTATATGCATTTTATTGGACCTGTCTTTAGTATTAGATAACCACAGTCTACTGTCCTCCCTCCACCTGCAGAAGTCCATAGAAATGTCTTAAAATGGCTTACAACATTTCACTTAGAACGAACTCCGAGGGAAGGATATGAGAATCTGACAAATTTTTTAAATTCTTTACATAAATTCACCGAGTTCAATGCGTTCACATCAATAATTAATTTAGCCCATAGAGGCAAATTTCTGCTATTGGAATGAGTCGTTTATTTCAGAAAAAATGTATTTTAATAGTATAAAGTTAACAATGATTCACATCTGAGATCCTTATATAGAAAAACTATTGAAGTCAATGGGAGTTTAGTCTGAATAAGGACTGAGTAAAAATTTAGGATCCAGGTTTTCCTAACCTACGAAAAATCCATGGTGGGGCGTTTCAGATCTTGAACTTTCTCATTCTTCTGTTATGGGTGTTCTTTGGTCTTGAGCCATCGGCACAAAAACTCATGGATTCCTTAATATCCTTGGGATTCACAGAGGACAAGAAGCACCTGGTATGGGCAATTTTGGTTATTTGTAAAAGCTACTTCCAGTTATGCAACTGGGTGTTTAATTTTAAAGTGAGTTTGTTTAGAACCTAATATTTCAGCAGAAAGTTGTATATTTGATTGTTGGTATAAGCCAGGTGGTATCCTTCCTTGTAGAACCTTGCTTATCGTCCAAAATTCCTCTCTCTTCTGGTGTTTTTTAAATCTACATGTAAAATCACAATATAGGCCTCAATCTGAATAAGCTTCTCTCCCAAAATATATTAGGGTTTTTTCTTGAATGTCCTACCTATCTACCTAGCGTTTTGTCCAGAGGGACTATCCTTCCTTGTTAAGCCCCCCCTAGTCTAGCGGCTAGGGTGAGTGAGCAGAATAACTCTGCACAGGCCACAGAATCCAAGAGTCTGGCTTCCTGTCACCCGTTGTTTAAAAAAGGGAAATCATTTTTCCACTGTGTTTTTTTTTGAGACGGACACCGTTGGGCCATATGGTTTTGGTTCATTCTAAACCATTTTAAAAAATTCAGTTGACAATTGTACGCAACAAAATGTCACCTCCCCCTAAAAACCTATTAAGACAGGCAACACTGAACTTCACATACAGTCTGTTTGACAATCCTGTCCCATCAATACATGCTCCAGAATCATCATCCAAACAACTAGATAAGCTGTTTCTATTGACCTCTTCTCCTGTTTCAGGACATGAATTATCCTTTTGGGTTATCCCATCTTCAGCTGCTTCCTCACAATGGCATTTCATAATTTACCTACTCCAACATTTCATCCTTCTTTGACAACTGTAGTTTCTATAAATAAGTTAATAAATAAAATGATATAAAAATAGGCAGAGCACCTTGAGTTGCTCTTTCCAAGATGGAATGGAACTCCAGCACTCTGACTCTCTGTTGGTCCTCTTCCATTAATACCTGTATTAGTACCATCTTCAAGAGTTCTTGAATGCCAAGATGTTTTGTTGCACTTATGGGTACCAGACTGCACGTTTGCTGTGCTTCAGTCCATCAGCAGTGTTAGAAAGACTACAGAAAAACAATATCTTAATCATGAGCATTATCAGTTGAATAGCTGGACAGTTTTTCTGTTGTGTCATAATTTGCAGAAGTTGGGGTATTAGTGAAAAAACCTTAAAAACCTTTAGTAAAGCACTGGATATACTTTCAGATCACAGTAAAACAGTGTATGATAAACAAGAACACAGAGCAGACAAAGAACTCCCTTGTGGAGAATCTGATATTTGCAATCAGCTTAGCCAAGTCAATCATATTGCGACTGAGAGAAACAGAAAATTTTCATTTAAAATTATACAGACAACCCTTGCTCCTGGATGTTGCAGACCCCCATTTCATGGAAGCCGAGAAGACAGTCCTATCTTAGAGAATGACTCCACTCAGAATGATGGAATGCTGCATAAGAATGTTCATACATTTGTTGATGTTGATGAGAAGGAGCTGTAAAATCCTCTAAAATATGGTTAAAAATTCACAAAAAATAAAGATAGTCATCTGATTTTGAATAGTGTTAAGTGTTTGCCAAGAAATAACAATACGCTTACAAAATGAATCATTTCAAAGTTTACAAATGGCTTTTAGAAGAAACAACAAGTAGAGGGGATAAAGAAATAAATAACTTTTTGCTTAAGGTACTTATACAATGCCAGGAAGAACTTCTTTCAATTTATAAAAATATGTGTTTTTGTAAGAGGCAAACAGAGAAGATAGATCTGAGCTGTGTAACTTAGCAGTGGTTCTCAGTGGACTGGTGAGGTTGGGCTTTGTTGTCACTAGAGTCATTGCAATGGGTGGATGCTTTTCTTGAGCTCAGGAATTCATTCACATGAGTACACAGCTACTCTCAATAGACATTGACTCATGCAAGGGACAAGCTTGGTGATCAATAAATCTAATGAGATTCCTGCAATTTGTGATTATTGGAGGGCAGTTGCAAACACCACCACTCATCAATAACTCAGCAAAAAGAGTGAGTCAGTTGGAATGTCATGTCAGAATGCTTCTAATTATATAGCAAATACATTTTTCTTCACATTTACTGACACTCAGGACATTAACAAACTGATAAAAGATATAATTGACCTGCTTTGTAAGGAGCCAGGATCTCAGACACTATTGTTTGCACAGAGTATTAAGTATAACAGTATGAAACACTCTGTCTTTCACAAAGATGTGCCTCATCTTTATAATATTTATTTGCATGATGGCCCTACCCAATCACTACACCCTGCCATTTCTAAATCCAAGGTCTGCTGATGTTCAGAACCCAACCGCTTGCCACCCAAAATGGTTTTCCAAAATATGGAGAATAAAGCAGAGCAATACAATACTATCTTTGTCAGTTTGGGAAGTGGGTGAGGAATACTGTGAAGTCCAACTGGTTCCCACACCTAGTAACCTTCCTGGTCCATGAATGAGAGTATGAGTTTTGGCAGGAGGATGGAGATATCACATAGGCACAACTTCTTGCAGTTTCCTCTCTGCACATGAACTTGGAGGCATGCATAGGGCCCCAAGTAAGGTCTTCATGATTTGGCACTCAATTTTCAGAGTAAAAGATGGAATAATCAGTTTTGTGGAATGTTCCCAGGGACAAGAAATCCAGTTTGTAGTGATGGGCCAAAGTCATAAAGTGGATCTGGGCTAACCCCAAGTTCAGAGATATTTGCTTTATAGGTTTTGGTTTGAGACCATTTACACTATTAGTTATTATTTGCATTACAGCAGCTCTGAAAGGCCCCAATCAGGAACAGAGCCGCACTTTGCTCTGCACTGGACAAATAATATAATCACTGTGAAATTCTTAGCAGAACGGCCACTAATATGAATACAGACATCTTCCTTGTCAAGGGAAAACAAAATAAAGATTTCTTTGGCAGGGGAAATAAAGAGGGGAAATAAAGAGATAATTTTGCTTTTTTTTTTGGTATTATCTATCATTACCTTAAAAATGTAACGACTACAATGCAAAACATCATACTGAATTTCCTTCCAAATATGTTACTTAGGCCTAATTTCCTCAGATGATACTTTGTGTTGTAGTTGATGGGATGGAGCCAACACTGTTGGGTCAAATCTCATAAAGTGGAGTCACCAGCAATATGGTAATATGATATGCACATTTTATTATAGTAAAAACATGGCAGCATACACACGCTCAGTAACTAAGATTTTTTGAAGCAAAGTACTATATAAGTGTAACATGGATCTTCCAAGCCCTTGGTAGCTCAAAGTCACAATTCAAAACTTTTATTTGATTGATTGATTTATGTCTCAAACTGTTCAAGGGATGGCTACAAATTCTGAAAACTTTTTACCGTCACTGATACTGAAATTGCCTCCAAAGCTTCAGTACAAACTATGTACAACCTTTCTTAGGAATAAAAATATTCGGGAGCAAAATACCAGCAAATATACACATTCGAAGGTGCTCCAAAGTGTGAAATTCAAACACAATTGAATGGTCAACTTGTTCATTATTTACTCCTTAAAATATGGGTAGCACAACTAGGGGAAACAGAACACCACAATGAGTTATGGTACAAAGCATGATAAGTTAAGCATGTCGGCCATGTGAATAGCTGAATTTCAGCACCATAATACATTATTTTGATTAAAATTGCTCAGATACTTTGGTGGTGGGAGCTATCACAGAACCTTGAGATAGATACCATAGTAAGATCAGTAAGCAGCATTAAGTTAATGAGCCCTATCTCTCAGCAGATGTAAATCATCCCATTACAAGTGAAGTTAGTATACCTGTACCAGCTTACCCCAGACTCTGGAGGTAAACCTTACTCTTTACATAAGTAAGCCCTTTGGACTGGGTGCGCATCTGTAGGAAGGCACCTACAAGATCCTTTTCTAGCCACCTGTGCCAGGGCCTTCTGTGAGCCACACACACTGGCAGGTCCCCTCCCTCAGGGGAGCACAAAGATTTTTCCCACACTACTCCCCAGGACCCACTGTGCCCAGAAAGGGCAGGGAAGAGTCCCATGGGGAGGTGCAGTAGTAGGGGTGTGCTCCCTGTGCAGCAGGCAGCTTAGCGAGGGTTTCTGCCTTCTGGAAGCTAGAATTCCACACCAGTATCTGCCACCGGGGCAGCGTACTTCCAGACTGCAGCTCAGCTGAGTGGTTTATGTAATGCCTGTGTCGATGCAATGCTAGTAAAAGGTAATGTTATCATTCCTTACAATCTGTCAGTCATTCATGCTGCTTTTCACCTCCTCCCGCTTCTTACAAAACATGCTATGGCATGGCAACATCGATGAATGGGTCAGCCCCACAACACCGTCACAAACCCCAACAATAAAATGCTCTCTTTAGTCCTTACCCCCTCTTTACAACACAGTTAATCAGCTGAGTATACCCTACACTCCTTTAATTTTACTTTTCCCCTGCCAGGACATAATTCCATCCAACACCAAGCACCCCTTCCAGTGTGAAATAAGAGCATGCCCAGAGCGACACGGTGTTTAGGAATGATGGTGAAAGTATTGAAGTCAAGTGTTTGATTTCAGCCACCTGAGTTTCAGAAGAAGGGGGGCATTGTCAAATTAGGATTTCACGCTATAGAGAGGCAATTTTGTTAGATGTATAACAATGGTTAATTCCAGCACTCGGCCAAACCACAACATGGGGACTGATTCTCCTCTCACTTCCTCAGGTGAAACTCAGAATTAATTCTAAGGGAGTCAATGCCATTCAAATGAATGGGTAGCTTGGATTTATAGGAAGTGATCATTTCCCCCTTGTTGCATATGCATTACTACACATACCTGTGTGCAGGGATTAAAGGTATGAAAGGGGTATATGTCCATAAAGGTACATGCAAACACTTTTTTGTTAATGCTCATAAACCTTTAATTCAGTTTAGGACATTACCTGAAGTCCTGATTCACATCACACTTAGGAAAAGCTGTACCAAAATCTATTAAATCTTTGCCTCAGAAAGGACTTTTGGATTTGGGCTGTTGTGAGGTTTAAATGCTTCTCCTTTTACCCTACAGTTGTAAAACAGCAGTAGTGCCCTGAAGTTCTGCTATTAGAATGTTTTTCTTGTGACAATTTCGCAATGTCTGTCTGTACAGGAAGCATTGTACATCTTTTTATTAAGCTGATGGAATCTGGATTCAGGCTCATCTGCATTAGGACTGGAGCTTGTTCCTAAGTTAGTGAATTGCATCTCAAGATGAGCAGGGTTTAACTATCTCTGAAGTCCTTAGGATTAAGCACTCCACTCAAATGCTTGGCTACTAGGGTTGTTTCTTTAATTTGCCTGGTAAAATGGGTCCTAGTTCACACCTTCTGTGGCAATTTCTCAAGAATATACATCTCATTCCATAGAAATTACACTCTTTCAACGGAAATAAAAAAAATGTTTAAGCATCATGAAACTTGGCATATTTTGTGACAATATTTAAACTGCAAGATCCTTGCGGCGGGGCCATCTCTTGTCTATCTAAATTACTTATATTTCCCCTACATCAAGGGAGCACCCTGTCAACCATCAACAAATACATAGAGATAGATACATAATACAGCTATTGAGTCAAAGAGGTTCTAATTCTGATCTTACAGTTAGATTGGTTTTATATCAGTATCATGCCATTGCCTTTTCTAAAGTTATGCTTGAGCTAACACTAGTATAAATCAAAATTAGGCCCATATTCTATATACATTCTATATATACACATATACATTCTATACTGAATTTAGAATATATGGAAATCATATATCTATTTTATTTCCACCTGTGATTTGCTTTACAAAATATATTGAATGTGAACATAGGCTACTTCCCACCCCCCATCTATTAATCTTTGGTTAGAAAACATTCTACACAATATCTACATAAAATAGAAACATATGCATCTGAATATAACAGTGTCATTTCTCTTAGTATATTCTTAAGTCCTTTCACTTTTGTTTTTTATTTTGTTTAAAATTTCCTGGAAATTTATCAGTGTTTATTACTAAAATTTTAAAAATGGACAAAAATCAGTGCAAAAACTGAATTTTACATTTTTCTGAGTATATATCAGGGTTAATGTTGGGAGGCAGGAGGACAGAAAAAAGCAACAATAGAAAAAAGTGAGAATACTGAAAGCAAAAGCAGTTAATGCTGTGGTATATTTCATGAATGGTACATTAATAAGACATACAGTGCATGTGCGTGTCTTCCACTACATTGCCTTACGTCAGCAAACTGTCTCACATTTACACTTAGACTAATTTATTACAAATATAACCACGTCTACCTTATATAATGTATTGGATTTTCTTGACATAATCAGTATTTTCAAAATGGTTCAAAATTCAGATGAAAATCTCTAAAAATGTAATAGTTTTTGTAAAACCCAGGAATATTTCATTGAAAAAAAAATCAGTAAAAACTGAAAATGAAGGGCTTTATATATTCTCTGTGCTACTGATATTAAATACCTTTTTGATATATTTTGATAAGTTGATATATTTATCAACTTTCATTTTAATATTAATGAAGAGCATTATTTTTCCATTACTGATGTGATCTTAGGAACATGTTATTATAATAGAAAAGGAGAAAAAAAATCTACAGAAGCTTTAATTTCTTCGACTAAAACTCTGCCTTAGGAAGGTTAATTATAATATTGTACTGTGTCTGACATGTAGTGGTATAATGAAAGTGCTCTAGTACTAGCGGATTACAGTACTGTACACAGTTCCAGCAAATAATGAATAATTGAAATCCAGTGCTTTTATGCTTCACTGGAAAAAATATTTCATGGCACATAAAAAGTTATTTAGCTTATTTGCATTATTTGCATCAGCACTGACCAAAGCAAAAATAGTGATGGTACCTTGATTTAAGTGATGAAGAACATTCATAAATATTCTTAGGAAGCAAAATGTACCTGCATTTAATCAGTATTTATTAAAATTTTATTCCCTATAGCTATTCAACAGGATCTGTGGTATAAAAACATAATTACAAAAATCAGATTTGAGCTCATTTGACAACAGAAGGGTTTTATGGTGACCTATCTCCAAATGTTCCTATTTGTAATTAAATGCAGCGATCAACAGTAAGGATTTTGAAGCTGTTTTAGTAGTTCCGCTATTCTGCTTAACATGTGGCACCCGTAATAATTAAAATGATACTAACACATGCACAATTTTATGGCCCTTATGGTGCAACCCATTATGCCAAATAAGGGCCTCTGTTTTCACAGCATACTGCACATGGTCTCATTACACCCACTTTTCTTTTCCTGTCTTCACACTAACAACTGTTAAAGTGAATCAACACACGAAACGTACTATAACAGCTTAGTGTTTATGATATGTGTGCTGTTAGTCAGTGAACAGGAAAATCTAAACATTTACTGTTTATGTAAAGAATAGTGTTAGCGAATTGCTTGGGTCTGCTTGCTTTATTATCTAGATCACAACCGTAATGATGGGTTTCAATGGCATCTATGTTTTTCCTTTGTTTTGCCTTCCTACACAGGTGTCTATAAAAGTCAGAGGAACTTTGTATTTGCAAAACTTGGAATATTTCTTATGAATGTTTTCTTCATTAGAAAGAGTGTGAAAAATATTTCTAGTGTAATCTCCTTTAAAAAATGTTTCAAATAATTTTGCTTCCTCCTCTGTATACTGTACTTGGACCAATTTCGTTTATCCAAGGTGTTAAAAAGTTAAACCATTTTTATGTGGTACCTCAGTAAAATTTACAAGAAACTGGGAATTCTAGATTAGTGCTTTTTCATCATGAATAATTTTGTAATTACGCAGCTACTCAAAGACCTCCTACACTCATTTTACAGTCATCAGTTCCGAATGGCTTTCAGTCTCTTTGGTCTGGGATACATTCCAAAGTAGGTCCCATAGGTAGAACACCAATAGATTGGACTAAATCTATCCTCCACATTGTATATGATAGCTTTGTGTGAACATTAGTTGAAAGTTCAGATAAAGAGTAACAACCTGTCCTTTCATTTTCTCCCCTTCCACCCTATGGACTGCCATTTAATCCTAACAGTTTCAGGATTTTGCTCTGTTATTAGTGGGAAGAAGAAAACTCAGGCCCTAAAGGAGAAAGGCATAACAACTCAATTGATTTCAGAAACATAAAACTAAAATCATCACAAAATTACAATGGTTGGGCTCCACATATCAGGAACATGTCAACCAGGAAAGAACAAT